>NC_056694.1:11310000-11987500 GCF_018350215.1 Panthera leo | reverse complement strand
GCTCAGTCGGTTGAGCGTCCGACTTCAGCTCAGGTCATGATCTCGCGGTCCGTGGGTTCGAGCCCCGCGTCGGGCTCTGGGCTGACGGCTCAGAGCCTGGAGCCTGCTTCCGATTCTGTGTCTCCCTCTCTCTCTGCCCCTCCCCCGTTCATGCTCTGTCTCTCTCTGTCTCAAAAATAAATAAACATTAACAAAACAAAACAAAACAAAACAAAACAAAACAAAAAAAAAAAGAAAGACTTTGTGGTATACCTTGCTGCTAAGAGATCCCTGTGGCCTTTGGTCTCCAGCGGTGAGTGGAATTTGCAAGAACATGGTTAGCTCCTAGGCTCCGACCACAGAAGAGTGATAAGTTGGCCGCGATTGCCATTGTGGGCTCAACAGTGAATATTTCATCCGAAAAGGAATAACTTGAATGTGCTCCTTGGGCACGTTAGCACACTGGGAAATGAGACTGCTAGAATTAGGCTAAAATCTAAGAATTAGATGGAAGGCCTGTCTGTTTTTCTTCCACGACCTTCCACCCCGTGCCTCGCAACCGGAAGCAGCCCCAGCCGTAGGCGTGCGTTTGGCAACGTACGAATGTGCCCACGTGTGTGTGAGTCACAATGCCCGGGGCGGAGGGGGGGGGGGGGCATCACTGACATTTCTTACGGGAGGCCACAGATGCCAAATGATCCGCAATTCTCTGTATAGTCCAGGAAAACAATTGTTTTGTCTCAAACGCCTGTTGAGAACGCCGGACACATACCCCAAGTTGTAGGTGTAGCACTGGAACGAGGTACAGCCTCCATTCGTGCTTGCCTGAGAGGCCCGTGAGTCAGCGGACCGTGACTCAGAGGGCAGCGCTCCCAATTTTTTGCAATTTCTCTGCTGAAATCTACTTGGGGGCTGAGACCATGCCTCAGTTACCTTTGTGTCTCCACAGGGCTTGGCGGAGTGTCTCCAGTTCAGCAGGTGCTCCTTAAGTAGTTCCCAAAGCATCAGATAGATACATACATTCGCCAAGGCATCTCCGGTCTGTCTGGACAGGAGGGCCGGAAGTGCGGTACGAGAACAGCTTTTAAAGACCGGATGAATCTGAACCACACAGAGAAGTAACAATCGTGAATAAGGTGCAAATGAATAGAAGGGACTTTGTGGTGTTTCTCTCAGAACCTTCAGGATTTCATATCGTATTGGGCAAAAGAGTGGTTTTGATCCCAGGACGTGCATGTCCTAATCCCCGGAGCCTGTGGATATGTTTCTACGAACGGCAAAAGGAACCTGTTGGTATGATTTGAGTGGGCCATTTTGAGGTGGGAGATTATCCGGGATTATTTAGGAGGGTCTGATGTAAACACGATCGTCCTTTCAAGAGGGAGGCGGAGAGTCAGAATCAGAGAGAGCCTGAAGATGCCGTGCTATTATTTTTGAAGATGGAGAAAGGGGCCGTCAGCCGAAGAAAGAGAAGGAAGCAGATTGTCTCCTAGAACCTCCGAAAGAACGCTGCCTTACCAATCCATTTCGAGCTCTGAGCTCTGGAACCGTAAGAGAATACATTTGCGTTGTTTTAAGCCAGTACGTTGCGGTAATTTGTTACAGCAGCGATAGGGCTCTAATATGTACCAAAAGAAAAAACCCAAAAAACAGAAAACAAAAAAACAAAGCAAAACAAAACAAACAAACAAACAAACAAAACAGGAGTTCAGGAATAGATGTGTTGCTCAAGGTCACAGAAGGGGTTAATGCCCAAATCGGCCAAAACCCAGGTCTGTCGATCATGCCTGGAAGCTATCATTTCTCAGAGCTCTGCTCTCCCGTCAGATGCTGTTATGTGAACTTACAGTTGGGACATGGGTCACAGCCAACCAGTGCCCAACCTGGATGTGTGGGGGTATTTAAGCCGAGCTCTGGGGGAGAATACCTGCTTGTGTTATTTTGAGGCTCCTTTGGAGGGAGCCTCCAAAATTCCCTTGAATGAGGAAATTCCAGTTAAGTGCCTTCTCTCTACCTGAAATTTCTCGTTGTTTTCCCCAAACGGCAGCAGTGGCCATGAGCAGCGGATCCTGAGAGCTTGGTCCTTGGTAACATCAGCAAGACAAAACCCTTGGGACCGTGTGGCTCACCCCTGTAGCCATCGTACCATATCGGGACCTCACAGGAACAGGAGTTCGGAGGGCGTCATAGCATTTAGCCCTGCCTGAGCCCTGTGGGCCACCGCTCAGGTCCGGAGGGAGGGTTCTTGGTAGAATTTGACTTTTAGAATAGTTTGTGTGTGTATGCAGGGCCTGGGGGTGCAGAGAGAGAGAGAGAGATCTCTCAGAGGATTAAAGTGAAAGTATCTTAGTGTGGCTCATCTGAACCTTCTCTGTTTCCCCATCTCTGGCATCAAAAGCTTCATTGGGGTGATCCAATATGGATGCAACAATGGCTTCATAACAAAGAAATCTGTTCCTTCCTTTTTCTCCCCCCAAGAAATGGAAGCAAGAAAGTAGACAGTCTTGGGGTAGCTGGCAGCTTATCACACCTCCGGGAACCTGGGTTCCTTCTTTGCTCCTTTCCCGCCATCCTTAGGGCGTGATTTCTATCTTCAAAATCATCTCAAGACCCCAGGAAGCATCTGGAGATCCAGCCACCCCCGGGCTGAGGCAGGACGGAAAGCAGATGAACCAACATGGACCCCCACTGTCTGTCCTGATCTTAGCGACACCCCTGGACATCCTGCTCGGTGGTTTCTATGTGCTTTTAGTGATCAGAGCTTAGCCAGGCCTCGCTCAAAGCCAGGCGGAGACACTGGGGTCCTGTTACTCAGGAGAAAGAATCAGTATCGTCTAGGCCACCAGGATTCTGTCACCCCTTTTGTGACCACATCCGCGCCATGTGCTCTTAGATCCCCAGCTCTCCCGGAAGCTCTATGGCTCCCACTCCCCCATATAGAGAAGGTTAAAGTCACCCTCCTTGCCCCTTTGTGTTCTGGAAAATGGCTCACCGCAGAGACCCACCCTTGTCCATAGGCCTTAGAGAAGGACTCACAGATGCCTGCTTTGTTTACCCGGACACAGACCTTCCAGATTCCCATTCCTTGCCTCAGGAGCGATTAGCTGAACTGTTTAGTCCCCGCCTGCTGGATTGGCACAGAATACTTGTCACCCAAACTGGGGGTAAGTAAGCCTCTCTTTTTCCGCCCACGGCCCTGACCTCTGGCCCACCCCTTCCAGAGGGAGCCGTGGGGCCCCTTCGAGAATAGGCTGGCCTCAGGCTAGATGACATTCTCTAACTCACTACCCAGTCGTGCGGTCTCTTCATCTCCCTTCCCCACATCCGGTTCTTTCTTAGCTTGAAAAGAAAACCCCTTTCTGCCTAACCCTGGGTGGCTTTGTAGATTTTGTGATCAGAGAGTGTATTGCAAGGGATAATCCTTTTGAATAACAGTCTCTGTCTCCTAAGTCCGGATTCGATTTTTTCGACAGCCCACAGTATTGGGGCACCGGGTGGGCACGAGGACACTTGTGGATGAGGAGGCCGGGGCCTGCTGGCAGGCAAATCTGAATCCCTGTTCTGCCATACCGCTTGTGTCCTCCTGTGCACCTGCTGTCCCTTGATGACTCAGAGGAGGGGGCAGGGAAGTCAGCCTAAGGGCCTTGGAAGAACCTCTATAGTTACTAGTAGCTATAACCATACAGCAGGAAGTTCCACAGAGATGTTACTGCCTGGTATAAAGGGTAGGGAAGGTTCTGTTGTTGAACAAATCCTGGGAGCTCCCGGGTTAAGCAGGATAAGCAGGACCCCCCCCCCCTGCCGCAGGGGAAAGGAGGGGGTGGCGGGGCGGGGGAGGGGTGGTTTCACAGCTACCTTGCAGAGCCTCTGGAGAATAAGGTCTAGTATACTTGGCTTCCCCCAATTATGTGACCACGAAATGCTTTTACGAACCAAACACCTAGGAACATCATGGGGAACAGTTTGGGAGATGCGTTTCAAAGCCTCCCCTACCTTCTTCCGCAGTCGCCTGATGCACCAGGCGGAAGACAGACTTCCCTTTGGGCTATTGTGGGGACAGGGGATTGATGTGCCGGTGGCCAGTGCAGCGGGCTGGCTGGCAGTTCCTTTCTTGAAGCAGGAGGTGGGGTTGGTAGCCTCTGTCCTGGGGAAAACGCGCTAAATGGGTCAGATTTCCCAACAGGAAGATGCTCTGTTCCAGACACATTTGATTTACGACAGCTTTTGCTGTGACCTTGGCTTTCCCGTTTGCGAGCAGTGTCACCAGGGTATGGGACTAATGCACGGTTGTGAATTTTTCATGGCAAGGCACGTATTTGTGCTATTGGCCTCCTGGGCAAGGGAAAGAATGCGTGGCTTGTCGAGAGCAACATGAATTGTTAGGTAAATCTTTATTCCCCGCAGACCTCCCTGCAAAGACCCATTATTCGTGCCCCACTCAACCATTCACTCATTTACAAACACTGATCGAGCAACTTCCATTTCTAAGTACTGTGGGGGCTACACAGATGTACAGACCAGAGTGGGGACATAAGTACCGGGGTGGCAGGTGTGAACGTGGAGAGGAGCGAGAAAAAGGCTTCAAGTGGGGTTCCCTCTTTAGAGTGAGTCTGTCGCAGTCTCAAGAGCCTGCAATAAACACGCTCATCTTATAAACATAAGTGTTCCCCGTCCTCTAGGGGCCCCCCGAGGGATCAAATACCAGGTGTCCTGTCAGGTTCAAATCCCAGCTCTGTGATCTTAAGCAAGTGTCGGACTGAATCCCCTTTTCTGTAAAACGAGGGGATGGAAACATAGTTTTGAATTTTTTTTTGAAGTTTTATTTATTTTGAGAAAGAGAGCACGAGCAGGGGAGAGGCAGAGAGAGAGAGAGAGAGAGAGAGAAGCTCAAGCAGGGTCCGTGCGGTGAGCGCAGAGCCCGACGCAGGGCTCGAACTCACGGCCCGTGAGATCATGACCCGAGCCGAAATTATTGAGTCAGAGAGATGCTTAACCGACTGAGCCACCCAGGCGCCCCGAAACAGTTCTTGAAGTTTTTCTTTTTCAGCTTCAAACAGGATAGGGATGAAAATACACACACATCAACACCGGAATGGACAGATGTGATAGAATGTTCACGAACGTCCGCAGGCACACGTGTATGCAAATACGCGCCACTCAAAATGGGCACAGTAGGGGCTAGATTGCCTTCAGCTCGATGTGAGGCGAGACGTGGGGTCTTTCTCTGTTACATGGGCTTTGAAAGAGGCCTGAGCGTCAGAGTTGGAGGGGTGGGAGCCCGGGGTGGCACATTCACGGCGAAACGCGGGGTCCGTTGCCCAGTCTGGTGCGGGAGATGTCAGGGCGCCTGGGGGGCTGGAGCCCAGTGTGGGTCACCTGGCTCTGGCTTCGGCCCCATCCCGTCTCGCCGGCGAGACCTGCTCCTCTCTGCCTGACTCTCTCTTCCCCACCTCCTTGGGCGCCTCCTCTGCAGGCTTCAGATTCCCCCCTCTCCCCCGCAGAGCTCTTCAGAGCCTGTCCGATGTCCCCCACTCGCCCTGTGTCTCATTATCCGGTTTATTTTCCTGCAGAGCGCTTCTTACCATTCACGGGAAAATACCTTCCATGCTTGTGTCTCAGCTGTCCCTGGCCATAAACGTTTGAATGAATGAATGAGCTGGAATTCATTCATGCAATGAAGTTCCAGGGAAACCTCGACTGTGCGTCTCTCAAGTGCACAGAGCCTGTATGAAAGTTAACGTCGTCCCCCGCCCTACCCAGTGGCCAACATACAGACATACGCATGGGCCACCCACACACACGCCAAGATTTTTTAACCAAGTAAGGACGTCCGGTTCCCCTGCTTTCCGGGGTTTGGCAAAAACTTCCCTCGATGCCAGGAGTGGGGTAGGGGTAAAGCTGCACAAATGCTGGGCTCTCATTCTTCCAGAGCCACGCCTTTGTCCCCAGGCCAGCAGGACCTCAGTGCCTATCTTGGCACTGTTCCGCCCCACGGCTGCCTTTGCTAAGACTACCCCCGAACGCTGCCCTCTATGACTCTGGCCCCCTAGATATTGCCCCCCCCACTCACCCAGTGCTTCCCGCCCTGGCACTGTTCCTGCCCCCATTACCCTCTTTGGCCCTGCCTCCCCTCCCCACACCCCCGCCCCCCAAGGCTACACTGTCCACCCCTACCCCCCCTCCCTGTATCCCTGCCCTGCTCTCCCTGCTGCTGCCTCTAGAGAGTGTCCCTCCCAAAGTTTGATACCGATTCTGGGCCCTGACAAGGCACCAAGGTCGCCTGGGAAATGGGGAGCTGCGATCTCCTGCCAGGAGCTGTTTTCCCTGCGGGGCCCATGACCCCCTTCCCTGCCTGCACCTTCTTCTCCTTCTCCTTCTTCTAGGTTGCACCTGGTTAGCTGGTCACGGCCCTCAGGCCCTGCCCGGATCTGAGCTCAAGCAGCCTTTACCTTGACAGCTTCTGCCCGGGCAGCTGGTTCCCACTTTGTGCCAAAGCTCCGGAACTGGTTTCCAGACAAGGCTGAGGCCCAGCTGAGAGTTTGCACAGGTGGCACCCAAATCCCCCACACTACGAGGATCGGACTCAACCGAGTCAGACATGTCTTGCATCATTTAAGGATGAATGTTGGCCTCTTAAGTGAAGATCGTGGCAATAAACAAACAAAAACGAAGGCACAAAACAAAACAAAAACAAACGAAACACGGTGGCCTGAGTTTGAGCACTTGAACTCTCAGCAGTAATTGGCAAAGGATACTCCTAAGCTAATAATAATAATAATAATAATAAAGAAAGAATAGAGTTGAGTGATATTAACGTAAGCCTTTACTTTAAGAGTTTATACAATACTTCCGTTTCTAGGAAGGTCTCTCCTGGATCCTGAGAGCAGGACTTCATCATCCCAGGAAACTTGTGGCCTGGAGGGTGGCTGGCCTGATGTGGTTCAGCCCGGGAGCAGCGAAGGGTAGAAGTCAGCCCACGACCTCCTCGAAATTCTCATGCGCTTAAAAACGTCTCTGCCTTCCTCTTCCGTGGGATCTCCTTGTGCGGGGAGGCTTGGGTGAGAGCCAGGTGGGGCTGAGAAGACCTGAGAAAAACCATCAGGTAGGACCTCTTGTCGGTTTTTCTAAGGAAGAAAAAGAAGGAAGTCCTGGGAGGGAGGAGGCAGAGCCCCACTTCTGCTGAGAGCAAGAGCGAACTAATCAGGGCCCTTCTTTAACGTCACTTAATCTCATCATCGGTGTCAGATGGAAATGACTTTGGGTGACATCCCGAGGCCCAGATCTTAACAGGGCCTTGAAGCCTCTGCTTTCGTGCTTTGGAATACTGAGATCCCCCGGCTCTGAGAAAACCCAGAGACTCCTGAAGGATGAGAGACCGGGAGGAGAAGGGAGGCAGCCCAGCCAAGAGCTAGCAGTAGCTGTGCGTGACGCCATCTTGGATTTGTCAGCCGGCCATTCAGCCAGCGGAGCGCATCTGCGGGGCAGGAGTGGGGTCCGGGGGGGGGAGACCAGCCAAGGGACAGCATGACCAAGCTCGCCGTGATTCTGTGAAGTTCTGGGAAAAGAAGGAATTGTTGGCGTCTTAGGCTGCTAGGGTTGGGAAACCAGAAATGAGACAGAAATGGAATGCGGCCAGAACCAGAACCTAAAATATGTGAGATCGACTTTGGGACCAGTGGGCGTCCGGAAGCCACAGTCCGTGGAGGAGGCTGTTAATGAGGCTGGGAGAAAGGGCAGCCCCTGGCACGTAGCCACACTGAATCCCGAGGGATCTGGGGAGCTCGGAACTCGAGAACTTGGGATCCTGGCTGAGGCGATTTCCAACGGCAGTCTTGAGGCGGTCAAGTTGCTTTCATAACGTAATTTATTTTATCTGCCTATAGGAAGAGATAGGAAGAGAGAGAGGAACCGAGGAAGGAGCGCTTTTGTTTTATTTTATTTTCAGAGGAAATCTGGAAGGCCCAGCGCACGCTGGGTTGAAAACGAAAATTAGTGTCGTCCGTGATGGGTCCCAGCCAAAGTTTCTCTGAGTCAGAAGCGTTCCTCAGACCAAATCAAGGGAGTGGCCGTGAGACCCTTAATTAATCGTTCAGATTGGGTGGCTCAGTCAGTTGAGCGTCTGACTCCGGCTCCGGTCATGATCTTGCAGTCCATGAGTTCAAGCCCCACATCGGGCCCGCTGCCATCCCCTCAGAGCCCGCTTCAGATCCCGTCTGCCCCTCCCCTGCTTGCACACGCTCAAAAATAAATAAGATATTAAAGAAAAGAAGACTTGAGATTTGAAGCAGGTCCTGCTAGAACCTTTTGGTCTCACAAGGGCGCTTCTGAGACTCTGAAGGGCATGGCCTTGAAGCAGCCTCCCCTGTGGTCCAAAGGTGAGCAAAATAAGCTTGGATGTGGCTTGTGTCGCGGGGGGTCAACCGCCATCGGTTCGTGGGAACGAGAGTTTTCCAGAGAGCTGGCAGTGAATTGGGATGGGAAACAAGTTTTCTTCTATAAAACAGCTGTAAAAAAAAAAATAGCTAATATATACTAAGTGCTTGCCATATGCTGGGGCCTCACCACCGCATTGCTGGGAGACAGGGGCCATTCGTTGCATCTTCTGTTTTATACTGGAGAGACAGGAGGTTCAGAGAGGTGATCTGCCCAAGCCCACGGCACACAGCCGGGAATCCCCTAAGCTCTCTGTCTCCTATGCGACCAAGGTGATGACTTGGCTGGTTCACCCTGCAATTCCACTTGACCAACCACACGTGGAGGAAGGTTAAGATGTACTCCCTCCCCCACCATCAGTCAGCAGAGTGACAAGTGCCTGTTGGTCCCCCCCCCACCGTGTGCCATTGTCCCTGTCACCCTGGGGGGCCCTCCAACTCCCCAGAGGAATTTCAGAGGGATTTCTCTGCCGGCTTCTAGGCTGGAAAAGTAGAGTCTTGGCCGGGTTACAGCAAGCACCCCGTTCAGACCTGAAAACCGTCTCCTGGCCCTAACCAGCCCCTGCCGATAATAGTTGGTGGGATCCGCGTGGGGTGAAAGACCCTCACACCCTGTTGTCTGAGAGGATAATCCCTCCCCGGGGAAACTGCACTCTCCCCGCCCCCACCCCCGTCCCAGGGTTTCTGCCTCAAACTGCGGGTCTCAAAACAAAATGTTTATTCTCTTTCCATACTGAGGCCCTGGTGCATGTGCTTGTTCCCCGCCCCCCTTCCCTCAGGAGCAGAAACTTGAATTGCTGGGTAGAGAAAACCAAATTATTGAAATATAGCAAAAAAAAAAAAAAAAAGGGTGGGGGGGGAGAGAGAGATCTTTCTTTTTCGACTCCTTCAGGATGAACACAGATGCACAGCTTGTGGTCTAATGCATCGATTTGAGTAGTAAATACAGAAAACAGAAATGATATTTGTAGAGAGGAAAGGAATGGAGATATCACATGACCGCAGAGAACAGCCCACGCGAAGAAGGCGGGCTGGGTTATGAGACTGACAAGGGTGAAACCCCGGGACAAGGCCGGTCCTGCACAGCGACATGGCAGGTGGATTTCCACATGCTAGGAATGGCCACTGGATTCGCTTATGCCGTCAAGCACTCAGATGCTTCAGTGCATGGAATTCAGCTCTAGAAAAGTCCTTTGGACAAGAGTGGCCACTTATTAAAAAAAAAAAAAAAGCGAATAGCAGTACCTAAAGTTATCTAACACTTGTGACCTAAGGAATTTACCTGTATTTAATCTGGATTTTCATAGTTTTTTAAATTTTTATTTGGGAGAGAGAGAGAGAGAGAGTGAGCGTGAGTGGGAGAGAAGGGCAGAAAGAGAGTATCTGAAGCGCGACGGGGAGCCCGAGGGGGTCTTGATCCCACAACGCTGGGATCAGGACTTGAGCTGAGACCAAGAGTCAGACAACTGACTGAACCATTCAGGCAGCCCCTAATCCAATCTTTACAACAAACTTATGAATTGGGTACTCTTATTATCACTGCTGTTTTATTGATGGAAAATGCAGAGAAGTAAGGTAACTTGTCCGAGGACACACAGCAAAGAAGGCCATAACCGCAATGCTGTGTTGTCTCTCCTCATTTCTGGTGGCGGGGGGGGTGGGGGGGCGGGGGGGGTGTCAGTCGGGTCTGTCTCTGGCTTCTTTTGGTTTTTTCATTTTTTTTAACGTTTATTTATTTTTGAGAGACAGAGAGACAGAGCGTGAGTGGGGGAGGAGCGGAGAGAGAGGGAGACACAGAGTCCGAAGCGGGCTCCAGGCTCCGAGCTGTCGGCACAGAGCCTGACGCGGGGTTCGAACTCACGGACGGCGAGATCGTGACCTGAGCTGAAGTCAGACTCCTAACCAACGGAGCCACCCGGGTGCCCCTCTCTCTGGCTTCTTACAGGCACGTGCTTAGGAGAGACAGGAGGGACATCTCCATGGGTGTTGGGGGTGCCGGGTCCCTGACTCCTACAGGAAAGTGATTATGAGAGCCACCATGAACTTGCTTCTGCAAGTTTACCACATTGGCCAGGGTTGACCGGGTTTAGATACCAGGCCCAGATAGAAGTTGATTTTTGAAGACACTTGGGAGGACCCACAGCTGATTTCCTAAATCACGGCGACGGAGGACCGCACCCCGACCACTGCGCGTCGGGGACTGACGGCCTCTGAGTAGGCAGGGATGTGTTGCCTTTTGAAGCCGGGTTCCCTGCTGGCCATGAAAGGAAGGGAAGAGCACTGCTGGGACTTCAGTGGGAATGCTTGTCCTTGGGTCTCGGGCTCTGGGAAGGAAAGGGCTGCAAGTCCCTGTTGGCTGTAAGAACCTGTCATCGCACTCAGGGGGAACTTGCCTCGGCAGGAAGCCCCGGAGGGCAGGGGGCAGAGGCCGCCATCACCAGGTGGGTGGGCTTCTCCCGTGTTCTCGTGCTGACTCTCACCAGCTGCTGTATTCAGGAGCCTGTTGCTTTGACCTTCAAACGGCAGATTGCTCAAGCCCAGGGGGAAGGGGGACGACTTACCTCCTTCCCTTCCCGGATGGCGCCTCGTCGAGCTCCGTCCAGATGCCCTGTGCTGTCTTCCAGGCCCTTCTCTTCCCACATGGAGCGAGCTACTCTGTACCATGTGCCCTTGGGGGGATTGTGCCTGGGCTCTCCAAGTGGACACTTTCTAAACAAAACCAAAAATGGTCTCTGGTGAGAGAACAGGCTTCCGGATGACTCTACAGTGGCCTTCTGGACGCACCGTGGGCTTTGTCCAACATCTCGCGTTGATTAGGAGGAGTCTGGGGTCTTGGAGGGGGGGGGGGGGGTCCTCCGCCCAGGTACGCATCGCTCATGCACCTGCAGAGCGTCGATGCCGTGGTTAGCGGCTGAGTTTGCTCATCACGTTTTGAACTCCTTGAAGGGGAAGATTAGGTCTTCCGGTCTCTGCTGGGTAGAGGGAGCACAGTATCTTGCCCAGAGCACATGTTCGATGAGATAATTTAATGTCAGTTTTTCATAAACGTGTAGAATATCAGCCAGCAATGAAAGGGCAGCACGTCCATGGCTGGGCCCAGGGAAGCACGTGGCAACATGTTCCCGAGGAAGGGGCCGGGCCACGCACAGCCCCGAAGGGGGAGGAGGAGCCAGGAAGGTCAAGGCACCGTGAAGGGCGGTGAGAGCTGAGCGGACCAGTTTGGCTGGAGCAGGAGTTTTCGAAGGGGAAATATGTTTAACTATACAGTTTAGGGCTAGATGTTTTTTTCGTGTTTATTTATTTTTTGAGAGAGAGAGAGCAAGCAGGGGAGGGGCAGAGAGAGGGGGAGACAGAGGATCCAAAGCCGGCTCTGCGCTGACAGCAGAGGTCCTGGGGTGGGGCTCACACTCGTGAACTGCGAGATCACGATCTGAGCCGACGTCAGACCCTTACCCGACCGACCGAGCCACCCAGGCGCCCCTGGGGCTGGATTTTTCAGGCCTTTTAGTTTAAGCTCGTCTTACAGACGATAAGTACCTACAAATTCTAAGGACGGAAGTGATAGAAATAGTATTTTTTAGGAAGTCTGGAGGACAGATGGGTAAATAAACAGATAGCCTCTATTTTTTTCCAGATCACAGCCTTCTCTTGAAAAATCGCCAGCCCACATGCCTGTCTCTGTGTCTGTCTGTCTGTCTCTGGAAAGGAAACTTCAACCCATACGGGGTGTATTGAACGAAACCAAGTGATAGAGCCGCGGCCCTTGGGGAATCTGAGCCCTCCGGGGGTCTGTCATCAGAAGTCTTCCCCTGGGAACCCTGTGAGGTTGCTTCTGAACTTGGTCCTTCACGGGTCATGTGATGCTGCTGGTCATCTGGGGTGATAAGCTTGTAGCCTCCTGCTTATCAAGGAAGACAATTTGATCCCGACTCTTCAGGAGACACAGACTTCCCATTTTTTTGGCGGCGGGGGGGGGGGCGGGGGAAGGGGGATCGCAGAGTCTGTAATCGGGAAGCAACACCTGCTGGGGCAGGCTGTCTGGTAACATCAGCCCAGCGAGACGCCCAGCCTGGCCGTGGTTGCCCTTGGCCTTGACGGTATTGGGCCAGGCAGCCATTCCCACATGTGGCGTATCTATAGTTTGAAGCAAACGTCAGGATGGCTATTCAGGAAGCCTCTTCGGCTTGAGAAATGAGCACCTGTTTCAGGTTGGGCCAGCCCAGGTTGGATGCTACGAGTCCTATTGAGGAAACCCTTCCTGTCTCTTTTCTGAAATTCACGTAACAATGAAATCCACCTGATTGGGGGCGGGGCGGGGGGGGGGGGGAGGAGGGTGAACCCATGGAAGGAAGGAATATATTTGAAGTTCTTACAGCAGTGCCTGGCACATAGTAAGTGTTCAATAAACGTCAGTCGCTATCATGATCATCGTTTCTATGGAGTCGACCAGCAAGAGGCCCGACATCATTTTCAGCAACTCTGTGCTTTATTTTTTAAATAAAAAAAATAATAATATGTATTTCGTTATTCTTTAAAATGCTGGTTTCATTTGTCACTGAGAAGAAAACCCGATCTGATTTTCGGTTTGACGTCGACCTTCCAGTGTGTTCTGGCGGCCCGGTGTTGTTGGCACCAGAGTCGCATGGTGGGGTGACGCGCGGCGTTCGAAGAACCGAGAGCTGTGCACACAATATCCCGTGTGACAGTTGGCAGCAAAACACCCGATATCCTATCCTGTGCATTTCTAGCCTGGGGGATACTGTGTTATATTATTACGTGCTGCGTATATTGTATGTTATACTGTATACACGCTATGTTATATTATTGTATCATTCTAGGTGGTGACTGGGGCTCACAGGTAGTGAGGGCACAGGCCATGTGCTATACTTGCGTTGTGTCTTTTCATGCCTTCAGCATCATCGGTATCGCACTATCACAGTGCAGCTGAGGAAACTGAGGCACGAGACGTTCAATAATTCCCCTAAGGTCACACAGCTGGTAGAGGGGCACGTCCAAGTTTAAACGCCTTATCTGCTACACCACTGCTTTTAGGTCCCCATCCTTACAAGTGACACATAAGAACTCATACCCTAAAAGGCAGCACGGGGCTCCCTTGCTCCCTTTCCATCCCTTCTCAGGGCTGGGGGTCGGGGGACGGCGGACCCAGTGCAGAGGGCGGGTCATTCCTTACTGCCTTAGACGTACGCTCAGGCGTCCATCTTCCGGTCTGTACTCACGCTATTCTTGGGCCTGGACGCCCTGCCCCGACACCTGCGATGACCTGGCTTTGGATGTCACCACCTCCATAGAGCCCTCCGTGATACCTCCCGAGTGAAATCACCCGCTGTCTCTTCTGGGATCTTCACCTTTCATTGATATTTTCATTATTCCCTCCGGTCACGCTCTACGAGACCTCCAGCTTTGCAAGAGCACGGATGGCATTTTAGACGAAGGACGGCCCTTTGACGTAGTTGATTTGACGCGGCGGTCTTGAGGCGTGTGTGTGGCTCTTCTCGTGTTAATCAGGCATGGACACCCCTAATGATAGCGACATTTCTAAATCACGCGTACATCCGGGCGATCGTCATCGCTTTATCTCAATTGAGTGCTTACCCTGTTCTAAGCACTGTGCTAAGCACCTCACGCGTAGGATCATGTTTATTGCTCCTGCTCTCGCATTGGGCCTGTTATCACCTTTACGGTGGGAACCGGGGCTCAGGACACAAGGCCGGCAAAGTGGCAAAGCCTGGACTTGAACTCCGATCTCACAGTGAAGCTGGGCCGTCCTAACTCCATCCAACCCTGACCACGACTACCCCTGCCCCCCGATTGTTCCTGTTCTTGACTCCCACTCAGCCCCTTGTCCCCCCTCTATGACCCCCCCCCCCCCACCGTATCCCTGAGTCTAGGACAGCCCTGGAGGGGCCTGTAAGTTCAAGTGTAGCGTGAAAGGGACTGGCATGCACAGATCATAGAAAAAAATAAATGAATCGTAAAACCCTTGCAGTGTTAGTGACATCTGGTTCCCACGGCATCAGTCACCGAGACATGATGGCAGAAGCAAAGCAGTGCCTCCACGGTAGCTGAGGGCCTCATGGTGGAGGTGTCCGTGTGTGTGTGTGTGTGTGTGTGTGTGTGTGTGTAAGATGCTTAGGAACATGGGCCCAAGGAATTTCTGCTGCGTTCTTTTTCATTATGAAGTGATTTGATCCCTATCTGCCCGAAGAGCTGCGATTCTGTAATCGCTAAAGCATCAGTTAAAATAGAAACACGGGACTCGGAATCCAACCTTTAGAATCCCACCAACTCGACCACCGCGTTTCACGGCTGAGGCTCAGAGAACCACACAAGGTCCGCTGGGAGCGTCCAGCAGTGTGTCCCCTCTAATCCCCCTGACACCCCCGGCTTGCACGGCGGCGACAGAGTCGCTAATGACGGGCTTGGCCCTATTTGTTTGGAGACGGGTACCAATCGGAGGGAGGAAGGAGCCCGGAGACTCCTTTCCTCCCGTCGTTTTTCAGGACTGAGGCCGCCCGTGCAAACTGCCGCTTGGTGTGGCACGTTCTTGCGCATGGTGACTTGTGTGCTGTTTCTGTCACGCCAGAGAAACTGACGGTCTCATCGGTCATGTGTGCGGAGCCCGGCTCTGGGGCCAGAAACCCCTTTTTTATCCGTGGGCTCACCATCTGGCTGTCCCAATACGGTATGATTAATCTGAGCTGCCAGGGAGAAGAGAGAGGGCTCGAACCGCGGCAAGTGACAACAGGAGGACTGTCGCGTCACCCGTGCCAGTGATGGCCCCGGAAGATTCAGATGTGAATGAAGCCGTGCCCCGGGGCCCGCCGACAGAGGCATCCCTATGCCCAGCCGGCCTTGGCATTCTGGGGCGATCCCGATTCGAGAACCCTTTGCCAGGGAAACCGCGGCTGGCTTTCGAAGCAGAAGGGCTGCGTGGGGCCTTCCTGAAAAGATTTTCCCTGCGGCCCAGATTTTAAAGTCTCGCCGATACGAGCCATACCATTAGACTAGGAAGTTGAGAGCCGCGTTCCTGTGCCACAGGCAGAAATCGGTCCGCTTTCATTGGTCTTGTCAGTCCTCGGGGTCTAAAGTGAGTCATTGCTTAAGAACTGAGAAATGAAAGAAATGAGGATGCCTTCGGAGCGTTAAACTTTCATCTGGATACATAATAGATCAGAGCGTTGCCCTGCAAAGTCACCTTAAAGAGACAGGAGGGATAGACGGCCACCTCATTACGGCTACTCACGTCCTCAAAGAAACACCTTGGCAATCAGGAGAGCCCCCGCAGGACAGGAAACGCAGGTGACCTTGGGGGCGGCGGGGGGGGGGGGGGGTGGGACCCCGGGCAAAGGTCTTGAAGTAGTTGGGGCATATGGAATCCGTGGCTAGCCAGCCCCAACTGTTTGGGTCCCCTTGCTAAGGTCCACTCTGCTTGATTTTGAGCCTCTCAGACGTCAGTCCAGCCAACAAACTCTCATTCGAATCATGTGCTTCTCCAGCCCTCTTGGTTTTTTTCTCTTTTACGTGGCCGCCGTCAGTGTTCTCACTATAAATCGGGAAACTGCTGCATCTGGTTATAGACATCAGGCCTGCAAGTTTGGTTATCAGGAGTCTTCCCCCGAGCAAGGAATCTGCTGTAGGTGAGCCAGTAACGTCACACTTGTGGGCAGCGGGGAGCGAGGGCAGAGGTATGTGAGATAAGATTGGACGGGGCCACATCCGGAGGGCCCTTCGCGGAGGAGAACCATCCTGGCTTCCGGGGCGTGGATCGTATTCCGACTTCATTCCGTCGAGGCCAAGAACGAAACATCGTTTCCCTTTCAGGGCCGCGGCCTGATAGAGATATGCCCACAGATATTCCTTGAAGGGCCATCTGTGATGAAACGTGAATAAAAATGCTAAATAACACGGACCGATGTGTGGGCTTGAGTTAAGACGGCTCGGCGCAGGGCGCCTGGGAGGCTCAGTCGGTTAAGCGTCGGACTCTTGACTCTAGCTCAGGTTACGACCCCGCGGTTGGTGAGTTCGAGCCCTGTGTCGGGCTCCGCGCTGACAGTGTGGAGCCTGCTTGGGATTCTCTGTGTCCCTCTCTCTCTCTGCCCCTCCCCTGCTTGCTCTCTCTCAAGGCGGGGAAAAAAAAAGACCACTTGACACAGTCTGGGGGTGGATGAAGTCAGACTCAAGAAACAGGGTCCAGGCTGCAAACACAGAGAGAATTTTCATCCTGGACCCATGTATCAGTTCCTAGAGGCCGACAAGAGAGATCTAAAGGTAAAAATGGCCAAGCCTCAAATTCTTTGGCTCTGTGGTTCCATTCGGAGGCAAACGGGGAAAAGCCAAAGCCAAACAATAATCCTTATCATCATTAATAATCATACACATTGCTATACATTGGACCGGAATAAACGGGTCCTTTGTGTTATGAAAATTACACTGTCGGCTCTCCCCACAACCTTCTGTGTGTTCAGCGGCCGCTTCGGCTCCCCAGGATTCCCACCATGGTTGCATGGAATCATCAAGAACCAAGTATTTTTGCTTAGCTGTGTTTCGTATGGGATTCCCCTCTAGGGTTTCGATACAGCCCTTGCGTGTCCCCTTCCCAACCTACTTTCCGGGCCGTGTTCCAAGTAGGAAAATGGCAGACGGGTGCGATGAGCTGCTGTGTTCCAGCTGAGCGAGCCCCTGGAACTTTCCAGAAAGTTCCATTCAACACTTACATCTCGTAAGCTGGCTGTGTGGCGTCACATGGTTACCTTTCTCTGCAAGAAAGTCCGGGGAGGGTATTTCTTTCTTTACGGATGAACGCGACGTAGCTGGGTTTCTGACGGGCGTGACGGAGGAGACAATGACGGAGAGTTGGTAGGTTGGCGACGGGCAGTCTCTGCCATGGCTACCAAGCCAGAGACCTGGGAACCCCCCCCCCCACCCCGGACTCCTCCCTCACCCTCTAGGCCTCCAAAGATTTCTACCAACACACCAATATTTCACAGACTGGTCTCCCCTTCTATCCCTTCCTGCCGTACCTAACCTTCGTTCAGGTGCCATTATGTTTCCATTACAGTGTCAGAATTTCGACTGGCTCCCCTCCACTCAGACTCCTGTTCAGATGAGCACTCTTCTGCTCTAGGCTCCTCGGTGGCTCCCCATTGCCCTCACAGTGAAAAGCAAATGTCTCATGTCCAGCTTTCCTCATGCCCTGTATGTACTTTTTCTCTCCAGCTTCACATCCTTCTTTTTCTCCACTTTGCTACCGGTCTTTCCACAGCCCCGAAGAAGATTGCGTGCTCGGGACCATCTTAGAGTTCTCGCTTTCTCTCACACCCCGTATCAGGTCCCTCCGTATGTTCTCCGCCTTCAAAACGTTTGCAGAATGGCGGGGCGCCTGGGTGGCTCAGTCGGTTAAGCATCCGACTCTTGGTTTCGGCTCAGGTCGTGATCTTGCGGTTTCGTGAGTTCAAGCCCCTCATTGGGCTCTGTGCTGGCAGCTCGGAGCCTGCTTGGGATTTTCTCTCTCCCTCCCTCTGACCCTCCCCATTCACACTGTCTCTATTTCTCTCTCTCTCAAAAAAAAAAAAATATATATATACATGTATATATATATATACATATATGTATATATATATGTATATATATGTATATATATATATACATGTATATATATATACGTATATATATATAAATGGGATCCCTTCTTGGTAACAACTGTTGAACAATGAGTGAGTAAATGCTCAGAATAATGTTTTGGCAGACTGTTTTTTTCCTGTGGTTTCGTATTTTCTCTAGAAACAGCCAAAGCCTTGGTGAATGCCAGAAGTTTAAGACTTGGAAAGGAGAGGGGTGCCTGGGCGGCTCGGTTGGTTAAGCGCCTGACATGATCTTGCGGTTCTGCGAGTTTGAACCCCACATCGCACTCTATGCTGTCGACATAGAGCCTGCTTCGGATCCTCTGTCCCCTCTCTCTGCCCTTCTCCCCCTCACGCGTGGGCTCTCTTTCTCTCAAAAATAAATGAACATTAAAAACTTTTTTAAAAAGAGACTTGGAAAGGAGACAAGGGTAATTGTCTCCAATAAGGATAATGTCTGGATGCTTCTTTTGGGGTTATTTGTTTTGTTCCGGTCCCCGAAGGAGACAGGATAGCACAATAATTATGCCAGTGAAACACTGGAGCTGAGCTGTCAGGTTTCAGCTCCTGGTCCTAGTTTTGTGATGTTACACATCTGCCTTAGCTTTCTCTGTGCCTCAGTTGCCTCAAATGCAAGGCGATGGGGACAACAGTGCCTCTATCCTAGGGTGGCCGTGAGGGCAAAATTGCAACTGCTTCAGAAACCCTTGGCAGTGGGGGTCCGGCAATCACTGGGTTCTGACAAGGCTTTTCTAGGTGATTCTGATGCACATTGATGTCTTAGAACCACTGAGCTGAGGTTTTATTATGCCAAACGTGGTTGCTCCATCATGACCCAGGAACTTGTTAAAAAATGCAAAATCCCAGGGGCGCCTGGGTGGCTCAGTCGGTTGGGCGTCTGACTTCGGCTCAGGTCCTGATCTCGCGGTCCGTGAGTTCGAGCCCCGCGTCCGGCTCTGTGCCAACAGCTCGGAGCCTGGAGCCTGCTTCGGAGTCTGTGTCTCCCTCTCTCTCTGCCCCTCCCCTGCCCTTGCTCTGTCGCTCTCTCTTTCTCAAAATAAATGAACATTAAAAAAAAAAAAAAAAAGCAAACTCCTGAGCCCCACCTCAGACCTATTGAATCAGAAACCAAAGGTCTGGAGCCTAGCACTCGGTGACTTAACAATCCCTCTACACGATGCAGGCTGAAGCCTTGGGAACCACGGATCTCGGGCCCCAAAATTCCGTCTACGGCTGGCCGGTGACCGTGGGGGTCACGAGGCTGATTAACCACTCCAGTTTGCCAGGGACTGAAAGATTCCCCGGGACACAGGGCTAACCTCGGGACAGTCCTGGCCAAATCGGGGTGGTCGGTCAACCTAGATCAAGGAGGTTTCCATTTTTTATGGAGCCCCACCTAGTCCATCGCGCTGGCCCAAAGCGCCCACGGAGGCTGACGGATGTGGTCCGGCCGTGTGCCCACGAGCACGAGGAACGTATCTTGGTGACGAGCTGACTAGTCTCTGCCAGTTCTTGGATTGTGACATCGGCATCTGGTCTTAGCAGTTCAACAGGAAGGGGGAAGAAAAACCACAAAAAAAACAAAAACCAAAGCTCCCCCAGCAAGCCTGTCCCGCGTTTACAGGAGGCTGCAGCTGGGATGTGACGGAGTGAGCATATGGCTTTAGGGAGGCCCATTTGGTTCACTTAGCAGAGTTCCATGGCCTGTGAATGTTCAACACATTTTAACATTGAAGTCGTCAGGCAGCTGGCCCCATTCCTGCCTCCCTGCGCTGCCTCTGAGGCCGGCTGTGCGGAAACAGAGGCGTGGGGGCAGATGATCTCCAGCGAGGCTGATGGAAGGGAACAGAGCAAGGGGCTTTCTGAATGCATCACCTGCTCCAGGGCGGCTCAATTCAGTCTTTATGCAAATGTCACGTCATCTGCCCAGGCAGGGAGGTTGTGTTCCTGTCAATAGGAGGACCGGCCCCCTTCGGTCAGGGGGCTTCTTTGAGGCAGAGAGAAATTAGGACACATGCCAGGCAAGCCTTGGCTGGCGATGAGGGGGGGAAAGACACGCTCTGGAATACGCTCCGAGCCGGATTTGCCAATGGGCATAAAGCGGGGGCTCTCTGGTTGGCAAGGTTTTCGTCGGGGTCATTTTTTTTTTTCTCCCTG
Organism: Panthera leo; assembly: GCF_018350215.1. NCBI lineage: Eukaryota > Metazoa > Chordata > Mammalia > Carnivora > Felidae > Panthera > Panthera leo. Next base: position 11,967,291 of record NC_056694.1, on the reverse strand, counting down.
GGCAGAGCCCGAGACACCCTGATCTTTCGGACCCGCAGACGGGGAGGCATCGCGTGTGGTGGACGGGGCACTGGAGGACGACCTAGAAGACGGACTGTAGCTTTGTCCCACCTGCAGCTCAGGGTTGTACCACGGAGGACCGGATCCTGCACGTGATGAGTTTACCGGGGCTCTGCCACTCTCTTTGGCCTCTTGGTGGCCACCTGGATGGACCCTTTCTAGTGGCGGCAACATCCCCTCGTGGCCATCGATGCCAGTCCTTTGCTTATTGGCTCTCAGAACCGTCACCAGCTTTGTCTGTAACGTGCAACGAAACTACAGTTCCCAGGCTCCTTTGCACCTGGCTGCTGGCTGAGCTCCGCCAGTAGGGGGAGCCCGCGGGCGATTGGAGGGCAGAGGAAGGAGCACCCTACCCTGGAAGCTACAATTGCCCTCCCATCGTCAGTCCCGCTCAGACCCACTGTGGTTCACATTTCTGTGGGATGGACCTCACAGCTCCTGGGTGCTAGCCACCCCACCTCTTCCCTTGGTCTCCAGCCCTGGGTGGGGGTGACGGGTGGGGGTGGCAGCTTCCTGCTGGGCCAATATCTCAGTTACCTTACTCTTCCTTCTTTGATGTCCTCGTTCTTCTGTCCCCTTCGCCATCAATCCCCTCTCTATAAAAGGTCCTCTTTTTCGATGACCGGCAGTGGCTTCTGTTTTCCTGTCTGGACCCTGACTAAATCAAGGTCCACTCAGCTTCTAGGTTGTCTCTCCCGTGGACCCCTAGATACCAGCCTGCAAGGTTTAGAACTGAACCCACGAGGCCACCCTTCTCATTTTGGAACACAAAATCATCCTTGTCCGTTTCCTCGGGCCGTTAATTTTCTCTGTAGATTTGGGGCAAACAAAATAGCTGTGTTTTTTTATACGAAGACACGGATACATTGTAGTGGAGAAGATTTTAAGGAGACACGGAATCCGGAGCGGGCTCCTGGCTTCGAGCTGCCAGCACAGAGCCTGACGACGCAGGGCTCGAACTCACGGACTGTGAGATCGTGGCCTGGGTTGACCTTGGAGGCTTAACCGACTGAGCCACCCAGGCGCCACTCTTTTTGCATTTGTAAGCAGCCAGTGCACACCCTCTTCGTTTCAAAGTGTCTTAGAGAAAAGGTATTAAATGCACTGCCTTAGATCATGGATGGGTAAACTTTTTCTGTAAAGGGCCAGATCGTATTTTATGCCTTGCAAGCCGAGTGAAATCTGCTGTAACCGCTCAGCTTGGGCGCTGAAGCTAAAGCAGCCTTAGACCCTATGCCAATGAATGACAAGAGCCACATGCCAATAAAACTTCATTACAGGGGCGCCCGGGTTTCTCGCTGGGCCAATCACGAACTCCCAGTGGAGACCGTTTCGTTTTCTCCTCCCTGCCATGGACTTGGGGAGCCCTCGGGCCATCGTTACCCCATTCTCTTCCCCTTGGCTCCTGCAACGTTCGCCAGGACCTCCTCCCTCCGTCACCTCATTGTGTCCTCTGGGACACTGCGTAGAGTCAAGCTGGGCTCTGAGCCACTGACCTTCCTTCCGTTCACTTGATGGAGTGACTCAGGGCCTCTCCCTCTGTTTGCAACGCTCGCCACATTCCGCACGCGGCATCCCCGCACGAATACAGCTAATCAGTGTTTGCAAAGTGACTCCAGTGGCTGAGGCGAGAGCCACCCAGAGGGGCCAGGTATAATCACTGTTATATCTGTGGCTTACCTAATTCCTGGTCCACCCCGGGGTGATTTTTTTTTAAGCGTTGGTAATTGGCGAATTACAGTGTAGGTGCTGAAAGCTAGCTGTGGTTGTAAGTGGCGGGTACGTTTCTGTAGGTGGCACCGGGGCCGGGCGGAACTGTTGACGGACGGGTTAGGGAAATTATAGCTCAGGTTCCCGTGCAGCTGCTTTGAGAGAACGTCGGACAAAGGACATCCCTGAGCAGATGCGCCATTAGCAATCGGATGATTGGAAAGAGCCGTCTGATCGATAGTTGTGGCTGGATGGAGAAAAGATACTTATCGGACTTCTGCGATCTGAGAGAGAGCAGAACGCCAATCCGGACGGCCCATCGTCTCTGGGGCTAGAAGCGAAAGGATCCAAGAGGAACAAACCAGAAGTCACATGCCTTGCACCTGGTAGGCACCTTAATAAGAGTTTGTGAACGAATGCATGCATGCGTGCATGAATGAATGATACAACTGGGCCCCTATCTATTCCCAAGTTCTCTTATTTGCGAAAGAATGGGTCACTGAGGATTATTAGACACCAAGGAGGCTCCTTCACTGACCGGGTGCTCCCGGATTTCCTTCTGCAACAACCCGGTGCGTTTGTAAAAGGTTGTTTTTACCGAGACTGGTTTTCCACCTCTGTCTTTCCCGGCCGGCCCTGAAGGTATCTGAGCTTGCACCTCCCGTGCCATCGTTGGAGGACGTCTGTCCTCATCCGCCCCTTTCTCCTGCTTCTCTGGGAGGCCCAAGTGTCCCAACGGCAGCATGAGCGGTGGGCAGGAGCCTCAACTGTCCACGCTCTGTACTTGCAAGAGAAAAATGATCGCCCCTCAAATTCAGTGGGGGCGGAGATCAATCCACGCTGTCACAGGGGCCGCAGTGCCAAGATATCCGTGGATGCCACAAAGAAATCCTTTGTTCGAGGAAGGCGGGCCAACCGGGGGGTGGACTGGGGAGGGGGGAGGTGGGGGCCAGGAACCCAACAGGGTGAAAGAGGGATGTTGATGGATGTGACGTGAAAAGAGAAGGAGAGGCAAGGTGCCAGACAGCTGGGGGGCCGACGGCGCGTCCGCCGCCCTCTCCGTCAGCCCTCTGCCAGCGCGGGGACGTGGGTCCCCTGAGCTCTGACAGGTGCAGGGGAAGGGAAGGCACTGCTGGAGTTGAAGGAGCGAGTCCGTACCTCCCATGAATGAGGCAGGCTGACGCTTCTCAGGCCACCAAAGGCCATTCACGGGCTCGCGCTGTTTGAAAGGAACCGTCAAGAGGAAGCAGAGGGTGATGGGGTCAAGAGGAAGCAGAGGGTGATGGGAACAAGCGGGCAGTGTGACCGGTGTGTGATCTGGGCCTCTAGTCGCGTCCTCCCCCACAAAAGGGGGGGCCCGGCCTGCCCGTTTACCTGCATCAGCCTAGAAGAAAGCCATTGTCGAGATAATCAGCTTTGTTCTCTATGCAGACATTCTGGCTTAGGGCTGAACAAGGACTAATGCCCCTGGCGGGGGCGGAACAATGATGACATTCATGAGTCAGCATTAGGTCAGTACTGCTGCTGTCACGGCTCATTATTTGTCGCTTTTGAGAGAGATGCTTTTTTGCCTGCAGCTAAGCCGCTGAACCGCCTCGGGTGAAGGGAGATGCATGTGACTCTGCCCTGGTGTGTGCGAATATTTACATCCAGACCAAGCCATCCGAGGACCCGGGGGAGGACCCCACCACAAAGCAGCCGTCTGCAGGCGAGGCAGGTGCCGAGCCCCGCCTTGGTCTGTCGACTACACCTTCCCGTTCTCTCCCAGCCACACGGAGGGGGCTGCTCCGACCTGGGGCAGGGAGCAACCGTGGCTCGGGGTCCACACAGCTCTTGGTGCTGAGAGGAGCCTTCGAGGAACCATCCAGCAGCACCAACGGGGAGAATCATTCTTGTCCCGGTCCAAGAGCGTTGTTATGGGTGCGGTGTCTCTAAGATCGCTTCTGCGAAACGTGTCAGACGCGTCTACAGTGTCGGGACGGCTTGGATCGTTCCGTCTTAGGTCTCTGCAGCAGAACAAAGTCGGAGCTCCTTCGGAGGTGTGATGGGGTGGGGAGCAGAGGCTGGATGAGACTCAGGGCCCTGCTGGGCAGATCCGTCCTCTTGCTTCCTACCACAGGCTGCTGTTGGTGGCTCAGCCAACCCTTGGTGTTGGTGGCTCAGCCAACCCTTGGACAGGGGTACAGGGCAAGGACTTCCTTTAGCAAATAACATTGTTACGGAACGAGGCTGGAACGCTGGCGGAAAAACCAAGCGGCACTCGGCACTCGGAGATCTTGGCGGATCGGAGATTTTTTTAACACCGGCGGGCTCACAGGAGACCATTTCTCCAAAGATCTGAGCACCGAGTGCAAGAGGGAAGGGTAATTTATAGTTGCTAGCCTCCCTTTTCGGGGGGTTTTCATGCCAAATCAGGGCAAGAAGAACCCAGAAGAGGGGTTTCTCAGCCAGAGACCAGAGCTTGTTTTAGTCCCGTCGGCCGTCTTATGGTGTAAAACTTCATTCATTTTCCCAACAATCTCCATAATCGTCCACGTGGGCCTTCAAAGGGGACTCTATTTGATTTTTATAAGCGTTCTTCCTGGTTACGGACAATCTCTGGCATGAAACTCGCACGTCCGACGGATGGAGTAAGACACGTGTTCATCAAAACCGCTTTTTTTCGTTTTTCAGAATTCCGTCCCAGCTAGAAAAAAACCCCAAACCCACAGCCAAACTCAGTATAGCTCATTCGGATTCCACGCAGGACCCCCAAACAGCACGTTCATCGGGGAGTGTGCATACAGGCGGCTTTGTTCTCCAGCGCGTCCCTTTTGCAGAGCGAAACACCGAGGCGGAAAAGCGCCTTTCCGGGGCAAGGAAAAGAACACCGGCCTCGCATTGAGGTCAAGGCCCCCTCGGCTCCGTCTCCTGGCAAACAGCTGTGTGTCAGGTGTTTACACGCCACGGGGTCTGGAGAAACGTGGGCAATTAAAAACAAAAGGCTTCTATCCGTCCATAGCATTACCCGAGCCTAGCTGGGTTTGCAGCTTGTAATGTGTTATTTATTTTTGGTCTTAATTGCAGGCAGTCCCAGAAACATTAGTGTTATATATAGTGCTAGGCTCAGCAGGAGTAATTAAAAGGCGGGGGCCCTCGTGGTCGGTAGTAAAATACCAAGTGCTGGCTGTTTAAGAAAAATGTACCATTGATTTGCCATCAGCAGAACACAGGGTGTTAGGAAAGAACAGAGGAGAGACGCCAGGCAGAAAACACTCGCGGAACCGAAAAGGTTTATGCCCGGGGCCCACGTGTGCTGAGTTCTAGAGACAAGACAACGGATTTGGATGAGCCTTTTGAAGAGTGCCCTGTGACGCTTTCCAGGCTGGAATTGATATTCTTCTCAGTCTTTATGACATACGGGGCAACACCAGAGTCCAGACGGTTCTACCTTGTTAAAAAAGAATATGCCGCGGAATTTTTCCTGGCCCTCCCCGGGAGCAGATCAGGGGCACATTTTTTTTTTTTAATTTTTTTTTTTTAACGTCTATTTATTTTTTGAGACAGAGAGAGACAGAGCATGAACAGGGGTGGGTCAGAGAGAGAGAGGGAGACACAGAATCTGAAACAGGCTCCAGGCTCTGAGCGGTCAGCACAGAGCCCGACGCGGGGCTCGAACTCATGAACCGCGAGATCATGACCTGAGCCGAAGTCAGACGCTTAACCGACTGAGCCACCCAGGCGCCCCCAGGGGTGCATTTTTATTATGACCTGTTTTTGCTTTGACGCTTTGGGGACAGAGGGGCAGAGGGAAGGGAAGCAAGATGGTGAGGGTGACTGAGGAACAGGAGTTTGTGTAAAGATGTAGAAAGAAGAGGGGCGCCTGGGTGGCTCCGTCGGTTACGGGCCTGACTCTTGACCTCCGGCTCAGGTCGTGTTCTCACGGTTCGTGGGATCGAGCCCCGCGCGTCAGGCTCTGTGTTGACAGGGTGGAGCCTGCTGGGGATTCTCTCTCTCCCTCTCTCTGCCCCTCCCCTACCCCCTCTCTCTTTTTCTCTCAGAATAAAGAAATAAAACTTAAAAAAATCGATTGTAGAAAGAAGAGGGGGAGAAACTGGTAGGCTCACTAAATGTATCGTCCCGTGTAACTACGGCTCCTTTCATAAATACGGAGCATGAGGCTCAGCGAGTTTAAAGAAATCTTTCCATAAGGATCCCGTGTGGCTCAGCCGGTTAAGCATCTGACTCTTGATGTCGACTCAGGTCAGGATCTCGCAGTTCATGGGTTCGAGCCCTGCGTTGGGCTCTGAGCTGATAGCTTGGAGCCTGCTTGGGATTCTCTCTCTCTCTCTCTCTCTCTCTCTCTCTGTGCCCCGCCCCCTCTCATGATGTCTCTCCGTCTCTCTCTCTCAAAATAAATAAATAAAACCTTAAAAAAAAGAAGCTTCCCAAAGCACATGAAATATGGTCGCATTTATGTGTTCGTAATACATACATTAGCATACACACGGATGTTGGGGGCGTGTCCACGCGTGACTCCCCTCCCTGTGCTGGGGCAAAGTAGAAAGGGCGGACTTTATTTTGAACAATTTTCAACCACACGGCAATATTGAGGGCGCAGAGGAGAACAGTTTGGGCTGTAAGTATCTCTCAATGGCCTACTGATGAGTAGAGGCCCGGGTCATTTTGGAGGCCAGAGGCATCCTGCCAATGGACTTCGAAGGAGAAAGCCCCAGGAAAGGGTTTAGGAAGGAGCCAAGAAGGGCAGCCATTCCCTGAAACAGGACCGCAGGTGATACCACAGTCGTGACCTGTACGAGGACGCTTGACTGAGGGGTGGGTAGAGCTGGGGTCCACAGATTCTGCTTGCCAAGCCACGCACTTGTGTGTCTATCCCGAGGAAGTCCAAAGAGCCAGAGGCGGCCAAGCTGTGGACCTTTGGAACCCCATCTGCCCTGAGAGGAACCAGTCTAATTTACAAGTGGAATTTTACAGGTTAGCCCTGAGCTCAGATGTACCAGAGTGGGGGGGGGGGTGTTCCCCTGGAACCCACAGAGATGCCCAAGACATAGGAATTCTCTTTCCTTGATCTTGGCTCTTTGGCTCAGTCCATCTCTATGGGTGGCTTCAGCGGCTGTTCTGGGGCCGGTGATGGGCTCCTAACTACAGCTATTGAAAAAAAAAAAAGGGAGAAGTAGAAGAAAAAGACTTAAACTTTGCCTGGAATTTAAAAATCTCTCTCTATCCTATGCTGGGTCTCTCTAGATGGTGATGACCTGTGGAAAAGCCCGTATGGCAAGTTCAGAGTCTACTCTGCCCAGGTTCAACTGATGCCAAGATGTAGAAGGACGTGAGACATCGGCACCAACTTGTCACATGAGTGCAGGCTGTCACATGTCAGGGAACAGGCGTCCCTGAGAAGCTCTGGAAATACCTGGGGGCCCCTATTGATAGTCAGGGCAGGTGTAGGGGTGGAGGAGGGAGAATGAAGCCTCCAAGGTCAGAGTCCTGCTTCTCAAAGGCCAATCTTCCAAAGAACTTGGGAGAATGGAAACCGGGTTTGAGAAGGCTCGGGGTACCACTTACCCCTGGCCCGGGAGTTCTGGGTCTGTTTCATTTCTGCGTCGTTTTCTCCTCTTCTTTCTCCAGCCGGTGGTTGGTACCGTGCCTGGCACAGACAGGCCCCTCTTGCCGTTTGCCGCCTGGGCCGCCTGTGGATTGTTGGTCTGGAGCAGTTCTGAAGGGCCCCGTTGTGCTTGGACCTTTCTGGTGCCAGCCCCAGCAGATGAGGCGATTGAACACAAAGGGCATTGGCCACAATTGAGTGTTTGAGGCTTGTCTATCTGGGGCCCTTAACAACCCAGTGGGGAAAAGCAAATGTAATTTCTTCTCTTGGTTTTGCCTCAAATGCATCACAAATTAGAATCACTTCATGTCCGAAGGCTCATTAGAAAATGTTCCTGAAAGGCAACGCAGCCCATTAAGGCTCATTCTGAAGAGTGATTTTTATGTTCTTCACATTTGTGTCTATATTTGTTAAAGATCAAGTTCAATTTTTGAAATTTCCAGATGTCTCGGCTCAGCTACAGATCTGAGCCAGAACTCTTGGGGGATACCCCACTTGGTAATAATAAAGTTTCCCACCCCTTCAAAAAGCCCAGCGTTTTAGCCAAGGGAATCATTATTGCTGCTTAAAACCCAGAATTGCAGATTGAACTCGTTTCATGAAAGTCATTTTCTGGAAAAGGACTGATCTCAAGTTTCCGTGCAGATAGCTGATCTCAGCTGCCTCACTGGGTACCCATGGTAAAGGGCAACTTTCTGGATGGGGTCATTCTGCAGTCCTCACCTGCCTTCCTCTTCTTCATCACTCTGAGTCACTGGCATTGGAATCTGGAGTTGCCAATTTTAGAGATTTAATCTTTACACCAAACGAACATGGTGTATCGTGATCTCCGCTTTTCTGCGAGGAAACGAATGCAAAGTTACGAAACGAGACCCAGGTCTTTTGATGTCAGGTGACTCCACACCTCTCTTGTAATGGGCCAGGTTGGATGCCAGGTGGTATCTTGGGGGATCAAGTTGGGGTAGGCCGGGGGGGGCGGCTCCTTGGAGTGGCCAGAAGCAAATGAAGCTGAGAGGACAAGTGGAAATTGTATTCGAGAAGGAATCCCGAGGTCAGAAAGAGAGAACCTCGTGTATGCTCAGGGCCAATGGCAAGGAAGGGCCTGGGGAGGGATTACTGAGCCAAGATATTCCAGAAAAAAAGCCCAGGAAGGAGGAGGGATATTAAGAATGATGTTGCTGTCCAAGGGCAGATGTTGGGCTCCACTTTTAAGAGAGTGTTTCTGGCTCTTTCCTGAGTCCTGGCCCGGCCGACAGGCCTGCCTGGTTTAAATGCTCTTGCTAGATGGGGTGGCATCACCATTATATGGGTTTTATCATTAGAAACGAGACTTGCAGGCCCTTAGTTTTGGATCAGCCACAGGATACGTTAGGTATCACTTGTTCTCCAGTATTTCTTGGTTTCGGCTCAGGTCATGATCTCACAGTTCGTGGGATCAAGCCCCGAGTCGATTCTGTGCCAATGGCACTGAGCCTGCTTGGGATTCTCTTCTGTCTCTCCCAAAATCAATTAAAAAAGAATCTAAAAAAATATACCTTAAAGAGGCTTCTGGGTGGCTCCGTTGGTTAAGGGTTGGACTTCGGCTCAGGTCACGATCTCACGGTTCGCAGGTTCGAGCCCACATCGGACTCTGTACTGACAGCTCAGAGCCTGGATCTGCCTCAGATTCTGTGTCTCCCTCTCTCTCTCTCTCTCTGCCCATCCTCTGCTCATGCTCTGTCTGTCTGTCTCTCTCTCTCAAAAATAAACATTAACAAAAAATAAAAAATATATCCTAAAAAAAGAAATAAACCAATAAACTTAAAGAAGAAGGCTCATCTACATCATTGCTCCCTTCTTTCAAGTTTTGATCTGGTGCTGAAAATGCCCGCCTCACAGTTAACTAAAGCAGGAAGGGCACAGTGGTTAACGGTCTTGGGAGACAGCTATTTCCGGAACTGAAATTTCCGGCGGGCCCTTCGCTCCCTACACGAACCGCGAGCAATTCTCTTAACCTTTCCGTCACTGCAAAACAAGGTACCCGTGTCCACATTTTAGGGGTTTGGGAGAGATTTCAATGTAAAACATGAAAGTCCTCAGCACCGTTTCTATATAAGAGTTTAGTTTAATGTAGTTCTTATTTGTTCACTGGGGAAATTTAAATTTAGTGAGGATCTCAAAAAATTGCCTCAAAGCGGTTTCCTGAAGACAAGGACACAGCAGCACCTCATTTGTTCAAGACTTTTGCCGCCTGCCTAGCTTTACGCAGATTGCCTATTCTGCCTGAAACTCCGCTTTCTCATCTGTGGAATAAGGAAGAAACTTCCCCGGGTGTTGAAAAATTTCAGGAAAGTCAGTGCTTATCCTCTGGATATTCAAAAGTCCCCCTCCCACTCCTGCCTCTTGAAACTCCTAAAATAACTCCCCAAGTGATTGGTTTTTTTCTTTATGGTCTTGGAAGATCCCCTCCAAGAAACTTGTCTTTCTCTCTCCCCTGTACACAGAGTGACTCCAGGACCCCATTGGTTCACCTCATGACCCTTTGCGTTCTGGGCAGGCCTGGCTCGTTCTCTGGTCTGGTCCAGAAGGGAGAGGCCCTCAGAAAGCGTCGCCATCCCACCACTGAATGGGGTTTGGCTGTGGACCCTACGTAGAAGGCTGTCACATGACCAGCCTACTGGACACATGGCACGTACAATCTCATGGAGCCTAGAAAGGGCATCTGGCTCTGCAGATGCTGTCTTGAAATTCTTGACAAGGGGCACCTGGGTGGCTCAGTTGGCTAATGGTCCAACTTCGGCTCAGGTCACGATCTCATGGTTCATGAGTTCGAACCCCGAGTTGGGCTCTGTGCTCACACCTCAGAGCCTGGAGCCTGCTTCCGATTCTGTGTCTTGCCCTCTCTCTGCCCCTCCCCCGCTCACGCTCTGTCTTTCTCTCAAAACCAAATAAACATTTTAAAGTTTTTTTAAAAAAGAAAAGAAAAGGAATTCTTAACAATTTTTAATTTGTCTGAAACTCTTAGTACTTTTCAAGCAGGGGGCCCCACATTTTCATGATGCACTGGGCCCCTCAAGTTACTTAGCCAATCCTGGTGGGGGTGAATCTATCGATCTCTCCTTGATTGAATGAGCCAAGCACAGGGAAGGGATTTGTTGGGGTGGGGGACACAGACTGGAGAGCCAGAATGCTCTGGAAACTCTAGTGGACGACACACCTTGGTAGCCATAGTGCGGAACACTTTAGGGCAGAGACTCGTGAGATCAGAGTTCTTCTTAGAAAGGTTTGTGGAGAACAGGAAAGGAGGCAGATCCCCCAATCCCTGGGACAGCCAGGTGTTTACAACACCCGATCCCCTGTTCTTTGGAACAATGTGAAAGATTTCCCTTAAGACTTGAGTGAGGTCAGCTGAAGCCCAAATAGCTTCTTGGATTGGGGCCCCCACAGTCCTGAGCCCGGACGGGTTGCAGAGCTAACACTTATCACAGAAGCCAAGAGAGGTTGGCCATTTGAACAGGAGGGGGGCTCATTGATGCTGATGGGGCTCTAGAAGTCTCGGCATACCATGGCCCCTCATACTCCACGTTGCCATTGTTTATGGGTCTCTGTGAGCCTGGGAGGACTCCCTGGGCCCATTGGGCACATCAAGGACCATCGAGTAATCTCTGAGAGCCTGACTTCATTGAATACTCCCTGCTAGAATGGCCCAAGGAGACCACAGGCTCAACACGGCAGCTACTGGGAAGCAGTCCCTTCTTTCTCGAAGCAATGTGTATACCAATGATCTCAACAAACTGTCTGCGGTCAAATGATCCGTCTTTCCCTCCTGTTTAGGATTCTTACTTTCTGGAACAGGCTGATGGTACCAGAGAGGCACTGTGGAGGTGGGTCTACATGTCTGAAAGCCTGGTGTACATAAGTGCCCTCAACTCTACCAAGCAGATGGGTCTCTCAAGTCAGATTTGCTGGGGAGGGGCGTGTGCGTGACAGAGGATATTCACTTGACAGAGGATATTCACATTCACTTTTGTGAAATGTCTTTCTTGAGTTATTTTGCCGGGTGGATGTAAAATATAGTTTCGTTTGCAGGAAAAATGAATTTATATCCCCTTCCTTGAGAAACCTTGTGTTACTGCATGGGATAAAAGCTGTGTATAGCAGGGGCGCCTGGGTGGCTCGGTCGGTTAAGCGTCCGACTTCGGCTCAGGTCACGATCTCACAGTTCGTGGGTTTGAGCCCCGCGTTGGGCTCTGAGCTGACAGCTCGGAGCCCGGAGCGTGTTTCAGATTCGGTGTCTCCCTCTCTCTCTGCCCCTCGCCTGCTCATGCTCTGTCTCTCTCTGTCTCAAAAATAAATAAACATTAAAAAAAAAAGCTGTGTATAGCAAAATGCCAAGACAAAGGGGCCTTTCCCGGGATTTCTTACTAACTGGGCCTCAAAATGAGGTGAGAATGAAAAACATAATACTAATTATACAGGCAGGCCACAGACGGATTTTTTTGCGGGAAATCGTCAAAATACACGGAACGCACCGAGTGAGGCAGTTTGGACTGTATCCTTTTAGACCGTGGCCATGCATTTTCCTGTCTCGTGGGCATAAATCTAGCCACACGGAGTCAGATGTTCAAGAAATATCATGCTTTTCATTTTCCATAACTCACTGTGCTATCTGATTTCAACCCCTTGCTCTGTCAAGCTGACAGAAAATTTAACTGTAGACGTGTTGGAGTTCTGCCATCGCATCTGTACGGCCAAGTGGCGGGTCTCAGGCAGTGCTAAAGCCTGGAGGTGCCTGTGGGGATTTGGTCACTGGTCCTCACAGGTTATTCCTCAGATGTCCCTTGTCCCCGCCCTAATGGTCTTCCTAAATTATGGCTTTCTGCTTCCCCTTACTCTGCTCAGGGCAGGAAAAGCCCCCAAAGGCTGCAGACCCACAGCCTGAGGACGAGTCCACCCTCCTGCCTCTAGAAGTTTCTGCTGCATCCTTAGCAAGACAAGAGTGGCACCCAGTTCCCAATCTGGAAACCTCAGACTCCTCCTTCCTGCTCACGGGGAAGGTGTCCTTTCTCGAGCTCTCTGTCCCCAAGTGGCTTATCTTGTTCCCCTGCTCAAAGGGCCCACCCCATTCCCTCAGTGGAGTCTGACGAGTCTTTTACAGAAGAAATCTTGGGCTTGCTCGTTCTTTTTCTTTCTTTCTTTCTTTCTTTCTTTCTTTCTTTCTTTCTTTCTTCTCTCTTCCTTTTCTTTCTTTCTTTCTTTCTTTCTTTCTTTCTTTCTTCTCTCTTCCTTTTCTTTCTTTCTTTCTTTCTTTCTTTCTTTCTTTCTTTCTTTCCTCTTCCTTTTCTTTCTTTCTTTCTTTCCTCTTCCTTTTCTTTCTTTCTTTCTTTCTTTCTTTCTTTCTTTCTTCTTTCTTTTTTAAAGTAAATACCATCCTGCCTTCTAATGGCATAGATTAGTTTTTCTTGTTTCTTTTTTTTTAATGTTTATTTATTTTTGAGAGAGGAAAAGCAACCGAGAGCAGGGGAGGAGCAGAGAGAGAGGGAGACAGAGGATCCGCATCCTCACTGACATCAAAGAGCCTAATGTGGGGCTCGAACCCACCAACCGTGAGATCGTGACCTGAGACAAAGTTGGACGCTTAATGGACTGAGCCATCTGGGGGGGGGGTCCCTCTTTCTTTCATTTGCTTTGTCACGTTCGTTTGCTCCGCTGCTAGACACTGCTGCTTCCACCTCCAAAATGCAACAGGAACTCGAGCACTTCTCCCCAGTGTCCCCTGCTCTTCCTTTGGTCGTCCTGGTCCAAGTCGCCAGCTTCTCCTCATCTCAGGAGCCTCCTAAATGACGCCCCTGCTTCTACCCCTGGCCCCTGGACCGTCTCCTCTCAGCACAGCAGCCAGGGTGGCGCGGGCGACACAGAACTCGGGTGAGGTCAGGGGTGTGTCCGAGACGCCATGTGGCTTGTGTCCCCTTCAGGGTCAAAGCTGGAGTCTTCAACATGGCCTCCGGAGCCCTCTATAAAGTGGCCCTTACTACCTCGCTGGTAATCGTTGTACCACGCCCCCTTCCTTTACTCCTTCTGCCCCACCCTGGACGCTGGACTCTTGCACTGGCCCATCCCTTTGTCTGGAAAGCTCTGTCTCCACGTATTTATACCACACCCACCCCCTTCGGGTCTCTGCTCTTTCTGTCACCCTATTCAAATAGGACAGTCCCCTCCCGGCACTCGCTCACGCTGCCTTATTTTTCTCCCTGCCACTCACTGTCATCTGATGCGTGGCATATTATACCTGCTTATTTGCTTCGTGTCCGTCTCAACCCGCCGGAGTAGGAACTTGGAAGCTCAAAGGAAGTTTGCTCTTTTGTTTTTCATCGCAGATTCTCCAACCACCGGGACACTGCCTGGCACATAATAGGACCCCAAAAGATAATTGTTGAGTGAGTGAATGAATGCATGAATGAATAATTGGATAGAGAAACAGTATTTTCTGCCTCCATGTTTTATATAAATGCATTCATATTATAGCGATGTTCCTACCCTTGCTCTTGTTTTCCTTTTAATAATAGATTGTGATGGTCTTTCCGTGACAGTCCGTAAAGAAAAAAACACACCGTTCTGTCTTAACGGCTGCAAAAGCAGTGTGGTTATCTACTAAGATGTGCCCAACCGGTGTCCTACGGATGGACTCGTTTGCAATTGCTCTCCATCACGAACGACCCTGACTCTTGGCGCGTTCAGATTTCTGGAGGGTAAACGCCCAGAAGGGGACGGACGCGGTGAAAGGGGCGAAGCCCATTTTGCCAACCTCGTGTGCGTTTCTGCTCTGTTTCCCCTCCTAGGTGAGCGTGTTTACGAGCCGGTATTTCCTTCCCCCTCCCTGATTTTCTTCTCGCTTACCCTTGCTGGGGAGAAGTTTTCAATGATTTGCCGGTGGTGGTACAATGGGTGAGCGCGTCCTATTTTCAGCTGCTGGGGACATGTGAGCCATGAGTTGGAGTTTCTGCAGATTCAGCTGTGATGGATTTTCTCCTTCCCTCAACTCCTTTGGCATTGAAAATCTGTACTGCCCAAATTGGGGCTTGATTGTACATTCTCTCATACCGTTTCGTGGAATTAATCTTGCTCCTCCGCCAGACGATTAACTCTTTGATGGCGGAAGCAGTGTCTGTTAGTCCCGTGGATTTTTGCATTGCCCTCTGGATCCAACCCAGTGGTCGTCAGGCTGATCGTGTTCACTGGACACATAAACCGTTGTGTGTTGAGTGCAAATAAATCGGTGCTTTATGGCATAGTGGGTGGTTTCAGAGTGATCACAGCGGTGGGGCAGAGCCTTGGGGGAACGGTTGGAGGTTTCCAGATAGACAAATCAGGGGAGAATGTTCCAGGCAGAAGAAAAAGAGTACACATGGTGAACAGGCACGGGGCGGGGGGGGTTGAGGAACCCACAGTGATTCTCCATGATAAAGTCCGGGGGGAAGATAAGGGACTGGTCTGAAACGAGCTGGGAAGATTAGACTGAGGCCAGCTTCTGAAGAATCGTGCCACCGTGACATATAAGTGAGGATACCCGTGATCCCGTGTGTCACCAGTGCCGTGTGCCCGGCTGCAGTGATCTGAGGTTACTTGCCCCTGTCATCTGGAATGGCTAGAGAATAACTGGGATCTGTGGATGCTGGGGGGTCCTCCAGGTAACCTAAGCCCTCTCTCCATCTCATATCCATCTCTCAGCTTTATTATCATCAGATTAAACCCCCGCCTCTTCTCAGATTTGGGCACATGAATCCCTGGGCAAGAATTGACCTTGAAGGGCTTTGGGTGGCTCTGGTTTGACACCTAAGTCTTGATCTCACCACCATGAGATTGGATTGGGCCCTGGATTGGGCCCTGCACCAGGCATGAAGCCTACTTTAAAAAAAAAAAAAAATGACCTTGGACCGCTCCCTTTGGCCATCGTCAGAGGATGGGGGTCATGAGGCTTTTATTTGAGTGCTGCATTTTGTTGGAGAAAGAAGTTCCTTAAGTTACAACCAAACAAACAAACAAACAAACAAACAACGACAACAAAAACCCAACAAATCACGCAATCCACATAGTGCCCTGATTTTGCATTTGCTGCAATTGATTAAAAGATCTGGCTTTCCTTCAATGTTTGGAAATGAAAACGCAGAAGGTCCTGAGTTCTTATGGTTCCCTGGTGGACCCAAACAGCCCTAGACACCAGTCGTTGGCAGTGATAAAGCAATTCGTTAAAGACAAGCTCCTCACTTTCCAAATCACGAAAATTAAAACCCATTCCACGTGATTTTAGAATTATGGAGAACTCTCTCTGCCTCCAAGATGTGGCTTCCACGTTTTCTCCTTCACGAAGGTCCCGGAGCAACTCTCCTGCTCCAGAGCATGCCATTTCTTACGGAAAAGCGTGATAACTTTGTCTCCTGAGGAAGCTGCGTGACGGGCAGAATTTGTGCTCTTTATTTCTCTGGTCTCCTCTCTCTGGCACCTAGTTTTGTAAATGCGAGGATGATTGAATGCCTGTCTTCGTAAAAACATGGGACTGCTCCTGTGAAAGATGGCAGGGTGGCCTCATTCTTGATTGCTTGATGTTGAGATGTGAAAAACTAGTATGCTGACCAGGAATACTGAAATCACCCTTCAGTATTCAATATCATCTTGTAGGTTTGGCAAGAACATTATAGCGCGTGGAGATCTTTGCGTGCGGGAAGCCGAGAAGCTCCTGTCCACATTCCGTAGATAAGTTGGCACCTGAGAATGGTTTGTCACCTTGGAGATCATTTGGTTCCGTCGTTTCCCCTTTGCATCTGACCTGCTCCAAAGCTAACGAAATGCCCCCCCAAATGTCACAGTTGCCTACTGGCAAAATCCGTGCAGGAACCCAGGTCCCTGCCCCCACGTCCAGGGCATTGCATCACAGAACACCACCTCCTTGCCAATGTCTTGAGAGCTGGAAGTCAATATATAAGGGAAGACCCTGGGCTCTGGTGGCACAGAGGGACACAAAAGGGCAGGAGTGGGGGGCGGGGGAGGGAAGAAGTTTGCAACACAGCTGCCCGCCACTGAGTTAGAATAAAAATCAAAGATGAAATAAGAGAAGTGACAGCGGAGAACAGAATGCAGTATATAAACCTGGGTAGAGCTGGGCAATGGGTAATAAAAAGTGAAATAGGGTGGAGGGGGTGAGTGGATGGCAATCACATCTATCGCTGGTGCTTTGAGCAGAGGGGACAGCGAGGGAGGCCAGAGGAGCAAGAGGCGACTTCTTGCCGTCCCCATTAAAGAAACTTCCAAGGGTTCTTGGAGGAAGCCCAACTCTGGCTTGGTATGTTGGCCTTTCTGCTGTTCTCACAAGGCTTTTTGTGCCCTCAGACCTGGGACTAACACCCGATTTCACACTAAGCGTTGCACAGATATGACTCCATGTCAAGGCTCCTGCCAACGTGTCTGAGCTTGCTGAGCCGCCCCCCACGCGGACTTCATGGTGCCACCCACCCCAGGCCTGCCTGGAACCCCAGGCGTTTCCTGTGACCTTCATAATCACCAGCAACACCGGGTTTGAATTTCTTGGACGCTTCCAATTGGGTACCATGCAAAGTTCAACCGAAGGGCCATTTCTCAATAGTTATTTTTAAACGGTTTTTTGGGGGGAAATAATCTTTAACTGGGAGACAAAGAGCTTGCACATAAATCTTCCTAAGCAAACCCGCGTAAAGTACTGATGCACTTTATAAGCTGTAAACTAGGCTTTTATTAGCCATTTATGAGCCATTTTTTATGATGCAAGTTTAATATTAAACTATAAAGTTCGCAATGCACTTATAAAGACAGATAGACTCATTCACTTTACAATTCTTGACTTGGATGCCTGGCAAAAGCCAACCGTATCATGTCATTTCAGCAAACTGGCCCAGTTGGGATGCTGGAAGCTGGTGTGGGATTAGGTCTGGGAATTGACAGGCACTGGGGTATGTTGTAGGCAGGAGTGAGAGGGAACAATCCGCTGCAGCCATAAAAATAAATGCACAAGCTGGGAGGTAATTTTTCTTCTGACTTTTCTGGAGCGTGGGGTCTTTATAGCCATTTAGAAAAGGAGTATTCTCTAGAGTAGCAATTCTCTTTTAGAGCAGCAGCAATATATTGCCATTTGATTTTGTGCAGCCTACCTTCTCCCTAATAGATCAGCGTGGCTGGTACTCTTGTATTCAGTGTGATGAAAATTAAGTTTGTTTTGAGAGCTCGAGGCCATGTAACTACAATAATAAGAGATAACTAGGAGAGGGATCAATTTAGGATGGCTGGTTTGGTTTTTCCTAGGAAAGAAATCCTTGGCATATGGAAAGCGGCTGGCCCTTAGTGGACCTGATGCTGAATTCATATGGAATTCAGGTCCATCAGTGGACCTGATGACAATTCATACGAGGATTATTCTAATCACAAGCTGCACACTGTGTGACATCTCAAGCTTTCTGTCTTTGAACCACACTTTTGAATGCTGGAAGTTTTTGTGGGTGTTTTGGAAGGATCAAAGACTCAATATAACACCAAATGAATCAAGAGTAGTCACAACCCTTTCACTGCTAGATGAACCACCCTCTTCCCCTGGGCTGTACAAGCATCCACAGTCGCCCCACAGTACACTTGGTGGCCTGTCCCCACTGGGTGATTTTGTGACAAGGGTTTGCTCCTCCAACTTCTCTCTTGAGGCCAAGTACCCCTGTGATCTTTCCCATCCATTAATTTGTTCATTCTTACGCCGCTAATAAGTGCCAGACTCTTTTCTGGGCACTGGAGCTCTACTGAAGAGCTTCGATTTCGTCTTTGTCGCCATTTGCTAGAAGCCTTGACTCATATGAGGGTGTGCTCCACTCTGCCCAGTGTCCAACTGCATCATCGATTCCACTTCCTCTCTGAAAGATTCCTCTCATGGCTTCACACTTCCTGAAGAATTCTCTGGAACCACATTCGAGTAGAGGCTGTGTTCTCCTGTATCCTGCGCAGGGCCAGGTGTCTCCCTTTCCCTGTGTTGCTACCCCCACACCATTTCTGCTGGGAAGCTTCTGAAATCTGATCAGACCGCTGTCGGCCAAGCTCTACTCACTATCTCCTCCCTCCTTCCCTCTTGACCCATGATTCTTGATGATATAATTCACTGTGCTCCCCTCACTCCTATCCTTGACCTTGTTATTGGGGCCCCAATACACCCCTGGATGGAGGGTGGTCTAACTACTTGGAAACTTGCGATCTGAATATCTTACCCATAAGGACCCTTTCCCAACCACACTGGGGCCTCTCCTCCCGCCCGCCATGTTTCTTCCCTTTTCAGTACTAACACACCACCTCTGAATCTCAATCCTTTGATCCTCACTTCCTATCTTCCATTTTATTTGCTTTACTCACTACAGTAACTATCGCATTGAGCATGCCGGTTCATGAGTTCTAAAGCTTTCTTTCCACTCACTCTCTGCTCCCTGGAATCTTTACTTCTCTACAGACCAAGCCTACATTCTATAATCTGGCAAATACCCTCACACATCTTACCTGGTTTTCTCTCTTGCTTGGGCTTAACTCATTGAACCCTATACTTGGTTAAGCTCAATGATCTATATATATCCTCCTTATTTGCTCCTGAGAACTAGGTGGGGGGGAGGGAGGAATCACTCTCCAGCTCTCAAACCATTATTTTCTGCTCTCCTGCACAGTAAAACCTTCTAAAATATTATCTGTGTTGTATATCATCTCCTTAACTCACCTGCTCTCCTCATTCACTCCATTGAACCCACCATTGTCAAGGTTTCCATCAACACCCCCATTGCCAAGTCCAGGAGCCACACTTTTGTCCTCATATACTTAATTCCTCAGAAGCATTGATACTGATGACTTTTTCTTCCCCCTTGATGTACCTTCCTCTCGTGGCTGGCTTGAGGTTTTCTTCCCATTTCTCTGGCCATTATTCACACTCTCCTAAATCTTAAATTACCCAAGGCTTTGCCCTAAGACCTTCACTAAATCCATACATATTATTTTTATCATCTCATCAAATTCCATAGCTAAAGATATTATCTGCTGGCACATGACTGTATCCCATATTAGTTTATTCACCCTCAAGTTCTCCCATGAACTTTAGTCATGCCATTGTCTCACGCATCCACTAAGATATCAAATAAGGCCACTACAACCTGGCACACCCAATCTGTACTCTAGATTTGTCCCATTCACAGATGTGCCTTCGCTCTAGTCATCCTTCATGCATGAAATGGTGCCACTCAGTTACTCAACTAAAACAAACAAAACAAATAAACAAAAACATGTAACTCCCAGACCATCTTTTTTTTTTTTTTTTTTTTTTTCTATTCCTTCAAAATAAATTCTGAATCTGGGCTGGCTTCTTCTCTGACCAATTGGTCTGATATACTTCTCAAAACTCCATTGACTCTACCATTTTACTCCATTTAATTGTCCCTATGGATTTTATTATTATTAAATTGTTGGTTGGTAGGTTGGGTGGTTGACTGATTGATTGAAACAGGTCTTTATCCTTCATGAGTATAAATTTTAAGAGGGTAGGGACATTTCCTGATTCCTTTTCCAGTGTTTCGCCAGAACCCAACCCACTACTGGCACATGGTAGACTGTTCTTTGTTTTTGTTTTTTAATTACCCTTTCTACTCTAAAATAATTGTTGATTCACATAATAAAGAGTGATTCTACACACCTTTTACCTAGTTTTCCCCAATGGTAAAACCATGCTGAACGATCGTATAACATCACAACCAGCAGATTCACATAGATACAATCCATTGCCTTTATTTAGATGTTCCAAGTTTTACTTGCTGTAGTGTGTGTGTGTGTGTGTGTGTGTGTGTGTGTACTGAGTTCTGTGTAGGTCTGTGTATCCACCACCAGAGTCAAGAGTCGCTGTATTATTTCACGTTCCCACAGCAACGTATGAAGGCTCCCATTTGTCTGAATCCTCATCAGCATTTAGTATTGTCACTATTTTTATTTTATTTTAGCTATTATGATAGATGTACGTTGATCTCTACTAATGCTGTTGGTTTGCACTTTGCTGATGGATAATGATGTTGGGCTCATTTTCATACACTCCCTTGCCATCTTTGGTGAAATGTCTCTTTGTGTCTTTTGCCTGTTTTCAAATTGCACTGTTGGATTTTTTGGAGTTCTGAGAGTGCTTTAGCTTAACCCTTTGTCAGATATGTGGCTTGAAAGTATTTTCTCCCAGGCTGTAGCTTCTTCTTCTTTTTTTT
Organism: Panthera leo; assembly: GCF_018350215.1. NCBI lineage: Eukaryota > Metazoa > Chordata > Mammalia > Carnivora > Felidae > Panthera > Panthera leo. The sequence continues at coordinate 11,946,657 of NC_056694.1, read as the reverse complement.
TTAATTTTTAAAAATCTTTATTTATTTTGAGAGAGAGAGACAGAGCATGAGCAGGGGAGGGGCAGAGAGAGAGGGAGACACAGAATTGGAAGCAGGCTCCAAGCTCCGAGCTGGCAGCACAGAGCCCGATGTGGGGCTTGAGCTCACTGACCGCGAGATCATGACCTAAGCCGAAGCCAGACTCTTAACCGACTGAGCCACCCAGGCGCCCCTGTAGCTTTTCTTTTTATCCTCTTACCAGGATCTTTTGCAGAGCAGAAAACTTTAATTTTACGATATTCAATTTATTATTATATTTTTCTTTTATTGCCTGTGCTCTGGTGTCGAGTCTGAGAATTCTTTGCCTACCTTTAGGTCCCTAATATTTTCCCATATGACTTTTCTAAAAACTTTATAGTTTTACATTTAAACCCATGATTCAATTTTAGTTAATTTTTGTATAATACAGTGCGGCTTTTGAGTAGCCTTTGTTGAATGAGTCATTAAATACAACAATGATACACAGTATCCTGAGAACCATCATCTAATGAAACCAAACTTAGCAAGTTACACCCCAGCAATCGTGTTTTAATTTTTACATCAGTAATGAATCTTGAGTACAGCAGGGCGAATCAACCTTGAATTTTAACTTAAGACGTGATATAAGGCTGTATAAACTCTAGGCATTTGGGCTTGTGGGCCCCTCTTTGGTCGCGGAAGTTTCAGCGTGCAAATCTTTGTAATCGTGAAATCTGCCTCAAAGCCATGGTGACAAACAGAGTCCCATTCATGATGGGGAAATACTCGAGGAGCCAGAAACCTGGGAGTCCCCACGATCTCCGCTTGCTCCTATACTTCCAGCCTGAAAGGTATCATAGACATTGGATTATATTCTAGGAGGAAAAAAAAATCAGACTTTGGGCTCAATTTTTATGATCAGCCTTTTTCTACCCTCCCTGTTTTGAGTGTCTCATTTCTCCCCAAACAGACAAGGTGGGGGAGAAAATATTAAGACCCAGAGATGGAGGGTGAACCCCTCCTGAAGCTGTCTGATAACTATTCCAGGGCCAGAGCCTCTGGTCACTCTGCCTGCATCTAGTAAGAATGTTAAGGCAACGTTCCCCCTCCGAGTGGGATCCTGCTGCAAAGCCGAGGCGCCACGATATGTTTGATATGAGTATCAGATAACACACCCACTCAAGGCTGGGTTCTTTAGATTCAGAGATTTGAGGGAGATGAATCAGACAAGATAACTACTTGCCAGGGCATCAGAGTTTACAAAGGACTCAGACATGTACACCCGTTTCTGAAATACTAGGCAGATTCTGATGATCGTCACGATCGGAACAATAAAACCGTGCAGGATACCGGAGAAATGCGAGAAATTGATGTCAGATTCTTTAATGTCAATCAATTGTATCTAGGCTCCAAACGAGTCCAGTTAGATTCTGCTTGATTTTTAAAAACAGCTTTATGAAGATGTAATTCATGTACCACGCAATGCATTGTTTTCAAGTGCACCATCCAACGATTTCATTGGATTCAACGCTTCGTGCCACCATCACCAAAAATCCATTTTGGAACTTTTTAATCTTCTCCAGAAGAAATCCTAAACTCCTCTGCTGTCTCTCTCACTTCTACCCCAAGTCCCCCAGCCCCTGGCAACCACCAGTCTATTTTCTGGCTCTATAGATTTGCTTACTCCGGAAATTCTATGAATGTCATCATAAAATGCATGGGTAGTTTTGTGATTGGCTTTTGTCACTTAGCATAGTGTACTCAAGGTTCATCCATGTCAAAGCAGGTGCTAGTTCTTCACTCCTTGTTATGGCTGAATTATATTCCATTGTATGGATCTACCACAGTTGATATACCTGTTCATCAAATGATGGGCATTTGGGTTGTTTCCACTTTTTTAAATTTTTTTTATTTTATTAAAAAAAAAATTTTTAATGTTTTATTTATTTTTGACAGAGAGAGAGAGACAGAGCATGAGTGGGGGAGGGTCAGAGAGAGAGGGAGATACAGAATCCGAAGCAGGCTCCAGGCTCTGAGCCATCAGCACAGAGCCCGACCCGGGGCTTGAACTCACAGACCGCAAGATCATGACCTGAGCCAAAGTCAGACGCTCAACCAACTGAGCCACTCAGGCGCCCCGGTTGTTTCCACTTTTTGACTTGTATTGTGAATAATGCTGGAACGCACCTTCGTGCACATGTTTTTATATGGACGTATGTTCTTGTTTCTTTTGAGTTTGCACCTAGGAGTAGTCATATGGTAACACGATGCTCACACTTTTGAGAAACTACCAGACTGTTTCCCAGTGTCTGCATTTTTTTACATTCCCACCAGCAACATTTCATCGAACACTAACCCCGATTTCACCACATCCTCACCCACACTTGCTCTTCTCTGTGTTTTTGGTCATAGCCTGCCTAGTGGGTATGGACTGGTATCTCCCTGTGATTTTGATTTGCATTTCCTTGATGGTGAATGATCGTTACGTATCTCTTCATGCACTTATTGACTATTTTGCATCTGCTCTGAAGAAACGTTTCTGCAAGTTTTTGCCCATTTTTCATTTGGACTGTTTGCTTCATTAGTATTGCGTTGTAGGCGTTCTTTAGATATTCCAGGTACATGTTCCTTATCAGACATGCAATTTGCAAATATTTCTCCCATTTACAGTTTGTTTTCACTTTCTTTTTAAATATAACTTACTGTCGAGTTAGCTAACATACGGTGTATACAGGTTGCTCTTGGCTTCGGGGGTAGATTCCCGTGATTTGTCACTTACATATGACACCCAATGTTCACCCCAACAAGTGCCCTCCTCAATGCCCATCACCCATTTTCCCCTCCCCTGCCCTCTCCCATCAATCCTCAGTTTGTTCTCTGTATTTAAGAGGCCCTTACGGTTTGCCTCTCTCTCTGTTTGTAACTATTTTTTTCCCTTCCCTTCCTCCATGGTCTTCTGTTACGTTTCTCATATTCCACAAATGGGTGAACACATAAGAGCAAAGTCACAGGATATAAAATCAGTGTACAGAAATCGGTTGCATTTCTACACACCAATAATGAAGCAACAGAAAGAGATATCAAAGAATCGATCCCAGGTACAATTTCAAGAACCAGAAAATACCAAGGAATAAACCTAACCAAAGAGGTAAAAGATTTGTCCTCACTCTCTTGATGGAATCCTTTGTAGCACATAAGATTTAATTCTGATGAATTAAATTGTGTTAAATTGTGTTGTACAATCATTTTAGTACAACATGAGATGATTTTTGTCGAGGAGTTTCTTCTTTCCTATTCTACTTTTTGAAAGAGCCTGTGAGGGGTTGGTATTAATTCTTCTTTAAGCATTTGGTAGACTCCACCAGGGAATTTCGACTTTCTTTCTGGAAAGTTGGTTACTCAATTACCTTTACTTGTTCTAAGACTGTTAAGATTTTCTTTTATCCTTGAGAGTTTTGTCAGTTTGTGTCTTTCTAGACATTCCCCCTTGCCCCTACCATTTCATCTAGGATATCTCATTTTGGGGGCCACACACAAATTCACATTTTATTTCTGTAAAGTAAGTAGTTACGACTTCTCCTTCATTCCTGATTTTTGTCTGCTCATTTTTTTCTCGGTCACTCTTTAAAGACTTCAATTTTGTTGATCTTTTAAGAGTCAGCGTTTGGTTTTGTTTCTTTCCTTTCTTCTGCTTGCATAGATTGGGTTTAGTTTAGTTTAGTTTAGTAGGTTTTTTTTTTTTTTTCGGTCCAGTGTCATATTTTAGATCTGGTTATTTATTTGAGAATTTTAGTCTTTGACCCATTTAGAGAGTGTGGTTTAATTTGCACATGTTTATAAACTCCTCTGATTTCTTAAGGTTGTTCATTTCTAATTCAATTTTGATTGGAGAACATACTTTAGACAATTTGAATCCTTCTAAATTGATTGAGGGCTTGATTTGTGTCCCAGCATATATGGTCTATCTTGGAGCATGTTCCATGTACACTGATACAGAATGTGTATTCTTCAGTTGACAGATAGAATGTTCTACATGTCTGTTAGGTCTAGTTGGTTTATAGTGTTGCTCAAGTCTTTCTATTTTCTTCTTGGTCTTCTGCCTAGTTGTTGTAGCCAATACTGAAAATGGGACTATTGATGTATCCAACTATTAATGTTGAATTGTCTATCTCTCCCTTCAACTCTGTCAGTTTTACTTCAAGTATTTGGGGGCTCAGTCGTTTGGTGCATATGTATTTATAATCATTATATCTTCCTGATGGGTTCACGTTTGTCTGATATTCTAATAGCTCCTCCAGCTATTAGATGGAGGACTGTTGTTCAAATGATGTATCTTTTATTCTGTACCTTTACTTGTAACCTTTTTGTATCTTTGAATCTAAAGCGTGTAGCCTATAGGCCGCATATTGTTGGATCTCATTTGTTTAGTCACTCTGACAATCTCTGCATTTACGTTGGGTTATTTAACTCAGTTACGTTTAGTGTTATTAATAATACAGTTTGATTTATGTCTGCCCCTGTAGCTTTTGCTTTCTATAGGTCTTATGTCTCTTCTTCATTTATCTCTTCTTCAGGGCTGTCATTTCCATTAAGTGAATATTTCCTGGTGTTCCATTCAACTTCCTTTGATAATTTTTAAATTTTTTTTTAAAGTTTTTTTTTTTATTTATTTTTGAGACAGAGAGAGACAGAGCATGAAGGGGGGAGGGGCAGAGAGAGAAGGAGACACGGAATCGGAAGCAGGCTCCAGGCTCTGAGCCATCAGCCCAGAGCCTGACGCGGGGCTCGAATTCACGGACTGCGAGATCGTGACCTGAGCTGAAGTCGGACGCTCAACCGACTGCGCCACCCAGGCGCCCCCCTTTGATAATTTTTAAATGACACATGTTTAATGGCTGTTCAAAGTCCAGCAGTATACTTTTTAACTTATCAGAATGTGCTTCATATTTATATTAACAATTCCAGTGCTTTGTAGAAATGTTACACCCCTGTAGCTCTATCTGCTCATCTGTTTTTTTACTATTACAGTAAAAAGTCAAGGTTTTCTCTTTGTTTTTGTCTTTCAGCATTTTTACTGTGATATGAGTGCAGATCACTTGGGTGTCATCCTACTTAGAGCTCACTGAGTTGTTTGAATGTGTAGAATAATGGCTTCCTTCAAATGTTGTAAGTCTTCATCCATCACTTCTTTAAATCTTTTTTCTATTTCTTTATTGATATTTTTGTTTGATGAGCTACTGTCATCATGCCTTCCTTTGCCCATTTAAGCATGGTTTCCTTCAGTTCTTTGAACATATTTATAACAGCTGCTTTAAATCTTTGTCTGTTAACCCAATATCTGGGACCTCTCAAAGGCTAATTCTGTTACCTGCTTTCCCCACCCCCAATGTATGGGTCACGCTTTCCTTTTTCTTTGCAAGTCTCATAATGTTTTTTAATCAAAGCTGGACGCTTTAGATACCATATTATAGCCACAAATACAAATACAAATATCATCACCTCCTTTTCAGGGTTCGCTAGTTTTGTTCTTTGTGTGTTTATTTGTTTTTGTGACATGAATGGACTATTTTGGTGAAATCTAGCCCCTTCACGGTGTGCAACCTCTGATCTAGTCTCAGTTACTAAAAATTTGTGAAATAAGTGAGTGCATAAACTGTGTTTTCCAATTTCCTACTTTTAACCACTTTTTAGAAGGGACATCTCTTCTAGATTGTGTGGATTTTATTTTTACCAAGTTGGAGAGTTTTTTTGTGTGTCCTATGAATTAACTATTATTATCATTATTTTTTTAATGTTTATTTATTTTTGAGACAGAGAGAGACAGAGCATGAATGGGGGGGGGGTTCAGAGAGAGAAGGAGACACAGAATCTGAAACAGGTTCCAGGCTCTGAGCTGTCAGCACAGAGCCTGACGCAGGGCTCGAACTCACGGACCGCGAGATCGTGACCTGAGCCGAAGTCAGGTGTTCAACCGACTGAGCCACCCAGGCGCCCCAAATTAACTATTATTTTGAAGATACAGAGGCGCTGTGGGAAAGCTAAGAGATGGAATAAATGACACCACTATGTCCTGCTCCCCTTCTAATGGCATCTGTCTTCCATTTAACATTAAGTTTTCATTAAGCATTTCCTTTCCTCAAGGTACACATGGTTCAGCTTTTTTCAAAGCATTATACAACCAGATGGAAAACTTGCTTTAAATGCTTTCTCTTGAATTCATAGTGTGCCTGGGGCACCTGTTGATTTATCAGCAACACAGGCACAATAATATTTTCCCCTCTTGCCTTAAAAGAATTTTAGGTGTTAAAAATGATGGCATAAGTGTATCTGGAAAGTGTTACAAAGATGTTCCCGTGTAAGGTCCTGTTGCTGATGTTATTATTAATTAGGAAGGGTTAGATGCTAAAACGGGGGCAATCATGCTCTTGGATCCAAACGTAAACAAACATGCTTTGGAGAAAATATCTGTCAGGAAAGGTCATGACTTCCATCTGTAATTGGAATTCACGCCCATGCTTTTCCAGGACCCACACAAGCCATCCTTTAGGTATTAGTGTTTCCTCCGATAGTCACCTTTTGCAAGGTGACCCAGATGTGAGAAAGTGTAGTGGATGAACACCTGGGGTGAAATTAGGAATTTGAAACTGAGTCCTAATCCTGCCTATTTCTTCTGTCTAATCGTGCCCAGATCTGCTTATTCTCCAAGAGTCTCTGTTTCATCCCCAGCTAAATGGGCATCTTTCACGGTATCGTGGGAGAGGTTACGTGGAAAAAAAAACAACCCATCATCACCATCCTGGGACATGGTCTGAGCTCAGTGTTAATAATAGTACTCATCTCCTGAGCATGGACCCTGGTCCTTCCTCATGAGATGATGCCTCCATTTCATTTTCAGGGTCTCTGGGGCTCCTGGCATAGTTTGAATAAGAACAGTGGAGGAAGGACATGTGATCTCAGAGACTGGTTGGATTTTATGGCGTCCTCCTGATATCTTCCTGGTGTTTATCAGAATAACTAGCAGGGCACAGGACTTTAAGGATGTGGCACTCTAGAATGGTAAGTACCGAAGAGAAAAACGTATGCAGAGGCGGCAACAATCAGGTCTCCTCGGCCATTGGAAATGACCTGGCCACATCGGGCACTTAGAAATTAATTAGGGACCCACAAGAAGAATGGGGCCCTAAGGGAGCAAGATCAGGATACAGGGAAACTCTTTTGGAAACAAGAGAATTTTCTGATGTATTGTCCCGGCATGAAACGTGAGCACGGAGATCTGTACCAGCGGTCCATCAAGAACACTGTTTTGTGATTTTCCGCTGCAGAAATCATGTCTCGAAAACGTCTATCTCCCAAGAACAGTCCACTTAAGTAATTTATTAAGTAATTTATTTTCTCATTCTGACTCCTCCAAGATATATCCATCTGCCAAGGAGAATTTCTGCTTTTCAGGTGATAAAAAGCAAATGACTTCTCCCTAAATTCTCCCTTCTTTTCTCCCTCCCTCCTGTACCCGCCCCTCTCCTGGTTTTGAGACCCCCGCCCCTTTAATTGATTCCCACCCAGGCCGTATTTACACGCACGCAGGGCCAGTGCCAGGCATTAAATTCCATTTTATCCTACTTGTCTGCCACGGGTGAGTGGCGGGGGGTCTGTATCCACAGCGCAGTCAATCAGCTGTGTTACTGTGCCCATGAGGCTTGTATTGTGCGCCAGGGGATTACTTCCTGTTGGCTTCTCCACGAAGGCGATGCGTTCTACCCGCATCCAATAATTATCGACGCTGCCATCAAAATGGCAATTTTGTGCTGTTCTGAGAAGAAAAATAGCGCATATGGGTTTGGAGAACGGCGCGTCTCCTTTCGTTATGTTGGAAGGTACAGCTCCTGTAAGTAGCAGTTGAGGTTTCTTCTCCAACCTTCCAAAGGACGCGGTGTCAAAACCACGTGGCTTTCCGTGTGAAAATGAGGCCTGAGCTCTGTGTTTCTCTCGGCTAATATTTGTCCGCTAAAAAGGAAGCAAACAACCGTCGCAGGAAAAAAAAAAAAATGCTCTGCCGGCCACTGCTTTCACTTAACTTCGGTCAAGTTGAATCCAAAGCTTTTTCATCGACACATAATCCTTTGCTTTAACGTTTATTTATTTATTTATTTTGAGAAGGAGAGAGAAAGAGTGCGTGCATGGATGGGGACGGGGCAGAGAGAGAGAGAGAGAGGGAGGGAGAGAGAGAATCCCAAGCTCTGCATGGATCCTGATGCGGGACTCACTCCCACGACCGTGAGATCACGACCTGAGCTGAAATGGGGGGGTCGGATGCTTAATTGACTGAGCCACCCGGATGCCCCCATCGCTGCATAATTCTTGTGATTCGTAGCAACAACGGTAATAGGCATCACAGAGCGATTAAATAATTCAGTGTGGTTCCTATGGGTAGGCAAAGGAAGGGCTGAACGTAATCCAAAGTCGGCCTGATTTCAAAGCCCCTTTGCTACCTTTTCTACTCTATACCGTCTTCACTCCTCTCTCCTCGGCCTTAGCTTCCTGTCATTACAAGTGCCTAGAGCCTGCTGCCCTACCTCCTTGCCCGCTCAGCTGGGCCGTTAATGCTCAAAGTCACGGCTGGAAGTGCATCCCCACTCTTCCCTGGACCCGGATCGTGGCTGGCCTGGCTAGTAATTGCTTGTACACACACGGTGATAGCCATCCGTGGTTAACTGGATACCAACTCTATGCGGTGTAATACCAGGCATCCACTGCCCGACCCCTTTTCTTTGGCAAAGCACTCCTTCTTCATTCCCTCGGGGCCCGGTAGACCAGTTGGCCATGTTCCTCCACTCGTGTGGCCAAGGGTTTGGCACGGGGTCAGGTGAGGCCAGTCAGGTTCTCCTGGGAGGAGACCCCGGGGGGGGGGTGGAGCTGTGTCTGGATATACCTGAATTGAGGCATTGCCATGGTATCACCCAGCATCGATAAGAGAGCCCATCACGAAATCCCCCCAAACGCTATGATTCTGGCCCTTCCTCAGGCCCGGTTTATCTGCTGTTTGATTTTGCGACCCCCCCAACCACTCCAATTCTTCTCCCTGAATCCCTTTATCACCTACAATCACCAGAGTGGATTTGAGTCCATGATACTGGAGTTTCTTCGCTAAGGGTTCCAGAAGCAGGCCGCGGCTTTAGAAGTTTGGCTCGCGACGGGACTTGGCGAGGATGGCCTGGCAGTCTTTGAGCCTGAGGAAACTGCCGTCTTGGAGAAGATATTGAACGCCTCCCCCTTCCTGTGTGTGCAGCATCTTTTTGGCTGAGGTGTGAACATTTGCAAAGAGTTGTTTTCACGTTCTGAACACGAGTCCCTGCACAGCAACCAGAGCGCATTTGTTTGCTTGTGGTTCTGGGTAGAGAATGAGAGGACCCAAGTGATCTGAAAATTCAAGAGCGTGAAGCTCAGAAATAAAAGCCTTCAAGGGTACAGGGTCTCCTCCTAGAGTGATGAAAATATTCTGGAACTCTGTGGCCATGATGATTCACAAGGAACCTACTAAACGCCACTGAGCTTTATACTTAAAATGCTCAGATGATAAAGGGGGGGATATGCCATTTTTTTTAATATATGAAATTTATTATTGTCAAATTGGTTTCCATACAACACCCAGTGCTCACCCCAAAAAGAAAATGCCATTTCGAATCAAACCGTTTTTTGAACCCTACTGTAGTCAGTTTCATTGGGAATTCATGTCATAGTAGAACACGTGTTCACGTTCTAGCCCCTGTAGAAAATGACAGTAATCGCTCAGGACACTTGGGTAAACTGGAGGGATAGCCCATAGGTGGCTAAGAAAAAATTCATTTTATTTTCCTTACATTAAATGTGATTAAGAGAAAAAGGAGGAAATATTAGGGAAGATATTAACTATCAAATTTGTATGAAACTTTTAAACACAGTCTTGCCACATTTTTTCATGAGAAACTTGAGCAAGCTTCTGTCCGCATAACTTTCTGCATCAGCCCTGGCTTTATTGAGACATAATTTATATACAGTAAAAGTCACCTATTTTGAATGAACAGGGATGAGTTTTAGCGATTATTTATGCAACCAAAACAATCCAGGCGTAGAACGTTTCTTTCGGGTCCAAAAGCGTGGTATAGAGCTTTCCCATTCATTTGCGGTTGATTCCCTAATCTGCCTCCTGGCACGAGTCAACCCCTGATGTGATTTCTGTCACTAGAGTATTGTCTTTACCAGACTTCCGTGTAAATTGTACCGTATAGCGGCATTTTGTCTTTTTCTTTTTTTTTTAATTTTTTAAAATTTTATTTAATTTTTCGTAGAGAGGGAGGGACAGAAGGAGAGAGAGAGAATCTTAAGCAGGCTTCAGGCTCACCACAGAGCCCAACCCAGGGCTTGATCCCACGACCCTGGCTGGGATCATGACCTGAGCCAAAATCAAGAGTCGGACGCTCAACTGACTGAGCCACCCAAGCGCCCCAACTGTTTGACTTTCTCTTATAATGTTCTTAATGTTGTTCCATGGCACTGTGTATTTCACTCCTTTTTATCACTCAGTAGTATTCCATTGTACAGATAGTTAATAATTTGTTTATGTATTGTTGGTGACATGTTGGGTGTTTCAAATAGCTGACCCTTATCAACAAAGCTTCGATGAACATCCACATCAAGTCTTTGGGTGGACATTCTGGTTTTATTTATTTGAGTCGTCCTTCATTTTCCGGTGGTTTTGCTTAGCGATGGTAAGTTTATGTTCAGCTTGATATGAAGCCACTTGACTGTTGTCCAAAGTGGCTGCAGCATTTCACTTGCTTACCAGAACTGGAGGAAGATCCCAGTTACTCCACATTCTTACCAACTCTTAGCGTAGCTAATAGTTTTCAACATTAGCCATCTTAGTAGACGAGTAGTGGAATCTCCTATTAGTTTTAGTTGGCATTTCCCTAATGAGCGGTGATGGTGAGCATCTTTTCATGCATGACCTTTGTTGCTATTCATATATTCTGTTTTGTAAAGAGTCTGTTTAAAAAATGTGAATGTTTTTTCTTGGACTTACTTAACTTGTAAGACTTATTTTTAATAATTTGCATATAGGATCTTTGCCGTGTGTGTGTGTGTGTGTGTGTGTGTGTATTTTTATAAAGATGTATATGTATTAAAGATGTAGGGGAGACTGGGTGGCTCAGTCCTTTAAGCGTCCGACTTCGGCTCAGGTCATGATCTTGTGGGTCGTGAGTTCAAGCTCGCATCAGGCTCTGTGGTGACAGCTCAGAGCCTGGAGCCTACTTCAGATTCTGTGTCTCCCTCTGTCTCTGCTCCTCCCCCGCTCACACTCTGTCTGTCTGTCTCTCTCTCAAAAATAAATCAATGTTAAAACCTTTTTAAGCTGTAGATATATAAAGATGTATATATAAAAATGTTTGTATATATATGTGTATATATATATATGCAGACATACACACACACATATACATGAGTAAGGATAGATAGATACAGAGATATGTCTTTGTCAGATATATTAAATCTCTGGTATGTTAGATACGGTAAATATGTATCTTTGTGCTTTTAACTGTGTCTTTTTAAAGAGCAAATATTCTTAATTGTGATGGTGGCCATTTTATCAGTTTTCCCATGCTTTTCAATCTTTTTAAAGAAATTTTTGCTCAACCCAGTGTCATAAAAATTTCATATTGTGTTTTCCTCCTAGAAATTATTGTTTTGTGTCTAATGTTTTGGTCTGTGATCCAGTTTGAATCAAGTTATTTGTATCATGTGTGGTAGGTTCATTTTTTTAATGCTAATATCCAGTTATTCCGGCAACATTTATTGAAAATTCTAAATATTCCCCACTGAATGATCTTAGTACCTTCATTAGAAATCAACTGGCCTTATCCATGTGGGTCTTCTTGACTCCGCCCTATTGATCTTGAGGTCTGCCTCCTTGCTGGTTCTCTATGCTTGTGATGACAGTTGTAATAAGTATGAAAATTAGGAAATGTAAGTCAAATTCTTTTTTTTTAATGTGTTTATTTATTTAGGTAATCTCACACCCAGCATAGGGTTCGAACTCATGACCCCAAGATCAAGAGTCGCATGCTCTTTGAACTGAGCCAGCCAGGTGCCCCATGTAAGCCAAATTCTTTGGACAACTGCAAGCCTTTAGACCTCCTATATAAATTTTTGAATCACCTTGTCAATTCTTCAAAAGAGTCTGTTATTTTGATGAAGATTATTTTCAATGTACAGACTCATTTGGGAAGAATCGTGATATTAGCAATGTTTGAACCCTTGAAGCCCTCCGTGTCATATGTTTTTCCATTATTTAGATTACTTAGGCTTTCTTTAATTCGCCTCAACAATTGTTTTGAACGTTTTAGTATAAATGTTTGCACACTTTCCGTAACATTTATTCATAAGTATCCGATTTATCGTTTGCCTCTCGTTGTACATTGACTTTTATTTCACATTCCAATCATTCATCGATGGTATATAGAAACGCAATTTTTATATTTTTATCTTGGAAACTTTGTAAAGTCATGTATTCGTTCTTAGCGGCTTTTTGTCGATCGTTTTAAGATTTTTAAGGCACGTGGTCATGTCATGTCCAATACAGATTTGCTTCTTTCTTTCCAAATTGAGTGCTTAACAAATGCTTTCCTGGCCTACCTCAGTGGTTCAAACATTTAACACGATGCAGTATAGAAGTGATGATAATGCACATCCTTGCCTCGTTCCTGCTTTTTAAGTAGAAAGTGTTCGGTTCTTCACCAGAAGATGATGCTAGCTCTGAGTTTTTCATAGATGCCCTTTACCAGATGGAGGAAATTTCCACGTATTTCAAGCTTTCTGAAAGTTTTCGTTTCTTTTTTGAGCATTTTCTCTGCATCCATTGTGTCTTTTCCTCCTTTATTCTACTGATAACTGATATTTTCAGCTGTCACGCCAACCTTAGATTCTGGTATAAACCCTTCTTGGTCAACACTTATTATCCTTTCAGGGGTCCCCGGGTAGCTCAGTCGGTTGAGCGTACAACTCTTGATGTCAGCTCAGACCGTGATCCCACAGTTGTGGAATGGGGCCCCGTGTAGGGCTCCGCACTGAGCATGGGGCCTCCCTGGAATTCTCTCTCTCTCCGTCTCTCTCTCTCTCTCTCTCTCTCCCTCCCTCTGCCCCTCTCCCCTGCTCACACGTTCCCTCTCTCCCTCTCTAATATAAACAAACAAATAAAATTTATTATCCTTTTATATATTGCTAGACCCCATGTGCTAAAATTTTGTGGGGTTTTTAGTGTTTTGACAGATGTATGTAGATGTATATTGTCTCCTTATGATATATTCGTCTGGTTTTGTTAGTGTAACACTGGCTCCCAAAATGAGTTGAGACGTAATGCCACTATTTTCTGAAAGATTTTGAATAGAATTGCAAACATTTCTTTGGTATATATTTGCTAGGGAACACGTTCCTCCATGAACACATCTGGACCTGGAGGTTTCCTTGCCAAAAGCTCTTAGTTATGAAGTACATTTCAAAAATATGTATAAAATGCTAGTCAAGTTCACAAACTCTTTCAGGGTCAGTTTTGGGAATTCGTATTTATCAAGGGATTTGTCTACTTTACCTAAGTTGTTGAATTCGTTGACACAAAGTTGTTCGTAATGTTTATTTTTCTTTTTATGTTGCAGGATCTGTAGTGACATCTGTCTCATTTGCGACATTAATAATTTGTGTTCTCTCTCCATTTGTCTCTCTTTTAACAATCAGGTAGAAGTTTTTCAATTTTATCAAAAAAAATTTTTTTAAAGGATCAGCTTTGGCTTTCATCGATTTCTTTATTGTTTGTCCCTTAAAATGTTACTGATTTCTTCTTGCCCATCTTTATTAATTCTTTCCATCTACTTATCTGGGGTATTATTTTCTGGGGTTTTTTTGGTCTGTTTTTGTTTTTGTTTTACGTTAGAAGCTTAGAGAACTGAATTTAGACCGTCTTCTCTACGAATTTGAAGTTATACAATTCCCACAACTTTACCTCTATCTCCCAAATTTTTTGTATGTTGAATTAGTATTTACCTCCAAACACTTCTCTTTTCTTAAGTTTTATGAGACATAGATTATTTAGGAGTATTTTGTTTGGTTTTTCTAATATTTGGAGCTCTCTAGATACTTTATTGTTATGACTTTAATTCCGTTTTAATTAGACAACCTATCTGTATGATTTCAGGATTTTAAAATTTATTTTTTTAATGTTTATTTATTTTTGAGAGACAGAGAGAGAGAGAGAGACCATGAACAGAGGAGGGACAGAGAGAAAGGGAGACACAGAATCCGAAGCAGGCTCCAGGCTCTGAGCTGTCATCACAGAGCCCTACGTGGGGCTTGAACTCAGAACAGTGAGATCATGACCTGAGGTGCCCCAAGATTTCAACACTTTAAAAGTTGTTTAGGCTTGTCTTGTGGCCCAGTGTGTGGTCTGGAAAGTGAGCCATATGCCTTGGAAAGACTGCTTTGTTGTTGTTGGGTATGGTGCCCTGTTAATCAAAGTCTGTTGATAGTCAACAAAGTCAAAAGTCAAAGTAAGTGATAATGTTGACTTAATTATTGATATCCTTGGGTATGGGTTTGCCAATTTAGTTTCAGTTTTCTGTTTCCTTTGATTTTTTGTTTGTTTATTATTGCCTTCCTCTCTTTTGGGGGGAGGAGTATCACTTGGTTATTTTTAGAAGTCCATTTTTTTTGGCTTCTAACTTTCCTTCTTGCATTACATTGCAGTGGTCCATTTAGAGGTCGCAATGTAAATTCTTAAGTTCTGCCATTTGTTTATGGTGAATATTGTACCACCTCATGAAAAAATATACCAACGGTGCCACATAGACTTTGAAAATTTCAGGTATTGTATTTGTTCGTCTACAGACTTTCCTTTTAGGAGAATAAACTGAGGGTTGATGGGGGGGTGGTGGGAGGGAGGGGAGGGTGGGGGACGGGCATTGAGGAGGGCACCTGTTGGGAGGAGCACCGGGTGTTGCATGGAAACCAATTTGACAACCAATTTCATAGTCAAAGCAAATAATAAATGAATGAATAAATAAATAAATAAATAAATAAGACTTCCATTTTTTTTTTTAATGTTTATTTATTTTTGAGACAGAGAGAAACAGAGCATGAATGGGGGAGGGCAGAGAGAGAGGGAGACACAGAATCGGAAGCAGGCTCCAGGCTCTGAGCTGTCAGCACAGAGCCCGACGTGGGGCTTGAACCCACAGACCGTGAGATCATGACCTGAGCCGAAGTCGGACGCTTAACCGACTGAGCCACCCAGGCGCCCCGAAGACTTCCATTTTTTTCATCTCCGTGTTCTTTTTATTATTTCTATGTGTGTGCTGTCACTTCCTGTGTTTGTCGTTGCTGCTCACGACTGGCGTGGATCACTTCACCGAGCATAGTAGTTATAACGGCTCTTGTAAACTCCAGTTTTGCTGATTCTAACATCTGGGTTATGTTGGAACTGACGACAGTCCATTTTCTCTTGCGAGCGTCTTCCATCTTCCTGTTTCTTTGTATTTCAGATGCATTTGTTATTATGTCTTCAACATTATGAATATGCAGATGCAGAGCTAGCGGATTTTTACATCTTTCTCTGATGAGTGTTAGTTGGTTTGGTTTGGCGGGCGATCTGCGTGGACGTGAACCTCCATCGCTGTTTCTTGGTGGGTAACTCCCATTGCAATTCAGATCCTGGTATTTTACTGAGTCGGTGTGCTTCGTTTCCATGCCCTTCGTGGTGTAGAGGTTAGCCAGGGCTACGGAAGGACAGAATTTCCGGATGGCATCTCTGGTATTTTTCCCCCCTCTCTCCAGCGGCTACAGTTGACCCAGATTTAACTGGTCTCTTGGACGGAAAGCTACGGTTTCTCTAGCAGCACCTAGATGGTTCCATGCTTCGCGCCAACTGTGTTTGGCCTCAGGCTAAAAATTGTGAAAATAAGGACTTCGTGTTACTCTCCTGGGGGCAGGGAGTCTCCAATGGGACATGCCTGCTTCTGTCCACTGTCCAGGGCCTTCAGGTCACAATTTGTTTTGTGTGACAACCACAGTTGATAATTATTACCTGCAGGTGGGTTGGCCTGGTTGGCTCTTCCTCAGCTATGACCCTTCATGAACATAATCGTTCACATCAGGTTTATGCTTGACAAGTCTACCCTCACTTCCTGATACTGACCTTTGGAAGACGATCTTCTCAAATTTCTGAGACTCATCATTGGCAGGAACGTTTATTCACCCTGGTAGGTGGTAAAAAATTTAGAATCACTTTTACAGCTCTTCGAAATTTGCAGTTGTTCAAAGGGTAGTTAGAGGAGCTCACAGCTTCTCTCTCTCTCTCTCTCTCTCTCTCTCTTTTGCTCCAACAAACATAATGCTGAAATTTTTTTGTGATAAGGCGAATGGGTTTCAGATCCAACGGAATGTTTTCATATCAAGTATTTCAAAATAAGGATGATGCGCTAATTAGTGGAAAACACATGCATTGTTAGAGCAGTCACCCTGCAGTTAGCCTGCTTGCCACTGAAAGGCCTATTAGCTGCAAAAATGTGTGAAGGCAGAGGTTCAGAGCCCCCCGGAGCTTGTCTTCCAGGAACACCTGCTGATAACTCAGCCTCCGCGATTCCAACACTTGTTCCTTCGCCTGTGCCCCTGACTGCTTAGGTATTTGGAACACAAACTACACTAGCAGGTCGGTGGGCCTGTTGTTGACCGCGGCACCACACAGCTGGGGTTTAGGACATATGGAAACTCCCAGCAGCCCTTAGAGAATTGTGGCAAGTCACAGGTATTGTTTCCCGTGCCTCACGCTTGCTGAGATATTAGGATCCACTGTCAGACCCACCTCTGCTCAGCTCGCCTTCTTAGGAACCCTAGATGAAGCTGTTCATGCTTCCGTGCGTGGGCTTTGGGTCTCCAAGCTCCGGTTGGATGCCAAGGAGGCAGAGAAGCTGGGGTCAAGACGTAACTCACTTGTAACCCATTCACTTTCGTCCACTGCGAGACCCATCTTTACTTGCTAAGTACTTACAACGACTTTTGTGGTTGAAAAATAACGTACTTTCATCGGAGATGGTCCAAAGCCATGGTTTCGCTCACCCAGCATTCTACCCCTACTCTGACTCCCCAGTTCCTCCCTGGGACCTTTCTTCACCTTCCTCCTTCTGCATGATGATGACTCATACAATTTGAGTTGGTCAGTCCTGCAGCGTCTCTCAGCTTTGCTGTGCATTGTAATTCCTTGAAAGCTGGTTACAGGGCAGATTCTGATGGGGGGAGTTGGATGGAGGTAGGTGGAGAACAGATTCGGCACTTTTACGAGCTCCTAGGAATGCTGAAACTGCTTCTCTGTGGGCCATACTGAGGAAGAGGGATGTATTTTGACTACTACCTCTGTATTATTATAGGGCATCAATGAGAAAGTTCTGTGGTTACGAGAACTAGTGGTTACGAGGGTGGGAAACGGGATTTGACTGCCCTAAGTTCAAATCTTAGCTCATCTGGTAACTAGCTTTGTAATACCCTGCAAGCTATGAAAACCCTCTGGGCCTCAGTATCTTCAGCAGTAAGTGAAGCTAAGAGAACATGTCTCCTAACGAGGTTGGTGCCATGATTAATGGCATAATATGGGTAAGAGTTTAGAACAGTGCACACACCTAATAAGGTCTCAGTAAATATCAGCTATTGTTATTGTGTCTCCCCTCAAGTGGCTTACACATTTATTGTAGCCAGACACACAATTTCCCAATCAAGGGAAAACACGAACATCTCATCTGAGAAGCTTAATCAAATCCCAAAGTGTCCAGTAGAGCAAATGTGTTTTATTGACATCAGGAAATTTTCTTAAAAGAAGTAGCCCTTGAAAGTCGAATGGGATTTAGATGGCGGGGAGATTCACCCACATGGCACAGAGCCTTCAGTGTGGATGCTGTCCTCGAACTTGATCTAATAAATCATAAGCAGAGTCCATGGACTCCTAGGGAGGAGAGAAACGTGATTGTTCTAGTTATGGACATGTTGGTGGTAGGAAAAATGGGGCTCACGCAAATTAACACAGGGATCGGAGGTGTATTTACAGGATCCTCCTGCAGGGAATCCTAGGAAAAGCTGGAGAAGTAATGTGGATTCAAGGAAGCACAGAAATAAAGGTCATTCTGGATGGAACATTGTCTCATTTCCATTCATTTTCCTTGTTTCTTTGTTTCCCACTCTCCTTCCCGACGAGTTATTAGGTTGCTCATATAATTAAATCGACTAATATCTGTGGACTTCCTGGCATATACTGGCCACTGTTCTAGACATTGGCATTAGATATATCTGCAAACCAAAAAGATACCATCCCTTTCCTTGTGCGGCTTATATTTTAGCAAGGGTGAAAGATAATAAGCAGTGGGCATGATAAACAACTACATTGTATAGCCCAGAGGCCCACGGAGGCAGATTGGAGTCAGGACTGGGAGAACGATGGAGAAAGAGGGCAGACGGGTGCGGTGATGCCTGTTAAGCAGACGCTGGAGGGACTTTGGCTCTTCTTCTCGTGAAATGGGAGCCACTGGGGAGTATGAATCCAAGTATGAACATGGTGGGCTAGACTTTTGAAAAGGATACTTCTAGCTCGGTTTGGAACATAAAATGAAGGGGCAAGGTTGGAAGCAGGGAGGCCAGTTACAATACAGAGACGATGATGCCTCAGACCAGGTGGTGAGAAAGGGTCAGATTCCAGACACAACGAAGAGGAAGATCCAGGGGGATCTGCAGACGGACTGGTGATGGGATGGGAGAAAAATCCAGTATGTGAATGCTATCAACTGATATGGGGAACACCTGCAGGCAAAGAAGTCGGAAGGCCCGAGTGAACACGTGAACACGTCCGAGTGGAAATGTTGAGTAACAGTTGGCAGTTAAATGTGGAGTAACAGATGGCAGTTAAAACTTTGAGGTCTGGAAGAACTGTAGGCGAAGGGACCGAGGCCTGAGACCCGGGCACTCCAATGATAAGAGTTTGGGGAAGAAGGGGAATCCAACAAAGGAAGCAGAAAGGCAAGCCATGAGGAAACCTAGAGAGTCTTGGTTTTTGGAAGCCAAGTGAAGAAAGTACATCTGATGGAGAGGAAGTGAGTGACCATTGGTAAGTGCTATGGACTCGTGACGTATGATGTGGGCTAAGGATGTGCCACGGCGTTCAGCAACATGGAGGCTGTGAATGACTCTGACGGGAGCAGTTCCTGCAGACCAGGAGGGGTGACAACTCAACGGAAGTAAGCAGAAAGAAAGAACGGGGGGCTGGGAAGTTGGAGACAGGGAGTGTATTCAGCTTGTTAGAGGACAATCTGGGGGAGAGAGCTGTATGGTTGTGTGCATAAGCCTTGGGGGCCGGGGGGGGGGTTGCTTCTCTCTCCCTGGCTTTCCTGGGTCACACCTGGCCCCCTGGGGCCAAGGTCTTGTAGCTGTTCCTGCTCTGGGATCTTGCTATCAATGTGTAATAGAAACCCTTCTGAAGAAGGAGGAATCATACTACACAGAAGGAGGCTTGAAGAATTGTGATTGTTCAGACAGCAAGCACATAGCTAAGTAAATAGCAGCCTGCTGTGTAAATTTCTGCCCTGACCCCCTGTGGCCGACGGATCTTGGACAAGCCCATTAGGAATCAGCGTTGTTTCTACCACCCAATGTATCACCATCCTTCTGAAAACTATTTCATGTATTTGTTCCAGACAGCTTTTCAGAGAAACAAGTTTCATCTGTTTATTATCGACAGTATAAAAAAAAAAACAAAAACAAAAACAAAAAACTCGATTTTTGTTTTTTATCCTAAGATTATCTTGCTCACTTTCGAAAATGGGAAGAAGGAGTGGTGATAGCTGATTTTACACTCAAGTGAACATCTGGGCACTGAACGCGGTGAAGCAGAGATACGGAGATTGTGGGAAGCCCCCTGCTCTTTGTTCTAGGATGCATTGTTGTGGAAACTTTGCTTTCTTCCAAAAGAACACGCCTGCGTCTTGGTCTATGTCCACTCTGTCTTCGGAGACAGGTCATATAAGAACAGGGTCGCGAGACATCGGTTTTCCTGATACAACAAATGAGGTTCGTGACAAATGCCGCGATCTCAGTAGATTTGCTAGGATCGGTGCTTCTCGTTTTGTCCTTTCGCTTTCCATTGTAAGATGATGTCCTACCGACACCCATTCCCTGTGATGGCAAAGGAAACTGCCAAGCAGCAGACCCGCTGATTTGGTCGTGGTGCCGTCAGAGTTTGCGGTTGCCCTGGCTCTGTTCTTTGTATGTTTCTGAGTCCGGATACATTTTACGGGGATCATTGGGCAGTATTTCAGTCTTGCCTCTGCACTCCCTCAGCTCAGGGCCACTGTTCCACTGAGGGCTGATGCTTCGTTCTGGGGTCTGTCTCCAATGTCTGCGTGGTGAACTCTGGGAGGCCAAGGTCAAGGAGTTCATTTTTCCTTATGGTGTGCGGCACGTTGTCCCCACGAGGCTCAAGCCTTTCACCGCGCTGACAAATGAATGATAATAGCAGTGATTCCCTTATTAAGGACAGGTGAGAGACTTCTAAAAGAATAAAACGAATGTCCAGATGGATATTCCAAGTGTTTGGTTTAGCACGATGTCATCTTTTGTATGCCACATGCTGTCCATGGATTCAGAATATTCATGGGGACTTTTGACAAGGTCTGTGTAGGGTTCATCCGAAAAAAAAAAAAAAAAGAGTTTCTGGGAGGAGGGTTGGGGATGCTGGTTGATTTGGGAGTTGCAGAGAGATGGTAAGGTATTGGGGAGGTCATCCGAAGGGGAGGGGGGAAGCCCAGCCAAAACTCCAGCTCTCACTGTGGGCAACGAAAGCTGAAGCCTGCAGGGAATCTTCAGGAAATGCTATGAAACACACACTTCAGAATGATCCGAACCAAGGAGCGAGGGAGCTGGGGTATTTATATTCCCATCGGTTAAGGGATGTGAACATCCTGGAAAGATACAAATCCCCAGTTCCTTCTACCCCCCTTACACACAGGCTGAATGGGTTCTGGCAGCCCAAGGCTGGCCAGCCAACAGCGATGCTGTTCCTGGCTCTTTCAGGTCTGACAGGTGGGCACGGACGTGGTAAGGGAATCTGACGGGGTTTGGGCCCGGCCCAGACAGGGGCCTTCCACCCTGAAGTGCTAGTTAGTAAGCCGTTGTTTTCTTTGTTTCTCCTTTTTACTCCCAGGATCAATCTCTGCTAATGAAGGAAAATGCCTTTTAACGTAGACGATAACGCACGGGAAGGCACATCTTGGAATGCGTTTTCTGAACGGTGACGTGTGGTCCACGTGTATCGTGATCCTTCTGGCAAAGCTGCTGTTGCCTCCAGCTTGATGATAGTCATCAGCACCTGAGAGTGTTAGTAGACCGCATTTCTGAGAATCAAAGTGATGTGCGAAACTGCAATACAATTCCAGTTACGCATAATCGCGTAATCGATAATCGTCCAGACCAAGGCCCCGTGCCTTGCTTGAATAAATTCAGAAATGAAAGGAGAAAGATCATTCTGACAGCTGTTGATTATTTCTCTCCTGGGGAGCAGTGGCCAGTGAGATCTTCACCAGGGGCTTATACATATATAAAATATTTTAAATGGTGTATGTTTGGGGAAGAGGCTGTTAGATCTGGGTCTGGCCTCTGGCTCTCTTACTTCTTTGATGTTAAAAGTGCCTGGTCCTGCCTTGATATTTAATCTTATTTGAACCCAACCAAGGACTTCTGAAGCCACAGGGTTGGCTTCTACTTAATGTTTTATAGGACAACTGTCCAGGATCATGCTTTCTTTTTTTTTTTTTTTTTTTGGCCCAGTCCCCCTTGAATCAGGCCATTCAGTTTGGATTCATTTATCTTTCATGTGTGACATTTAGTGACTTAAACAAGCTAGTATCCACCTCTGGAAAGTTCCACCTACACCGGTGTCCCCAAAGCTACCACCCCGTTGCCCTCAACTTGTTCTCAGCTCTCCACTGGGAACTCCCAGAATGCCTTCCTGCTGCAGCTACCCGCCATGATGGTTCCTCCTGGCGTAGAAGTAAATGCAGGGTGAAGGAGAGGCAGGGGTGGGTATGGAAGCCATGTGGGTGACGGAATTATCAGGATTCGTGACTGATTGGACGTGGATGTGAGAGGGAGGTGTCCCAGATGATGGATTACGTGAATGTTGGTGCCTTCCGTGGAGAAAGGACACACGAGAACAGAGCAGGCCTGACTAGAAAGATACATGGATACCGATAGATCTTCTTTCCCATTGAGTAAAATGCAGCCACCATCAGTTGTGGGTGAAAGCAAACCTTACTGTTAAACTGTTAAAGTTGATTAACAGCACAATAAAGGACGAGACATGATTATTTGCTTCGTCGTGTTGCTAATGATAGAGCTTAAATTTAGTAACATTCAAATAACTAATAGACTACATTTCCTATCGATAACACGTCTAGAGTCTTAAGAGGCTTCTCGTTTGGTGAGAGGCACAGGAGAACCTCTTTCTGGTTGTGAATCGATGCTATTTAATTAGAAATAATAAAACTTCATTGTACTTGACCGGGAAGTTACCCGGAAGTGTAAGGTTGGGTATAATCCAGTCTCATTTTCAGGAGTTGAGCCAGGAGACCTGGGGAAGGATGTCTGGGGGTGTAAACTTTCTGTACTAATGGGGCTGGCATTGCTGAGTCAATTAGATTTAATTTGGTTTCTTGTTTGATCCTCTGGCTGGCCCATAACTGAAAACCTGAGTGTTTTCTCCTATTACTATTGTCCTCAGACAAAGACCTCTCGAATTCACACAGCAATCTCTAATGTAGCTCTCGATTTTCATCTGCACTGTGTGCAAGCTTAACTGAGAGCTATTCAGACATTTATTTCAGATAGCAGTGCCTGTCATGAACTGAGGGTCCTTTGAATCTGGGCTTTTGAGATCCAAATTGGTAGCCTTGGAAATTTCTTCTTCGACAAAGGTCTGCTGAGGGCTCTTCTCATCTGGGAGAAGAAGGAGAAGAAAAACAGAGAGGCTCACAAAACCTTCACCACCCTCTTTTTATCTACAGAATTACCAAAAATGTTCTTGGAAGAATGGTCCACGCAGACCTACCTGACGTCTCACGAGTATAAGTAATTCCTGATTATTTCTGGTTTCTCTGTTTGAATCTGGGTGTGATCCAACAGACCCATTTTCCACGGAATGGATACGATGTGATTTCAAATGAGAGAACCAAAGGGGAAAATGAACACATCAGCTAAGTACTGCAAGGAAGGACCAGTTCTCGGCTTTGGGGAATGCAGCCCAAGAGGAGAGCGCTGTCCGCGCTGGGGCCATCTGGAGATATAAAAGGCCAGAAAACTTTATACACCAGAGCTTGGAGGCTAATAGCAAGTGTTGAATATTCACAGAGGCATTAACTTGTGTCGGACACTGTCCCAAGCACCCTTTCTATATTGTACGTTTAACGATTTAGGTCCTATTATCCCAAAGTTCCAGAAAGTGAATTAGCTGGGCTTCTTCAGAGAAATGAGACTCATAGTTAGCACTCTCCAGGAAAACAAAACCTTACACATTATAAGGAACATAAAAAAAAAATCCCAAGATCTACAGTCAGCAAGGCGGAGACTCAGGAGAGCTGATTGTCTATGTCCAGTCTGAGTCTGAGTCCGAAGGCAGAAGACTGATGTCTCAGCTTGAAGACAGTCAGACGGAAGAGGGGTGAATTCTTCCTTCCTCAGCCTTTTTTTCTATGCAGGGAAGCCTTCAACTGATTGGATGAGGCCCACCCAGATTGGGAAGGACCATGTGCTTTACTCAGTCTACCAATTCAAACGTTAGTTTTATCCAGAAACATCCTGACTGATACACTCAGAATAATATAATGTCTGGCACTCTGTGGCCCAGCCACACTGACACATAAAATTGACCACTGCAGATAGGGAAACTGAGGCACAGGGAGATAAGTAACTTGACTAAGGTCACACAGCAAGCACAGAACCAAGACTTTTGGCTGGAGGACCAGGTCTGTAACTGCTATGGGACGTTGTCTCTCTATGCCATGGTCTAGAACGCGTGTCAGAGGTACATCACATGGTCCTGTCTCCTTAACCCTGTAAAAGGAAGTCTCCTTGAATGCAGGGCATGGAATTGGATAAAAAAAGCATCTAGCAAAAATAAAGGGGGTTTTATTAATGCCACAAAAATGTGAAATGTAAACACAGGGAAAAATTAATCTGTTTTTAACCATGGTGAAGTGTTTAATCAATGTTGGTTGAATTAATCAATAGTTTTTGAGTGAGTGGATTTAATTATTGGTCATTTGCTGAAGTTTATTGTGAACATGTCCAGCTTCCACAAATGGATGATAATGGACCCATGGGCCAGAAACGTATCTTGTACATGTCTCTATTTACCACAAGGTCTTACGTGGCTTGTGGGATCACGGGAGGAGCTTGATAAGTATTAGTTGCTATAGTTTGATTGGTAACTAAAGATATTAATTAATGAATTAATCATTACATATGCTGATAAATATATGTACATATATAGTTGTACATATATATGTGCGTATACATATACACATGTACATATACAGTTGACCCTTGAACAATGTGGGTGTTAGGGACGCTGACTCCCTGTGGAGTTAAAATTCCATGTATAACTTTGGACTCCCCTCACCCTTAACTACCAATAGCCCAGTGTTGACCAGAAGCCTTACCAATAACACAGATACTCAATTAACACATATTTTGTATATTACATGCATTATATACTGTATTCTCACAATAAAGTAAGCTAGAGAAAAAGTGTTTTTAAGAAAATCACAAGGAAGGGGTGCCTGGGTAGCTCAGCTGATTAAGCATCCGACTCTTGATTTTGCGATACTGTATTTATTGAAAAAATCCGTGCGTAAGCGGACCCACCCGGTTCAAGTCTGTGCTGTTCGAGGATCAACTGCACATCGCTTTTCAAGAAGAGAAGAGTATAGAAAAGTTGTTCAATAAATACTGTTATTGAATCCAATTTAAATATTTTGCAGTGGGAAAAATTCTCCCTTTTTTTTTCAGCAGAAAAATAAAGAGGGAAAGGAAAAGTTTTTGCTCAATTTCATCCTGACGACGGAGATGGGGGGATGGGCACAGCCAAAGCAGATTGTAATGAGCAGAATGACTTAAATAGTGGAATGGTCGGCTCTTGTCTACAGGTTTACAGAAATGAAATTAAACTTGGGCTTTCTATTGCAAAACAATAAGCAAATTGAAGGCCAATTATACCAGCTCATCAAAAAAGGCAGGCGGACTGGAGAGGATTTTGCATTTCTGAGTAGAACGACTTTTCAGATGAAAGAATTTATTACAAGAAATTGAGAACATCTGGGCCATCAAAGACAGAATGCGGTGAATAATTGGACAATCATAGACTGGCATCCATTTGAATGAGATGCGTTTCCTCGGTTCCCAGTAGGGAAAGTGTTCAAAACTCCTCATCTAGGGGGAAATGAAGCTCAGCATTTAAAACATGATTCTCCTACCTGGTTGTTATTTGGTTATGAAAGAAATCTAATTTGGGAACCTCAGTTCCGCAACGTTACGCTTGTGACCAAAACTAGGGGTAAAATAGAGAAGTGGTTGGCTCTACCCTCTGTATTTTAAGCACTGGGTTAAGTCTTACCCGTTATTCGTTTCGGATCCCAGCAACCATTACATTCACACCCAGCCATAACGACTCTGCTTCCCCCCATCCTTTGCTTCTCTCTTCTTTGACGTCTCGAGAACGAGGGGCCACCCTGCTGACATCTTGCAGGTGCCAGACGGATGCTCATAGCCATTGAAGCCATTGAACCCGATGGGATGGGCCTTTGGGTGGTCCACGTGAGCAGGGCTGACCTAACCTCGTCTTCACTTCACTCAGGGCTGGGCATCCTCTTTGTCTGTGATCATGATCGTATCCAACATCATGCCCTACTTTAGGTTAAACACTGAGCCGGACAGTTTACACCCATACGCTATTTTCAGTCGCTCCAGTAGTCCCTCTAGGTGGTAGTGATGACCCCGTTTTACAGTCAAGGACCCGAGGATCAGAGACGAGATGATCAGTCAGACGATGCAGCCCAGAGGACACTGCGTAATTAAGTCAATGCTCAGTGACTTAAAACCACAAACTTCTGATGAGTGATGTATGCAAGTGTCGAATCAGTCTATTGTACACCCGAAACGAATATAACGCCGTATGTTAACTATACTGGAATTAAAATTAAAAAAAATAAAACCACAAACGTTCATTTCTCATTCAGGCTACACGTCTACCAGGGGTGGCATGGGGTTCTGCTCATTGTAGTCACCTGGGGACGCAGGCGGACGGAGCGGCCGCCATCTTAAATTATTCCAGTCTCAGTGTTTGAGGGAAAGGAAAGTTCTGGAGGAACGTCAACTTTAAAACATGGCCCTAGACTTTTTCCATCATCTTCCAGGGAGAGGTGAGGTCTGTGTTCTCTCCTCTTGAATCTGGGTGGGCCCATGACTGCTGTGACCCGTGCAGTACAATGGAAGTGACATTGTGTCCCCTCAATGCTAGACCAAGAAGCTTCTTTCTTGTTTGCTGAAGCATTCCTCTTGGGTCCCTGAGCCACCACGGGCTACCCTGAGGTCACCATGCTGTGAGGAAACCCAAGCACGTGAGAGGCCACATGAGAGGCCAACCTGTTGGGGTCATCCCAGACCAGACACCTTCAGATATGAGTGAAGAGCCTCCAGATGATTCCAGCCTCCAGATGTCACCCCCAGCCACCTACGTCTTCACACCTGAGGCCCTGGTCATCATGGAGGAGACACAAACCTTTCCCACTATGCCTTGCTGTACTTACAGAATCCATGAGGCCCAGACAATGGTTATTTTACACTACTAGATTTTGGCATGGGTCATCATCGAGCAATAGAAAGCCGGAAACATGAGATGAGGGGAAAGAGAATCATAGGCAAACATCAGAATCTGTGCTAGACGTAAGCCTGGATATTTACATGCTTTCCTGGAGAAAATGGGTCCATTTAAAGGGCTTTGGATTTGGTCACCAGAATCGGGCTTGCATAGACAATGTGCTCTGATTTGCCACCTCCCATCTTGCCAGCTTCCTTCATAGACCTGACCGTACCTATGCCCCTCTCTTCCTGCGGAGACCTGATTTTGACATCTTGCCCACCTTCTGGTCACCCTCTGGTTTCAGCTTTTGGTGGTCTTACCATGCTAACTTGACAGAGATAGCTGCTCTCTCCTCCTCCTCCTTCTCCTCCTCTCCCCTCTTCCGTTTTCTTCTTAGTTTGGGATTGGTCTGAGACTAGGGCTGGCAACTCACAAAGCACACACTGAGCTTTCTCAAAGATGCCTCCGTTTCTGACAGCTCAGATCCCTTTTAGAAAACTTACGGAAACCTCCCTTTCAGGCTTACTCAAACCTGACCAGCAGAGAGGAGGGTCCTTCTCCTGCTGTCTGGAACCACATCTCTTCTCCCACACTGTCTGGAAGCCCCCTCTCCTGGCTCACGGACCAGGCACGTGTCCCAGAGGATGAGGGTAGCCCGCCACAGAGGCACGGCACTCTTCTCGCAAGTCATTCTCGGAAAATAAAGGGCTACTTTTCTAACCCCCATTTTGCAGGAGAAAAAAGTCCGGATCTCAATGTCACAGCACTATGTTCTTTTCCTCCAATTGTCCCCCAGATGAGGTTTGGTTGTCGAAAGACTCGAGACTTTTCCAAAAGCTGAGGTTTCCAAGGATGTGTCCATTTGAAACGGGCTTCTTGGTAAATTTACACTTTTACCACTAATTTTTCTGGAGGCTTTCAAGTACGCTTGACTGTCTGGCATCCCCTGAGACTCTCAGAAAGCCTGAAACTTGTATTCCGAGCACTGAAGTTTTGGCTGTCACTTTGGGGGGAGGTTGAAACAAGGGTGTGACATCAGTCTAGGTCTGTTTTCCAAGACTGATAGAAAAATGACCCGGGTGAGCACCCGGAATGTAGGTCAGGAGACACTTTCACATCCCCCTTCCTGTTGATGGGGCCCCTGTCAACCTTGTGAGAGGCTCCGGTTTAGGTAGTGTCAGCAGATTTATCAGGGGCACGTTGGAGGCTCGTGGGAATCAGCAGTTTTGCTTCACCGGGATTTTCTAGAAGAGCTTGCTTTTGCCTCGTTTCATCTGAGTTCACCGGAACGGAATAATTTCAAGGAAACAGCAATTTAGACACTCGAGTTTCTCACGGCCCTTGGACTAAATCATAAATCAACTCCTGCTCACTCGGAATGGAGCCCCCGCCTGGATCTTCCAGAAACTTCCAAAGACGATCGTGGGCATTTCGGTTAGGCCTGTGGAAACTGCCAGACAGGCAGTTCGTTTTCTGCTTCTCTTTTCTCCTTCAATCCATGCTCGTCAGGGCTGAGAATAACAAGGCTTGTAATATATATTTGCATGTCAGAGATGGGGAAACTGAGGCTTAGGGAAATGAAATAACTCACTGAAAATTTAAAAAACCTGTTAGTGCAGTTGAGCGGACCACAACGCAGATACCATTTCTCTCCCAGGGCCTTGCCTTCGCACCTTGCTGGGTTTCCATTCTCCCAGTGGATATTTATTGTTGCAATTCCCGTAGGGATATAAGACCTTGACGTGGATTTCTACGAAAGGAGAAACTAGACTCGAAAAGTGCGCATAGAGATACGATTAAGTAATCCACATTGGACCAAATTGCAGAGTCAAAACCGGACGACGATTTTCAAGTTGTCTGGTCAAGCCAGTTGTGTTTAGGCAATGGGGACTTCTGGAAGGAAGGCAGGAAGGAAATGGCGCTGCGGGGTCGATCGGGTGCATACAAATGGCATAGCATGCATAATGGCGTTCGTGAGGAGTGATGACAATCTTAATGTCAGGGAATTATGATAATCTTAATGTTTCTTTCGGGGAAGGTGATAATCAGCCCGTGTGATTGATAGTTGCTGCCCTGACTAAGTGCCTTTCTGTTACTATGGTTCCTCCCCTGGATCACCTACCAGTTGCCCTGCCTCTAGCAGCGACAAGGGTAACGTCTGGCATGGGAGGAAACTTCCGGGGCCCCTTTCGGTGCTAAGCCCAGCATCTGATCTGAATAGTATATTTTAGTTTATTATTTTAATATAGGTGTTTTTATGCTGTTTCAAGTCCCTTGCCAAATGGGGTTGTACATTAATAAATGAAGAAAAAAATTCACTGTTTGTCCAATTATTTCAAAGAAATATATATTATATTCCTTAGTGTAAAATAAAGACACATTAAAGCCAATGATAACCATCATCATGTCAAAAGATGAAGAAAAAGATTCCCGTTACACAAGTTTGGCATTTAGTTACTGTTCCTTTACCAGCGACTGGTAATTGAACAGCTAATCACCCTACCTTCTGCCAGTTTCCCCCATTTAACTAATACTAAGGACCCAAAGACTCAGAAATATTCATCGTGTAGATTAGACCCCAGATACCGTCTATGCATGAAAAGTAATGTGATTTAAGAAGAGAACATCAGAGGGGCACTTGGGTGGCTCAGTCAGTTAAATGTCTGACTCTTGACATCAGCTCAGGTCTCGATGTCTGGGTTGCGAGTTCAAGCCCCGCATTGGGCCCCACTTTGGGTGTGGAGTCTACTTAAAAAAAGAAGGAGGCGGAGGAGGAGAGGAAGAGGAAGAAGAAGAAGAAAAAACATTAGAAACTTTGCATCACGGAGTCCACGCATCCATTATCAAAGACAGGAGTCTTTGCACATTTTTTTCAGGGAACCTGCGACGTTTAGGAGGATACAACCAACAGCTTACTTTGTGGCTCTCAGACTGGAGCGGGTGTCAGAATCACCCGGAGGGCTTGTTACAACCCGGGCTGCTGCTTTTCACCCCGAGGGTCTGATTCAGTAGGGCTGATTCGGAATTGCGAAGCTGCTGGTCCTGGGAGCACACGCTGAGAACCACAGGCTCGCAGCTGTATGGGTGCCGGGCCAGTGCCTTGATGGGAAGTCTGAAGACCTTTGGGTGTTTGGGAGGAAACGTATCGTGGGAGGGTCTGAAGTCGTTTTTCCTGAGGTTGTGGCCGAAGAGCAAAGTTCAGAGAAGTGACAGGACTGGAGGATGTCAGGCCAATCTTGGCACCAGTGCAATTAGGCTTTAGTAAAGGGAACCCTGGAAATCCGAACGGCCCTCGGGGGTGACATTTGAGAGGTGGTTCTCTGTGCAGCTTGTCGGGATTGCAGACACTTAGCCCTCCCTGTTGACCACCACCACAATCTTCTGGTTCCTCCTATTACGCCTGGAACGTTGCCTTCTCCGTCTTGTTTTGGAATTCACTCCTTTCTACCCCTCCCCTACATGTAAGTGTTTCCATGGTTTAAATGGTCAGTCTCTCTGGGTCACCTTGTTTACGTCAGTGATTTCAATGATCACCTACCAGTAATCTCGTTCTGGAACTTTGGAATTGCCTTCTCTAAATTTTTCAGATACATATCCCACAGGCACCAAAAATGCAGCGTGGGGCGCCTGGGTGGCTCAGTCAGTGAAGCGTCTGACTTCGGCTCAGGTCACAATCTTGAGGTTCATGAGTTCGAGCCCCACGTCGGGCTCTGCGCTGACAGCTCGGAGCCTGGAGCCCGCTTTGGATTCTGTGTCTGTCTCCCCCTCTCTGCCCCTCCCCTGCTCATGCTCTGTCTCTGTCTCCAAAATAAATAAAAACATTTAAAAAATTGTTTTAAAATGCCGTGCAACCAATATTAAAAATGCTGGACCCACGAGGAACCCACAATGTGTCTTAGTTAATGGTGGTTTCATTCACCAAATTGCCCAAGCAAAAACCCTAGATATCCTTATGGATTCTCCTTTCTCCCTTCTGCCCCGTCTACCAGTCCTGCAGACATTGATAACTCTACACCCTGACCGCCTCTTGCCTCTCTCTCCTCTTCTCCATGTCCATAACCACATGGGGCACTGGGGTCCTCATTAGCACCTTCTGAGGTTATTGAACTTTTCAGCTTCCTGAGTCGCCCTGCCACCCCGCCTTCTCTAAGTGCCACACGCTTTCTACTCTGACCACAAAAACATCACGGTAATTTTTCCAGCTCAAAAAATTTCAATCGTGCCGTATCTCCTTCACAATAAATCCCAAGGCATCCACGGCATCTCATGACATAAACCCAAACGACTTTAGCAGCCTTCTCTTCCTCTTCTGGCTCACGTGTCCCTAAATTTCAATTCTGAGCTAACACTGTTGCTGAACTTGCCACGTTCTTTAACTCTCTTGGCCTTGACTAGTTGCTTTTTCTGCATGGAATATGTTTCTTACCCTTATCTGCCCCGTCAGTCTTATTTTCCCTTTGATACCCTGCTGGCTTATCATTTCCTCTGTGAAGGCTTCCACAACTGGGCCACGTTGAGTTTGTTGTTCTTCCCTCGGTGGCTTCTTGGCAAATCGGAAGAGACCTGGCGATAGCACACGACACATCGTAATCGTCGTTTTATGTCTGTGTCCTTCATGAATACCTCCAGGGCAGTGTCCACAGCTGCCCTGTCCCCAGCATCTAGCAAGGTATCTGGCACAAAGTGGATGTCAATACATGTTTGTTATACGAATGCTCTCGATTTCACGCTCCAAGAAATACGACCCAAAGGACATCAATACTATGCATGGTACTTCTTTGTGTGAGTAGGAGACAATTCAATGTACAATTTTCACATTTTTCAATAGCATAAAATAAGCAATGTTTGGGCATTACCTAGGAAATGTATTCAATTTTCTTCTTGTCTGGATCATTTCCAGCACGTATTCATGTCAACTAGTCCTCTTGTCTGTAATCCTCCTCTTGGAATAAGATGTTCATTTCATACTTTTATTGCCTTGCTTATCACAAGTTGTAACCGCTGTAAAAGAAGCTCCCTGCATTTATCAGAAAACTGGAAGCTGTAATTAGGAAATGCACAAACGCACCGGGATTGACTCCAGACAAGTGACTACCACCAAGAGGCAAACTAAGAACCTGAGAGCCTTTTCATCCGAAAGGGACAAGGGTATTCTCCTCTTGCGGGTGGGGAGAGGGTAGATCCTAGCAAAGAAGGGTCACCGCGAACAGCTGTGGGAACACCCGGTCTGGAACCTAGTGTTTCTGTACTCATCTATAGGTAGACTTCCCGCTTGGTGTATGACCTCTCACAAGGCAAAGACATTCTTTACACCATCCAAAAGTCGAACTCTCGCAGGCGTCAGAAGCCTGTTACCAAATACTTGAAAGGTGGTCAAGTAAAAGAGGGAGTGAATTCATTTACGGCCATCTGTTGACCCAGAAGTCAACGTTAGAACGGTGAATGGAATGTAGAGAGAGGCAAGATTTTGCATTAAATTAGGAAGTTGTTTTTTTTGAAAACGAAATCAGTTACCCTCTGCTTGGTGAGTTAAGGGACTCCCATGATAGAAAGTCTGGATGGTGATTTGCCCTGGGTAATATAAAGATGACTTATGTTTGGGAAGGAAGTGGTCTGGGGGTCACCTGGGATTCTTTGAGGAAATCATTCCATAGAACCCTGATCTCCTTGCCTCCAGAGAAAATGTTGCTACCTGAAGGAACTGGGTGGTTGATGGCCGTTCTTTGGATAACGGCCATCTTGAATCATGAGCCACGATATTAAGTCTTTCCCCAGTTCGCTCCCTTCTGCAAGGCTTTGAGTGGGTGTTAAAGGGATGAGCCTCCTGTAAGAATTCTCTAGGCAGAGATTGGAGGGAGGCGGATTCAAATGGCAGCAGAAATGCTCAGTTTTGTCCTGATTTTCATGGCTTGTTACACAGCCATTCACATGTTTCTTTGTATGAGCGATATAATCACAAGCTTTCAAAAGGACAGACAGCATAATGAATGGATTGTAAAACATGCTCATAAAAACAGTAGAGTGTGTCTAGAAGTGTGTGTTATCTGCTTTTGATTTACTGTGTACCCTGTTTTGCATTTGCCCGTCATTTGCAAGTTTTCTATTAAAAATAAGCATTTAATGGGCATGCAATTAATTTTAATTTTTCTTTTTCCCCCCCGCAAGGTGATAAAAAAGTGTGGGGTGGGTGGGAGTGGGGGGCATTTTCCAGTCCTGACAGAACATTGATATTATAGCCATAGAGTTCATTACAGCGTAATTAATGCATGCTAAGTATCTTGTAAATATTATGTGGTACAAGCTCTAAATAAATACACACTCCAGCTGGAAAGATCCGCTCCACCCCTGCTCGTTTGCTCCTAACCACTTCTGCACAGTCCCCAGGGACTCTTTCTTTCTACAAACGTGTTCCCATCCCGTGTCCACGTCTGACTCCTACGCTGTTCAAGGATGTCAGCATTTGCGGATGGGCTTAGCTGGATAGAGTGAGTTTTCAAAGGGGCTGGAAAAGTCTTCCTCTCCTACCTTTGAGACGATACCTCCCCTCAGCCTCTCATCTGCTATCTGTACTTCCTAAAGAAAACAACAACAACAACAAAACCCCCCAAGTCTTAACACCCTCAGTGAGAGAGTTGGTTCCAAACACAAACAGCTGGGGTTGGGGTCCACCTCAGGTAAATGCTCATCTAGAATAGATCCTCTGGTTGGAATGGAACCGTCGTGGGACCACGAGGTCTTGAGATTCCTGGGAAGAAGAATACCTAGAAGAGGGGACAGGGCCCCACGAGTGTGGCCGAAGGGTCCGGAGAAAAACTTGACCCACTTCGAGTTAAGGAAGTCCAAGTGTATACTATGACACCATGGTCCTGGAGATACCAACAAGACAACGTGTGAACGTCCTGAGCACCGATATCAATAGGCAAACCAGCTGAGGGTCTTGAGCTCATGATGTCAGTTGCAGGCAGGGACTATTAAAAGT
Organism: Panthera leo; assembly: GCF_018350215.1. Taxonomy (NCBI): domain Eukaryota; kingdom Metazoa; phylum Chordata; class Mammalia; order Carnivora; family Felidae; genus Panthera; species Panthera leo. Next base: position 11,912,716 of record NC_056694.1, on the reverse strand, counting down.
CTGGGCGCAGGGGAGCCTGGGGTGGCTCGGCTGGTTAAGCCTCTGACTCTTGGTTTTGGTTCAGGTCACGATCTCACGGTTCATGGCTTCTTGCTCCGTGTGGGGTTCTGCACCGGTGGTGAGGAGCCTGCTTGGGATTCTCTCCTCTCTTTCTGGCCCTCCCCTGTTCACTCTCCCTGCCCCCCTCTCTCAAAATAAATAAATAAACATTAAAAAAAAAAACCCAACCCTGTTTGAACAAAAAAGGACGGGGCAGGGAGATAATCCTCGTAAAATACTAAGGGCAGAGCCTGGCGAGACGGAACCTTCAGCACATGCTGGTGTTGTTCATTGTTAAGGCACATGGTCTCTTCTGACATGGTCATGATGCTAGAGAAATTCAGGCCTCTAGTTCTGGTGGAGGTAGAAAGGGGACCTCATGGAGCTAGTTTACGGCTGATTTTTTAAAATTCTTATTCTCACGGCTGGGATGTACGAAAGGATACAAAGTGAAAGCAGCGAGGGGAAAAGGCACATGGGACAAACTCTGAAGGAAACCAGGCACCGGCTCCCAAGGCTTAAATCCTCTAAGCATGGGCTTGCAACAACACGGGTAAAATGTTGTCTACCCGGAAAGTTCCCTAGAGACTCAGGGCCCGTGGGCTTTAGTGGAAGCTGGTCACATAGGCACCTTTCCCTAGCGTGTGCCCCAATTCTGGGCCCCCGATGTTCAACATAAACTGCAGTGGACCTTTAAGCAACATGGGTTTGAACCGCGGGGGTCCACTTACACATAGACTCTTTGTTCGATTAAATATTGTGCAGCACCGGTAACGTATTTCCTAGTCCTTGCGACTTTCTTTTTAACATTGTTTTGTTATTTAAGGAGAGTTGACGAACAACGCGAGATTAGTGGCAGGGGCACGACGTAGTGATTCGACAATTGTGTACGTGATGCTGTGCTCATCTCAGTGAGTGCAGCTGCCATCTGTCACCACGCAACGTTATGACAATATCATTGACTGTATTCCCTACACTGTGCTTTTCATCGCCATGGTTTGCTTATTTTATAACTGGAAGTTTGCCTCTCTCACTCCTAAGGGCCGATCTTCTTGAGTATCGTTGAAGAAAACAATCATCCCGATGCCTATATAAAACGTCAAGGAAGATTTTATTCAAAACTATTGCAAATACGAGAGAAAGATGGAACCCAATTCCAAATGTAATAGGGACAGATGAGAACGAACAGGTAATGGGCTGGGTGGGGATGTGGGTGGAACATTAAGTTGGTGGAGAGAATTTGATTGGCTGACAAGGGTGGAGGATTTTTTTTTTTTTTTTAGTATTTATGTAATTTTGAGAGACAGACAGACAGACAGGCAGTGGGAGAGGGGCAGAGGAGGAGAGGGAGAGAATCCCAAATAGGCAGCCCGGAGCCCAGTGTAAGGTTCGTACCCACGACCCGTGAGATCATGACCTGAGCTGAAATCAAAAGCCAGATGCTCAACAGACTGAGCTACCCAGGTGTCCCAGGCATGGAAGAAATTCTTGAAAAACTGGCTCAGCAGGCCAGGGACCGGGACTGACTAAACTTTAGTCAAGGAGAGAAAAGAATCCCTTCTCTCCTTTAAGGAAAGAAGAGTCATTAGTCTTTCCTCTGGACGATATAAGTCCCTTTCTTACTTGGTCATCTTTTGTTTGCGAAGAACCAGGTGAATCTTCTGTTGAGACTTAGTCCTAGAGGGTACTTCCTGGAGGGTGTGAGCCACCAGACATCTTAAGAGGACCTACTTTTTAAAAATACTTGGCTCCATTTTGTGAAGGTGGGAATTTGTTCTTAGAAGGACAATGGATTGACATCACACACACACACACACACACACACACACACACAGAGGGTATATCAATCGGGATTCAACCCGAGAAACTTAACCAGTAGGGTGGATATATGTTCATGCATTTATTGCAAGGTTTATGTGACGTTGGGGGCTGGCTATGTCCAAAATCCATCAGGGTATAACACTGTGAAGGGTAGATCCCGCACGGGCTGGAGCTGGGGGTTGCAGGAGGAATTTTTCCCCTCCCAGGGAAGTCCCAGCCCTGCTTTTAAGGTTTTCCGATGGATTGAATCAGGTCCACCCAAATTATCCAAAATAATCTCCCTTACTTAAAGTCAACTGATTAAGAACACCTAGGTATTTGATTGAATAAATGGGGACTGTAGCTGAGCCAGTGCAGGGTGGGGCAGGATGGGGGGGGAGGGGGACACCACCACCACCAAAGCTAATGAAGCTTTGCTTTAAAAAATGCAAACCTGGAAATAAGGCAAAAGAGATAATAGCCTGACCCTCTAACGCCACGTCAGAGCATTTTCTCATATGTCCTCAAGAGGATCGTCCGACTCTCTCAGGACTGTAACTGGGTTTGACCAACAACCGATTCGGACTCAAACATTTCACGGTCTTGTAAAGCTATGGACAAACGTGTAGAGAACTGGTGATGTGTGACGATGTTTTCTTTCCTTCTGCTTGGGAAAGAAATAACCCCGAAGGCTTTATTGCCCTGTAGGACCTCTCCCTAGTTTTGTACCTAACGTGGCCATCTTACCTTCGCATTTGTCCATGCGTTATAGAAATCCTAGTGTCTCCTCCTCCAGAAAACCACTTCTGTCATTCTGCTGGTTTCCCCAGGAAAGACTTAAATGAAACTCTGACATGCAGTCATTATCTATTTGTTTGAAAATGATGTTTTTAACGATTTGACAATGACGCTCTGACAGGCCCGGAAGGGGGGTGTAGTCACGGATGGGTGGTTGGGTAGGAAAGAGACCTTGGAGAGAGAGAGAGAAGGGGGTAGCTGTTTGTGTATGAAGGGGTAAGTTTCAGTCCAAACGAGGTACAACAGGTCTCACTGGCTGGCTGGAGACAGACCCATGGGATTTAGTTCTTCAGAGGATAAGGACAGACTTTGCTAAGCATCTGAGGGGGCTGAACTAACCAGCGACAATTTTCCATAAGCATGCCCTTACTTCCTACCAACCCCCAAACCGGAGAGCGTGAGAGAACATTCTCACACAGCTTCTGTGTAAACCAAACAAGGAGCCCTCCACAGTGGTACCACGACCGTGGTTGAATTGAAGGTCAAAGGCAAGTGATACTCGGGACGGTCTCATCCAGTGCCTTTTAGGTTCTGAAATTTCCACCACCGGTTGTTCCTTGGGCTTCAGGCTTTGACAGACGTGATTCAAAGCCAGGGGTTATCAATCCTTCCCGGCTTCTTCTTAATTGCTTTTATCATGTAAATGGATCCCATATGAGGACACGGGGTGTAAAATACAGGTAACTAGATTTACTCTTGGAGCCATTTTAAAGTGTGTAATTCAGTGGCATTAGGTGCCTACGCAGTGTGGTGCCACCCTTGCTGCTGACTAGTTCCCGAACATTTTCATTACCCCAGAAGGAAAGAAACCCTCTACCCATGAGAGAGTCCCTCCCCGCTTTTCCCCTTCTCGTAGCCCCTGGCGACGACTTGCTTTTTGTCTCTATGCCTTGTTCACTGCTTTATTATGTTCCTCAACACTCACATGTTGAACCCTAACCCCCGGGGGGGGGGGGGATTAGGAGGTGAGACCTTTGGCATGTGATTAAGTTTAGATGAGGTCATGAGGTTGGGACTCCATGATGGGATTAGGGTCCTTAGAGAGATTAGAGGGCCCTAGGAGAGATTGGAGCTCTCTGCCCTCTCCGCCGTGTGGGGACACAGCCAGAAGGCAGCTATCCACAAGCTAGGAAGTGGGTTCTCACCACGTGTTGAATCTGCAGAAACCTTGACCTTGGACTTCAAGTCTCCAGAACTGGGAAGTAAACGTCTACTGTCGTTACAGCAGCCTGAACTAAGACTACAGATTTGCCTGTTCTGGAGACCTCATACATCCATGGCCTTTGGTGCAGTATGAGTATTTTTTCCATTTTTTATTTATTTGAGAGAGAGAGAGAGAGAGAGAGAGAGAGAGAGAGAGAGAGAGAATCCCAAGCAGGCTCCATGCTCACCACTGAGCCCAATGTGGGGCTCGATCCCACGACCCTGGGATCATGACCTGAGCTGAAATCAAGAGTCGGGCACTCAGCTGACAGAGCCACCCATGCGCCCCCATGGTACAAGCATTTTTGATGAAAGGGAAGGGAATGACTGGAGAGCCCAAGTCCACAGAGGAGAAAGAACAGAGAGTGAGACTCGTGAGCATGGGATACGGTCAGAGGCCGCCTTAGAGCCCCTCTGCAGGTCAGGAAGGAGAGGCATGGTGGCAGAGTCCCCGTGAACTGCGTTGACTTCATTGGCCCATCTCCGTACATGGCTTCCAAAACGAGTTACAAAGGGCCAGGGTGAGCGTCTTACGGTGCAGGTGTGACTTTTATGAAGACCAAATAAAAGTGGCCCTAGTCCCCGAGCCTCCTGGGAGAGCATCATTCAGAGAAGTGGGTAGGCACCTGCCAGGGCCGGTCCGTACCCAGGCTCTACGCTCTGTGACCCCACCTTCTCCCCCTCGAATCTCTCTTCCCTCTGTCTGGCCCGCCCAATGGCAGCATGGCATTCCACAGGGTGAATTTGCACCCCCCACCCGCAGCTACTCAAACCCACAGCGGGACTTCCAGGCAACCTGAAGCCCTGCTTGTTTGCCACCATCCAGGCAAAGCACATGGGAGCCCTTTCGGGATCCAGGCATGTTACAATCAAGCCACTCCAGGCGCGGACCTCTAATAGTACAGTAATCAGTGGTAATCACCCATACAGTTTATGTACAGGAGGGCTTAATAGGATGCATGCCTCTGTGGTGAATACATTTTCATTTATAGGACTAAACGCAGGCATACATTACCTGTTTAATTAAAAACAAAATTCTCCAGCCAACAATTTGCTCCCTCTCCTGGGTGCATGTTACATACATTAGCGATGTTTCCTTTAAATCTACTGATTACATATTCCTCAAGTAACTTGTCATTGTGTGTGACCGCCTGCAGTGTCTGAAGGGAAACCCTTGCTCCTGGCTTCTCTGTGCTGAGAAATCAGGGTCCCCGCGTGTTGCTTGAGTGCAAATATGGGACCCAAGTGCAGATACATAGATGGGTGACGGTCCCCGTTAAGTAGGATGACAGAGGGCAGTGGCCGTCCGGTCCCGACAAGGGAAAAGCACTGGGAGCTCACTCTTTTTTTTAATGATTTTTCCAAATGTTCATTTATTATTTTGACGGGGGGAGGAGCAGAGAGAGAGAATCCCAAGCAGGCTCCGTGCCGTCAGCACAGAGCCCGACGCAGGGCTCGATCTCACAGACAATGTGATCGTGACCTGAACAGAAATCAGGAGTCAGACGCTTAAACAGCCGAGCCACCCAGGCGCCCCTGGCAGCTCACTACTTCTAGGAGTTTTAAATACATCTCGCGTATTCACCAGATTCTCTTCTCCTTGGCCCCTATCTTGGATGTAACCAGACGCCATGTGTGCAGGTTTGGGATAGTTTTCTCATTGAAGGAAAACAGGTGTCTCCAATGCATAGATGACATCTTGACAGTCTTGCTGAGCCCCATGGGTGAAAAGTTGGACGGGGGTTGAAAGGACTGAAGGAGGTGGCGTCCCCAGCTGTCACCCAGCCTTGAAAATGTCCGGGTGCGCTCCTCCGTGGTGTCCGTGTTTTCAGATGCCCTGTGCTTCTGACCGCGAATCCTTCCCTTCCACAAATGCATGCATTTACAGAAAAACCATGGATTGCAAGTAACTCATTCGGCGAGTTTTCTGCAAGACGAGCAAACATTTCTAATACATCTCGAGTCGATAAACAAGGGGTGTCTTGCAATACGAGTCGTACATGATGCCGAACGTCACATGATCACAACTGAGCCAATGGTTCTTGAAATTCGCTGTGATATATGCGTTCTTTGGATTACACGCATGTTTCTGGAATCAATCATGCTCAGAGACCAAGGTTTTACCGCACTTACGTGATGAGCATGAAGAACAGAAGAGTTCCACCTTCAAAGAGCTCAAGGGTTGGGGTGGGAAGGAGAGGACTCAAAAGAATAGTGCAGTAACTTTGTGTCTTTTCCACCGCTGTTCACGAAACAAGAGTGGAGGTTATTTGAAAGAATGATTCAACGGGCTTCCATTTATGGAAAGACGAAGTCCTGGGGATGAAAGGCACAACATAGGGAATAAGGTCAATGGTGTGGCGATTGTGTTGTGTCATGACAGAGGGTAGCCACACTTTTGAGCCCAGCATAATGTGCAGACTTGTCAAATCACTGTGCTGTAGTCCTGAAGCTAATGTAACAGTGTGTGTCAGCTGTACTCAAATGTGAAAAATAATAATGATAAAAATAAAAAGGATAATAAAAGTTGAAACATAAAAGGATGATTGAAGAACAAGATAATACCGTTAATGCAGGATGAAACAGGGGTATACGGGGTAGGGGGAGGGGTAAAAATGGCGGACTCAAAATGGAGGCAGGAAGGGAGAATATGAAGGAATATGGACTTTGGATTCACACAGGTCCAGATGAAAAACTAAGGGTCACGGCTTTATAGGCAGTTCTTGAACTTCTCCTAGCTTCTGTTTGCTTATCTATAAACCAAGAGTAACAAGTCAGGCAGGATAATATCTGGATGTGTTGACAGAAGCATATTCCCTGTCTTTCCTCCCTCCCTGCTCACCCCCTTCAATTTACTGCACTCCTGGCCCTTCCTCATGTAGTTGGTGTGCAGAAAAGAGTTAACATTATAGGCCTAAATGCTCCACTTGGAAAGACCTGCTTGGGAGGTTGACCCTTGGCTGTCATCTGGAAACTTGGATTCAACCTTGATTGTTGCTGTATTGACCGGGCATGAGGGAATGGAGAGGCTCCGGGTTCATTTTCTGAATTGTGATTTGAATGCTCGACTGCATGGATGAGGTGGTTGTTGACGAGGATGGGAGACCTAGGATCTGGTTTGGGGGAAAGACAATGAGTTCAACAGCTGTGATACTGAGTTTCAGCAACCTCTGGGATGTGGGTGAGGTCTGTATGTGGTCTGGAATTCAAGGGGGTGGTCCAGGATGGGAGATATAGAAATGGAAGTAGTCAGAGTATACCTGGAGCGTCAGTATTACCAAATGGCTAAGAGCTGCTGGGTCCCTGAACCCACATTGACCAGGAGTGATTCTTGCTTTACCACTTACTCACTTCTTGGCCTTGGGCAAGATATTAACTTCTCTGTGTTTCAGCTTACTCACTTAGATCATGAGATATTGAAGGTCAATACCTACTTCTCAGGTGGCTGTGAACATTACAAATGTTAGTGCGCACAAAGCTCCTGTAAGTGTCCCTTGCCTATCAGCAAACTTAAGGAAAGAAAGAGAAGAGAACGATCCAATATGGAACCCTGCCATCCTCTTGATCTTTAACATGTGGGTGAAGGAAGGGCCCAGCCCAGCTTGTGGGCAAGATGCCATCAATGTGATGGTGAGAACCCAGGAGAAGTTATCACAGAAGCTAAGGGGCGAGAGAGTAAGAAGTCACTAAAGGAAACAAAAACCAGCATCAGATATCTCAGACGTCCAGTAAATTAAAGACTGAATAAGCACTTGCTTGTTTACTCACGTGACAAATATTTTTTTCATGTTTATTTATTTTTGAGAGAGAGAGGGCGAGAGAGAGAGAACGTGTGAGCCAGGGAGGGGCGGAGAGAGAGAGGAGGGGGACTGGGGATCTGAAGCGAGCTCCACACTGACAGCCGAGAGCCCGACGCGGGGCTCAAAACCATGAACACTGAGATCACGACCTGAGCCAGAGTCAGACGCTTAACCTACGGAGCCCCCCGGGCAGCCCATCACTTGACAAATATTAACATGTTTGCTTGGACCCAAGCAACAAAAAATCCCAGCTCTCACGGAGCTCACATTCTCACCGGAGGATGCGGACGTGGTCAGAAAAGAGAAGTGAATTGCGTGTTTTGGCAGAAGTCCCATGGAGACAAATAAATCAAGAAAAAGACACGGGAATGCCCGGGAGGGGACGCGTTGCTATTTTCTATTGGAACAGGTCGGTATTGTAATGGATTTAGAGAAGGTCGCACAGAAAAGGGGGCATTTGAACAGACTATTAGTGACCTTAGGTTGTAGCTGTTTGTGGAGTAAATGAGAGATAAGGAAATGGAAGCAGAAAGTGTGAAGTGCTATTTCAAAAACCGGACCTTGGGAAAAGAAGGAGTGATATCGGATGTAGCTGGAGAGGGACTCAAGGTCAAAGGAGAATGTGTATTTCAAAATGAAAAGACTTTGGCCTATTCATGATGACCCCCATTTTAGAGATGAACAAATTAGGGGGGAGAAGCGAAGCCTTGCTCAAATGTCCACTGCGCCGGAAGGTGACAGAGCCAGAACGCAAAGCCAGGGGGGCTAGGATGCCGAAAGCCCACAAGATCCCGGTGTAGACGGCTTTCGCACACAGCCGCATCGACGGATGTCTGAGAATGTGCTGCCTGCCACCTCAGCCAAGGTGTGAATGTCATTCGACATCTTTCTCGGTGTCTGTCCAGCTATGTCCCTCATTCCCCACTGGGGATGGTCAACATCTGTACCTCTTTCTCTAAAACCACTTGTCTGCTGCTGGAACGCAGGCAGGCAGGGTTAAGGGATTAGAATATATATTGTCAAGAAAGTGTTTAAGGTAAGGGGCCCTTGAGTTCGGGCGGGATAGAGACAGAATCATGCCCAGGAACATAGGGAGAGAGCCCAGGTCTCACATGCGATCAAGCTGATCAAGGGCCAGGAAGTGTAGGTGGGATGTTTCTGGAAGGTGATTAGACAGGCCTTGGCACTGGGGGAAAGTTTTAAGCAAAGGGTGCAGAGTTACTAAAACCTAAATTGCAGCTTAAACTATGTACAAAGCTATTCCCATAGTTTGCATTTCTTTGAAGTTTCTCTAAAACTTTTAAATCTTCCATTCCTCATTTTGATACACCTCCAACTTGGGCATCTTTTTGTTTTTAATTTTTTTTCTTTAACGTTTGTTCATTTTTGAGAGACAGAGAGAGACAGAATGCAAGCAGGGGACGGGCAGAGAGAGAGGGAGACACAGAATCGGAAGCAGGCTCCAGGCTCCGGGCTGACAGCACAGAGCCTGACGTGGGGCTCGAACTTACGAACCTCGTGATCATGACCTGAGCCAACGCCAGACGCTCAACCAACTGAGCCACCGAGGCGCCCCCATCTCTGGCGTCTTTAATCTCTTTTTGATCCCCCACTGAAGACCTGAACCTTCTCTCCTACACCTCACCTAGCCCACAGCTTGACATGTGAGGGAATTTCTATTTCTGCCCTCCAGCTTTGGGCAGAACCAGTAAGAAGCGGTCCCGGAACTCTACTGGAATAGATGACACAGTTGACCCTCCCTGTGTCCCTTGCATCACATATGCAGATATAACTTCTGTTCATCTAAATACATCTTCCTTTATCCTAAAAGGGAAATACCGGAAAAAAAAAAAAACAAAAAAAACCTTCATTAGCCTAACCTAAAAGGATTGGTATGGAATTTGTATTTTTTTTTCCTTCATTATTATTTGTTTTAAACGAAAGTCTTCCTAATTTCTTTCATTTTTTTCATTTTAATTTAATTTAAGTTTTTATTTTAGAGACAGAGCGAGTGAGCAGGGGAGAGGGACAGAGAAAGAGAGAATCTTTTTTTTTTAATTTTTTTTTTTTAACGTTTATTCATTTTTGAGAGACAGAGGGAGACAGCATGAGCGGGGAAGGGGCAGAAAGAGGGAGACACAGAATCTGAAACAGGCTTCAGGCTCTGAGCTGTCAGCAAAGAGCCCGACGCGGGGCTCGAACTCACAAACCGTGAGATCCTGACCTGAGCCGAAGTCGGACGCTCACCCGACTGAGCCACCCAGTGCCCCGAAAGAGAGAGAATCTTAAGGAGGATCCATGCCCCTCACAGAGCCCAATGTGGGGCCCGATCCCACAACCCTGCGATCATGACCTGAGCCAAAATCAAGTCAGGCACTTAAGAGACTGAGCCACCCAGGCGCCCCAATGATACAAAATTCCAAGCTGTCATGGTTTATAACATTTTCAGATGTTTTATACTTGCTCCCATGGCAAATTGGATTCAGTGCTTAATTCTAGGGTCGTGGCCAACCTTTCATCATTGTTCACTTCTTGGCTTAAGTTTATTCTTTGGTGGTTTATTTAAGAAAGGTTCATGGGGACGTTGTTACGTAAGGCCTTGGAAGACCAAAGATGTTCGTGCTTTATACTTGAGTGACAGCTTGGCTGGGTATGAATTCCTTAAATTACACTCTGTTGATATTGCTCAAGTGGTTTTTGTCTTGTTTTGCTTTGGTTTTAGTAATGAACTTGGTATAGAACGATAGGAGGCCATTTGGGTTTTTCTTTCTCTCTACATAGAAGAAATTGGCTATTTTTTGCTTGTCTTCGCTTTTGCCTTCTTTCTTTATCTCTGAAGCCTGGTAAGTCCACACAGGCACACTGAGTGTTAGCTACTGTTCTTTTTATCGATGCTGCCTGATTCCACATCAATCATTTCTTTTCTAATCCAGTGGTAAACACTTCAGACCTCAGTCCAAAGCTGGGGGTTAGTTAACAGGATGTCCATTCTTGGTGGCCCCTGAATTGGACCCTGATAGATTAATTCTTTTATTTTTTTGTCTGATATGTATTGCTAAAAACTTCCTTTTATATATGCTCCCCAAATATCCATCCTATAATTATCAAACTTCCTTTCCAGTTTCCAACCAATCAAAAAATGTATTGGGCGTCTACTCTGGGCCTCTAGTTACGTTAAGTCCTGCTAAAAGATAAACTGAGGCATATTCAGATTTTCAAGAGTTTATGTGAGCAAAAAGTGATTCAACTTGAATCAAGCCGTATCCCATCTAGCGGGTAGGAAAGGTGTTCCAAGGAGCCGTACAAAATGAAAAACTTTATAGGCGGGAGGGAGCTAGAGCAAGGAGAAAAGGCAGGGTGGTTATTGGGAGGTCATATTCCTTTAGGGGATCATCTATTGGGCAGATTATCTGTGTGGTGCTAATCAGGTTAAGCCCGACAGACTGATTTAAGATTCCTTTCCTGGGAGAACTGAAATTGTGAGTAAGTCGGTTTGGTGACAGAGTACTTAGCATAAGTGACTCCATTTTGGACTGGTTGTCTTGTTTTTTTTTTTTTTTTTTTTAACAGCATTAAAGGGGATAAATGTTATTTTTAAAAAATGTTTATTTATTTTCAAGAGAGAGAGAGCACAAATGGGGTAGGAGCAGAGGCAGGGAGCCACAGAATCCGAAGCAGGCTCCGGGCTCCGAGCTGTCAGCACAGAGTCTGACGTGGGGCTCGAACCCACGAACCAGGAGATCATGACCTACCTGAGCCAAAGTCGGGCGCTCAGCCAACTGAGCCGCCCAGGCACCCCAAGGGGATAGATACTCTTCAGAGATCCTAAACCTTGTGGGGACATAGAAAGCAATTATAAGTTTTATTTCAGATTTTGTTGCTACTTACTATAATTACGAGAGCTTAGTTGAGGAGACAAAGGTGAGGCAGCTTCACGCAAGCGGTAAATTTTGAATTGGAAGATGCGTGGGTAATATTTGGATGAGTGAATGGAGAGAGACAGGACATCCCAGGTAAGTCATGGTGAGGACAGTGAAAATACTTTTTATATTAATTCAGAATCGGCACATAGTAAGGACACTAGCAGGAAACTGGGTTCGCTTCAGGAAGACCAGGGTATAAGACAGGAGGCTCCACATACGATGCAAACGAGGTGGCCAGTGGTGGCTGGTCTTTACTGGCAGACCCAGGGCGAGGCAAACCTTTTGGGGCATTGCAGACGATGGAAATAAATGATGGCAAGTTCCAGATGTTGAGTCAGTCCAGTAGGAGTGGTTCCTCACGTTGCTTCGGATCATGAACAAAAGGAAGGGAGAAGCATCCTGAGCACAGCACGGAAAAGTGAGCTTAGTGCTAAGTGCTGAGGCCAGGATGGAAGGGGATAGAAAGCTCTTGTCATTCGAGGTCTACATTTGTAAGGATCGGGTTTGTTTTTGTTTTTTGTTTTTTGTTTTTTGTTTTGAGATGGGCAGCCTGAGATGATGACTTCACATAATTGAGGCAATATTTCAAGTGATATACGCATGTTCCTGCTGGATAGATCTTCTTCTCTAACTAGCCATCGTCCTATTTTATAATGTTATCATATTTTTAATTACAGTCTGCATACTTGTTTACGGCTATTTGCCGTATATCCAGGGTGACATTATGATAAATTAGTTTTTAGCCATTGTCTCTGACTGCTCTTGGCTACAAACTGGGCCATAAATACGGCACCTGAGAACGCTTGTTCGGATTATTTATCACGCTGGTGGGTGACCTCCATAGCAATGGCCTGAGGCAGAATGGCCTGACTTACAGGAACCCTTGGAGGGGGAACGTCTGCATCCACACTACGAGGCTCTCGCATTAAAACGTGTCTGGGAGCAGTGTCGACTGCTTGCGTGACCGAATATTTAGGGAAGGGTGTGGTACCGGGGCTCCCGCCTCTCCCCTGATGGCTGTGGCTGTTGGGCCACGTAGAGTGAAAGATGGTTGGTAAACCAAGAAGAAGGAAAGTGAAAAAGCACCTGGAACTGTGGCGTGTACAAAGGAAGTTTCAGGAAATGGTAGCGTCTCTTCTCCCTTCCGCCCGGGCAGAGGGAAACGGACCAGAAATGGACAACAGCAGCTTACTGAGATGCCTCATGTTGACTACCTCCGAGTGCAGCCAGAGTCCATACGAAACATCCAGCCGGGCAGGAGTCTCATGGTGTTTCTCTTACTTGTCCAGCTGTGGCTTGCCTGTGTTAGGAACGGGGCTCCTGCCTGTTCCACTCGGGCCAAATCCCATTTACGGTATCGGTTGTAAGAGCTGTTTGAATTTGTTGAGCGTGTGTCATAATGTGCCAAGTGCTTTCTACGAACCGTATCACGGAATCCTCATATAGGCCCATGAAGACGAGACACAGAAGCGTGGAGCCTTTTTGCTCGAGGTCACCGTGTAGGCATACCTGTGGAGCCTGGGTGCGAATCCACGTTGGCATGACTCCAAATCCCATGCCTCTCACCATCTATTTCTCTTCCGGCTCTGGCTTTGTTTTCATGAAATAGAGTATCGGCCCCGGGAGCCCAGGTCCCCAGCGATCGGTTTTCCTATCCCTCTACAACAGTATTTCATTTCTGTGTCGTCAATATCTGTGGCTCCGCCCTCAACCCTTCCACTTGCTTTGCTTCCCGGGCCTCCACGAAATGTCACTCTATGGCTGCCATTTGGGAAAGAGACACAAGAAAAGAGGTGTCTTGGGCTTCAGGGGTGCCAACCGCCCACGTACGATGGAGAGATGGTTAAGTGGCTACCTCGTGAGAGCCAGCTGCACCGGGATGATACAACCAGGAAAAGGAAGAGGAACAGAGATTACAGCGATAATGGCACTGGGTGTATGGAGGCCATCACTGGAGAAGTGCAGATGCCAGTTCCTGTCTTGGAAGAAAAAGGCAGAACTAAGGGGCAAAGTTATGTCTAGCGAAGGATGCCGAAAGCCAAGTAAGTCCTTGCCGTTCATAGGGTCAGTAACTGGGAAGTCAGGGGACGTATCGGAAACAAATAAGGGGCAGCCTATCGACTACTGGTGGGTAATGGGCCTCTGGCTTGGGCTTCATTTATAGGATTAAGTGTCTTCCTACTTACGAGCTTGGCAAGTTTAGGGACCCTCTTAGCAGTCGAAAATTACCTCCAGAAGCACTTGATCTTACGTAGCCAGAGATCTGGATTATTGCCTCTTCTTGTTCCAAAGCTTAAGAACAAGATTGACGCCCCATGGCCCTCCATGGAGCTTGGAACCACCCTACTTGCATAGTCGGTGTTTAATAAATAATGCTGTTGACTTCTGTGGATAAAGAATAGCACCAATTTCATGCCCTACCCCCCACGTCCCTCAGAGGAAAATTGTAATGTTGCACATGGGAGCAAAAAGGGCACCAAAGGGAAGTTTGACATTTTAAGAGCTGATTTCAGATGCTCAGAGACATCTAGCGAGGCATTGCGTTTCTGCCCTAGCAGCATCTATGATATATTCACAGCAGGTAGCATCCAACAAAACCCTGCCATCACACGGGGTTAGCTATTTGAGGGAGGCAGGTCAGAATTCCAACAAAAGTTTTGGCAACAGAGAAGCGTGGAACACAGAATCCCTTGCTGACTGAACCAAATCCCTGGACACAGAGAGAGAACAACTGAAGGGAGGCTCTGATGAAATACACCAGCAATCGCGCTCGGAGAGCCAGACGGCTGGAAAGAGCATTGCCCCCACCCTTGCAAAACAAAGCAAGAAATCTAGACACATTGAAAATGTATTGCTTTTCTTGAGTGCATCAAAAAACCCCAGCAAAGGTGGGAGAGAGATGGCAGGAGAGAGATGGGTATTTGCAGGGAGGAATGGGATCTTAGCTTCGGGTTACCTGGGCACGTGTCACTTGATGTCTCATAAATGGGTAAGCAGATTCGGCTGGGACTGTTTCCATATTGCCGAAACTTGTTAGTGCAGGCTGGTGTGCGAGTCGGGCATCCTTCGAAACTAAAGACATGGGCAAGTTTATGCTATAGCGCTCTCTGGGGTGGGGGGGACTCAAAGCCAAGTGGGTGACCTCATGTTACATAGGAAAAATCATAGGGAAAAATAGGGATCATAGGGAAAAATCACGTGGCAGATTAACCCACATCCTATACACAGGAGGCTGCTAGAGGAATCCGAAACTCCTGACGTGCTGAGCGTACCCATAGCGAGGACCAAAACCCAGCCCAGCTGGGTTGGCATTCAGCACCCCCTCCTAACTAGGTGAACAAAAATCTCCACGCTAACAGCTTAGCAGATAGAAAGGCATCATCTCCAAGCACTAAAAATATTTCTCTCAGTACTGACGGTCCCACCTAACATACGTGGTCTTCCGCCGTTATGGGGCATATAAAAAGGGAAGAGAAAACACAGTCTGAAAATACGAAGCAACCCTCCAGAACCAGGCTCAGTCACGAGGATGCTGGAACGCCCAGACAGGGAATTTTCAACACCTGTGACTCGTACGTGACAGATTCTAAAGGAGAAGAGTAGACAACATACGAGTTCAGATAGGCACTCTCTGTGGAATTAAAATAGCTATCATCCACTAAATTGTGAGAATTCTGAGGATAAGTTCGTTGCTTTAGTCATTTCTGTATTTTTATGACGTTAACTTTAATGACTCATTGGTGTTCCTCCGTTGTATGGTTCTAATGCTGGACATCTTGGTTTATTTCCGTTATTACCTGTGGTAAATACTGATGTGATGGCTGGCTTTAAAATAAAGCTGTGCTCTCAAAGTGGAGTGCTTTCTAGGGTACCAGGCAAGTAGCCCTAAGGCATGGACCATCCTGGTGTGTGTTTATAGATTGGCAGGTAGGCGGGAGGGGTCAGATGGTGTGTGAGAGGGGAAAAGGGGCTGGAGACGAGACCCAAGAGAAAAGGCAGGCTCACATCACAAAGGGGAGCGACATAAACCGGGCTAAAGATTTTACCTTTCGTTCCTAGTGATATGGGAAGCCATTGGAGGATTTTGAGGAAAGAAAAGAAATGGTTAGATTTGTGTATAAAAGAACCACTCTGGTCATGATACCAAGACTAGATTATTAGCAGCGGGAGCAGGGAGATCAGTAAGGGGGAACCCCTCAGGCAGCCAGAGTCCCAGCGCGGAAGAAAGAGGCAGTAGCCTGGCTTTACCATTAACTGGCTGAGTGTTTTGGGGAAAATCATGGCATTTTTTGGTTTCACTTTTCTTACCTGCAGACACATCAAATACGCGAAGAGAGAAAAATTACTGTCTTTCAGGTTGACAAATTACCAACAGATAACTGTTAGTTGCTTGTCCTTTCCCGTAAAAAGTGATGCAACTAATCACAGGGTTTTTAGGATTTCCAGGCTTGACAGGCTGAGCTGATCCAGAGAGGGAGAGTTAGGGCCAAAATTAGAGACCCAGACTTAGGCAGAGGTGGCCCCAAGCACACGTTGAACTGAAAGTCTGGGTAGACCAGAAGCACAGAACCATGATTCCCCCCAAAGAGAAGATAATCAGAGATGTACACCCCCCGCCCCCCGAAAGCAGCTTTGTTGTCTTCTAGGAAAAAATGATAAAATATGTTTATCTCAGTCACTTTTAAAATTAAGAACAGGGAATTATTATCCCCTGGGGATTAAACTTCTGATCCTATTTTGTGACCAATTAACAGGGGATAGTGGTAGAAATAAAAAAAGAGAATGTGAGGGTTAATTTTATGTATCAACTTGACTGGGCCATGGGGTGCCCACAAAAAACATTTTCCTGGGTTTCTCTCTCTCTGTCTCTGTCTCTGTCTCTCTCTCTCTCCCTCCTATTGGTTCTGTTTCTCTGGAGATCCCTGAGTGATCTGGAAGGTCTGAGAAGGGGCTCAAGGAGTCTGGTGAAATTAGGGCAAAGGAGATGATGCGACCACAGAAGCAAAACAAGAAAGAGAAGCAAAGATACAAGAGAAGTGTTAGAAGCCAGAAGGACAGCCAGGCACCTGTGGAAAGGGAGGGGGGAATGTGTTGAGGGAGGACACGAGGGACTCCTGGGAGGCTGGTAGTAATCTACTTCCTGATCTGGGTGCTGGTTTTTGCTTTGAGATGATGCCCTGAGTCGTGGGTTTATGCTTTGAGCATTTTTGCCTGTTTGTGTTTTATTTTACAAAAATAAAGTTCTCAAAGAAAAAAGAGAGAAGGAAAGAAACAAAGGGAATGAGAGGGAGAGATTGATAGATATGGAGACATGTGGACGGGGAAAGATATAACTCAGTAGGTTTTGAGGAAGCTTACCGAGGGTCCACTGACTTGTTCCTTAGGTTGAGGTATCCAGAGCATTCTCCCACGGCCCAGTACTCCCCCTGCACGACGGCAGCCTTCTGTCCTTCCAGCAGCCTGTCCTTCTCTCCCTCTCCACCTTCTTTTTTGCCTGCATGGAGACATTTCCTGATTGCATTTCCCAATGCCACTGAGACGCCAGCCCCGAGCCCCTGGAGCCCTTGCTTCTTCCTCTGACCAGCCTGGACCACGACATCCATCATGCCAATTCTCCTGCTTGACCTGCTCACTCCCAGGATCCTCTGTAAGACGAACGCCTTTCACCAACCTGCGATCTTTGATCCAACCTCCAGTTTTACTTCTCCTGTCCCTCCCACAGACACTACTTCCACAGACATTTATCGAAGGCCTATTTTGCTGTGCTGTTCCTCCGAGCTGAGCCCACAATTCGGTTTCATGCTTCTAAGTTCCCAAACAAGGCAGGTCCTTCCTTTTCAATGATCTCTTTCTCCCTTGTCTGTCAAACTCCTGCTCGTCTCTTAAGACTACGTGGAGAGGGTATATCCCTTCTTCGCAAGCAACTAATATCTTACCCTTCCAACTTTGGGCTATTATTGCGGTTTGGATTGCACCCCCCAAAAGGATATATTGAAGTATTATCTTTCAGCACTATGAATGTGAACTTTTTTGGAAATAGTCTATTTATTTTGAGAGAGACACAGAGAGAGAGAGCAGGAGAAGGGGAGGGGCAGAGAGAGGGAGGCAGAGAATCCCGAGCAGGCTCTGAGCTGTCAGTGCGGAGCCCGATGTGAGGCTCGATCCCAGTAACTGTGAGATCATGACCTAAGCCGAAATCAAGAGTAGGATGCTTAACTGACTGAGCCACCCAGGTGCCCCTGGAAATAGTCTTTGTAGATGTAAAGAAAATAAGATGTGGTGATTAAGGTGGGCCCTAATCCAATATGACTTGTGTTCTTATCGGAAGAGAAGAGATGCGCACAGAAGAAAGGGACAGAGAATGGAGTTCTGCCATTACAAGCCCAGGGACACCAAGGGTTGCTGGTAAACCAGGAGCTAAGAGAAAGCAGCAGATTCTCCCCTAGAGCCTCGAGAAAGCACGGCCCTGATTACACCTGACCCCAGATTTCCGGCCTCCAGAACAGTGTGAGTTACAGTGCCAGGAAAATCGCCATTTTCTGAATAAAAAATTTCCTTCATGCATGGATAACGAAATGTCTTTGACTAGGGATACGTCGTGTATGTGCTTTGCCTATGTGGGACGTTTGTTTTGTCCCTGTATGCCTCAGAACCCCTTTGGCAGGGAATGGGCATTCAAAGAACGTTGAGTTAGTCATTGTTTACAAGTCTTCAGCTGCTCTCATCTATGAACCTGTAAAGCAAACTTGTTCAGAGATGTGGGACCCGAGGCCCATTTCGCACCCTCAGCCACGCGTGCCTCGGGAATACTTGAGCAGAGACTTAGTGGAATGTTCTGTCATGGTTACACAAAGCCAAGACCTTGAAGGGCACGAGAAACAACCGCAGGATGCTTGATGGCTAGTTTACAGTTTTGCTCTGAGCTGTTAAGTTTCACTGATTTGGTAATTTTCACCGAACAGAAGGCTCTTGTGAGAGCCACTTTGCGACGAGTAGAAAAGCTGAAACCTTGCCAGAACTCTGGTAGGCTACAGGCCACATCTGGATCCGTATATGTTATCCACGCCAGGCATTGACTTAATAGGCTAGATTAATTTAAGGACCCTTTTTGCTGGGGGACCATGATGCTTCTTTGTTCTTTTAACTTCTTGGTCTATGCTCCACACCCCTTGCCCACCGCACCACCTAGAGCGCTGACCCTCCTCCAGAAGGGAAGCTAAGTGGAGGGAGATGGGAGAATCTTCTGCCCCTTGGCATCTCTTTTTAGAATCCTGGCTCGTCCTTCCCCCTCACCGCCGCCCTTCCTCTCCAGCTCCAGCTCCCGCACACTGTTTTCTAAATAGAAAGCCCACTTCTTTTTACTATTGAATGCTACACGCCCTTCTTGTCACAGTGACCATCCTCTTTAACATTGACGAACTGTCCCAGTTGGAACCTTTCCTTGGGGACTGTGGGGCAACAGAAGCAGCAACAATATCTTCCTTACTGAGTAGCAGTGGCTGCTTTGAACTCTGCCTGAATCAAACTCAAGCTTGGAGCTGGATCCATGGAAGGAGGGGGCAGCTACATTGAAAGAGCCGCTGCAATGGACCCCTCATGCCTATGGCCAAAGGCATAAGCGTGAATATGAGTGTGGCAGATGGCCCTCATGTCTATCTTCACCCTTCCCTCTATCCATGCCTTATGCCATGAGACTGTCCAGCTCCTCCCACGAAGAGGCAGAATCTATTCCTGGACCCGTGATTCCAGGTTTACCCCTTTGAGCCTCGCTTTGGCCAATGGGATGGTGGCACGCACAACACAAAACAGGAGGCCTTGCAAAATGCCTGCATGATTGTCCTTGGCCATGCCCCTGAGAAGGACATGCCTGGGCCAGTCTACTGGCCCCAGGATGAATGAGGTTCATGGGAGCAGAGCCAAGTTGCTCTATTTGAGCTCGACTAGTTTAGCCACACATGCACAGAAGCCTCAGACTGTATAATGAGCCGACCCCCCCAATGGCCAACAGATTAGTGAGAACAAAGGACTGTTTCAAGTCGCTCTGTTTTGGGGTAGTTGGTTACCTTAGCCTTCTTGTGACTGGCTCTAGACTGAATGTTTCTGTCCCCCAAAAATTCACATGTGAAATCCTCATCCCCGATGTGATGATTTTCAAATGTGGGGACTCTGGGATGATTAGGTCTTGAGGGTAGAGCCCCCCATGAATGGGATTAGAGATCTTATGAAAGAGACCCCAGAGAACTCCCTGGACCCTTCCGCCATGTGAGGAAACGGTGAGAAGACGACCGTCCATGAGCCAGAAAGTGGACTCTCACCAGATGCCGAAGCTGATGGTGCCTTGACCTTGGACTTCCCAGCCTCCAGAACTGTGAGAAGTAAATGTTTGTGGTTCATGAGGCACCTGGTTTAGGGTATTGTGTTACAGCAGCCTGAATGGGCCACACATAGCCTAGTTAACTGATACTATGGGAAATTTCAGAGAAAATAAGTGGCCAGAATTGCTCTGGAATTGTAGTCTGAAGTCTGTGAATAGCCTTAGTTGTAGGCCTTTCCAAGACGCTCTCAGTCTGACTACTCTGCACCAGTTCCCATCTCTATGCTGGTCCAAGCCATCATCATCCCTCACCTGGGTTTCTACAAGACCCTCCTACCAACTTAATTGCTTCCACACTTGCCCTCTTACGATATGCTTGCCACACAACGGCGTACATACACATTTAAAATCTAAAACAATCGGAACCTTCTCTGTTTAAAAATGAATGAATGAATCCAAACTCCTATATAAACTAGCCTCCTTCCCCTAATGTTCACGTACCCGGTTGGTTCCCTTTGTCCCCTCTGCTGCAGGTGCTTGGCTTTCTACTACTTCCCACTTCCTCTTCTCCCACACCCAAAGTTGATTCTTCTCCTGGGGGCTTGACCCCTGCTAGTCCCTCTCCTTGGAATACTCTTCCTCCTAGATTTCCGCATTGTCAACCCTCCTTCAACATCAGCAATAAGGTCTTTGCCTGTAAATGTGCCCCCCTAAACTCATCGCATAATACCTTTCCAACAACTAGTTACTCACTATCTTCTACTCTGCTTTTCGTACTTCCTCTCAGTCATGACTCTCTGGAAGTCTTTCTACTTGCTTCTTATCCGTTTCTCCGTCTGGACTATGTGCTCCTGGAGAGGAAGGATCTTGTCTAGCTTGTTTGTTGATGTATCTTCAGGGTCTGGAAGAGTAGGAGATGATCAAAATGTGTCAATTGAATGCATACATCAAGGAAGAAAGAAAAGGAACAAGAGAGCAGACTTAGAATTAGGTGTTGGTCTGTGGGTCTAACTATGGACATTGATGGAGCAAACATCTTTGTCTGGGATTAGATCTGGACCTGTGTCCCCAGGTTAAACAAAAGTCAAAGGTGGAGTGGTACATAAAAGGCAGGTTAAAAACTGAGAATAAACTGAGGGTTGATGGGGGGTGGGAGGGAGGGGAGGGTGGGTGATGGGCATTGAGGAGGGCACCTGTTGGGATGGGCACTGGGTGTTGCATGGAAACCAATTTGACAATAAATTTCATATTTAAAAAAAAGTTAGGTATTAACATGCATTCCAAGCTCCCTGAAGAATTTGGACCATGGTGTGTGTGTGTGTGTGTGTGTGTGTGTGTGTGTGTGTGTGCGTGTTTAAATTAAAGTATAACTTACCTAAAATATAATGCATGGGTCTTCAGTGTTGAGTGGGGTTAAATTTGACGATTGTCTGCCACCCCAAACAAGACGCATAACATTTTCATCATGACCGAAAGCTCATCTGAGCCCCATTCTGGTCTGTTGCTTACCCCTCACCATGCCCTTCCCCATCTGCTGATTCCTATCAACAGATTTCTTTTTCCTGTTAACTAGACTTCACAGAAAGTCACAAATACATCGTAAAGACATCCTGTGTGCCTTTTAATACTCAGTATAACGAAGTCGAAATTCATCCAGGTTGTTGTTTGGATCAATTGTTCATTGTTTACGGCTGAGTAGTATTCCAAAATTTATCATTTAACTGCTGGTGGTGAGTGCTTTTTTTTTTTTTTTTTTTTTTTTTTTTTTCCAGTTTGAAGCCATTACGAATAATGAGAAGGCTGCTAAGAGCATTCTGGCAGAAGTCCTTTTGTGGTCATATGTTTTCATTTCTTCGGGGTAAAAACCTAAGAGTGGGATTGCTTGAGTCACAGCTAATGAATGCTCAACTTTTATATGAGAATCAGGCAAAGGGATTCTACTATTTTATGACAATCCCACCTCACATTTCCAGTTGCTTGAGAGCTTCATCAACACTGATATGGGCCATCATTTGAAATATTGTAGCCACTCTAGCAAGTGTGAGGGAGCTCTTGCCATCTCCCTGATGACAGATAGACTTCCTAGTCATTCATAGATCTTTCCTTATAAAGTATCGATTTTAGTTCCTGCCCATCTTGTATTGGATTGTTTTCCTGCTTTGTTGATTTGTATTCTGGACATGAGTCCTTTGTCAGATATACATATTGCAAATATTTTCTCCCCGTCAGTAGCTTGGTTTTTTTGTTTGTTTGTTTCTGTTTCTGTTTTTTACTTTCTTCACTCCTTTTGATGACCTTGATTTTTTTTTAATTTTGGTAAACTCTAATTTATCAACATTTTCTATTGTACTGTTTTGGGATCCATCTAAGACATCTTTGCCCAGCTCGTGAAGATTTTCTCATACCTTTTCTTCTTGTAATATTATGGTATAGATCATTCTTATGTGTGGGTCTAAGAGCCAGCTTGGATTAAGTTTTGTGTGTGGAGTGAGGTAGACTTTGAGATCTCATTTTTATTCACATGCCTCTCCAGTTTGGTCCAGCACCGTGTGTTAAGAAGATGTTCCTTGGGGCGCCTGGGTGGCTCAGTCGGTTAAGCGGCCGACTTCGGCTCAGGTCATGATCTCGCGGTCCATGAGTTTGAGCCCCGCGTCGGGCTCTGTGCTGACAGCTCAGAGCCTGGAGCCTGTTTCAGACTCTGTGTCTCCCTCTCTCTGACCCTCCCCTGTTCATGCTCTGTCTCTCCCTGTCTCAAAAATAAATAAAAAAAAAAGTTAAAAAAAATTAAAAAAAAAGAAGAAGACGTTCCTTTTCCCATTGGATTGACTTGGTACTTTTGCTAGAAACCGATTGATTATTCAATTGACTATTCAAGTACCATTTGCTGAAAAGAGTATCTTTTCCCCATTCGGTTGCCTTAGCACTTGTGTCAAAAATCGATTGGTCATATATGTGTGGGTACACGTCTGGGTTTTATTTTCTGTTCCGTTCATCTATACCCCAATACCACACTGTCTTCAGAGCTGTAATTGTATAGTAAGTCTTGAAATTAGGTCATATACATCCTTCAACTTGTTCTCCTTTTTCAGAACTGTTTTGGGTATTCTAGGCCATTCATGTTTCCATAGAAATTTTAGATTTGCTTTGTCAGTTTCTACACCATTCTGCTGATGTGTTGATTGGGATTGTATTGGATCTATGGATTAATTTGGAGAGAATTGACATCTTAATAATATTGAGTCTTCCAATCCATGAAAAAGATGTATCTCTCCATTTATTTGTCTTCTTTAATGTCTCAGAAATACTTACGGCTTTAGTATATAGATCTAACACATACTTTGTTACATATTTCTACAAGTTTTGAGTTTGATTGCACATCATGGGGTTTTTTAAAAGTTTCATTTTCTAGCTGTTGCTAGCATATCGGAATATAACTTATTTTTTGTATATTTACTTTTTAGCTATAGTAACCTTTGCGTATAATCTTCATGATTTTCTGCATACACAGTCATGTCATCTGCAAATAAAAATAATTTTACTTCTTCCTTCCCAATCCGGATGCTTCTTTTATTTTATTTTTTCTTTTTATACTCCTGGATAGGACTTCCAGGGCAATGTTGAATAGAAGCAGTGGAAATGGGTATCCTTGCCTTGTTCCTGATGGTAGCAAAGAAAGCATTAGCCATTCACCATTAAACATGATATTACTTTTAAGTTTTGCATAAATATCCTTTATCAGATTGAGAAAGCTCCCTTCTGTTCCTACTCTGACGAGAGTTTTTATCATGAATGAATGTTGACTTTTCTCAAAGGATTTTTCTTCATCTTGAGATTATCATATAATCTTAACCAACTGAGCTCAAACAACTGAGCCACCAGGCACCCCAACATTCACCATGCTAAAGCAAAAAACTAAGTAGCACCTAGTACATTCCATATGTTGTGCAACCACCACCTCTATTTAATTCCAAAACATTTTTATCACCCCAAAGGAAACCCCGCACCCATTAAACAATTGTTCCCCCTTCTCTCCTGCCTACAAGTCTCTGGCAAACACCAATCTGCATTCGGTCTCTATGGATTTCTCTATTCTGGATATTTCATGTCAGTGAATCACTGACATCTCTTCAGAGTAGGAGATTCAGAAAGTATAGTCCACAGCCAATGGTGGATACAGATATATCTGTTTCCAGCAGCATGGCAGATTTTCTAGCCCTTCTTTGCATTTACTTATTTTTGAATATGAAATTTATTGTCAAATTGGTTTCCATGTAACACCCAGTGCTCATCCCAACAGGTGCCCTCCTCAATACCCATCACGCACCCACCCCTCCCTCCTACCCCCCATCAACCCTCAGTTTGTTCTCAGTTTTTAAGAGTCTCTTATGATTTGGCTCCTTCCCTCTCTCTTTTTTTTTTTTTCCTTCTCCTCCACCATGGTCTTCTGTTAAGTTTCTCAGGATTCACATAGGAGTGAAACCATGAGTGTCTGATTCAATGAGGTGGCTAATAGGAGAACCCCACAAGAACCGTGACCTCTTAAGTCTCATTACGACTTAAGTCTTAAGTATCGTGGTACGAATAAACGAGACATACATTTGCTCCACATCTCTCTTTGTTCTGGGCCGATAAAACAGATACATCTGCCTTTGAATGTTCAGTTACGAATTGGACTTCATATAGTGTTGTAGCCCTGAATCATCCTACTTGGTTAGCCTGAAATACTTCAAGCTGAGAATTTATCGTGAAGAGATCCTAAGTGGGTAGCGTCACCTCGACTTTCAGTGGGAACCCGATCAATACGTGTTAGAACGTACTGAGCCTTCAATAGATGTCGGCATCTTCAAAAGAGGCCTCGAAGAACATTCACAGATGGCATTTCATGGGAAGATGACTCATATTCAGTGTTCATAAAACACACAAAAGTGCCATCGTCTGAGCCAGCAGGGCCACAGACAAAAGAATCAGATGCCTCATTATTCAAATGCCGGGATTATCAAACACATAATGTTCAATGACTATGATTAATACCTTTGAGGAAATAAAAGAGAGATGGAGACCGTGGGTACAGAAATGCCCAAGTAGATCAGAAAAGTGAACAACCAGGACTTCTAGATGGCAGGGTGTCTCCTGGAGCAGACTGTGCCACGTTGCCCCATGACTGGGACCCCCCCCCCCCCCCCGCCCCACTTTGAGGCAAAACTGTGCCAGGAAAAAAAAAAAAAGACAGGTTTGCTCCCAAAGAAGGTTTGCTCCTAATTAGATCACTTCTTCATGTGTCATCTCCCCTCTATGACCTGCCTACTTTTGGTTACTTTACAGAATCTTTGGGAGTTCCTTTTGGTGTCTTCTCTAGAATTTAGAGTTGTAATTAGCTGGATGGGTGAGGCATAAGAGTATCTCACCATCATGGAACCCAAACCCTACCACAGTATAATGATTAAAAATACTAAATTAACAGGGGCGCCTGGGTGGCTCAGTCGGTTGGGTGTCCGACTTCGGCTCAGGTCATGATCTCGCGGTTTGTGAGTTCGAGCCCTGCGTTGGGCTCTGTGCCGACAGCTCGGAGCCTGGAGCCCGCTTCGGATTCTGTGTCTCTCCTTCTCTCTGCCCCTCCCATGCTCATGCCCTGTCTCTCTCTGTCTCTCAATACTAAATAAATGCTAAAAAAATATACTAAATTAACATTGAAATATTAACCCATCCTTAGACTTCATTCAAATTTCTTCAGTGACCCAACTAATATCTTCTTTCTGGTCTAGGACCCAAACCGGGATCACACATTGAATTGAGTCACAACTCTTTAGCCTCTAACAATCTAGGACAGTTTCTTGGTCTTTCTTTGGCTCTGCGTTCCTTGGCTCATGGCTCCCTTTCATCTGGAAAGCTAATCATGGTGGGTTACGTCTTTCCCATAGCACATAGCCTGTCCTGGTTGCCATTTTCACATCTCTTTCTCTGACTTTAACTCTTCAGACCCCCTCTTTAACTTTTAAGGACTCTTGTGATTGCGTTGCTCCATCTGGAAACTCCAAATCTAAATCCCCCTTTGCCCTGTGGCCTAATATATGTACAGGTTCCAGGGATTAGGGCGTGAACCTCCTTGGGAGGCCACCAGTCTGCCTACCATATGTGTGCTATAGTTGAAAATCATCATAACCTTCTTTTCCAACTCTCATGTCAAAATGTCGCCCACAGTCATGGTTCTTCTCTGTCTAGAGGGCTCTAGTACTTGGGGACTTCTGTCCTTCACCCTTAGCCAGCCCCTGGTGGTGCATTCCCTCACTTCTTTCTTTACTGGAGAGAGAGAGAACATGAGCAGGGGAGGGGCGGAGAGTGAGCAAGAGAGAGAGAATCTCAAGCAGACTCACCATGGAGCCCAAGGCAAGGCTGGATCCCATGACCTTGGGATCATGACCTGAGCTGAGATCAAGAGTTGGACACTCAACCGACTGAGCCATCCAGGTGCCCTGACTGTCATGCATTCTCTATTGGAAATATCCCTCAAGTGTCAAGGATCAAATTATTGACCCAACCTGTTGGTCCAATAAGCCTGACACCGAGTGACACTCCCGCCTATTGCCCTGCAGTCGCTCCCTCTTAATCCCTGGAAGTAGAATGACAATTTACTTAGTGCCGACTATTCTGGATTTTGGAGCTTGCCTCTGGACTTGGTTTGTATCCCCCTCCCCTGTGTCCCTGGGGTTCCTCTTGGTGTCTGTCATCCGTGGGTCTCACTTTCTTCCCCTACACGGGGGGTCCCTAACGTGATTCAAGGAACAGTAGTATTCCAGGATGCATGCCACCATGTGTGTGCACAACACATTTCATAAAACGAGCTGTCTGTCAGGCTCCTCAGGGAATTCCTTTCAATGTCTGAGGGCTTATTCTGTAATAAATACTCTCAAAACCCATTCCGGTTGAAGCCACAGAGGATGAGAGACAACAAAGAGCCTCCTTGAAAGAAAAACTAGGAATAACACTAATATTATATATTTATATATAAATTATATATTTTATATATAAATATATTACTTATATTATATTTATTATATTTATTATATTATTATTTATTTTATTTATTATTTATTTTATTATTTATTTATTTATTTATTTATTATTTATTATATATATTGTATATTTATTATATTATTATATTATATATTATTATATGTAATATTTATTATATTATATAAATGTATTACTTATATTAATTATATATTTTATATATAAATATATTACTTATAATTATATAGTATTTATATTAAATATAATATTTGTATATAATATAGTATTTATATTATATTTATAAACATATCAACATATATAAATATAAATTTATATATAAATCATCATATATATATATAAATAAGTAAATATGTGTGTGTGTGTGTGTGTGTGCTATCTGGCCCTTTAAAGAAAAATTTTGCTTACTCCCGAGCAGAGGAAAGAGCACACACTCAGTATGTACTGGGTTCTGTATGTACTGACTTAGGTTATTGTTGCCTCAGTTTCCCCATATGTAACACGAACTACAAAATCCCTGAGATCCCTTCAGTCCTAAGATTTTACATGAACGATGCGAGATAGTCCTATTAAAATAGACTCATCTTGATGATATCAGCACCCTCACATCGGTGTAAACGATGGCAAACAATCATTACAAAGATGAGATTTAAAAGGGCTCCTGTAACAGGTCCCCAGAGAAGCCACAATGTGAGCAGTAAGCTGGGAAGTGGGGGTGTCAGGGAGGCAACGGGCGCCTGGAGAGGACAATGGGCACTGGGTTCCTACCCTGCATTCATTAGGCCTGGTCCCTGCCTAAGGGAGCTTTGTGACTCAGATTACAAATTTCCCATCTACGACTAACTAGCAAAAAAAAAAAAAAAAAAAGAAAAACACCCACGGGTTGTGTGTGTGTGTGTGTGTGTGTGTGTGTGTGCGTGCGTGCAACATCTGATTTGACTACAGCAGCAAGAAATTGGTCTTTTGTGAATTGATGTGATTTAGAGACGCCTACAAAAATAAAAGTATGGTACTCCAGGAAGAGATGACTAAAATACCAGGGTTTTATTGGAAGGATGCTGTGCAGCTAAAAAATTGTGGCGTTCTGGAAATGGAGAAATTGCATCTTTCAGAGCGCCAGCATGCGAGAGTGCACTGGGAAGTGTGCTATTTGGCTGCACTTCAGCTACCATTAAGCATACCTGATATTTTCCTGTCTTCTCGGTGCTGCTGTGCTGACTTGGAAAGGTGGGTGGGGAACGTGTTCCCCAGTCGAGCACATTCTGTTCTCTCCTTGATGGAATTCCAAACCCGTGACTCCTGTCCTCTCTTCCAGGGAGGGGAAACTCAGTCCGTTTTCGTACTGGGTGAAAATGTTGAGTGATGGCCGTGCTAACACAGATCCTTTCCAACCAGCATTTTATGTGAAGAAAGACTGCTTGGAAATTTTCTGCGCCGAGTTTCGAAGCGAAGAAATGCCGCATTTCTGGCGAACGGAAGTTTCTCTTTGGGAGAAAGTGAATTAATATAGGGATCCTTAAGGAGGCCAAGGCATGTTTCCTTTTCCTGAGTGTAGAGCTCAGAGTGAAAGTCTTCTCTTCTTTTTTTGGTATCTTACATGTGTACTCGAAATAACCAAAGTGTGGTGTTCCATATCAAGCCCGCGTGGCAACTAAACTTCTAGAGTAGAAATTCCTCACCTAAAGACTCAATTTTTAGCAAAAGATCTCTTTTCTACCCAGCTATCTAGCCCGGTCCATGTTCTGTCTCCTTCTGAAGGAATAACATGTCAGAGTTACCCAACTAATCCAGGAATTGTGTTAGTTGATGTGGCTAGAAGGTGAAGTCCTTCTAGTCCGGAATGATATTAATTAGTGGTCAGGAATCAGAACGTAGCTTTCTGAGATACGCAATGGCAAGATACAATGATTGCTTGGGTTTACCTGACCTAGGATCTTTGGACAACTAAGAGAAATCCCATGGGATCCGAGAAATCCCATGGGATCCGAGAAATCCCATGTTTTCGGGGGCAGGATGGCCGCTTCTAACAATAGAGAATGACAAGCTCAAGTCCCCGAATCCTTGGCTCAGGGCATGATAAACAAAGACTCCCTAATGGCTGGTTTAAAGAAAAAGCAGAAACAACAACAACAACATAGCGAAACTCTAAATTTCTGCAGCTATAGATCTGAGGTAGCCAGAAATTACATAAAGAGATTAATTCGTCGGTTACTGAAGGTCAATGACATTTGAATCAATGTCTCGGTAGGTCTCTTATATGAAGGTTCAGGCATGGATCGAGAAAGACTGACAAGCCAAAAGCTAGAAAAGGTTTATGGGAAGATTCAGAGGACTCCAGAGATATGCAAACTCCAAACCCACCCTCAGTGTCCCCCATCAGCCAAAGAGGAAGAAAAGCACTTCTGATGTTCTTACTGAGAACTCTCAGTTCTTACTGAGATGTTCTTCCCCCAGTGTTTGAAGAGGTTGTTTATCCTTTATCGATGACTCTGTAATTCCTTCAAACTATCAGTTTCCAGAACTAGAGTCAGATCCCGCCGTGCCCGAAGGTACTATGAGAATGGGGGCATAATGAAAGAACGACAGGAACTTGCTATTTTATAAGAGGAAAGGAAGTTGGGTAAAGTATGTGCCAGTAGAATGTAAGCAAGCTTGACCTAGGACCGTCTCCCACAATATTAGATCCATCTGAATTTACTGACATGAGTAAACTCGTCAGAGATTCTGGATGCAATGTGCTACTACGAAACCAGTTTTTCCTTCTAATTTTTTGTTCTTGTTGTTGGTAGACTGAAACGGAGGCTGAGCGAGGTTCAGATATGAGAACCTACTTGATATAACATAAAGGTCTTCAGGGCAGAGGGATTTTGCAGTGCATTTATCATAGGGCTTCCAACCATCTCCCTAATAGTATCAAAAGCCAGAGAAAGAGACATAGCCTTTCACAAAGGGACTTGTAACCATTTATAGGCATAAAGGTACTGGCTTTCTGGGTATTATTAAGCAGTGGCTCTGAGTCAGTGCTAATTCTGGGGACCTAGAATGTCATTGTCGTTGAGCAGTTAGAGTGGGGTGTGAGCCCAAACCCGCCTCACAAGTGTCCGGTGGGCTCCTAAAACTTTCCTGAAGTTGGTTTTTCCAGTTCTTATGGGTCAGAATAATTATCCTCTGCACTTGGAAGAACGGGCCGTACAGATGTCCTTGGAGTTCCTCTCATTTAACCAGAGAGCAAATCATTTCTGAAAAACCCCAAAGAATGGCATTGCTATCCGTAACACGGAATGGTAGATGTTTGGTATATGTCAGCGGTGGCCAGGTTTCAGAGTTTGGGATGGATCATTGTATATCGAATCAGATGGTCATTCCGATTGGGGCTGCTGGCCCCGATATCGTTTTCTTAGTGGATTGGTCCCTGGTCTGGCAAATTTTTTTTTGCCTCTGTCTCAGTAAGAACATCAGAAGCACTTTTCTTCCTCCCCATAGGGTCATCAGTGGCGATTACATCGTCGTAATCTTACTTCAGGTTTGAATCATTAATCTGAATCTATGCTCTACAATTTCTTCTTGATAAGTTAAGACCGATAAAAGCAGAAGACTAAAACTTTTAACTCATGAAGGCAGTAAAAGAAAAGTCATGGGCAGGGGGTTCTAATATCTTTGAGATGCTTGATAGTGAGTGCTCCCTGGAGGCCAGGGTGGACGGTAGGGAAACATGACTTCTCAGCATGAACAGGGATGATGGAATTGTGGGAAGGTGGAAAGAGTCGGCATCAGAGGCAAGGCTGATATAATTGCCGTGATGGGCAGGAAGGCTAAAGCAGCAATTAAGGTGACATTTTCTGTAGGTATCTTTCATGATGGTTAATGGTGATGTTCCTAAAGGGGAAGCTGGGTCCCCATAAGAGAAGGATCTGCAATATCGCTAAACATAAATGGATAGAGGAGAGAGAGAGAGAGGGAGAGAGAGAGATTTCCTCAAATCCTTCCTAAAATGAAGCTTTATCTTTTTGTCAGGGTGACTGAACCCTAGGAAAAGGAGGATGCCAAGAATTTTTGAGGTCTATTGGACACAAAGTGAAATTGATTCCAGGGAATCTGATAAAGCCAACCTTGTTCCATAGTTAGAGTCAGAGCGTAGGCTAAAAATCAACTACCCTAGGGGCACCTGGGTGGCTCAGTCGGTTGAGCGTCCGACTTTGGCTCAGGTCATGATCTCATGGTTTGGGAGTTCGAACCCCGCGTCGGACTCTGTGTTGACAGCTTGGAGCCTGGAGCCGGCTTCAGATTCTGTGTCTCCTTCTCTCTCTTCCCATCCCCTGCTTGTGCTCTGTCTCTCTCTGTCTCTCAAAAATAAATAAATAAATGTAAAAAAAATTAAGAAAAATATCAACTACCCTACAATCCATCAATTGCACCTAGGTGTTTACTCAAAGGATACAGAAATGCTAAAACAAAGGGATACATGCACCCCGGTGTTTATAGCATTATCAACCATAGCCAAATTATGGCAGGAGCCCAAGTGCCCATCGACTGATCAATGGATCAAGAAGATGTGGTAATGTATGTATTTATAACATATAAATATAAATACAAATGTATACACATAAACATACGTCTACACACACACAATGGAATATTACTCAGCCATAAAGAGGATGAGATCTCGCCATTTGCAATGACATGGATGGAACTAGAGAATATGATGTTAAGTAAAATAAGTCAGGCAGAGAAAGACACATACCGTTTGATTTCACTCATGCGTGGAGTTTAAGAAACAAAACAAGTGACCATAGCGGGGGGAAAGAGAGAGAGAGAGAGAGGAACACCAAGAAACAGACTCTTAACTACAGGGTGCAAACTGATGGCTCCCGGAGGGGAGATGGGTGGGGGATGGGGCAAGATAGGGGATGGGGATTAAGGAGGGCACCTGTCAGGATGAGCACCGGCTGCTGTTTGGAAGTCTTGAATCACTCTGTTGTATGCCTGAAATGACTAGTACATTGTATGTTAAACGGAGTTTCAATAAAAAC
The DNA here is from genome assembly GCF_018350215.1 of Panthera leo. Lineage (NCBI taxonomy): Eukaryota > Metazoa > Chordata > Mammalia > Carnivora > Felidae > Panthera > Panthera leo. Next base: position 11,880,783 of record NC_056694.1, on the reverse strand, counting down.
TTTTAAAAAGAGCTTATTGAGAGCAGTGAGGTTTGAGAAATTCACGACTGGAGTTCAGCCTGACGTGCCCCTGGACCATTTTGATGGTCCTTGGATAAATAAGGATCATGCAGGGCACCTGGGTGGCTCAGTCGGTTAAGTGTCTGACTTCAGCTCAGGTCATGATCTCACCGTTCATGAGTTTGAGCCCCGCGTCAGGCTCTGTGCTGATGGCTCAGAGCCTGCTTCGGATTCTGTGTCTCCCCCCCTCTCTGCCCCTCCCCTGCTTGTGCTTTGTCTCTCAAAAATAAATAAACATTGAAAAAAGTTTTTTTTAAAAACAATAAGGATCATGCAAGAAGCTTCTGGAAAGTCCCCAAAGGGAAGTTTTGTCACAGACCCTTAGAGTTCTAGGAGAAAACCATGACTTTCAGAGCCGAGAACCACCTTCATCCGGGTCGCCTCTTTAGATCCTCTTAATATCATATGGCTTTAGCCATTTGCTTGTCTGGAGCTGTCCCCACAGAGATGAACTTCAGTGGGCTCACAGATTCCTAGGACCCTGAATGGTGCCTCAGTCTATGCGTCCTCCTACCCCTTCCCGTGGAGAAAAGAAATCTCCCCAGAGACTAAAGCATCGGGCAGTATTTCTTGCCATCCAATCTGGAAAATGATTGTCAAGGAGATTTAAGACCCGATGAGGGCAAGACTAGAATATTTATGTCTAGGAGTTTAGGGGAAGTCGTGCCAATGGATTTCCCGGAATGGGCCCAGAATGTAAAAAATATTGGTACCCCGGTGAAAGCCCACAAAAGGTCTTTACTGAAAATCTCGCTGTAATTAGGAATATGCCAGTCAAGGTGCTTGCTTAATGAGTTCAGGAACTGAATGTTTACAGAGGCAGCAATACAGGTATACGTTGATTAGGAACTTGGATTTAACCTCTTCTGATCTGACCTGGCTTCTCATTAGTCAGCGACCAACACTGAGTCCCGGTATAGCAATATACCTAGCGATGGACAGCAGCCAATAACATGCGGGTCTAGTGATCTCATTAGACTTTAATTCATCCCAGAGTGGGATACAATCTCTGTTCCCTGAGGAGACCCTTATTTTGGATTATTTTTCCCCCTTGTCTTCTGTGCTTTTGCAAGTGTGCTTTTGCATGTGTGGGCCCCTCAATGTCATCTACACTGACAACGGTGGGTCAATCATCATGTGGTCCGCGGTGAAAGACGCATGATAATGGATTATACCAGTGGCGTTCTTCGGTCTTATCGTGCACTCCAAAGTAGCAAGTCGTATGGAACAGTGGAGTAGCCTCTCAAAGATTCATTTATGACCCTATCTGGGAGACAGTTCTTTGCCATAATAAGGTGACGGAACCCAGTTCCCCGAGAACAATCGGGTTGTTGCTGGGGGCAGGGAGAAGTAGGGATAAAACGTTGTGTGTTCTTCATACACCTACTGTCTCCTGCATCTCCATGTGGGCAGGATGACCTAGGACTCTCCGGTGTCTTAGGACCGAGGCTTTAGATCCACCCACAGTGAAGAAAATTACAATTTTCCAGCTCCGCTTGTTCTCCAAAAGTGATGAAAGTTCTGGGTGTTACAGTGACTGACAGCGATGATTTTGCCTGTAAAGGGCAACTTGACTTCGGATCTTCCATAACGAAGCTGGATGATGTAACTAGCGAGACTTTGGCTCCCCGCCGTTGGCGGGTATACGGTGCAGACGTGGACGTATGTGGAATACGTGAGACCTAGTTCCAGTGATTAGGCAGCTCATCCATTTGTAATGGATGCACGGTAAGAGGAAGAACGATAAACGCTATGGAGGTGTCATATGAGCAAGACCGTGGCCCCTGCTATACCTCTGGTCATTCGTCGGCAAAGTTCTTCCTCTCAGGTTCTTCCTCACTCCGAAAATGCAAAGCGATAGATAGTCCCTCGCCCCAGTTTCCAGAAGGTAGGCTGTGGGCTCTACCCTAAGCTAGGACAGTCAGATGATACACCCCAGTGGTTTAAATCTTGAAGGCGTGATGTAGACACATACACAGGAAAATGACAGAATTCTCCAGGTGCTGGCCAGAGGAAAGCTACAGGGACAGGTGTCCAGCATTGGAGACCCAACTCGCTCTAATCAGACCACTGGGTCGTGCCGTGTTCTCACCTCCTGTCTTCCCAGCTTGATGCCCCAAGTCATTCCCCTTCCTGCTGAAGCCATCCGGCGTTGGTGTCTGCTGGGGACCAAGAACCCCGGTAAAGAGGCAATTCCAAGTCTGTGTGAGCAAGGGGACGTCACGTACGAAATCAGGAGGAAACAGCCATTCTTACTGGTACGAAGAAGGAGGCTTCTCCTCGATTGTGATAGGTACGTTAGGACAATGGAGAGTTACACACGAGGCTGAATTTGGAACCTCAGTCCCTGTGTGGTGATTTTATTCTTTACAAGAATTTTTTTTTTACGTTTTTATTTATTTTTGAGAGACAGAGAGAGACAGAGCGCGAGCGGGGAAGGGGCAGAGAGAGAGGGAGACACAGAGTCCGAAGCGGGCTCCAGGCTCTGAGCTGTCAGCGCAGGGCCCGACACAGGGCTCGAACCCACGAACCGTGAGATCATGCCCTGAGCATGAAGTCTGACGCTTAACCAACTGGGCCACCCAGGCACCCCTGGGGTGGTTTTATTCTTAAGCCCCTGACCTGAAGCAATGGTTGGGGGAAGGGGAAAAATAGTCAGATTAGCTACATAGCTCTCATATGTATTTTTATTGAAATCCTAAGTGGCTGTTTGTGTATCGAGTTTATTTCAATAGGTTTTATGCAAAGCCTAAGCTTTAAGACGTGAAGATTTTTTTTTTTTTTTGACTTAAAGGATTTGAAATGAAAGACTGGCTCTTTTTTACCCATGGCTGAGACTTTTGTGATTTATGCTAATGGATGGCAGATGATGTGTGCAAAGATGTTCATCACGGTGCTGTTTGGCAGAGAAAACTTGGATAGAGACTATTGTGTCAAACAATAGACGATGAGGAAAATACGGCAGAGTATACGAACTCACCAAGCCACTTATTTACGATTTTAATGATTTCACAAAATACTTGCGATCCAATATTTGGGATACGGTGTTCGCTGAGAAAAATAAAGTTGTGCACAGTATGATTACAAGCCTGCAAACACGCTCACGCGTTCCTGCCCATAGAACCTTCTAAAGGGAAATACGTGATCGCAGTGTCTATTTTATTTATTCATTCATTCATTCATTCATTCATTCGTTTATTTAAGTAGTCTCGACACCCAATAAACTTTAAATAAATAAATAAATATTTTTTTTGTGATTTTCCAGAGTTCTACAAAGGGCATGGACAGTTTCTACCATAAGATAAACATTATAGATGACAGTTATTTTAGTTACGAATGCCAGACTAGACCATAATGGTTGTAAAAGACATTAATGGGACAAAAGCAACATTTGAGTAATACTTATCGATAACACGGTAGTATTGCAGCAAGGGTAAATTCCCTGATTTTGATTCCTAGGCTGTGGCTACGCAAGCCCATGTCCTTGTTCTTAGGGAACATGTGCCCTGTTGTATTTGGGAGTAAAGGGACACGATGTCCTACAAGTTATTTTCAAGCGAGAGGAGGTTGGCGGGGAGGGTGGAGGGGAAGGAGAGAGAGAAGAAAAGCAAGTGTGGTGAATTGGTAAAAATCGGTCAGTCTACATGAAAAAGACGCGGTATTCACTCTCCGATCCTTCCAACTTTTCTCTAAGTTTGAAATTTTTTTTTTTTTTTAAATTAAAGGCACGTGTCCTTCGATGGTATTCTCACCCATTAGCTACCTGACTTCCTGGTGGGGGGCAGTTCCTTTTCTGTTCTAAGGCTGATCGGCGTGTCACAAAGATGGTGTAGGCTTTGGGGAGAGACACATCTGGCAGAATCCTGTTTTTTAGTAACTGCATGACCACTGGCAGTTTATTTACACTCTAGAGACTCAGTGTCCTCATCCGGGAAAAGGGGGATAATAAGATTCCCTTTGGGAAGATCCAAATGTGGGTGAATTGCCCAACATACCATTTCATCGCGGCAGTGCAAAAAATTGCAAACGGCTTTTAGCCCGTAAGTCCTACCTTCTCCGAAAGCGCGAATCATCATTGCCTCGATTATTTATGAAGCTCCGAATCTTTCATTCGTCTTCGCGCTTGGAATAGGCCGACCTCTGCGGGTGTCCCTCCAGCACAAAGCAGAGAGAAGGACTCTGAATATTTAGGCAATGAAAAAAAAAATCTATTTACCACTCCCTGATCATTTATAATTCTGGGCCAGGTACCTTACGAAGGGTTTTTTTTGTTTGCTTCCTTGCTTGTTTTTAAACGGACCATTCACTGAATCTTTACCACGAGGCTATGAGGTAGGAGAGGTACCAAACCCTGTGAGAGTGATTTTAGGAACGAGGGAGGCAGGAAGGGGTTCGGAAACTTGTCTCAGCTGGCGGTGTCACCTGTAAAGTGAGATGCCTGCGCTCTTGAGCCTGCGCTGGTCCTTCACTGTCCTGCCCTCTGCTTCTCAAACTTCATATGAAGCTGAATTACCCGGAGATCTTGGTAAAAAATGCAGATTTGGATTTGGGTGTCGGTTAAAGTGGAGATCCGCGCGCTACGCGCTCCCACGGTTCTGACGAGCTTCTGGATGGTCTGGATGGTGGTGGCCCGGGGGTGGGGGAGGGGGGGAGGATCACACTGATTAGGGAGGGGATCTGGAAGATGAAATCCAGCTCGTATTTGTTGCCCGGGTTCAGGTGACCCAGGTTGGCTCCCCGCTTCCAGGCCTGCCTTTTCTTGTTACCCGGCACCCCATGTGGGTTGTAATCCACAGCCAGTTCAGGCCGTCGCGCGGCTGGGCTCTAGCCCGTCGCTGTTATGTACTCTCATGGGTCTATGCCTTTACCCTGCCCCTTCCGCATGAAGGGGTCTCCTTCCTCGGGATGTCACAGCGGTGAATGCTTTCCTGACCTTTTTCAATTCAGCGTCAGCTGTCGCTTCCTCTTAGAGTGCCGTGAACACGCTCTCGTTTTCAGCCCTTAGGTTTAGGGCTGTACTTGGTCTGAGCTTCTGGATCTCCCTCCAGATGGTGGGCTAGTCAAGGGCTATTTCGGTGCTCTGTTTGTCTGCATATCCTTAACACCCAGCAAGTGCTCGTCCCATACGGGGTCCTCAATCCGTGTTTGTAGACCGATGGGTAAATGACAAGTGATTGGCGAGGGGCACCTGGGTAGGCATCTGACTCTTGGTTTCGGCTCAGGTCGTGATCTCAGGGCTGGTGGGTTGGGGCCCCACCCGTACTGACAGGGAGGAGCCTGCCTAGGATTCTTTCTCTCTCCCCTTTTCCCTGCCCCTCCCCCATTCACACTCTAGAGCACTCTCTCTGTGTCAAAATAAATAAATAAACTAAAAAAAATATGATTGGCTATAGGAGTGAACAGAGAAGGCAAAGATGCGGGGCCACGCTTTTTAGGCTATAACAGTAATCTGCAAACTCTTTGGATTTTTAGAAGGGGAGCTCCCTTTAAACATTTGGGCATGGATCATATGCATACGTGTGTAACACATCTTACTGTAGTTATACCTTACATACACTTTATTTGATCTTATTGTATTGTATTTCAAGTTTTTTTTTTTTAATTCATTTTGAGAGAAAGCTAGAGAGCATGAGCCGGGGAGGGACAGCGAGAAAGAGAGAGAGAATCCCAAGCAAGCGTCTTAATGTCCGCGCAGAGCTGACCCGGGGCTCAAACTCACGAATCGTGAGATCATGACCTGCGCCGAAATCGAGAGTAGGACCCTCAACCAACAGTGTCCCTTACGTACATTTTAAAACAAACATAGGGTCGCCTGGGTAGTTCAGGCCGGTTAAGCGTCCGACTTCGACTCAGGTCATGATCTCACAGTTCGTGGGTTTGAGCCCCGCGTCGGGCTCTTTGCTGACAGCTCAGAGCCTGGAGCCTGCTTTTGTTTCTGTGTGTGTGTGTGTGTGTGTGTGTGTGTTTCTCTCTCTGCCAATCCCCCACTCACGCTCTCTCACTCTCTCCCTCTCTCAAAAATAAATACACATTAAAAAGTTTTTAAAAAATAAAACAGAAATATATTAAGCAAGGATGATCTAAAAATAAAAGAAATAAAACGTTTAATAGTTTATTAGTGCCCAACAGTGGAAGGTCTTGTAGGCTCTAGGGTAAGGAGTGTGCACCCACCTCAGAGAACCCCGGGCCAGATGGTAAGTGAAGTCACTGCATTTACTAAGGGGTAGAACGCACTTTAATGGTGCACCCATGAGTGTGAATCAGATGAAATAAATAGGGAGAGAAGAAGCAGGTCCAGGTAAGTATAGGATCCCCAGGGCCCGGGCCTTTCCATTCCTCTGGAGACAGAGCCAAAAATTATACAGGGTGACCTCAAATCCAACCCAAGAAATCCCTGCGGTTTGATAACAACATGCCTCCTCTGCTCTGGGCCGGTGACTGGATCGTGACACTAAAACTGGAGGGACGTGAGGCCCCAGGGGCCCAAGAGGATAATTCAAGACTCACCCCCAATACACGCTGGCTGAAAATTAAAACACTTTATTTAGCATCAGATAATTTGAAACCGGAGTTTAATGGTCTTCGATAGGAAGAAAGAGGTCCCTTGCTCATTTCACTTTGTTACTGAAATTAAACATTTAAGCCTTTAAGGCACTCATGTCCTTGTTGGAGGAGGAGGAAAGCCTATCCAGGGCAAGGGGCCACCCAAGAGTAGAGGCGGGAGCATTTGATTCGGCTGCTGAGGGTGCGAGGCCAGGGTGTGCGGACCCACTCCCTTTGCACACAGCTCCTGCTGGGATGGTACCTACTTTTTTTATTTTTTATTTTTATTTTTATTTTTTTTTAATTTTTTCAACGTTTTTTATTTATTTTTGGGACAGAGAGAGACAGAGCATGAACGGGGGAGGGGCAGAGAGAGAGGGAGACACAGAATCGGAAACAGGCTCCAGGCTCCGAGCCATCAGCCCAGAGCCTGACGCGGGGCTCGAACTCACGGACCGCGAGATCGTGACCTGGCTGAAGTCGGACGCTTAACCGACTGCGCCACCCAGGCGCCCCTGGGATGGTACCTACTTAACTCCTGGCAAGCCACAGCTCAGTCTGGCAAGGCGGTAATTCTCCACAGGGTCTGTGGGTGTCAGTGCCCTTGGAGGTTAACTATGGCCTCCGAGAAGCTCTATGATAAAGACACCATACGTGGGACTCCAGCCTCCGCACTTACAACTTGATTTGAGTGTGGGTCACTGCAGGAATCTTCCCAGAGGTGCCCCGGGGGTTAGTCTCCACTCACTGCCCCTCCTGTACTGTGGTGTCATTGATCCTTAGCTCTCGCCTGATGAGAGCCTTCTGAAACAGATCAGAAGCTGCTAGAACTCTGGGGGTTCAGCCGTAAGAGTCCCTCTTGAACCCGCTCCACACCTTGCCCCCACTCCCCTGGAAGAGCTGTGCCAGGCGGGTCTGAGGCTCAGGTATCATTTTCTCTGTCTCTCTTCTCTCTCACCAGCTATGTTGCAGACATTGGACACCGTCCTTCACGTTACCCCCTTTCTCTTCCCAACTCCTAGCCGTCAATTAAAAAATATATATATATATGTATATGTATATGTGTGTATATATATATATAATATTGAAATATATATCATTGAGAAATCATTGAAAAAATTATATACTATTGTAAAATATATATATCATTGAGAACTATATACGAGATATGCCAATAGTTTATACATACATATATATAATATCAAAATATATATCATTGAGAAATCATTGTAAAAATTATATATTATTGTAAAATATATATATCGAGAACTATATACAAGATATGCCAATAGTTTATACATACATATATATAATATCGAAATATTTATCATTGAGAAATCATTGTAAAAATTATATATTATTGTAAAATATATATATCAAGAACTATATATGAGATATGCCAATAGTTTATATATACATATATATATAATATTGAAATATATATCATTGAGAAATCATTGAAAAAATTATATACTATTGTAAAATATATATATCATTGAGAACTATATACGAGATATTGCAATAGTTTATATATACATATATATAATATCGAAATATATATCATTGAGAAATCATTGTAAAAATTATATACAATTGTAAAATATATATATCATTGAGAACTATATACGAGATATGCCAATAGTTTATATATACATATATATAATATTGAAATATATATCATTGAGAAATCATTGTAAAAATTATATATTATTGTAAAATATATATATCAAGAACTATATACGAGATATGCCAATAGTTTATATATACATATATATATAATGAAATATATATCATTGAGAAATCATTGAAAAAATTATATACTATTATAAAATATATATATCATTGAGAACTATATATGAGATATGCCAATAGTTTATATATACATATATATATAATATCGAAATATATATCATTGAGAAATCATTGTAAAAATTATATACTATTGTAAAATATATATATTGAGAACTATATACGAGATATGCCAATAGTTTATATATACATATATATAATATTGAAATATATATCATTGAGAAATCATTGTAAAAATTATATATTATTGTAAAATATATATATCATTGAGAACTATATACGAGATATGCCAATAGTTTATATATATATATATATATATATATATATATATATATATATATGCGTATGTGTGTATATTTGTCAATGAGAATGTCTTCTGAACTCTACAAAGGAGGTTTGGAGTTGTAATTAGATATAGTTCATTGTGCCGGTTAACTCTTGCTGGTTTTCCCTTTCTCACTCAAGGTGACACCTCCTCTCTAACTTAGATGCCCCACTTCTGAGCCCCAACAGTCCCTCAACAGACTGTGTTGCTAACAGCTGAGTGAGTGTTTGGTTAAGATAAAGAAGCCTCATGCCAGATGGCGTGGGGCCAGATTCTGCCCACGCTGTGCACCTTTGGGCAAACTACCTGACTGCCTCTTCTACTTTTGGCCTCAGTTTTTTTTTTTTTTTTCATCTGTAAAATGGGGATAATAAAAATGTCTTCCTTCCAAAACTATTGCAAGGATTAAACGAGGTACGTATTTAAGGTGCTCAGAACAGTACCCGATAGGGCGTGAGCACTATAGGAAATGTTGACTAATGTTATAATGATTGATTTGCTTTGTTGCCTCTCTGATCCGATCTGCCCGTCAGTTTTTAAGGTAGGGTCTACATCTTATATATCTTTGTGTTTCCGGTTTGTGCCCAGCACTGGCATAGGATAGATTTACGAGAAATGCTTGTGGAATGGATCAGTGAAACCACAGATGGTTTAGGAAAGGAGCCTGAAACAAAATCTTATTCTTTCCTTGTAGAGTGAAAGATACGCTATAAGTAAATTTTACGTACTTACCTGCCAGCCCCTTACACAATTCTGATGGGTAATCAATACTGCTCCCCCCTATATTTCTAACATCTATCTCATTACAGATTGTGCAAGCTCACTTTGCTGATGAGGTGTCAATAAATCCCGTCTAAGCGGTAGAACGGTTTTTTTGAGAGAGGGCAGGGGGGAGGGGCCGAGGGAGAGGGAAAGAGAGAATCTTACACGCAGGCTCCACGCCCCATGCGGAGCTCGACGTGAGGCTCGACCTCGCCACTGGGAGGTCCTGACAGCCGAAATCAGGAGTCAGATGTTTAACCGGCAGATCCACCCAGGCGCCCTCTGTAGAACATTTTAGATGGAACCCCCGTGAGTGATTCTTAAAGCAAAAGCGAAATGCCCGCCTTCCCGTCTCTACAGCATCCCCTTATTCGGACCCTCGTCTGGTAGGTGGGTTCAATTCTTCAGATTCCTGCAGGCTCTTGTCCTGCTGGGGGGGGTTGGGAACACGCGGCTGTGCCACAGACCTGCTCGTCTACGTTTCCTTTCCGGCTTACTTGTTTTGCTTCCTCTTTCCATGTGTCTCTGTTATCCATGGCTGGTAACGTTTCCTCTAATGTCTTCACGCTTCCCCACTTCTTACTTAAAACGAAAGGTGCCGAACAGCCTGGCCAAGTCTGTAAGCTAGAGAGCTGCCTGGGCCTCGTTTTCCTGAAAGATTATATGCTTAGTGCTTCAGAGGCCGTAAAAGTCTACGATGGTGTGAGAAAAACCTTCGGTCTGCCAAGAGTCCCTCCCAAAGGAAAAAAAAATAATTAACGCTTAGAGTTTATTTTTTATTGTAAAGTTTGGTGACAGTGATATTTTGTATCAATGAACTCCAAGTTAAATTACTTATGCACAATCTATCAAATGGAAAGGTTCATCGTCTGAGCGAAAAAGTCAGTTCATTGTGATTATCTAATTCTGCTTAAAGAACATGATTAGGTACATTTTAATAGCAGTATCCAGAGGCCTGACTATAAGCTTATATTTCTCATTAACAAAGCTTCATGCTTGGCTAGCAGGCCTTGCACTGGGATCGGCTGCTGTAAGAAAACACTGCTTTTGGATCTGTTAAATCATCAAGACAGCACAATCTTAATTAGACATTTAAGCTAAAATGAGTGTTTGAACATTGAGGCTTCCTTTAACTCTTTCTTAATTTTTTCCCCCCCATAAAACACAGACGTGTCATTTCCTGCTGGAGTCAACACAAAAAGGCTTTGAGACAGGAGCTGGGGGCGGGGTAATTTCACTCCTTCAACCTGCCTGCTATCTGCAAAACCACTGATCGAAAACAACAGATTGAATGGACTATTAGCACCTGATTGCTCGCTGAGCAGGTTTCCATCTTGTCCATCCATCCACCGGCCATCTCTCTTTTCTGTCTGGTTCTACAGATGTAGGCCGCTGCTTAAGGCACCCTGGAAGATGGCCCAAGCACAGTTTTAAAGACAAAACAGACCCCACGGACTGCATGAAAGCCTCGCTCCTTTTCGTCCGTTCAGGAAATGTCCTAAGTCGTCACAGAACTCGTTGATCCAAGAGCAAGCCATCTCTCCTTTTCATTTTGCTCTGATAGAGGCAAGTGACACAAACACGGGGACATACTCCAAACCAGATTTCTTTTCTCAGTATTTCAGATGGGCTTTAACAGCCACACTGCATTCCCAAATCTAGAAAAATTTATGGACGCACGGCTTTGCCAAATGTCTCCAAACTTAAATTTCTTTTCGCATTCTCAACTCTTGTCTTGCTTATTAACTAATTTAACTATTTCTGTGAACAATGCTTATTAACAATTTAACGAATATCTCAGCCAAATGCTTAAATGATGGGTCTCTACGAAACTGTATGCATGTGGGGGGGGGGGAATGGCAGAGGTTGGAAAGAGATACGTGGTTCTCTGATCACAATTGTACAAGATGTGAAAGCAGTGAATGTGGAGCTTACACTCTTTTTTTTTTTTAATGTTTGTTTATTTACGTAGAGAGTGGAAGCAAAAGAGGGGCGCGGAGGGAAAGAGGGAGAGAGAGAGAATCCCAAGCAGGCTTCCCGTTGTCAGCACAGAGCCCGACGCGGGGTTCAGACTCACGAACCGTGAGATCATGACCTGAGACTAGATCAAGAGTCAGGCCCACTGAGCCACCCAGGCACCCAAAAGCCTATATTCATGCCGAAGGCGACACTTGTGAGGATCAAGACAGAGACCTATAAAAGCGAGCCAATTCTTTCTAATGAACCCCACGAAGACTTGTAATTTGAAGTCACTAGGTGCCTTCTGTCCACCCCCCCCCCACCCGCCCAGTGTGCTGGGAGAGAATCGTGCTCCCCACACTGCAGACAGCAGAACCATATTCCCCGGAGAAACGAAGCTAGAGATGTTCCCGGATTGGAAGCATCTGTTACAGAGGCCAGCATCTGGAGAATTAAGTAAACCTCTTCAAATAAATCCAGTCGTTATCTCTCAACAGTCTTCAGGATGCTGGCAGCCAGGCATCCTGGCTCCACACAGCCGCCTAGAAGCTCTTTCTCCAGAGAAATTTAATCTCCTCAGAGAAAAGATACACAAATACCAATATGGCAGCGGAGGGCGTTTCCAGCAAAAGTATCAGCTGGCCACTCAAATAGTAAAGTCGACCCGTTGAAAAGCCTCATCTGTGCTTGTGGAAATTCCGATTCACTCTCCAGTGTCTCCTTAAATATGAACAGATGGTCAAGGAGCAATCGACTTTTAGGGGAAAGTTTCATATGTGCAAAGGAGCGCACTGGAAAAAATAAAGCGTTGGGCGAAAAAAACGCAGGAAGCAGAAGTGAACTCCAAAATGAGTATACCTGATATCACCAATGAGTGACTGAGCCACTCAGGTGCCCCGCGTGTCCCCTCTCTTAATGATCCCACGTGTGGCCAGTAAGAGTCCAGAGTCCAAGATAAGTACCCTTGAAACTATGTCATGATGATCTAAAAAGGAACCTTTAGACAATCGAGAATAAGCTCTTGGAAATTAAACATACAGATAAAGACTTGGGTGGGAAACAAAATATGAGAGAATGAGATAACCAGTTAGGAGAGAGAACATTCGAGGAGGTCAAGGAACATAGGATAAAGGAAAACGTGCCAAGGGAATGATCAAGGAAATAACGTAGAAACATTTCCAGACTGGAAGGACACCTAAGGCAAATCATCATGAGAATTCAGGACAAAGGGACTCAAAGGAATCTTGTGAAAAGCTTTCCAGAAAGCAAATCAAAGGACCAAGAATAAACAAAGGCATCCAACTTCAAACGTGGAACACTGGAAATTCAAAGACAACGGCACTATGCCTTCACAAACAGCATCGAAAAGTATATTCTAACCTAGAATTCTACATGCAGCCAAATTATTATCATTCAGCTATGAATAACAAGGTCTTTAACACAAGAGCGCCCTAAAGGATTTCCAGGACAGCCAAGGTTAAGTCCATAAAGACAGTGGTACGGGACGTCTAAAGAGAAATCAGTTCAGCCTGGAGCTGGAGGGGGCTCCAGAGGGGCCATCCCCAGAAGATGAATGAAAACAGAGAGATCGTCAGATGGTAAAGACTTGTTTTGAGAGAGATGTCTCAGAGGGGAGGCGTGGTAAGAGCTTAGGCTCCTGAGTTTGATCTCGCGGTTTGTGAGTTCGAGCCCCGCATCGGGCTCTGTGCTGTCAGCTCGGAGCCTGGAGCCCGCTTCGGATTCTGTGTCTCCCTCTCTCTCTGCCCCTCCCCTGCTCATGCTCTGTCTCTCTCTGTCTCTCAAAAATAAATAAATGTAAAAAAAAATTTAGAAAATATAGGTCAAAGTGATGGAAAACGGTTGCTTCCGTGGGATGGGAGAGGGATCTGATATCTTTAAGGAAGGTCTTTTAGTTTTGTGTGACTTTAAGGCCATGCGTTATTTTTTTAGAATATTTTGAAAATCTGAAAATAACAGCAAATGAGGGTACATCTCATCGAATTTGGCAGGCCAAATTGGTGCTTCGAGAACATTGGCCACATTCACTCTGCAGTTTCAGCCTCCTGCCTCCCACGTGACCAGATACACTTGGGGTCTATGTACCCGAATTTAAGAAGCGTGGACTAGGCTTGGTCATGGTGGGAAAAGATACAGTTTCCATTAGGTTTTCCCCACTCTCGTCTTCTGAGACCCTCCCTCCGTGCTCAGATGGTTTCATGTCCCCAATCTCTCTCTCTCTCTTTTTTTTAAATGTTTGCTTATTTATTTTGAGACAGAGTACAAGCGGGGGAGGGGCAGAGACAGAGAGAGAGAGAGAGAGAGGGAGAGAGAGAATCCCAAGCAGGCTCCGCAATGCGGGGCTCCCACTCACGAACCGCGAGATCGCGACCTGAGCCGAAGTCAAGAGTCGGACACTCGGCCGCCTGAGCCCCTCATGTCCCCTCTCTTAAAGATTCCACGTGTGGCCAGTAAGAGTCCAGAGGCCAGAGACCTTTGTCGGTACTGACCGTGAAAGCAAGGCTCAGGGACCGTCAGCGATTTGCTGATGTCCCACAGCAATGGTTTCGCGATGGTTTCCAAGCTGGCCATTTGGGCCGGTTGCTATGATGCTTTATTATAATCCAAGCCGGAGAGAGGTAGGTCTATTTATATGTCCTTTCAATTTTTTCTCAGCTAGAGGCTGAGCCCACGGAGAGGCTATTGAGCACCAGCTGTCTACGGTTTATATTGTTAATTCATTCAACTCCATGCCTTAGCCTCTCCGGAAATCACCGCCATCCCGCTCACCGGCAAACAATAACTCTGGGGCGCTTGGTGCGGCGGTGGCTAACAATATCAATTACCCAGTTTTCTGCCAATTCCTATTAGACTTTTTCTAACTGGAAAATGTACACCGCATTATTGAATTAAAAACAGCGGAAGGCTTTGGGGAGTTTCAACTAATTAGCCGGCGTTTGTAAACCCCTTTGTCGAAGATAATTTGTTTACGTGGCGGATGCCAACCTTTTCACGATGGGGGTCTGCACGGGCCACGGAAGGTGCCACGGTGGCCACACTTGGCTGGGCCCGGCGTGGCCAACGTGGCGAAACTCATTTTTCTTTGTTACCGATTCTCCACCTTTTCGTAAGCTTGTCCCCGCCCCCTCTTCCCTGCCGTTGACTGCTCTTAGACCTCCTTGTCTTTCAGAAGTCATGATCGGGTTTTTCAACGCTAAGACACTCTACTGGTGATACCACGTATGGCCCATAATCGTTTATTATCCGACCTGTGGGTACTCGTCACGTTAATAACTGCACGGCTCCGGGGAAATACAGCTGAATTTGCCCTGGTAAAGGGGAATGGAGAAGACCGACGTCCCTTTTGGCTACAGCGGACCTGCTGGTGTGGTTCTCTCTAATGAAGACTGAGAAAGGAACTGGGTCAAAATGTAAATTGTGATCCTTTGTGGTCTTTTGACACAGGCTGCTTAAGTGCAGCTTTCTTGACGAGGGCGGTTGGCACACCGCGTATTTTCTAAGAGTGATGCGAAGAAATAATATCCGTTCTTGTGACAGCCGTACGTATTTTAACGAACTGAGTACTTTAGTTCAGATTTAAGGACCGGCTTGCCAAATAACCTCAGCAAGGGCAGAAAAGTGTAGCCGGCACCAAGTTATTTCCTGAGCTGATGCCTGCTCAGATGTTTTAAATCCGAAAGAAAAGGTGGGTTGATAAATAATTGAATGTGTGGATGAAATTTTTAATCCCTTCTCCTTTCTAGGTCCGATGAGTAAATTGTCACCTTGGAGTTACAAATTAATATCCATGGCAAGTATTTTAATTTTTTTTTTTTTTTTTTTGAGAGACAGACAGACAGAGCATGTGCGGGAGGGGCAGAGAGAGAGGGAGACAGAATCCAAAGCAGACTCTGGTCTCTGAACGGTCAGCACAGAGCTCGACGCAGGGCTCGAACCCACGAACCGCGCGAGCTCGTGACCTGAGCCAAAGTCGGACACTTAACTGACTGAGCCACTCAGGCGCCTCGTGGCAAGAATTTTAAAGCGCTGTATTCGTATTTACAGGTATGTTGTCGGCATGCACTTAGAGGTTGCTCTTCGTATTACCTTCTAAGGCAGCATCTGAAGTAAAAGAGGCCATCCCTCCCTCATGGTATTTCTACCCCGCGTTCTTTGTTCTGTGCGGAAGGTAATTAAAGTCTCCCTTGGCCTTCTGTAAAATGGTGGGGCGGGCAGGACTTGGAGGTCTTTAGTTAAAATTCAAGGAAGGTTCTGTTCTCACTTCCTCCTGATTGTGTCCAGGGAGGATATTTTTCACTTAATTTCCACATATTTGTGCTGATGTGCAAAGAAGTGCTCCCACTGAGGCTGGCGTCGATGGCCTGCTTTCTAGGCATTACATCACGGAATTCTGCATCATCCCTAATGGGCAGTGCGGCAGGATTTCTTTCTGCTGAAAGGGATAAAACACAACTCGAAGTGATTGGAGGAAAAAGGCATGTATGGCTCCCAGAGTAGAAAAGTCTAGATTTGGCTTCATACTTGCTGGAATCAGGTACTCAAAGGGGTTGGCCTCACCGCAAATCTCAGCTGTACTTTCCTGGGTGTTGACCAGATTTCACGTAGGATTTCCTCGACGGGGCAAATAACCCACAGGCACACAAAACGTGGCCCGAATCCTCCCCTGAGCTGGGGTTTTGTCTGCGAGGTGTTTTGCAATCTCTTCAGGACTTGGGACCGTGCTTGGCACATAGTAGATACTCAAAAATACTTATGAAATGAATGACAAATGGTCCTCCTTGGTTCTCATGCCCAATCTTAGAGCCTGAGGTTGGAGTCAGGTCTAGCTGATTCATGTGGCTAAATGAGGGGTGGGTGGTTCAGTTGGTTGGCTCAGGTCATGATCTCACGGTTTGTGAGTTCGAGCCCCACATCGGGCTCTGTGCTGACAGCTTAGAGCTTGGAACCTGCATCGGATTCTGTGTCTCCCCGTCTCTCTGCCTCTCCCATGCTCATGCTCTGTCTCTCTCTGTCTCTCAATAATAAATAAACGTTAAACATTTTTTAAAAAAGGGGTTCTATAAGCTGAATGATGGTGTTTCCCCAAAATTCATATGTTGAAACGTATTCCTCCATTGTGATGGTATCTGAAGGTGGGGCTCTTGGGAGGTGACTAGTTTCATGAATTAATCTCAGGAGTGGGATTCGTGTCTTTATAAAAGAGGCCTCAGAGAGCTCCCTTCCACCATGTGAGGGGGGCTAACAGTGAAAAGGTGGCCATTTATGGACCAGGAAGAGGGTCCTCATCAGTCAGTGAATCTGCCAGCACCCTGACCCTGGACTTCCCAACCTCCAGAACCGTGAGAAGTAGATTCCTGTCGTTCGTAAGCCACCTAGTCTATGGCCTTTTGTTAGAGCAGCCATTTCACGTTGGCCAAAACTGGACTCACATCATGAGAGTGCATGTTTCCCCAGGAACTGTTGCCAGAATAGAGGAAAATAAATGCTGAACTGGAAAAGCCTAATAGATGGCCACGTAGCCGTGGCCAACAATAGCGTTCCATATGGAACGGTGAGAGAGTGATGTAATAATTGGTCGCATGGGATCCTGGGACTTCATTTGCTTTTGCATATACATTGTTAGGTAAAGGAGGGACGGTGCCTCAAAGGAATATTAAGATGCCGTTGCCAAAGAAAGCGGAAAAGAGGCAGTGAGGCGAAACAACAACGTCACTCCAGAGAACATCACCAGGAGCGCCAAAAGATTTAATTCAGGGGGCGCAGAGCTGAAGGGCGACCACGTGATTGGGGCGGTAACTGGATGAAAAGCAATCTCTCCTTGTGAATCGGGCAAGTTTTGAGTATTTGGGAACGTGACAGGCGTCATCTTCAGTTCCTGTGCGGGGAGCACAACGCAATGAGGGCACAGGAGGAAGCACGAATGCCCACCCAGAGCCTCTGGGTGCCGCCACATTTCCTGGTCTTCCTTGCGATTGGACGGGTCACGTGACTCATTCTGGCCAACAGAATATGAGTGTGTCGTGCAAGGCCAAGATTGGTCGGTCTTCTTTATGCGCTCTGGTCTAATGTCGTCCCACCTGCCTATGGTAGGGTGCCAGGGAGACCGTGGAGTCACAAAATAGAGCCACCAGGCGAAAACAACCGAGCGCCTAAATCAGTACTTCAAAGACCACCATATTCTTTTCGTGAGACCGAGATACGGGTGAGAAATAAAACGTGTTTGCGTTCAGCCACAGAGAATCTGGGGATCCTTTGAGTCAGCAGCTAGCCACAGGTCTTGAATAATCTGCGGCATAAAGGCGGAAGCAGGGAGACAGGGTTTGAGGGGCTTCTGCAGTCACGCAGACTGGAGGCGAGGGTGGCTTGGAACAAGATGGCAGCAGACGTGATGGGAAGAATGTGTGGATTTTGAATATGTTATGAAGACAGAGCACAAGGACTCAACAGAAGATTCGATGGCGGGGGGGGGGGGTGGGGGGGCGGGGAGGGGGGGAGTATAAGAGAAAGAGAAACCTCTGTGATCACTTGAAGATTCTTAGCCTGAACGATACCAAGGATGGAGTTGACATTTACTTAACTGGAGAAAACTGTGAGGAAAGCAAGACCATGGGAGGAAGGAAGCAAAGACATCATGAGCTCTGTTGCAGACATCAAGTTTCGTGATATATTCAGCTGGGCATTGAAGTAGGGAGATCAAGGGGACAGATGGACAAACGTCTGGAGTTCGGAGATGTTCGAGATACTCACGAGTTGTCAGTGATTGGAGGTATTTTCCGCCCCAAGAGCAGATGAGATCACCACGGAAACGATCACACATAGAGAAGGAAAGCAGGTATTAGGAATGAACTCTGACAGTGGACATGTGCAGATGGAGAAAAGTGAGTAGCCACAAGCGTGGGGGACCTAGAAGTTGGAGCTAAAATGGGTAGAAGCTAACTAGACATTCTAGAAAGTTCTAGAAGCACGAGCGACTGAGAAGTTGGAGCCAAAACCAGGTAGAAACAGACTTGTGAGAGAACGTTCTCAAAGCATGAGCGACTCGGAAGTTGGAGCTACAACGGGTGGCAGCAGACTCATGAGAGAACGTTCTAGAAGCCAAAAGGAGGAAGTAAAGATTCATGTCAGATGCTGCTGATAGGTCAGGTGAGAAAGGGAATGAGCGCTGACCCCTGGACCCAGCAATTGTGGAGACCATGAATGTCCCAAACAAGAGCCGGTCCAGTGACAATGGGGGGGGGGGGGGAGGGGACAAAAGCCTTGTGTTGGCTGCATTAAAGACAAAACGCTTGGGGAGGAGAGAATTCGGAAAGGATGTACATAAACAACTTTTCTCAAGGACTCAGCTGGCCAGTGAAGTGCCCCCTGATTTTATTTGGTGGGAAGAGGCAATGGTTCTTTTCTTTTGCTGCAGACATCCCTGTCTACGCCTCTGTTGTGTGTCTCTGGATGAGCACCTCTCCCCCCCCCGGGCCCCGTCCCAGCCCCTGCATCTCCTCCTTTATCCCTTCACCGTCTTCATTAGCGCCCATGCTAATTGCTCATTAATGACTCCATCTGGTCCTACACCACCGGCCTGCAGAGGACCTCTTACCTGTCAGACACCGTGCTGCATCCGGGCCCATCGTGGCAGGTGAAACAGCCTACGGACCGGAACAGGGTCGTTAAACCTTTCTGCTTGTGACTCCCCTGAGACAATTTTGGGGAAAAAAGACAAAAAAACAAAAAACTGCGATGGCTCTGTCACCCAGACTTCAAATTTAAAACGAGATGTCTGTGTTCTCAACGTCTTCCGGAGGAAGGAAGGAGAGAGGGGGCTCAGCAAACACCGTCTGGGGGACCACCGTACCCCACGTCCAAATACATTAAACCCACAGGCTTTTTGTTACACACAAGGAGTTTGTCATGGTCCTCAGGGAGGAGGGGCCTTCCGGAACCAAAGCCAGGGACAGGAGACCTTGCAATAGGGCAGCACAGCCCGTGCGGACCAGCCTGGTGGTTCTGATTCAGCAAATTTCAAAAAGACCAATTGAAAAGAATGTGGATTCGAAAATCTCCCCAGCGAGAGCCGCTGCGGATTAATCCGGGTGGGGAGACTTTCACTTTCTAAACTCTCTTCAATTATTGACCTGCCCTACTGACTTATTGTGGATAAGCTGTTTCTTTATCATCTTTGGCCCATATTTAAATTCATATCTAAATATTTTCATCACAAGTATACCCGCGTGCAAAAGGCATTATTTCCAGTGAACGGTAACATTGTCATTTAGAAAATAAAACCATTACAGGGCACCTGGCTGCTTAGCCAGGGGAGCATGTGACTCTTGATCTCAGGGTCAAGCCCCACCCTGGGCATGGAGCCTACTTAAAAAAAATAATAATAAGTAAATAAAATACAACAATCACTACCTTCTTTTAAAAGTGTCCAATAGATGGGATGCCCGGGTGGCTCGGTCGGGCTCAGTCGATTCTTGGTTTCTGCTCAGGTCATGATCTCACGGTTTGTGAGTTTGAGCCCTGCATCGGGCTCTGCACTGACAGTTCAGAGCCTGCTTGGGATTCTCTCTCTCTCCTTCTCTCTCTGCCTCTCTGTCTCTCTCTCAAAATAAATAAATAAACTTAAAAAAATAAAAATAGAATGAAAGTATCCAGTGGAATCTACATATCGTAACACTGAAACATGACATCATCTATTTTTTTTTTATTTTTTTATTTTTTAATGTTTATTTTTGAGAGAGACAGAGACAGAGACGGAACACGAACAGGGGAGGGGCAGAGAGAGAGAGAGGGAGGCACCGAATCCGAAGTAGGCTCCAGGCTCCGAGCTGTCAGCACACAGCCCGACGCGGGGCTCGAACCCACAGACCGTGAGATCATGACCTGAGACGAAGTCGGACGCTCAACCGACTTAAGCCGCCCAGGTGCCCCTGCATCATCTATTTTTAAAACGTGCAAACAAACCCTCCTTTAGCGGTGAGAACATTTAAGATTTCCCTTACTAAGCCTGTATTTCCAATCTGACCTCTATCCCCCACGCAGAATTTTATCCTAATATAATAGTTTGGGCTTGAAAGACTTTTATTAGTTCTCTTACTATCTTTCGCTGCAGCAAAAATTCGTACTGTAAATGCCCTCCAGCCAAAGGCCAATCAGAACGTGCCTGTAATTGAACAAATCAGGTTTATTCATTGAAACGAGGGAGAGCACACACCACGGGGAACCATTGGACATCTGAGGACGAGGGTGCTTGATAGGGTTTATTACACGACTTGAACTTTAAGTAATTGGGGGAACACTTAGGGTAGCTTGGCTTCACTCTGGATTGGATGCTCTCGGAAGTGGGGGCAATTTTATGATGGGTTATCTTAATTTTATGTGGATGGTGGTGTGCAGGGTAAAGGCTTCTAATGGTACGGAATCCTCTTACCTGGGACTTTGTGCTTTCTTGGCCCCTTCTTTTAGGCAAGGACAGATGAAGCCAGACCGCAGGATATTAATTCGCGACGTGAGATTCTGCTGCTCGCGGTCAAGAGGGTGTCTCCTGAACCTTGTCTGTAGTCAGACTAGGGTCAGTCCATTTTCTCTGTTGTAAAATGAGTTGTTGAACCCTCTGATGGGCCAGTGGCTGCCCAGGAACATTTAGGACTCTGGACCCGATACCTCGGCCAACTGTAACCCAGGCAGTTCCCGGAAAGCCCGTGATTATTAGCCCTTGTAACAGGTCTCAAAGCAAGAGGCCTAGACCGTAAACCCCAGGCAAGGAAAACATATCCCAGCATCCAGCAGGGCCTGTGTTTAGAGACTCAGGCGGTTTCTTCTTTTCCCCCAGTCTTGAAACTTGCCCTGTAGTATTTACACGGGGGCCTCAAGCTTAGAGGAAATCAGACGCTGCGTGATTGTCCATGGTAAGTCTGGCTAATGAATTTAGACTCATTTATTGGGTACCCAGGGAGGATGCTGTGTTATTTACGACATCTGCTGGGGTCCATGACAAGTTTCAGATCACTGTGGGAACTGCAATCAGGAGGGTCTGCATGAAGAGGGCATCAGTCTGGCCTCCCGGAGTGCCCTGTGTTTACCTCATGCTGGAGGTTCCTGAGAGGGGTGGTTGTTTTAAATATCTTGTAGTCTCCAGTAATTACCCCCAAACTCGTAGGTACATTAGAGTGAAGCAGGCAGGTAGGAGCCTGATAATTGCTTCCAAAGTACAGTCCCAGTGGGGCAGCCACTCTTTTGGGAATATAAGTATCATTTATCACAACAGGAACGAATCAATTCGGTGTCCATTTTCCAAGGGTTCCCGTTGTGCTCAGGAAATCCTTGTGGGTTTTAAATCATTTAAGTCAAGGATTAACCCAAACCATTTACCTCTTATGATATGTGTATATACCGTATATATACATATATATATACAGTATATACACCATATATATATATATATATATGGTGTATACACCATATCATATATATATATATATATGGTATATACACCATATCATATATATATATATATATATATATGGTATATACACCATATCATATATATATATATATATATATATATATATATATATATATATATTTGTTCTTTTATCATTTTCAAGTTAGTAGGTTTCGCTAAGGGCAGTTAACGTAGGCATCTACACTGATCTAATTTCTGTGTGAGGCCTAAATGTCAATGGCAAATTCAGCTCTGTAGAGCAGAATGTCTTGGCAATTTCTAGTTGTTTTTTTTTTTTAAAGCATGATCCATCAATAAATAGATATACATCAGAAACACAAAAAAGTCTCTAGAAGGTTCGAAAAAGGCATGAATACTTCCCCAAAGAGGTTTCCTTACTCCAGACAAAAGAGAAAACTAGAAAATCAGGAACTGTCTCTTTTTAAATAAATGAGCACTCCTATCACATCGTTTTAATAATTTTGATAACAAAAAAATAAATGAAGAAATGTAAATATATAATATCATCGAAAGGCAATTGCTATAAAACTGTTACAATTGCTCAACAAAAACAATTTGGTAATCTACTATCATTTAAGAGGTCAGGAAAAATTATGTTTAATGACCAGTGTTTTTGGGGGGGCCTGGGTGGCTCAGTCGGTTGAGTGTCCGGCTTCCGCTCAGGTCACGATCTCACACCCGTGGGTTCGAGCCCCGCATCGGGTTCTGTGCTGACAGCTCAGGGCCTGGAGCTTCGGATTCTGTGTCTCCCTCTCTCTCTGCCCCTCCCCCGCTCGTGCTCTGTCTCTCAAAAATAAATCAAATATATAAAAGAAACCTCAATGACCAGTGTTTTGTACTTGTTTCTTAATTAAAAACTGTCCTAGCGTCCAAAGATTGTTTGTTAATTAATTCAAAGATTTGTCTAAAGTCTTAAAATTAGTTATGGTTCTGAAAAATATAACTTGGCTAATACACTAAGTCCTTATGATTTGTGGTATTGCGAGAGTTGCATAAAATTAAACCCTTTAAAGGCACATCCATCATCATCATTTCATTTTTACGAACATAATTTGATGTGTATAAATTTTTAATTTTAAACAAGCCATGGAGACAGTGGTAACCGAAGTAACTCGTAAAACCAACGTAGGCAGTTTAGAAAGTTGAAATAGGAGACATTTAATTCTGTACTTACACCAGTAAAATTTTGTGCTGGAAGGTATTTTTACAGGGTCAACTCATATTTAAAGACTGACTCATGCCCCAAAGTCTTGTTTTATCTTAGAGCTAAAGCCATTTTTCCCCTAACCTCATAGCTGTAATAGCAAAGGCTATTACATAAATATACTTTGGGGGGTCCACAAAGAAAAACACCGCATAATCACTTCTTTCTTTTTAGACATTGTTGGGTGTTTATCTGGACTCGATATTCCTGGAGTGCTGACTTAGCAAGTGAGCAGTGTTTTGTTTTAAATTTTTAACCTCTCTTTCCCCAAGAGAGAGAGGGAAAGAAAGAGAGAGAGAGAGAGAGAGAGACGTACAGTGAGAGAGAAAGAGAGAGAGAGAGAGAGAAAGAGATAGAAACAGAGAGGGACAGAGACAAAGAGAGACAGAGAGACAGACACCAACAAGAGGAAGCAAGCTCCAGGCAAATACAAAGTTATCATTATAAAATGCTAATCATGTCTTCTCTACAGAGAGAGGACAGTAAGTCTAGATGCAAAAGAAAACCCGGAGTTTGCTGTGTGTGTTCAGAGAGGGTGGCATGCATCTGGGTTTGATGTAACTTCTGGGCACGGGACAGTTTTCTCAGCCCAAGCAATGAGCCAGTCGGCAGTCACGAACTCCCAAGTGCTGAAATGGCGGAGGCATGACTTCTGGGTTAAACAAAACGCTCCCTCTTTTAGACAACCAAGACAGATAATCCCCTCTCGAGGATTTCTTGTTCGAAGCTACCTTCCAAATGAATACTCTTCTTCCAGCCCAAAGCTCCCCAAAGTGGTCACTGCCATGTGGAACGGTCCCTGGTAAAATGGCACAGTTAACGACAGAGCCACATAAGTTAGCGTTACAGCGAGAAAGCGAGAGGAAGTGGGTTTGGTCTGGGAGAGGCATGGTGTAGACGGGAGACAGAGAGAGAGACACAGTGTGGATGGGAGGGAGGCACAGAATAGACAGGGGAGAGGCACAGTGGAGAGAGAGGAGAGGTAGCAGTGTAGATGGGAGAAAGACACAGTGTAGACAGAGGAGGGCGCCGTGTAGACGCAAGGAGGCACAGCGTAGGTGGGAAAAAACAGGGTGTAGATGGGAGAGAGACATAACATAGACAGTGGGGAAGCAGAGCGTAGATATAGGGGAGATAACAGTGTAAACGGGGTAGGGGTGCAGTGTAGATGAAGGAGAGCCTCAGAGCTTCTGGAATCCATCAGAAGGGGCTGATTTAGCTTTGTGGCTCTGGGTCCTGGCCAAAGGCAGTCCTCACCCAGCCATCATCAGGAAGCAGACCAAAACTCCTGATTCTCAGAAGACCAAAATAAACACAGTTCTCAGAAGCACCAACACAGACCTGAAGGAATGTCCTTATCTGGTTTGAGAATGGTGATCCAGATCAAAGTTGGTCTGAAACAAGATGCCAAGTGCCAGGGAACACAGTGAAGTCCTCAGTCCCCAGGCCCAGCCTGGCGACAGATTGATCAGCCCCGTTCCCAACTTTTGCCTGGGATGGCCAATGCCGTGCGTCAATCCGGCCAGGTCACAATCCAGTCCCTGGTTATGCGGTCGAACGTTAACCTGGATATTGCTATGAAGAGGTTTTGTAGATACGATCCCAGCCCATAATCAGTTGTTTTAAGTGAAGGAGGTTATTCGCCATAATCTGAATGGGCCCGATTCAAGCAGTTGAAGAGTCTCAAAAACAGAGCTGAGGCTTCTCCGAAGAAGAATTTTCTGTGGATACAAGCTTCAGCATGTGCTGAGAGTTCCAGCCTGCTTCCTGATGGCCTGCACTCCGGACTTTGGACTTGCCTCACCGATTCATTGCAATAAATCTATTATAGACAGGTCCCACTTGTTCTATTTCTGGTCGAACCCTCACTAATACATCTCCCGGTAGCCATTTCCTGTTAGAGACAAACAAGGCTCTCTAAGACTCTAGGCAAGCAGACAGACCAGGAGCAGGTGTTAGAAGACTAGAGAACAATTTCATCAAAGTGCAGGGTAAATATGATCAAATACACAAGCTAAACCCCGGAATGCTGGGATATTTAACAAAATATCAGAGCTCGATGTGGCATGAACTTATCTCTTGGTCACGTACGCGGGGGCGGGGGGGGGCACCTCAAACACGTTAGAGACGCAGCAGGTCTCGGATGTGAATGCCAGCACCGGGTCCACGGTTTCCATCCAGGACAGTGAGGACTGGGGCTGGATCTTGGGGGCACCTCCTTTTCTGTCAGTGCCCCCCAGTCGAACACCACGTACGCTTATAGGTCTGGCTTGTTGCGGGAAGGGAGCATGTACCCCATGGGGAAGCGTTGGGTGCCTCCGTAAGATGGTGGAAAGGATTTAATCCGGGATTTGGACTCCGGAGCTATGCCAAGCAGACTTCCCTCTAGCTCGAATGCTGTCGGGAAGTGGGGCCAAGTCCATGATTGGCCGTCTTCATAATTCTTCTCTGGAAGTCTCCTTTTATGGAAACCTCACCTAGAAGAGAAGAGCGGGGCTAAAGTAATAATCGGAAAAGAGGCACCAGTCACTCCTATTAGCTGGGAGAGGGTGATGTGTGGTACTGTCATTGTGTCCACGAGAACTTTGGGCTACCGACCCTGTCCCCCAAAAGTCTTAATTCCCAATGTGATGGTATGGGAAGGCGAGGTCTCTGGGAGGTGATTAGGTCGTGCGGGTGGAGCCCTCCTGAATGGGACCTGTGCCCTTCTAGAAGCGCCTCCACGGAGCTCCCTAGCCCCTTCTGCCACGTGAGGACAAGGTGAGAAGATAGTCCTCGCGGAAGCGGGTCCCCACCAGACACTGGATCCGCCAGTGCCTTGATCTTGAGCTTACCAGAATCCGGAACTGTGAGATGGGAAAAGGATGTTTGCCATTTAAGCCACCCATTCTGCAGTATTTTCAGTCTAGTGGCTTGAACTAAGACACTTTGGTTTCGTCTGTGCTTAGATACACGATTCTGAAATTTTTGTGTTTTGTTTGTTTGTTGTGGCTGTTTCGTCTCCCTGCGTCATGGTCACAGAGCACAGAGCATCAGACACCAGTCGGATGCTGGCTGATGTCTGTGGATTGCTGATGTCCCCCAGGAGGACACCGTGGTCTGGCTGTGAGCTCCGGGACGGTCCTTGGACCGGTTCTCGGACAACGCCAAGGTCTGTTCCTAGACGACGTCGGAAGCTTCCCTTTTCCTTTGGTGTATGAATTGAAATTGGTTTTGATTTTTTATGGTCCAAGATTTATTTTGTCTAATGTGAACTGAGCTACAAATACTGTAATTGTTATTATATCCTATTTACCCAGACAATAGAAATATATAGCATATTGTGATCACTTCCAAACATAAAGATTTTAATGGAAATCACATCTTGACGAGATAGAAAGGAAAGTTTTCATGTAGGTCGTGTATTTATGAATAAATATTGCTTATTCCTTCAACGAAAATAGTTTGATACATTATTTATTCACTTTCAATTTTTATTTATTGAGATGCTGAGAAAACTCATGTCCTTAAATGAGTCCATGGGAGCAGAATTTTAAAAACAACAACAAAAAAGGACAACTCAATTTTTTCGGGTTCTCTACAAAGCAGGCATTTTGATATACTATCAAAAACTAATTTTAATGATCTGCCTGTTCACCATGTAATGGAGTCCTCAAATTGAAAGAAAAGAATCAGCAACTACAGAACTTGCAAAAGGACTTGTTTTTCCGTTGTTAGAGCTTGTCCTTTTCCAATCTCGAGACCAACGTTTTAAATTCTCCTTTGTTCAAAACCCCAGAGGTTTCCCCACCCGCCCCCCCCCCCCAATAAAGAAATGCAGTTTTGTGGGAAGGGTGATGGGTGAGATGTGTGTCTGCCTTTTGCACAATGTGAGCAAGGTGACTTTTTAGGGGAAAGTGAGGACAGAAACCACGTCACCTCCACTGCAGGTGAATTCCCAGTTAAAAGAGTTTGTTGTTGTTGTTGTTGTTGTTTTAACAAAGAATATAAATGTATGATGAGAATCTGGATGTTGATTCTCTGAAGCTATGCGAGCTAAACACCTGTTGGCAAGTCTATTGCTGTCCTCAAGACGACCTGTGTTTTACTTTGAAGACTCATCAGTGACCCATATATTGCTTTCCTGGGAAGGTCTGCACCAATACGATAGGATCATTATGGACCATGGTCATTTTATTGTTTGGCAACGTTACCCTTATGCCTTGGATAGCACCTAAAATACTGTCTCTACACATAGGAGTTTCTCTGCAAATATTAGCTATAGTGGAAGAATCCATTGTATTGTTTTAGGTGAGGAAACCCAATTAAAAATGGCGGCCATCGTATACCATGGAGTACCAGGGCTTGGCAATTAAGAGGTGGCCAACAATTATCGAGTGAATAATACCATTTATCATTCATGGAGTACGTATACGGGCCTGGCACTTAACATACCTGTGTGTCCGGATACATGCACACATCGCCTTACAAGATACATATCGTTATCTCCATTTAATAAGTGTCCCGAAAGAAGTTTCTCAAGCCATAGAGCTAATAGATGGTTGTGCCAATGTTCTAATTCAGTTCCAAAGCGCCTGTTGTTTTCCTTACCTCTTCGTCATGCCTGGATTGACATCCTGGTTCTCCTGGAGAACACAACAATTTCTTTAAAAAAAAAAAAAAAAAAGCGTCTCTGTTTCCTAACATTGAAAAGGAGGAAGAAGGGGCAGCTGGGTGGCTCAGTCAGATGAGCATCTGACTCTTGGTTTCGGCTCGGGTCATGACCCCAGGGTGGAGGGATTGAGCCCCACATCAGGGACCCTGCTAAGCGTGGAGACCACTTAAGATTCTCTCTCTCCCCCCCCACCCCTCCCCCATATATGTGCATGCGCGCACCCTCTCTCCCTCTCTCTCAAATAATAATAATAATAATAATAATAAATATTTTTTTAAAAAAGGAGGAAGAGACTGTCTCTCTTGCACTTGTGAGATGAATGTGCAAAATACCAACATGCATAGAACACTTGGTATATTTTTTTTTTAATCTTTTTTTTAACGTTTATTTATTTTTGAGACAGAGAGAGACAGAGCATGAACGGGGGAGGGTCAGAGAGAGAGGGAGACACAGAATCTGAAACAGGCTCCAGGCTCCGAGCTGTCAGCACAGAGCCCAACGTGGGGCTCGAACCCACGGACCGTGAGATCATGACCTGAGCCGAGGTCGGACGCTTAACCGACCGAGCCACCCAGGCTCCCCGAACACTTGGCATATTTAATAAATGCTGCTCTCCTCTCCATCTGAAGGGAGATTTGAAAGGAAATAGACATAAATCCGTCGAACTCAGAACTGATACATTTGGCTTTTGACTGGACTGGGTGACATTTTTTGGTGCACCAAAACATTTTCCAATTGACCAAGTCTCAACCCAACCTCACCAGCTACTTGGCTATTTTGAAAGCCCTTCTTAATGCAAGACCACTTTAACACCATTCACGAAAGATGGATTCAATCCAAGCTGCAAAGATTAGAAACACTCCACAATTTTCTATCATTTTAAGAAGGAGAACACAACCTGAAAATGGAATATAATTGGGGCTTAGAAGCATCTCTGGGCTGCCTGTTTTAGTCTCCTTTCCTCAGGAAGTATTCATATTTGATCTCTCAGTGCACGAATGGGAATTAGAACCACTCACTTTGCCTTTGAAACAGGCAAAGGGTATCAGCGTGGATGTCAGGCACGCTGTTGAACCACATCAAACCACTGATCTGATCTTTAACAGCGAACAGCCCCCGGTCTGTTTAAAGGCAGAGGAAATTCTGCAACATGAAGACAAAAACGAAGGCAAGCTGATTCCGTTCTCTGAAGAATTTCTTGCCTCCAGATTCGGTCCTCGTGGATCTGTTACTTTTATTTCCTCTTGTTGTACATTTGGTGAAACAGTATTGAAACTCTGGGAATTTATATATCCCGATGTATACAAACAGATCTTAAAGCAAAAGCGAACACAGGGAGGAAAAAAGGTGGGGGGAGCGGAGGGGGGACGGCGCCTGGGTGGCTCAGTCTGTTAAGCATCTGACTTTTGGCTCAGGTCACGATCTCATAGTTTGTGAGTTCGAGCCCCACATTGGGCTCTGCGCTGACCGTGCAGAGCCTGCCTGGGATGCTCTCTCTCTCTCTCTCTCTCTCTCTCTCTGTCTCTGTCTCTCTCTCTCTCATTCAAAATAAACTAAAAAAGAAAAAAAAAAAAAGCAAATACAGGATCTCAGAGGCGGTAGGCATCCAATGAGGCAGGTTGGCGTTACATGGAAGTCTGGACCTCAGAAGGATTTGGGAAAAGTCTTTTCCCTTTTCCCTCCCTACCCAAGTGTTGAAAGGCTGTTAGGAGGCAGAGCTGACAATCTGGAGAACCTCCAAAGTCTTCTTCTGTTAGCTTAGCCACCTGCAGGGTTTTGTTCTTTGCCCGGGTGTGGCAGAGTCCCCTCCCAAAGGAATTTGAAAAAAAAAGGAATGTCCCCTCCCTAAGGAATGTTAAAACAAACAAACAAGCAAAGCAAACCCTCAAGGCAACCTGGCTATAAGCTTGCTAGACTTTCCTCAGGACCTTGTAACTTCAGACCATTTCATCAGACTGCATGTTTGTGTGTTACCCTATATGGGAGACAAAAAATATCTCTATATATCTGACTATGCCACGTGGTGTTCAGGTCTCAGTTCTTCGGGTAGGAACCCACCTGAACGGTGCCAGTGCCCGCAGGAATAAAGTTGCTTCCTGGAAAGAAAAGCCTCAGGCTCATGACCCTCTGTGTGAGAATCCTGCTACACCGGGAAGGTTAAAAGACGCAGCAGTGGTGACAGGGGGGGAAAAATAGAATAGGTATGCATTCCTCTTCTGGGTCTTGGCTGGCGTTCAATTCCAAATTCCTCTTTTGAGGTTGCAGACGGGCCCTGTGTGTGCTGCAGGAGGGAAAGGTACCAGGAATGCAATGCCATGAGCAGCACAGACTTTCTGTTGTGGAAACACTTAGATCGTTTCCTGGATGGTGCCCCCACCGCACTGCAGGATTTTTGGGTCTCTTCCCATTGGACACCATTGTGGATGGAGCTGGCTTCCTCATGCTGTCATCAGGGCAGATGTCTTTCTGCCACATGAAATCCCAACTCGAAATCCTCCTGATGACTCACAGACAACAAGTGACCAAAGCGTTGTGGCCATCAGCGGTCATGGAGCCTATATGCCGTAATCGTTTCCTACCGCTGCTCTAGCAAATTATCACAGATTATCTTAAAGCGTCTCCGGGCAGATTTATTCTCTTCCAGTTCTGGAAGCCAGAAAGTTAAAACGGGTCAGCAGGGCTGGTTCCTTCTGCAGACTTAAGAGGAGGAGAATCCATTTCTTTGCCATTCTCGGCTTCTAGAAACTATCCACATTCCGCGGGCCAAGGAGGCAAAACTTGCAAGGAGGCAAGATCACTCCAACCAAATACCTAACCAATCGAACAGAAAGAAACAAAGATGGCATGTTGCAAGGCCAATATTGAGTCAGTGCCGAAGGAGCTGCCAGGGGCCAGAGAGGCTATTGAATTAAAACTTAAAGTAGAACAAACACCTAGAGTTCATGCTAATGTAAATGCATAGAATGATGAAGGAAGGAAGGAAGGAAGGAAGGAAGGAAGGAAGGAAGGGAAGGAAGGATGGAAGGAAAAGGAAAGAAGGAAGGAAGGAAGGAAGGAAGGAAGGAAGGAAGGGGAAGGAAGGAAGGAAGGAAGAAAGGAAGGAAGGAAGGGAAAGAAGGAAGGAAGGAAGGAGAAGGAAGGAAGGAAGGAAGGAAGGAAGGAAGGAAGGAAGGAAAGAAGGAAGGAAAGGAAGGAAGGAAGGAAGGAAGGAAGGAAGGAAGGAAGGGAAAGGAAGGAAGGAAGGAAGGGGAAGGAAGGAAGGAGAAGGAAGGAAGGAAGGAAGGGAAAGAAGGAAGGAAGGAAGGAAGGAAGGAAGGAAGGAAGGAAGGAAAGAAGGAAGGAAGGGAAGGAAGGAAGGAAGGAAGGAAGGAAGGAAGGAAGGAAGGAAAAGGAAGGAAGGAAGGAAGGAAGGAAGGAAGGAAGGAAGGAAGGAAAGAAGGAAAGAGATAACTCTTCATTGCAGAATAATTCCAAATAACAAATGTGGAAGGAAATAGAATGAGGGAAATAGAAAATCACCATCAGAACACCTCAGTAATAATTACTGCAAGCAAAATTATTATAAATTGTAATTGCACTGTTTTTCCTCTGATAGTTTGGCATATGTACAGTATACCTATAGAACAACAACAAAATGACCCATGTTCATGGCAGCATTATTTACAATAGTCAAGAAGTGGAAACAACCTAAGTACCCATAGACAGATGAATGGATAAGGAAAATGTGACATACATACATATCTCCAATATATGTATATGTATTTACATATATTGGAATAATACTCAGTCATAAAAAAGAAAGAAACCCTGCCATTTGCAATAACATGGGTGGACCCTGAGGGCACGATGCTAAGTGAAATAAGGCAGAGAAAGAGAAATGCTGTATGATCCTGCTTATATGTGGAAGCTAGAGAAGAAAAAAATAAATAACTCAGAGATACAGAGAACAGATGGGTGGTTGCTGGAGGCAGGGGGGTAGGAGTGGTTGGGTGTAATGGCTGAAAGGGGGTCACAAGGTGCAAATTTCCAGTTATAAAAATAAATGCGTCCTGATGATGTAAGGTACACGGCGACTATCATTTGCAATACCGTGCTGCGTATTTAAAAGATGTTAAGAGAACAGATCCTAAAAATTCTCATCACAAGAAGGAAAGTAACTAGGTATGGTGATGGATTTTAGCTAAACATATGGTGGTGATCATTGCACAATATATGCATATATCAAACCATTTTGTTGCACACCTAAAACCAATACAATGTCATATATCAATTCCATCTCAATTAAAAAAAAGATTCACTGAATGATGGGCGAAATCACTGGATGAAAGTGTAAGGAGAGACATGATATTTGCATAGTCTCAAAGTATGCATGATATTTGCACAGTCTTCCTCAAAAGTAATGCTTATGGATTGGTAGGATCCATATTTCTGGAGAAATCCCCCAGGCAGCATCTTAAACAAGTGACCAAGCTAAGAACCGATCGCTATAAAATGTGGCAACATCAGGTACTCCTGGGTGTGATGCATCGAGAACTCAGAACACATCACCTCGGTAAAATCCCTCCTGATAATTCATAACCTCAGTCCAATCACGGGAAAGCAGGCAAATCCAATCTGAAGTGCTGTCTATGAAATAACGGAGTCTCGTCACAGTTGGGAGGAGGCTAAGGAGACTTGAAAACCAAATGCCACGTGGGAGTCTGGATTAGATCCTGGGACAGAAAAAGGACATTGGTGCAAAACCTGGGGAGTGCTGATTAAAGTCTGTAGCTTCGTTAGTAACATTGTGTTCCTGTTAGTTTCTCAGTTTTGGTAGTTTCAGGAAGGTTATGCAGAATGCTACCATGGCCGGGGCCAGCCTCAGTCTAAACTTACCTTAAGATGAAAAGTCAAAGTGAAACCAGAGCAGGAGGTAGTGTTGGCAGCTTTCCGCGTGAATGCTTTCTTCTGGATGCTCACGTTGCTATTGTCCCACGGCTGAAGGCATGATCTGGTAAAGAGTAAGGAGTCCCTGCCTTTGCTTGGCAGTTAGAGTGTCGGGAATGTTTTCACAATGGTTTTCCCATTTGAGCCTCTCAGCACTGTGCGTGATAGGTATAGAGTGATGCTCTTTGTGTGTGTGTATATATATATGTGTGTGTGTGTGTGTGTGTGTGTGTGTGTGTGTGTGTATGTGTATATATATGTATATATATATATATATATATATATATATATATATATATATCTGTTTTCCGATACAGATAAGATACATATATATATATATCTATGATATATTTAATATATCTATGATATATATAAGATATATATATAAGATATATATGATATATAAGATTATATAAGATATATATGATTATATATAAGATATATATGATATATATGTAAGATATATATAATATATATGAGATATATATGTTATATATACGTTATATATGAGATATATAAGATATATATATGAGATCTATCTCATATATAAGATATATATATGATATATATAAGATATACATATATAAGAGATATATATCCTATATATAAGATATACATCATATATATGATATATATAAGACATATATCATATATATGATATATATAAGACATATATCATATATATGATATATAAGACATATCATATATATGATATATATAAGACATATATCATATATATGATATATATATATGAGACATATATCATATATATGAGATATATATATATATGAGATATATGCTATATATATGAGATATATCACATATATGACATATCTAAGATATATCCTATATATATGTGTATATATATAGGATATATATAAGATATATATATCTTATATATATATCTTATATATATAAGATATATATATGTTATATATATAGGATATATATATATCACATATAACATATATATGAAGATATAAGGCTATATATGAAATATTTTGTTTAGGGATAGTACAGGTCCTGCTAGACACATCTACAGACTTTCTCTCCTTGATAACTTTTCAGTATTCAGAAAGGGTGAGGGTTGAAGCCTTTCCTTACTCTGATACTCTTTTAAAGAGCTCCCAACGATCTGCAGGTCTGACAGCCTCATTTGCATGTACCTACAAAGTTCTGGCTCGCTCTCGTGGCTCAACCTGATCATCTAACAGCCACCGCACGACAGAGTCGATTCAAGTTTTGAATTTATGGATGAGTCAGCGTTTCTAAATTTCAAAAGCACCTTTGAGGATGGCAGGATGGGTGAGCGAGGGATGTGGGCACTGGGAGTGATAAGAGTTTCCGTGGGCTGGAGCTCAGACACCCAGTATTCACGCCCGTGTTTTGATGTGGTGATTTCACCTGTCACTACCCCCGGGTGAATTTAGGGCCGGAAGGGAGTCTATTGGCAGTCGGGGTTAAAAACAAATGCAAATACATTCTGCCACGCTACAGAGCCCGTCCTTCCCTTTCTCAAAGCACGCCTAAGCAATGGAGGAGAACGGCAACTGCCTCAGTCGGCTTGGGGCTGTCGTAACAAAGTACCATAGATGTCGGGGTGACTTAAACAAAAGACATCTATTTACTCGCAAGGCTAGAAATCTGAGCTCAGAGGTCAGCAGGGTTATTTCCTGTTTCCCCTGAGGCTTCTCTCCTAGACGTCTAGGTAGCCAGCTGACTTTCCCTGCCCGGTGAGTGTCTACATCCACATTTCCTCTTCTTCTAAGGACTATAGGATCTAATCTATAGGCTTGGAAGACATCCTAATGATCTCATTTGAACCGAACTCTTGAAGGACCCTGTCTCCCAATACCGTCACCTTCTGAGGTGCTGGGTAGATTAGGACCCCCACCTATGAATTTTAGGGGGACACCGTTCAGCCCAGAGCAACATCTTTGTTACAAACACGCAATGGACCTGGTCGCACTTGACGAGCTTCTGTGGGCTCCGTAGTGATCATCAGCCTTCCCCAGCTCAGGTCTGGCTCTTTATTCCACTTCGGGGGGCTTTCCGATTGCGGTTGCTACAACCACAACCTGGGTCCACCGTAAAACTGCCCAGACGGGGTCATCTTAGCGCCATCGAGTATCCTATAACATCCCTCTCATTTCTTCCCCATGCCGTAGCCTGATGGTTTCTTCAGCATATGGCCGTGAGGGAGATCGCACCCAAGACGTGTTTTCTCCCTCTCTTTCCTCGTGGTACATCTGATGCCTCAGCCCGCTATTTATCTCAGGCTGTCAGTTTCTGAGAGTTCACAGTTTTCAGAGAAGGTCGTAGTAGATTGTCCAGGGCTTGGACCAGAGGACAAGTGGCCATTTGAAAACGGAGGCTTTATGGGGTGCCTGGGTGGCTCGGTCGGTCGAGCGTCCGGCTTCGGCTCAGGTCATGATCTCGCGGTCCGTGGGTTCGAGCCCCGCCTCGGCCTCTGTGCTGACGGCTCCGAGCCTGGAGCCTGCTTCGGATTCTGTGCCCGCCCCCTCCCCCTTTGCCCCTCCCCCGCTCATGCTCTGTCTCTCTCTGTCTCAGAAATAAATAAACATTAAAAAAAATTGAAAAAAAAAAGAAAATGGAGGCTTTATTATCATTCAGGTGTGTTGAAGCCGATGCATCAGCAGACAGTTGCCAGTGAAAACTGTTTCTCACAGTTCCCAAGAGGGGACATGACATCCCATGCAGGCCACATGGGGAAGCACCAGGGTCGGTCGGGAGCCACGGAGAGATACAGGCAAGAGCTTTTATGGTGGTTTCCATGGGAAGGTACACATGAGTTAGGGTCAGCGGGCTTAGGATTGGCTAGTGGGGATAATTTCTGCAGTCTCTGGGGTGTAAGGACTTTTATTTTTTTTTTTAAATTAATGTTTATTTTTCAGAGAGGGGGAGAGAGAGAGAGAGAGATAGTGGGTGAGGGGCAGAGAGAGAGGGAGACCCAGAGTCCGAAGCAGGCTCCAGGCTCCGAGCTGTCAGCACAGAGCCCGATGCAACTCATGAACCCCGAGATCGTGACCTGATCTGAAGTCGGATGCTTAACCAACTGAGGCACCCAGGCGTCCCTGGGGTGTAAGGACTGTTTTAAGTTGCCTTGTACCTACCCCTGGGGTGATTAAGGCAGGCGACTATCGGCCTGGAGGACGAGAGCCCAACAGGGGAGGTGGTGGGGTGTAGGCTCTGAATTGGATGGTGTGCACGTGACAGATAGGCCCGTAGGACAGTCATTTACCATCTGTAAGAACTGGCTCCCCCTGAGAAGGGCAGTCTCCTTGGGGTCAGTAAGGCCCCAGATGCCGACCGTCAGAATACAAAGAAGTGCTTAACAGGGGCGCCTGGGTGATTCAGTCGGTTAAGTGTCCAACTCTCGGTTTCAGCTCAGGTCACGATCTCACGGTTCACGAGTTCAAGCTCCACATCGGGCTCCACGCTGTCAGTGCAGAACCAGCTTTGGATTCTCTCTCTCCCTCTCTCTCTGGCCCTCCCCTGCTTGCGCTCTCTCTCTCTCTCTCTCCCTCCCTCAAAATAAATACATAAACTTAAAACAAACAAACAAACAAACAAAGATGTGCTTAATATAGTGGCACCTATAATCGTCCCACTCCGGGAACCATTGGTTAATGTCGTGAACTGGGTTGAGACACCTGTACCCCACCTGCCCTCCGTTGACTCAGACCCTCTGTCCAGAGAGCAGGGGAGACAGGCTGGTAGGATGTGAGGCATCCAGCCTACTTTGCTTGGCAATTAGGAAACAGTAGCCCCTGTCAGAGTTCTTGGGTTCTGCCAGGTTGCTTTTCCGAAAGGTGGCCATGTGCCCCCGCTCACTTCCCACTCCTGGGGAGCCCCACGTTTGGTTGGCAGTCGCTGCCACGTGGTGGTGCGTGTTGGCCAGAAGGAAAGGTTGCCGAAGCTTCCAGAGGAGGAGCCATGACATTGGCAGAGACTTGGGGCGACGAAATCATCGTCAGAGCTGGACAGAGGGCAAGGAAGTGGCGAGACGGCAGGCAAGGCAGGGGTCGAAGCAATCCCATCCCACGTCTTGGCACGGGCGTGGCAAACATTGGGCTTCTGGGCCCCCCACACACGGGGTAGCAAGGCAAGAGGACCGCGCTTCCTGGGAAGGGCCGAGTGGCAACCGAAGTCGCGCTCTCTGATCCCGTCAACCCCCAAACTCATCTGAAAATTCGACTAAGCCGGTGCAGGGTCAGCGGTGCGGAGTCCGGGAACCCTGGGGCAAGGAACTGGCCAGGATAGGCCCCTGCTGATAAGGCCCTTAGGCAGGCTTCCTCTGGTGTGATACCCTGGGGTGGCTGGAGAGAGTTGGGGACACAGTGAGCTGTGTGAAAGAGAGATAGCCTGGACACCACAGGAAGCATCCAGAAGTGTGGATGCGACGGTCGTCACGCCGCTGTTCCGTTGTAAATATCCGTGAACACTTACTATATCCTGGGTACTAGACCCTGGGATTACAGTGATGAGCCCACCACACGTGGTCCCTGCCTGGTGCTTAGATCGCTTTCACGGCCCAGCTCTGGTCTGCAGCCCTCCAGCAGAGAGCTTTCTAGCATCCTCAAATACCACCAGCTTGCGGGTGACCACTCTTTATGTCCTGACCATCTCTTTGGGTCTGGGAGCCCCATCTAGAACATTCCATGGCAATGCTCTACCCTTCGTGACTCCCAAGATACCTACCCTGAGCCAGTCACTATACAGTAAAACCTTGGATTGCGGGTAACTTGTTCTGCAACGTTTCCGCAAGAGGGAGCAAATATTTCCAAAAAATTTTAACTTGATAAAGGAGCGATGTCTTCCAGTATGAGCGGTACGTGATGCCAAATGCCACACGATCACCACTGAGCCAACGGTTCCTGAAATTCGCTTTGATATACGAGTGCTTTGGATTGCAAGCCTGCTTCTGGAACGAATTATGCTCACAAACCAAGGTTTTGCCGTGCCCTTTCTATGAGGTAAGATTATAATCCCATCTTATGGATGTAGGCATTGGCTCAAGAATGGTGGGGCAAGTAGCCAAAGGTCACTCGGAAGAAAACCGATTGAAAGAAACCCAGCTCCCTCTGACTCTATAAAACCAGTGTTCTTTCCAAATCGTCGGGCGTAGATGAATCTGAATTGTTAACCTGATTAAATCATCCCATTTGCTAATAGGTATTACATCTATTTCTAGGTGTGGGGATACATGCTTTTTAGTAGCATTTTGACTCCCAGTTAATTAAGTGATATGGGTATACCCAAAAGATGAGTGGATAATTTACAGGTTATTTTAAAAAATCGTAATGAATAAATAACAACGCTTTCTTTATTTATCTAGTTTAAAATGTTAATGAATAGCTACCCTTCTAATTGCAAAGCTGAGTATTTAAGGGAACCTGACACTTCATAAATATCAAACTGTGAGGTTTCATGTGTTGGTTTTATATAAACATAGGAATTGAGTAATTACCACCCTTGCTGTTCATTAAAATTCAAAATTAGATAAACAATAAGCAGGAATGTTTTTGTTCATTATTATTCATATCGAGTACTTTGCTTCGAATATCCCCCTGCTTCTTTTCATGATTTCTTTTGGGCACGGCCCTTTCTCTTTGAGCACAAAAAAAGGACCCATTGGGTGGAAAACGCTGCTTTTCCTCTGGGCTGTCTTTTGGTTTTTTTGTTTGTCTGTTTGTTTTTTCCCCCCTCCCAACTAAGTCATCATTTCATTTGGAAAGAGTGGCAGCAATGGAGAGAGACAGGTCCGGGCTGAGGGTTGCAAGATGCTTAGTGCTGGTCTTAGCTCTGTCTCTAACCTGTGGTGGGTTCCCCAAATCACACACTTACCACCACTGGGCTTGGGTTTCTTCATTTTTGGGATGAGGACTCTGCACTGGATGGTCATTCATTCATTCATTTCCTTTCCCTTAAACTATTTGTGTGTGTGTGTGTGTGTGTGTGTGTGTGTGTGTGTTCTAGAGGGAAAGAAGAAACAATTGAAGTTTCTTGCCCTGATGGAGCTTTATCAAATAAGGACGCAAACGATTGATTCTAAGGCTCAGGTACAAGAGTCTGTCTTCACCCTAAGAGCGATGGCGGTGGTTGAATCGTGTTCCTTCGAAAGTGGTCTTGTTAGATGCAAGTTAGGTCTGTCTATTCTGTGTTTTGTTTTGTTTTGTTCTCCCTCCTCCTTTCCTTAGGTCTTGTGAGCCTCCTGAGTGGCTCGCTTGCCACTGAGTGGTAACCTGAGTGGTTTCGCTTGCAAAGCTCTCTTAGGGATGCAGAATTTCACATCCGCTCATCTGACTCCCCCAGAAACTGACGAAGGTTCTAAGCACGCACAATTTCTTGCTTGTACGTACAACGATCTACGATTCCTATTGCAAGGGACTTTGCTTGCTATAATAATCTACTTGTGATTTCGGTTTTATTTTTTTAAGAGGAAAAAGAGACACGGCAGAGACACGGTCCCGGCAGGTCCCCCGGGGGAAATACCGCTTCTATCTGGAAGAAGGCTGTGCCGCGAAGCTTCATACCAGCCTGGGACCACAGAGGCCACTTTTCGTACCATGGGCCACGGCGTGAGGGTTGGCTTAGTGCCAGGACCTGTGTTGAAGCTGGCCACAGAAAGCTCTCCAGACCCAAACGTTACTGGGGTTGGAGACAAAACCCAGGACTATGCTGGAAGCAATGCACGTCTGTGTGAAATGAGCTGAGCTGGGAGGGGACACGGCAGAATCTCCGGGAAGCCTTTTAAGAACCCAGATACACGCATCTCTGCCAGGAGACCTAAGGACCCGTGGAGAAATCAGACTGCTCATCACAACTGAGATGCTGTCCCCAGCCCCCTCCCAGAGCCCAGCCCTGTTTCTTCTTTAAATCACTTTTTTTTTTTTAGGAGCCCCTGGGTGGCTCAGTCGGTTAAGCGTCTGACTTTGGCTCAGGTCGTGATCTCGCAGTTTGTGAGTTTGAGCCCCGCGTCGGGCTCTGCGCTGACCAGCGCAGAGCCTGCTATTCTCTGCCCCTCCCCTGCTCATTCTCTCTCTCGCTCAAAATAAATAAATACACTTTAAAATTTAATTTTTTTAAAAAAATTCGGGTATAATGAACATACAGTGTGGTATTAGGTTCTGGGGTACAATGTAGTGATTCAACAATTCTATAGATTACTCAGTGCTCATCAAGGTAAGTGTATTCTTGATCCCTTTTATCTATTTCACCCACCCCCCCACCCACCAGTTTGTTCTTTGTATTTAAGAGTCTGTTTATTTTAGTTTGTCTCCTTTTTTCCTTTGGTCATTTTTGCTTTGTTTCTTAGTTCCCACATATGAGTGAGATCACATGGTATTTGTCTTTCTCTGACTTCGTTCACATAGTGTCACAAAACCTTCTAGATCCATCCATGTTGTTGCAAATGGCAAGGTTTCATTCTTTTATGTGGTTGAATAGTATTCCATATATGCACACGCACACACAACCCGCATCTTTATCCATTCATCTATGGATGGACACTTGTTTGCTTTTTTTTTTAAAGATTTTTCCTATTTAAAAATTTTTTTAATGTTTATTTATTTTGAGAGAGAGAGAGAGAGGGAGACACAGAATCCGAAGCAGGCTCCCCGCTCCGAGCTGTCAGCACAGAGCCCGACGCGGGGCTCGAGCTCACGAACTGTGAGATCGTGACCTGGGTCGAAGTCAGACGCTCAACCGACTGAGCCACCCAGACGCCCCAGATTTTTTCTATTTTTAAGTAATCTCGACACCCAACATGGGGCTTGAACCCACAGCCCTGAGATCAAGAGTCACACACTCCACCAACTGAGCCAGTGGGCGCCTTGAGCCTAAACAACACTTCTGATCCCATCCAGAGTAAGCGGTGAATGGGCTGACCCCTGGGAGATGCTGTCCGCACATGACATGCCTCTGAGGGCAGCACTGGAACCTTCCATATCAGACCCACTTGTGCCGGATTCCATATTGGCCTCGTCCGCCCCCGTTATTTTGTTCTCAGCTTTATCGAGGTACGACTTACA
This sequence comes from Panthera leo, assembly GCF_018350215.1. Taxonomy (NCBI): domain Eukaryota; kingdom Metazoa; phylum Chordata; class Mammalia; order Carnivora; family Felidae; genus Panthera; species Panthera leo. Next base: position 11,840,010 of record NC_056694.1, on the reverse strand, counting down.
AACGACAAAATGCACGCACACTGAGCCTACAGTTTGGTGAGTTCTGGCAAGTTCATGGCCTGTGAAACCACCACCACCGTCAGGATGGAGAACATTGCCACAGTCACCCCAGAAGTACCCTCGCGGCCCCTGACAGCCGCCCCTCGTCCACACACAACCCCAGACCCATGCCGATCTGCTTTCTGTCACCATAGACGCGTTTGCTTTCTCTAGAACTTGATCTATACGGCACACTCAGTTCATATTCTTTTGTGTCTGGGTGTTCCCCCTCCCCCCTTTTTCACCGGATGTGTTTTCAAAATGCATCCACACTTTCTGTGCATGGGTACTGTGTTCTTCGCCGGGGCTGAATAGCTTTGGGCTCGATGGATGCCACACAATTGGCTTCTTCGTTCACTTGTTGACGGATGCCTAGGTTCATTTCTGGCTCCAAAGCTTCTGTGAGCAGCTCAAGCACAAATCTTTGAGTGGACCTGTTTGTATTTCGTCGGGGTAACTAGCCAAGAGTGGAATTCTGGGTCTCGTCGCAAGGATATGTCTCACTGTGAAAGAAACGGCCCAAATGGCTTCCAGAATGGCTGTACCATTTTGCAACCCCACAGGCAACGCAGGAAAGCCCCATTTGCTTTGCCCCTTCACCAATACTTGGTATTGTCGAACTTTTTCATTTCTGCCACTCTTTTGATTTACTCCTTTTTATTATTTTTAATTATTTGTTTTTAGTTTTCTTTGCAATAATTTATTTTTGAGAGACTCAGAGACACAGAGCATGGGGGGCGGGGGGGAAGGGTGCAGAGAGAGAGGGAGACGCAGGATCCGAAGCAGGCTCTAAGCTCTGAGCTGTCGGCATAGAGCCCGACACAGGGCTCGAACCCACGGACTGTGAGAACATGACCTGAGCGGAAGTCGGACGCTTAACCGACTGAGCCACCCAGGTGCCCCCGTTTCTGCCATTCTAAGTGGATACGGAGTGGTAGGAACAAATTGCTTTTTTAAAAAAAAATTTTAACGTTTATTTTTTATTTTTGAGAGAGAGAGAGAGAGAGAGCACAAGCCAAGGAAGGGCAGAGAGAGAAAGAGACACAGAATCCAAAGCAGGCTTCAGGCTCTGAGCTGTGAGCACAGAGCCCCATACAGGGCTCGAACCCACAAACTGTGAGATGATAACCTGAGCCGAAGTCCGACGCTCGACCGTTGGAGCCACCCAGGCGCCCCTGAGCAAATCGCTTTGAATTTCCTTACACTTGCCCGCCCTCACTCCTTCCAAAAGGAAATGCTTCCCGAAGGGCTTTTTTTATAGATGACACGAGAAAGCGTATCGTGGGTCGGGCCTGGCATACAATAGATGCTCAATAAATATCAGCCCCACTTCTCCTGGCCGCAGTTCGCAAGCCAGCTGCACATCCCCTCCACCGGGGAGCTTTTAGAAGGTTTCACGGCCCATCAGCCAAATTAGAATCTCTGGGGAGGCCTGAGACGGGCCGCTGTGTTCGGGGAACAAAGCCTTGTCGGCCCCGGCACCGGGCCCGGCCTGGGTCCGGCCACTCGTAAGTAGCAGCTGGTGACCGCCGCGACCCCGAGTGTTTGAGGTTTGCATGTGTGCGAGCGAGTGAACTAGCGGTCGGAGCCTGCCCAGCCGCCGCAGTGGCCTTCGAAGGCAGGCCGGCCAGAGACAGGCATGTTTGCAATTTCCGAGGAATCTGCAGGGTGGAGAGGGAATGTGCAAGAAGAACGTCTCCAGCCCAGCAGGCCGTGGCAGCAGGCGCAGTGGGGATCACAGGCAATCAGGCACAGCCGCCTGGAGAGGCAGCCGTAACCCACTCTGTCGCTCCTTAGGCCGGCTTTGTGTGGTTTAACAAGGCTTTTCCAGTCTCTCCTCCGCAGCCAGCTGGCAAAGCCGTGGGATCAGCCAGAGGGTGCTGCCGAGGTGCCCTTCTGAGGACGGCAGTTATGCCCAGAGCCCCTCCGCCGTCCTGACAGCGTGATGCACGGGGAGGGGGCAGCCTCCCCCGCCCCCTCCAAAATAAGCGACCCCTGCTTTCCGCATGCCCCGAAAGCCTCTTCTGCTCCTGTGGCTGTGGTTTCTGGAAGGGCTTTCCTGCCTGTCGTTCTCAACAGCTGAGTCACTTTCCAGAGAGTTAGAGCAGGGAGAAGGACTCTTCCCCAGACGGGAGGTCATACACAGTCTTTGTCTCAGCCTTGTCTTTCCTCCCACACCAGACGGCCTGTTTACTAGCTGCCGGGTACCGGGTCGGTGACTAGAACTAGGCTGAAGCCAGAATTTCTGGAGGATTTGGATATTTCACACTCAGGGGCTGAACGGAGCCCACGGCGCCCAGAATACGGGTAGAGGACCCCCCTCCCTCCATTCCACGCACCACGGCTGTGAAGGCGACCACCCCAAATGCAGTGACGCAAGATCACAGCCTTTCCCTGTGCTAACAGATCCCGTGGGGCGGGAATTTGGACAGATACGGTGAGGACGGCTTGTTTCTCCACTTCATGAGGTCTAGGACCGCAGCTGAGAGTTGTCAATGGCTGAGGGGCACTGCAGAGGTCGGGGACCAGAGTCATCTAGAAGCTTCTGTACTCATCAGGCTGGTGCCTGGGGTAGGACGACTCGGAAGCTGGGCCCAGTGGAGACCATCAACCAGAGCATACGGCCCACGGGTGGCCTCTCTATGTGACTTGGGTTCCCTTACAACGTGGTGGCCTCGTGGCGGTCAGGCTTCTTACATGGAGTCAGCGTCCCAAGAGGAAGTCAAGGGCATCAGAAGACACGTCAGGTCACCTTTGTCATACGTTATGAGTCAAAGCAATCATTAGTCCTCGTAGATTCAAAGCGGAGGGACGTTTATCCCACCTGTCAACAGAAAGGAGCCTCATGTATTCTGTGTCAGAGTAATCTGTGCTTTGATTTGAAATATTTTTTTGATGTTTATTTATTTATTTATTTATTTTGAGAGAGAGAGAGAGAGAGAGAGGACGCGAGCAAACAGGGGAGGGGCAGAGAGAAAGAATCCTAAGCAGGCTCTGAGCCGTCAGTCGAGAGCCTGATGTGGGGTTTGACCCTCGAACCGTGAGAAAAGGACCTGAGTTGAAATCAAGAGTCGGACGCTGGGGGCCCCGGGGTGGCTCCGTCGGTTAAGCATCCGACTTCGGACCGAGTCATGATCTCATCGCTCGTGAGTTCGAGCCCCGCGTCGGGCTCCGTGCTGACAGCTCGGAGCCCGGAGCCTCCTTCGGATTCTGTGTCTCCCTCTCTGTCTGCCCCTCCCCCGCTCATGCTCCGTCTCCGTCTCTGTCTCTGGGAAGCCGAGGAGGGCTGGGATGGAGAAGGAGCAACTCCAGGCTCCCGTGAGTCACTCCGATCCCTTCTGGACGCCTCCCCGGGATCCCTCACGGGCGGCTCCCACTCCCTGTGCTGCCGGATTTCAAGGGGAGGCACGCAGTTGGGCCTCAAATCCCACCCTGAAGGCTTTTCAGTTTGCTCCTCTCCTTGGCCCCCGGAAGGGCCTCACGGGGCCAGCTCTCAGGAGAACGCTGTTCCAGGACGATCAGAAAGGAGGCGGCGAGCTGGGTGGAAAGGGGAGGGGACCTGCGGGCGGGGCGACCCACGAGGCGAGCGGGCTAAGGCTGCACGGAGGGGAGAGGAGGGCCGTACCTCCGAGACCAACGAGCAAGATTTGGGAGGAAGGGGAGGGGGCCGCGGCCACTTTCCAGAAAGACCATCCGCTAGATCAAACACACGGCCACACTCCGCGTCAGGCTACCGAGTACGTGCAGATACGGTTCCTCCCGCCAAATGGCTTTGAATGACTCTAGCATCCCAAGCCCGTAAAAATCACATCAAAAACGGAGTCAGCTGTTCTGAGCTTCCTATTCCTCATGGGCCCCCCGAGTGTGGGTGCGGGTGTGGGGGGATGGGGGTTCCTCGCCCCCCCCCCCCACGCCTTCGTTGCACAGGAAACGTATGAATTTTTAAACCTGCAGGGAGCACATTGTTTGTGATTACCCTAGACCTTGACAAGGAAGCGCGACCATAAATTTTGAGATGAACGGCCGAGTGCTGGAAGCCTGCCTCTCTGCTTGACTTCAATAACTTATCTCAATGAATCCCCAGCAGAAAGCATCTTCTATACTTCAGTTCTTGAGAAGATGAGACGTGAGTGCTGGGGAATTATAAGACAGAGGGGCTTTATTGCAACAGTGAACAAGCTGAAAATTACAAGGTAATGGAATCTCAGTAGGAGGTCCCCGTACCCTGCCATTAGCTAACTCAGACAATGATTGCGGCAGAATAGACGGAAGGGTCTAGAAGCCCCGTGCGGGCTTCTGCACTTTGCAGCCCGGATGGAGTCGCGCTTGAAGGCCCAGAGGGTACACCTGGTTGCCGGGGGCTTTGGCCCCGGCAAGGGTTTGCTTTCAGTCCCCGGCGGGGAGAGCACACGGGGTCAAAGCTCCCTTCCGGTCTCCAGGATCACCTGCCTTGAGGAGCCTTCCTCCCGTCGGAGATGGGTTCGCTCGGAGCCCCGGCGATGCGCGGAGGCTTAAAGAGTGTTCGGAAGAGGTAAAGCATCTGGGCCAGACCTAGAGGAGATACTGATCTCCGGGGACATAGCTCTGCAGGTGCTACCTCCCGCGCCACTTGTGGGCTCACTGAACCATGGGACAGCCCGAGAAGGGACCCGGGTCCGGAGCCACGAAGGCTCCAAGGCTGTGACGGAAATACGGGGGCCAAGGTGTGTGCCCTGATGGTGGGGCGGTGAGAATGCGATCACACCGCATGGAATTTGTATACCAGGTGCCTGGCTGGTGTCCGACACACCTTTTCTCTGACCCTTGCCACGACCCCTCGGATCTTACCCCCATTCTGCACGAGAGAGAGACGTTTGTCCTCTTAGCGCACCACAAATTTGGATAGCTTCATCCCAGGAAATACTGTTTACCAAAAGGTGGCTCTTTGGGGATCATCTTTATGACTTTGGCCCTCTCGGTGTATTTCGACTCAGTGCGCCCAGCTTGCCCACGCTTAGCTTAGGTGAATGCAGCAGAAGGGTGGGGCGCAGCCTGGGAAGAGCCAGGCACTGGACCAGGCCGCGTCCCTCTCGCCTGACCCAGCTAAGAAAAGTAGCAGGTGCAGCGGCGGGCCGCAGCTTCTGGAATCCAACAGGAGGCAGGAGAAGGCGGCAGACCTCACAGAAGGGGGAGGGAGGAAGGGAGGGAGGGACACAGCCTGGGCAGTGGGGCATTCTGTGGGCGTCCTGCAGCTGGCTGGGGTGGGGAGGGGGGAGTAACCCACAGCGATCGACACCCTCGGCTGCGACGTGTCACTGGGGACTTCCCGTCCCTGGGAGGGGCTGCTGACCAGAGCCCAGCAAGGGCACGCTCAGGGAGACCGGCTGGTAGCACAGAGCGAGGGTAGACTCTGTTTCTAGAGCTGAAACCGAGGCAGAGAAATGAGGCTGGAGCTCTCTACAAACGCCCCATGTGTGGGGGGCTGGAGGGCAGGCTCCCGACTGCAGAGCCAGCATGCCTGCAGGGGGGCTGGAGGGGCCGGTGGACGTCCATCTGTCCGCCTGTCCGCCTGTCTGCAGCCCCAGCGGCAGGGAGAGGAAGGCCGGGGGGCGGGGGGCTGGGCACCGCGCCTAGCAAGCCCCGCCCCCAGGGCAAGCGGCCGGTGCTTTATGTTAAGACGACAAAGGTTTGCTTTCAGTCCCAGCGGGGAAAGCACGCAGGTCAAGTGTCTGCACAAATGAGCCAACAGCGCCGCTGAACAGCCTCCGTTGAGCCCACCTTTGTCTGAAACTCCTGAGTGCATGCTAATGAGAACCGTTTCCAGCTTGGGTTTGTAAGCGCCTGCAAACAAGGGCCGGGCTGTCATCCCCAGTCAGAGGTAAAAATGCGGCTAATTATGTAAAATGGGATGGAGCGCTAAGCCTAGAACCGCTGAAGGGGGAAGAGAGGAGGAGAGGGTGGCTTGCCATTGGGGGAGGCTCTCTGCAACTTGGGGGCCTTTGGTGTTCCTTTTTCACTTTGTTCCGAGAAGGCTTGGCTGATGCCCCGGGTGTGGCATTCAATTCAGTTCACCCACCATTTCCTAGGAGAAGTGTACCTTGGAAGAAAACAAGAAGAAAGGAAGGAAGGAAGGAAAAGGGAAAGAGGGAGGAAGGAAACATGGAAGGAAGGGAAGGAAAGAAGGAGGGAGGGGGAGAAGGGAAGGAAGGAGGGAAGGAAGGAGAGAAGGAAGTGAGGGAGGGAGAGAAGGAATGAGAGAAGGAGGGAGAGAAGGAAGGAGGGAAGGAAGGAAGGAAGGGGAAGGAAGGAAGGAAGGAAGGAAGGAAGGAAGGAAGGAAGGGGGGAAGGAAGGAAGGAAGGAAGGAAGGAAGGAAGGAAGGAAGGAAGGGGGGAAGGAAGGGAGGGAGGGAGGGAAGAAAGGAGGGAAGGAGGAAGAGAAGAAAGGAGGGAAAGAAGGAAGAAAGAAGGAAGGAAGGAAGGGGGGAAGGAAGGAAGGAAGGAAGGAAGGAGGGAGGGGGAGAAGGGAAGGAAGGAGGGAAGGAAGAAGAGAAGGAAGGAAGTGAGGGAGGGAGAGAAGGAAGGAGAGAAGGAGGGAGAGAAGGAAGGAGGGAAGGAAGGAAGGAAGGGGAAGGAAGGAAGGAAGGAAGGAAGGAAGGAAGGGGGGAAGGAAGGAAGGAAGGAAGGGGGGAAGGAAGGGAGGGAGGGAGGGAAGAAAGGAGGGAAGGAGGGAGAGAAGAAAGGAGGGAAAGAAGGAAGGAAAGAAGGAAGGAAGGGGGGAAGGAAGGAAGGAAGGAAGGAAGGAAGGAAGGAAGAGACCCAAACAAGCAAACCCTCAAACAGACATTCTCCCCACTAATTTGGATATCATGCTCTGCACACACTTTGTGTGCACACTTTGTTTTCCTGAGTGTACCTGCCTAGTCACCAGGACGGAGTGACCTGTGTTCCAATGTGTGCTGTGAGTGATCTAGAAAGAAGTGTCCCTCCTCCCCATTAAAATAATAATAATAATAATGAAGACTGCCTATTCAGAGCCAGGAACTGTAACAGAGTTTGTCGTGTGTCACCTTGTTTGGCTCTGGAATCACACAGGAGGAGCTATGCCGGCCCTGCGGTCATTTCCAGACCTCACGGCAAGTGCATTTCCTGCTCAGATTACCCGCTCACTGCGTCCGCAGGTGGGGCTCTGCTTCTTGTGGGACCCATGCTGGCGGAACAGTCGCGATCTTGCCCGTCACTGGTGGCCGTTCTAGATAGAAAGGAAGCTCTGGAGAGCGCACCCCAGCAAGAGGGCTCTTGTCTGAAAGCGAGGGACGCTCCGTTCCGTTCGCAGCTCCTTCCATGGTCGTCGCACGGCCCCATCCTGCCCCAGGAGCGCCCGACGCACGATCCCACCTTGTGCCCAGAAGGCAGAGCGTGGGACATTCTCGGTCAAAAGCACCAATGGACACCAGTGGCCCCCACAGTCCTGAAAATAATACCGGACCCACGGCATCGGCGGGATCATCCTTCATTCTACGGATGAGGTTTCCAAAGCTGGGACAGCTTGATTTGCTGAGCCAAAATCAAGGTTTTCATGGCTTCCTACGGTTTTGCTTTTAGTATCCGTGACTCTGTTGCCTGGAAAAAAAGCCAACCTGTGGGTAGATCGACAAAACTGAGCGTCCCAACCTGAAAGCTGGTTCCCTTGCGGGGTCTTGCCCACGTGGCTGGTCACTTCGCTGGCCTCTTTCCTGTGAATGTCTTTTTACGACGCCGTTCCAACCAGCATGAGGTCTCCCAGACAAGGGTCCCATAGAATGTTAGTTCCGTTCGATACCAAAAAGCGTCCCACTGGGGCGCCTGGGTGGCTCGGTGACTAGCAAATGATATTTACCAATAGCTTGAAGGCAGAGCCCGTACCTGTGTGAGTCTCTCCACCTGCCGTACCGAGAATATAGCACAAACTCGGTGTGTGATATAATGAATACCACCATCCCTGAATTTTCCTGTGCCGGAGCCACTGCAGGACAGGAGTTTATGGTCTGTATCGCTTAAAATGCAGTAAATATCAGTGCCACTCATTAACGTCTTGGTCCCGTGTGTCCTTGTTAAGATAGCATCCAGAAAACCAAAGCCGGTAGGTTTACGGCACGTCATGTGCTATCAAATGCCGTTTGGTAATCACAAGGAGATTTTGGAGAATCTGTTTTGGAGAATCACAAGGCCTGTTGGCAGATTCAAGCCTTGAATGGAACGCTTTTTTTTTTTGAGTTTATTTATTAACTTTGAGATAGAGACAGGGCGAGTGGGGGAGGGGCAGAGGGACAGAAAGAATCCCAAGCAGCCTCCAGGCTGCCGGAGCCCGACGTGGGGCTCAAATCCCTGAACGGTGAGATCATGACCTGAGCCGAAATCAAGAGGAAGACGCCTAACTCACCGAGCCCCCCAGGTGCCCAGGAAGGCAGTTTTTAAATCTCTAATGCCAGCCTGACCAGATAGTTCTCATCTTCATTTTCTAGATAACTACAAGTTAGAATAGCCTGCCTGGTCAAGATCACAATGCCGGTACGAGACTGAGCCTGGATCCCCACCTGGGCCCTTTCACTCCACTGCTTGGCTGCTCTCTGCCAGATCCCCTGCAGGAACCAAAATAGACCTCACAGGAGCATCGAGGGCACAGGCTTGCAAAGCTCAGGGTAGCCATAGTTTCACTCTTAAATGGGGCTTCCAGAGCTTTCTATCCACGCGATCTGTGCACGGAGGTCAGTGGTGCCCAACCTTGACCGGACAGCAGCAACACCCACGGAATGTCGTAGAATGCCCCTGTCAGTCTGTGCCCCCCACCCCAGTGAGATCAGAACTTCTGGGGTGGGTGCCCGGTATTCGGGGTTTTTTTTTTTTGAAGCCCCCCAGCGATTCCAATGTGGAGTCGAGATTGCGAACCAGCGGCATGGGGCACTTGCTTGGCCTGTGGGAAGGACCCGCTTCGCTCTGAGAAACTGTAGCCCTCACCTTCGCCTTGGAGCGTGAGATTACACCTTAAATATGTGTATTTAAGGGATTCCAAATCCTTCGGCAGGGGCCAGAACTTTGGGTTTGGACTCTCCAACGTTCTGCCCTTACGGCTGTCCAGCCTGGGGGACGACTGCATCTCTGGTCTACAGTGTTGTTTTGTTTTGCTTCGTTTTTGTAATTGAGTCTATAATCATGCCCTCTACACAGGCTGGTGTGCAGAGGAAGGGAAGGAAATGGACACACGTTCCTTGTTCCGTACTTGCTGTATAGCAGGTACTCAAACACGACGCTGTCCCTTTCTCTTCCTTCACAGGTCCCTCTTCTCCCCTAGGTCTAATTTAAAATAAATCAGTAATCTTAAGCATATTAAGAATTCCACGGCTGTGTTTAAAACTAAGGTTGGCGGAAATCCCGTGTTGGGACCAGGGAAGACCTAGAGTCAAGTGACGGCTTGTACCATTTTCCGTTGGCTCGGGCAACGTTATTAGTGGTGGTGCCATTACAATGGCCTTTGTTTAACTGGAGGAATCGGAGTCAAGTGTTCACTTAAATCAGTGAAGTTCAACGGAGACAAATATGTGTGTAGAGTCTCCATTCATAGATGCGCTAATTGCTGGCCCGACTCGCTAAATTCTAATTAAAACCATCCCACCAGATGATTTTATTTTATTCCTTTCAACTTGCAATTAAAGCATTTGCTGGCCAACTATCCGGAAGAAATGAGGAAAATCTGCTTAGGTGTTTGCAGAAGAAAATGGGATGAAGGCCCCTGAGGTGGTGACGGGTGCGTTGGTAGTTGAACAAGATGGACTCCTCGTTGGTTGGATACGACTCTGGGGGGAGGAGTTGGCTGTGCTCTGGGATATCGAGTTAGCTGGATGCCAGGTTAGTTCGAGAATTCGGTTCTTCACGGATGTATTGACTGCCCGTCCGTGCCCGGGAGCAGGACCCTGATGTGAATCACCAGTCTCGGAACGTGTGAATGGCAAACCCAAGCACGGGTGGGGACCCACACTCTCAGGACTTTCTCAGGATGCTGTACCGTGGCCTTTTCCCCTTTGCTCTCATTCTCCTGGTTGGGTTGGTTCCAATTTCCTTGTTGTGTTAATGATCCCTCACTTAATGACTGTAATCAAATGGGCACCCCCCCCAGAATTCTCTCAGATTCTATTTGCCCCGCCCTTAGTGGCCCTCTCTTGTATCCTTCTAGATACCCGGGGGTAGGACTTAGCCAGATACTCACCTAGCGCTAGGTTAGCTATCACACAGACTATGGAGGTCACCATCCTTAATGCAGAGACCGCAGTTACAAACTTATAAGAAGAACGCTGAGGCCCCAGTAGATAAACAAAGACATAAATCCTTAACAACATGAAAATACGAATGACTCAGAAACAAAACAAATGAACAGAATGAAGAAGAAACAGACCAAAACGCCAGACTCAAATACAAAGAACAAACTCCCAGTTCCCCTGACAGGGGTGGGGGAGGGGAAGGGGATTAAGAATGAGGAGCGCTGAGTCGAGTATAGACCTGTTGAATTATGGTCTATTCATCGTATTATGTTGTATACCTGAAACTAATATAACATATCAATTCAACTGTACTTTAATTTAAAAAAAAAAAAAAAGCAAATGTTAATGATATGAATGACCAAATATGTTTAAAATACAGATGAAAACAAGCATGAGATACTATTTTTCACCTATTTAACAGCGGGATTATCGTACTTCAGAATGTTGGTGAAGGGGCACATTCAGATGGGCCGATAAGAGTAGATATGGGTATCAGGCCCTCCACCAACAAGCTCAGGGCCCAGAACAAGGGTCCAACTGGAGGCCCACATGTCATGTGTGTGCACAGGTCAAAGTCACAAACAAAGCTAATGAACTATTAAATATTTTCAGTCTTCCCACCTTGACAAATAACGCCTTCCCAATGAGTTGGATGAACTTTAACTCCTGGATTCCCAAGACTTCTTTCAAGAACTTTGGATAGGGAGAGTGAGCCTTAGGCCCCCAGCCCTTGGCCTGTCCTCCATATTTTTCCCGCCCCAGCTCCATCTGCATTGTGAGGGGTTTTGTGCGAGTGTATGTGGACACCCTGAAAGCACCTTCAAGATCTTTCCAGGTGCCTACCCACCCCACAGACAGCAGGGCTAGGGGTATGGACATGGCAGTTGAGGTCTGCTCTTGAGAAAATGGCCCCAGGGAAGAGACGCCGGAGCCCTGGAAGCAGGCGTGAGAAACTGAGACAGGCATTTCTAGGACTCCTAGGAAGAGTCTAGGAGTCAAGGGTCATGATTCCCAATGCATTATCTCCTTGGCCCATGGAACCCTTAGTCAATGGGGAATACCATGACCCGAGGAAGGTCAAAGAAGGGCCCAGGAAAGTGTGGGACCAGGACAGGGACTCTTCTTGCCAGGGTTAATAGTGATGGTATTATCTCTCTAGGAAACAACTAAACAATACGCTTCCACAAATTAAAAATGTGAATAGTCTTTGATCCAGACACCCAATCTTTAATTAGAACTCTATACAGAACACTAAACAAAAAAGTGAATTAATACCTATATCTAAAATATTGTTTGGTAGTGTGATGTATCATTACCCCTCACCCCCCAAAAGAACCCCACAGCCTAAATGTCTAACAATAAGTCGGTTACTAAGTTATTCATGGTACCATCCAAATAAGTCCGACGATGTTCAGTGTCAAAAATAATAATAAATTATTTAATGCATAATGTCAGGTGACAGATTTAAGTGAAGTGTTTTTGTACGTAATGGAGAGTAGTAATTAAAAAAAATAGATCAAGATGTGAAATTTTCCATACATCACTGGAGGTATAGAAAAAATACGTATTTTTTTAAGTTTATTTACTTTGAGAGAGAGAGTGAATGCACGTGAGCCAGCGGGGGAGGGCGTAGACAGAGGAGGAGAGAGAGAGAATCCCAAGCAGTTTCCATGCTGTCAGCGCTTTGCCCAGTGTGGGGGTCAAACCCAAGAACCCTGAGATCATGACCGGAGCTGAAATCAAGAGTCAGATGCTCAACTGACTGAGCCCCCCAGGCGCCCCAAAAAAACATTTAAATGTGAATTCGCCCGACTAGAATATTAACTGCTGTTGATGAAGCAGGTAAGGGTGAGGGAATGAATTACAGGTAACATTTTTCTCTTAATGTTGGCCTTTGTTTGGAGAACGCTCTAAATAACAGCTTATTAATTTTGCTCTCAAAAAAAAAAGAACGTACAAATTATTTTCTATGTTTTGAAATGGAGCTGAAAAATGCAAGAGAAGTCATTGTCATGGATCTAGATTTTGGCTTGGGGATGGGTTCATAGGTGCTTACGGCATTGTTAAAAATAAATAAGTTAATATACAAACAAAGGAAGCAAGGACTTACTTGCGGGGAGCAATGATCAAGGTGTGTCATAAGCCAGAATTATGATTAATCTATTCCTGGACAGCCGAGGTCCATGTAAATCCACATGAAATTTCATAAACTAAGGATAGAAATAGAAATACAGGGCCAAAAACAAAGGAGAAGTGAAGATTCGCTGCTTAGAAGGTAAACGCCGTTGATCCGAGGTTTTTCTCCCGAGCTTACTGGCAGGCACAACAAGGAAAGGCCACAACGGGCACTTCTTCCTGTTTGTAACCAGCACCTACTGAGGTATGTCACTTCGCACGATGCTGTGTTCATCTGTCGTTTGCGGGCGCACTGCCTTTCTAGAAGGCGTCCTTGTCTCTCCATCTCTGGTTCGGTTTCTGAGAGTGGCGCGATAAAAAACAGGTTGGACTGAGCTCTTTCTGACATTTACTATACCTGCGTGTAAGCTGTTGAATCGAGACATTTCTCTGTCCTCCCAGGTCCCCAGGAGGCTCAGCGTTGCCCTGAACGGGCACTTTGCAGCAACCAGAGAGGAAAAAATGTTTGTCCCTGCTCTGAAGGTGGGTACGGAGAACAACTGACGGGACAGCCTGAATGGGGAAAATCGAGAAGACGTAGGATATCTGTGGGGCAAAGTTTGTGGGAGGAAATTTTCTGAACACAGGGCAGGAGACGGCGCTGAGTTCATGAGTCCCCAAGACGGCCATTACTTGTGACATGGAAGGCAAGTTCAGGGTCCCCCCAAGTCCACCCTAAGATTTGACCATTTGCTAGAAGGACTCATAGAGTCACTGACAGTCGCTAGATGCGATGTTACAGTTTATTATGGTAAAAAGATGACGATTAAAATCAGCCCGAGTGGCGGAGCATTCCACACGTGGGGCTTCCGGTCATCACCTTCCGCTGGAATCACAGCAGCACTGCCTTCTCCCAGCGACAATGTGTGACAATGCGCTTGGAGTATTGCCAACCAGGAAAGCTCACCCAAACCCTGAAGTCCAGAGTTTTCATCAGGGCTTCAGCACGTGGACATGTGTGACCACCCACGTGGCTTGACCACGGTCTGGGGCCCTTCTAGAGTTTGCCCTCATGCTGCCTGGCCCAAGGCCCTGCCCGTGAATCACATACAGTGACAGTGTGGCTCAAGGCCCCCACGTAAACAAAGATGCAGGTCATTCTAAGGTTTTAGAGATTACCTCCCCTATAGGGATTAGAGAAAAGGCCAGATCTCTCTTTGGGTAAAGTTAATTCTTTTTTTTTTTTTTAATGTTTATTTATTTTTGAAAGAGACAGAGTGCAAGTGAGGCAGGGGCAGAGAGAGAGAGGGAGACACAGAATCCGAAACAGGCTCCAGGCTCTGAGCCATCAGCACAGAGCCCGAGGCGGGACTTGAACTCACAAACCCAGAGATCGTGACCTGAGCGGAAGATGGGTGCTCAACCGACTGAGCCACCCAGGCACCCTGTTAATTCTTTTTTTTTTTTTTATGTTTATTGATTTATTTTTTGAGCGAAAGAGAGAGGCAGAGAGGGAGAGAGAGAAATCCCAAGCAGGCGGAGCCTGACGCGGGGCTCAAACTCACGAACTGTGAGATCATGACCTGAGCCGAAACCCAAGAGCCCCCCGGGTGCCCCTGGGGAAAATTAATTCTTGACTACACAGACAGACATACTCAGATGCTCTAAAGCCAGCTGTACGTGCTGTCATTGGGTATGAAGGGATCATTTGGATTGTTGCATATTCAGGGACTGTACACGGCTGTCCCCCTTTCCCACCCCTTTCGAGTGCGAACAATCCAGACCCGAAAACAACACAGGCCTTGTGAAAGCAGCGTTTCGAAATAGTAGCGTTGCAAGCAGAGCTCCCCGGAGAGGAATTTCTGGAATGGAGTCAGATGTGCGCCATATTTATTAAGGGGTACCTGTGGGCAGGAGAATGTTAGCCCCACGAATGCCTACCTTAAGATCCCTGTAACCTGTGAATGTGTTACCTTGCACGGTAAAAGGGGCTTCGCAGCTGTGAATAAGCTAGGGATCTTGAGATGGGGAGGTTAGCCTGGATTATCTGGACGCGTCCGATACGATCACAAGGGCTCACACAGCAGGGAGGGTCAGAAGTCAGGAGGGGTGGGAAAACAAGAAGGAAGTGTAATGGTAGAAGCAGAGGTCTTCGGGGGGGAGGGGGTCTGAAGATGTTTGCGAAGTTGCCGGCTCTGAAGAGGAAGGAAGAAGCCAGGAGCCAACCAAGAAACCCGTCTCAAGAAGCCAGAAAAAGCAGAGATTCTCCCATAGAGCCTTCGGAAGGCCCGTAGCCCCGCCGGCATCTTAATTTTAGCCCAGGGAAGCTTCCAGAGCTATGTGTGCTGTTCGAAACCACCGCGTTGGTGGTCTTTGGGAGGGCGAGGAAGCAGGTGTGGGGCGAGAGGCAAGTCCCGCAGTGATACTCAGGTCTCCAGGGCGGCCTTGACCGACTGTCGGGGGAACCCTGTAGTGAGCGAACCCTCCAGGGCTGTCTGTGATCAGGCCGGGCCTTCAGCCAATGCTGCCGCAGGGGCAATGGCCCCCCCCCCCCCCCCCCCCCGGTAAGGCCTGCCCACCGGCTGTGACCCTGGCTTACAGGAAGGGGCATCTGTGCGTTACAGCCCACAGGGCACTCAAGTTGGCATGAGAACCCCGTCCCACCCCCCGCTTGGGTCAGAAGGAACCGAAAGGAGACCTGTCCCCTTGTTCTCTTTTGGGGGCAAAAGCATGTTCGGGGAGGTTCCGGCAAACGTGAAGCCTTGCATTCGTGCAGACAGAGAAGAGGAAAGCTGTTTGGGGGGGGGGCTGTTGAAGCTTATGCCAAATTTGTGGCTCCTGGGTCTTTACATTTGCATAAAGGGGCTGGGGCGGTGCCAGGATACAACCCTCAGAACAAGTCAGGGCAGTGGCTACAAGAAGCTAAAATGCAAATAGTCTAAAATGCAAATAGTCGCAGCCCGCACCTCGTTGTTGATTACTGAGACCCCTCCTGAGCGCTTTAGGGTTTTGCCACCCGGAGTATGGGCCGCCCTCTATGCCCCTTGGGAGCTCATCAGAAATGCGGACCCTCAGGCTTCACCCCAGACCCCCCCCCCCAGGAAAGCCCATTTTAACGAGATCCCCAGGTACTTTACAAGCTCATTAAGGTTTGCAACGTACCGCCTTCCACATATTCACCCTTGACATTCTCACCGAAAGCCCTAGGAGGGAGGGGCCGTTGTTATTCCAGTTTTACAGATGATGACATTCGGGCACAGAGAGGTTATGTGATTTGTGGAAGGTCCCACAGCTGGGAGGGGGTGACTGGTTTTGTTGCAGCATCTGAGCTTTTTTTTTTTTTTTAAGTTTATTTATCCATTCTGAGAGGGAGAGAGAGGATCCCAAGCAGGTTCCACGCTGACACAGGGCTCGAGCTCCCGAACCGTGAGGTCATGACCTGAGCCGAAATCAAGAGGCAGAGGCTTAAGTGACTGGGCCACCCAGGCACCCCCAGAATCTGAGCTCTTAAGCCTTCCAGCTCCCCCAAAAAAAGTGGCTTTGGAGTTGCGCAGAGCTGAGTTCATGTATCAGCTCCTTCTTCGTGGCTGTGTGCCTCCAGACAGGGTGCGGAACCTCTCTGAGCTGCTGTTCCCTCATCAGGAAAGGGGCTCAGGAATCGCACGTACTTCACAGAGCTTTTGTGGGCAGGATAAGAGAAGGCTTGTGAGGCATTTAGCAGTCAGTGTTCGTTTCTGTTACGACCGCTAGGACTGTCCCCATCTTGGCCACGATGAGGTCCGTGTTATCATCACCCTCGTCATTGCCATCGTCGGCATCAGATTGCCAGGGTGAGGACCCAGGGTCATGGGGGACAGGACCTGCAGGAACTGAGCAGAAAGTCACCCGGGGTGGAGCGGCCACACGGGTGCTGACAGCCGCCTCGGGGCGCTGACCACAGAACCTGTTTCCTCAACCCCCCCTAAGGCCCGGCGAGGTTTGTGACTCGTGTTCTGGACCCTTTGCTGCCCACCCAGAGTTGCGAGCCCGGACTAAATATCTTCCTGGGATAGTGAACCGGAAGGCGGTGTTCTCCCCAAGGGGCGGTTGCTGTGGAAACAGGTGCCCCCCGGGGACCAGGACAATTCTGGCAGAGGCTTGACTCCTCATCTCCTAGAAAATAACTGTCCACTTCTGCCTGGGCCTGTTATTCCCAGGGGACGTTTGCCAAAAAGGCACACGCCGTCTGGCCCGCATCCTCACCATCACCTCTTGGCTCTACGGCTGTCGGAAGGAGCGTGTCCTCTGGCTTGTATCTGTGACTTTGCAGCCGGTGCTCGCGGGCTGGGTTACGAGCGGCGCTGACTCTTTGAGGGTCACTTTTTATCGATCTAGCCCTGCGTTTCCTTGCCGCTCCTTGCCAACACCCCCTTATTTTCTGGGCCTCCTCGAATGCGCACTGCCACCCTTATTTAAAAGAGAGCCAGAGTGTCCGAGGCTTTATTTAGCCCGGGAAGGAAACTCTCAGGGAAGGGAACAACGTGGGTCCAGATGGCTCTGTTTCCTGACGTTTGCCCTCCTTGCAGGTGGAGGGGTTCTGTTTGGATTCCTGCTGTTTCCACCGCCCTTCCTTCCCGAGGGCGTTTGCATCTTTTTTTTAATCCATTGATGTGCGTGTGTGTGCGTGTGTGCACACGCACAGGGAAACAACTTTCCCTTGTTTTCCTTAGCACAGCCAGACAGGTTAAAAAGCACTTCACAAAACAGCGAGGAAAAGCAAAAGAGAAACAAAGAAAGTTATAGAAGCAGAGAACCCGTCCAGAGCTCCGGGACAGGTGCTTAACGCTCTCATCCCAGAGTTCTGGCTCCTTCTCTGGGTCCTTTACGCCTTCAGGGTCAGGCTTCCTCCCTCTGCTATGACCTCATCGCGAGGAGCTGGTTTCCCGGGGAAGCCTTGAGGCAGAGGCCAAGAGGAAGTGTTCTAACCCCGCTCTCCCCAGCCAACTCCCCAAAAAGAAAGAGACCATTCTGGAAGAGAGCGGGACATAAGAGGAAGTGTTGTGTCCAAGCCATCCTGGACCCAGAGGCCCCCTCTGAAGTATTTCTACAGATGGGACTGCGCTTTGTGGTGAGTTGAGGTGAGCCATTGTCATGTCGTCTGGAATTTCTCCTGCTTCGAAATTAGCCAGACTTCCCCTGTCCCTCTCTCTTTCCCTTTCTTCCTTCTTTGCTTCCATTTATCTGTACAATAAATACCGAGTTTCAACTGTGTGTGAGGTGCCTTGGTATGGGGCCTTGATTGGAAAATGTCTGTTTAGGGGACACCTGGGGGGGCGCTCAGTAGATTAAGCATCTGACTCTTGATTTCGGCTCAGGCCACGATCTCACGTTTGGTGAGATCGAGCCCCGTATCGGGATCCGCCCTGTTATGGAGCCTGCTTGGAATTCTCGGTCTTCCTCGCTCTCTGCCCCTCCCCCACTCGCACGCCCATTTTCTCTCTCTCTCTCTCTCTCTCTCTCTCTCTCTCAATAACCACAGAAACTTGAAAAAAACGTTTACTTTCAACACGTTCTTTTTGTTTAGGCTCAATAACACTATACCTCGCAAATACTGACACATCTCTCCCTTTCTCGAGGACGTAACCTTCTGCAACTCTGCACACGGATGCGTTCTCGCGGTCTGTGCGCCTCCGCGGGCTTGTGTTTGGGGAGACACACGCGCCAGAGTGCGTGTGCACACGTGTGTCTCTGTCCGCGTTCGCTTTAGGTCCACTGGCCCGCATGCTCTTTGGAGGCAGACTTGCCGAGCCTTCAGCAACTCAGTACCTGACCCACCCTGACCGCTCGACATGCCCTGTGCCATCACCCTGCGGGGAAGCTTATACAGTTCTTAGGGGCCCCGGGAAAAGGAGCTGACCGGATACCTCAGGAGGGTGGAGCACAGCTGTTTCTCATGATTCAAGTTCCAGAACAAGCCGTGCACCGCGGGGAGCCCTCTCTCCACTAGGTAACCGGGGAGGGAGGTGGCAGATGGCATCTCTGTTTCTCCGCTGAACCCTCCCCCACACTAGAGCCCCACGTAGGCCTGCTTCTTATCTCCACTCACCGTTCTGGGGACTGTTCATATCAAACAAAGCTCTCCGCCAGGTTTCCCTTCCGAGCAGGAGGGGGCTCTCAATCAAGCAACCACCAGAAAACGGCCAGTCTGCTCTCTCCGTTCCCCAGCAGCCCACGTCGCCTCTCTGCATCCTTCTCCTTAACTGCTCTCCCAGGCGACATCCATCCCAGACATCTGCGACATCTACGGCACGAGCTGCCTGGATGCCAGGAGCGAAGAGCCCACGGGATAATGAGAACCATTTGCCTTTATGGAGTGCCTTTCTTTCGAGGATCTCCAAGTACCTTTCAGACACTTAAAAGTTATCTTTGCAAATGGGGAAACTGAGGACTAAGTAAATTAAGCCTTTTCCTCCGAGACACATGGCTGAGGACGTGAAGAATCCAGCCCACCTGCTCCTCTCCTCTCAGTCCTTCCGAAAGAATGAAATTTACAAGCTGGGAAGTGAGGCTATCACAAAACCCCGGAGCTCATTTTCTTCTTCTCTCCTTGACTGCCCTTCTTCCCGTACCAGTTTCTCCTCCTCCTCCCAAGGGTCTGCATGCACTGAGTGTCCAAGGGTCCTGCCCTCGTGCAATTCCAGCGGAGAGCTGGGCTCCAGGAAAACAGGGGCAGGAAGGTCATTGTAGAGGCCAGGCAGGAAATGGCCTCCCCGAGATTTGTTCCTACCTTAGCTTAATCCATTCATCTTGCGTGCGTGTGCATGCTTGTTGGGACACACGAAACATCTTCCGTGGGTCCGACCCTACAGATACGACAGAACACAACACACAGGTGGCTTCTGTCCCCTGGAGCTGGCAGCAAGTCCCATGTTAATACCGTGCCCACCTCCATCTGTATACTGACACGGCCAGAGGGGTCTCATTTTCTCTCTTGTAAACCAAAGCATTTAGTTACCACTTCCACCCACAGGAAAGGTGTGAGCCAAAGGGCCAGTAAGTTCCTGGGATTATAAAGAGCATTCCGTTTATGAAAAATACCTTTTTTGGGACAAGAAAGACCATTACAACCTTGATACATTTTTTCTAATAATGAGTCTATATAACAATAGTAATAAGTATTGAAGAAAATAGCCACTATTTTTATATATATGGGGTAAGTACTCAGTATTGAGCTACATTCTAAGCCCTGTATACACATGATCTCATTTACTCCTCATATCGTTTTTCTGAGCCAGGACCTACTGCTATCCCCTTATATAGAGGAGGAAACTGAGGCACAGAAATGTTAAAAAGTTCTCCTGGGGAATTTCACCAGGTATGAGCTTAGGATTTTAAGTAATCTATCACAAATTCATTCTGCAACTCTGAGAGGTACTCAGCTTTCCATGATGAAAGGCAGGTTTAGGAAATTAAGCCCTTGTTAAGGCACACAGGTTGCGAGGAGACAACATAGGTGGAATCACGGCTGGCTGTCCCCACAGCTATGACTCTTAATACCAGTGTCCCCTCTGGACATCGAGAGGCCGCCTTTATGCTACCGTCCATGCAGTGCCTAGCATGGTGTTAACCCACAATACACATTCCATAAGCACCTGCTCATTAAAAAAAAAATTTTTTTAACATTTATTTATTTTAGAGAGACAGAGACAGACAGAGCGTGAGTGGGGGAGGGGCAGAGAGAGAAGGGGAGACACAGAATCCGAAGCAGGCTCCAGGTTCTGAGCTGTCAGCACAGAGCCCGACGCGGGGCCCGAACCCACAACCGTGAGATCATGACCTGAGCTGAAGTCCGATGCTCAACCGACTGAGCCACCCAGGGGCCCCCTCATTCTTTTTTATTGCGTTAGTAGATCCTAAATTAAATCCGGATTTCAAATTCCATTATCCACATTCCTGGGAGTAATAACATGGGTAATTCAAAGGAGTGTATAGTTACTTAATCATGGATGCTTTGCTTTAAAAATGCATTTGTGGGGCGCCTGGGTGGCTCAGTTGGTTAAGGGTTAAGCTTCCGACTTCGGCTCAGGTCATGATCTCATAGTTGGTGAGTTCGAGCCCCACGTCGGGCTCTGTGCTGACAGCTCAGAGCCTGGAGCCTGCTTCGGAGTCTGTGTCTCCCTCTCTCCTTTCTCCTCCCCCACTCATGTGTCTCTATCTATCCCCAAAATAAATAGACATCTAAAAAATGCATTTGTGTATTTATGTTTGAGTATGGATTTGTTATTTATGGGATTCATGTCACTTCTTACAAAATAAGGAAGCTATGGCCTGATGGTCTGACTCAGGAGAAGCTGGGAGTAACTGTATCACTCCCTCCCCAGTGTCTTTCTGTTTCCAGCTCCCATGGGGGCACAGATGTCATCTCATACACTGAAGTCACAGATTGGCCATCCTGGCTGTCCTTGGCTTATGAAGGGCTTCTGTTGACTTACAGGGTGAGTCTGCTAAGTGATTTTCTTCTTCCTTCCTTCCTTCCTTCCTTCCTCCCTCCCACCCTCCCCTCTGTCCTTCCCTCCCTTCCTCCCTTCTCTCCCTCCCTCCCTCCCTCCCTTTCTTTCCACAGCTTTTATTATCCTTGTCAACATTTCAAAAATGAGGAGATTATGTCTAGATGTCTGGTGTCTCCTGAAAAACTCTAATATCCGCCAACATAAGCCCCACACTTGCACTTGGCGGTTAGCTGGAGCGAATTAGGGAGCGGCTTCTCTCCTAGACGGGCCCGTGCCCTCCACGTGATCTCAATCTTCGCCACACACTCTATCGCCTCCCCGACACCAAGGCTGAGTGTCAGTTACCACCCATCCTCACGTCTATGCGCTTGTTTTCCTGACTCCCGGGCAGCGCCTCTCAGTCCTGTTATAGATCCAGCAGCCGAGGCGTCTGGGTGTGTGAGCCCCGTCTCCGATGATGCGGACCACCCAGGGCGGGAGGAAGAATGCGCGAGATGTCACTCCAGCCCGTCCCCAGGGTCCACCTGCCTCGTGCCTTCTCCCTGCCGGGGGCACCAGTGAGCGCAGCATGAGATGGAAAGGCTCTGGGTCCCCTGTCAAGGCCATGGAACTTTCCAGCTTCTCTCAAGCAACCCAGGAAGAAGAAAATATTAACCTTGAAAGTTAACTGCCACAGGAGTCCCCTCTATGTTGAAACTTCTCAGGGGCGCTTGGGTGGCTCGGGTGGTTAAACGTCTGACTTCAGCTCAGGTCATGATCTCACCGTTTGTGAGTTCGAGCTCCGCGTCGGGCTCTGTGCCGCCAGTTCGGAGCCTGGAGCCTGCTTTGGATTCTGTGTCTCCCTCTCTCTCTGCCCCTCCCCTGCTCACGCTCTGTGTCTCTCTCTCTCTCCCTCAAAAATAAATAAACATTTAAGTAAGTAAGTAAATCACTCAATCAAACTTTTCAACTAAAATAACACCCTTTCTATTAAACCACTTAGGAGGGAGCCAGTAGTCCTCATCCAAATAATGTACAGAGCTTTTTTTTTTTTTTTTTTTGTACTCCGGTGTGCTTGCTAAGTGACTTATTCCTCTCCACGAGAGCAGTGAGTGACGTTTGGTTGGAGAAGAGAAGAATCCCATGCCTTATTGCATGCCGATGGCGTGTAAATGGGGTCACTGGTGCCACTGCTAACGAACCGGAGACAGCTCTGTGTTGCCAAAGTGGCCACAAGTCAGCAGATCGGTCAAGTTGTGTCGAGACACCGACGGACGTTTCTGCCACGTTTGACAGAAGTTGGCTGCTTGTGTGGGTTTTTTTGTGGGAGGTTGAATTAGCGTTCCCAACTCTTCATTCTCAGAAGAGAATTTCTGTCTCCGTGCCTCTTTTCCTAGGACTTTGAAATACCTTCCACTAGAGTCCGGGGAGTCTATGCCAACTTTGGACTCGACCGTGCAATTCGCTTTCATAAGGCGCTGACGGTTAAAGAAGTTAGCAAATTTCCACCAGCCCTACTGAGCATCTGCCCTCTGTAGCGAGCAAAATAGATAGACACAGACCCCCGGAAGCTGTTGGTCCTTCAGCCTGGGTCTCGGGACGAACGTGTGGGGAACAAGCTCGGATCTAAGGTAGCCCCTCCGAGCCCAGCTAAGATCGGCCGAACCACAGCCAAACCTCAACCCCTAAGCTTGAAACAAATATCTGTTGCTGCGAGGCCCTGAGATTTGGTTGGTGGCTTACAACAGCTCACAGAAAAACAAAAACAAACACAAAACGAAACAAACAAAAAACCCCAAGCACACCTGGATAATACAGCCAGTAAATGGCGGGGGGGACGAGGTTACTGGTTCGACTCTGCAAATCATTGAGGATTTTGATTATGCCATACAGTGTGCGGGCTACAATTTTATCATTTACTCCACAAGTGCACTTTTCCTAAGATTTTGTTTTGTTTTGTCCTGCCGTTTTCAGGGTGTTGCTGTGCTGGCACGTGCTGGTCACTTCACTGTGCGTTCCGCTAAACCCATACGTCTCCTGCGATAAGTGAAGGCGTCCTCCTCCGTGGAATCTCTTGACGGGAACCGCAAGTTTACCAGAAAGACGAGGAAGTGTGGCGGGACCCAGGAGAAAGAGCGGGTCGCGTAGGCATTTCGTAAGTTGTCCTGGGTAAGGTAAGCCCCTGATTTTTCTCACTAAGAGAACCCAAGGTGCTCCAATCCACCCAGCTTCACCAGCTCTGCTTTTCCGTCTACCTAATTCCGTCAGCCCCTGTTATCTTCATTCCATGGGCAGCTTCGAGAACGAGTCTCAGTGGTCCTCTTATCTGTTCATTTACAGTCATCTTGTTGGGGTCACAGATAAGTACCCAACTCATTAGGCGCTGACCCCTACTGGAGTAATCACCATAAACCACCTCCCAGTTCAATTGATGTGTAAACTATTTAAGGACAAGATGAAATGGACAGGAAAGATTTTCTGGTTTAGTTTAATTGCTTCTCAGGTGGCCTCTCATTTACCAAGCTCCGCTACAAGTATGAACCAGAACTACCCTAGTGAAACTAATATAAAAGACCCAAGTACTTCGGGGAATACAGCTTGATTCCACACGGCCCGGGGAACCTGCCTTTGCCAGATTGAAAGAAGGACTTTTTCAGCCTCCTTGGTTATGCCGGTGGTGGTCCTTCTCTCCTCCGCGGGCATGACACAAAATTGCACTCTCTTTGCATTTGATGAGCGGATTATGCTGCCCACAAATCCCTTGATCTTTCAACTATATATATAACACAAAAACAGATGGTGATGTTAAGCACGAGTCAGGTTGCCTCTGCTGGGATGTCTTCGCTGGGATGCAGTTGAGGCATCGAGGAAAAAATGACCTAAAAATATTGCCACGAGCGGGAAACAAGATTGGCGGAACTCTGATGGCTGCTGATGCAACATGGTGCTTCCGTGAATGGTTGCCTCTGCCTTTGTGTGTGTGTGTGTGTGTGTGTGTGTGTGTGTGTGTGTGAAGTTTTTCCTAATAAAGATGAAACGTTTGTAAATCTGCGGTCATATCAACTCCGATTTGAACCCAAATCTTATTTGGGGACTTACCCTGTGTCTCTTTGGGAGGTTTTTGTTTGTTTGTTTGTTTTTGTTTTTTTTTTCTTGAATGAAAGAATGGCTGTTAGGAGACACCGTTTCACAAAGAACATTGGACCCTGGTGTTCTTACACTTTTGCTACTTTGTCAAGCCGTGGAAACAACTGTTTCAGGGTGTGACTATCATGTATGTGCAAGTGAAATGCTCTTGCCTTTTAATCTTTGCTGTCGTCTTCCAATTGGTGGTTTTTTGTGGGGAAGGGGAGGCAGGATGGGTGCAGGGGGTCAAAAGGTACAAGCCTCCAGTTATAAAATAAGTAAGTCGTGGGGCACCTGGGTGGCTCAGTCCGTTGAGTGTCCGACTTCAGCTCAGGTCATGATCTCACAGTTTGTGGGTTCGAGCCCTGCATCGGGCTCTGTGCTGATGGGTCAGAGCCTGGAGCCTGCTTTGGATTCTACCTCTGTCTCTCTGCCCCCCGCCCCCTTCTCTCTCTCTCTCTCTCTGCCTCCCTGTCCCTCTCTCAAATATAAAAAATAAAACACAAAAAATTTTTTAAATAAGTAAGTCGTGAGGATGTAAGGTAGAGTGGGGTGACTACAGTTAATATTAATGGTATTGCCATGTTTAAAAGTTGTGAAGAGAGTAGATCTTGAAAGTCCTCATCAGAAGAAAAACAACAAAAAAAAATCCTTTTGCAACTACGTTTGGTGACAGATGTTAAACAGACTTATTATGGTGATCATTTTGCAATGCATACAAATATCCGATCATTATGTCGTGCACTTGAAATTAGTATACCTCAAAAATGAAAATTAAGTTTTAGAAGATGAAAAGCAGGGATCACGATATCAACTTGGTAGGGTTGACATGAAGACTAGATTATACGTAAAATGCATAACATGGTGAAATAGGTGAAGTGTGATGGGGCGCCTGGGTGGCTCAGTCAGTGGAGCGTCCGACTTCGGCTCAGGTCACGATCTCACGGTCCGTGAGTTCGAGCCCTGCGTCGGGCTCTGGGCTGACCGCTCAGAGCCTGGAGCCTGCTTCCGACTCTGTGTTTCCCTCTCTCTCTGCCCCTCCCCTGCTCATGCTCTCTCTCTCTCTCTGTCTCAAAAAAATAAATAAAAACATTTAAAAAATTTTTAAAAATGGGTGAAGTGTGGAGTGATCCAAAGTGTTGATGGCCTCACACTGCCCAGGTGACCATCAGCATGGAAGAAGGGTCCAGAGCTCAAGGGCCTTGCTCCCATCCACCATGGAAAGTGTCAAGGGCCATTTCCCCATGAGAAAATACTCTAAGCTTTTGGATCGTTTTCGGGACAAGGCTGGGGGGTGTCCATTGA
Source organism: Panthera leo (assembly GCF_018350215.1). Classification (NCBI taxonomy): domain Eukaryota; kingdom Metazoa; phylum Chordata; class Mammalia; order Carnivora; family Felidae; genus Panthera; species Panthera leo. The sequence goes on along the minus strand of NC_056694.1, from coordinate 11,814,686 downwards.
ATCTGAAAATGCTATGCACGGTTTTGCCCGTGTGCCTCTGTGCATTTTTTCTGGAAAGATAGTCCATAGCTTTTATCAGATACTCAAATGAGTCTGTCTTCATTCATTCATTCATTCATTCAACAAATACTCTTTGAGTGTTTATTCGGGTCTCGGTGTAAAAAGTATACTAGTGAATAAAACAAGACAAAACACCTGCCTTTGTGGAGTCTAATTTCCAGTGGACCTGAAAAATTTTAAGAATCACTGATCTAAGCAAACCAGAAAGCCCACGGAATGGGGTTTTAATGTGCTAATAGCTCTCTTTTGGATGCATTGAGTTACAGACTCGAAACACCTGTCCGACTGGGTCAGATATGGTTTCCACAGCCGTATATAGTCACTATTGTGGACACCCCGGGAAAGAATTAATGAAAATTTACTGATTATATTTGAAGCCAGCAAGTTTCCTCTGAGTACCCCACTGTGGAACTACAGGACAAAAGGAAGGTATTAAATACGTGGTCAAGCAAAAAACAGCAACACAAACAAATGAAAGATGTGGGTGTTTGGGGATCAGAGGAGCCCGTGTTCAGATCTTCAGCTCCGTAACTATGAAAGATTGGACAAGATACACAAATTCTTAGGGAAACGGCGTCCCCTTGAACCAGAAATATTAATCGTGCAGGGCTGTCGTGCATATGAAATAACGAGACTGGTAGTCAGTAAACATTAATTCTGTAAGTCTAAGGTAATGATTTCTATAACGTTGGAATCACTGGCCTGTAAGTGTAAAACACACACACACACACACACACACACACACGCACACACACACGCATGTGCGCGCATGCACATGTCTTTTAATGTTTATTTATTGTTGAGGGAGAAAGGGGGGGGGGCATGAGAAGGGGAGGGGCAGAGGGAAAGGGGGACAGAAGATCCTAAGGTGGCTCTGTGCTGACAGCAGAGAGCCCGATGTGGGGCTCAAACTCACGAACCATGAAGTCACGGGATCAGGACCTGAAGCTTAACAGACCGAGCCACTCATGCAACCCCACACGTGTTTTTGATATTGACAAGCACGTGACAGACTTTTTTTTCCAAGTCAAAGGATTTATAAAACACAAATAAGCTCCAATGAAAGCACATACGAACACACAGCTATCGATTACCTTCTTTAACTTAATCAAGGGATTTTAATGTTTATTTACTTTTGAGAGAGACAGAGACAGAATGCGAGTGGGTTAGGGGCAGAAAGAGAGGGAGACGTGGAATCCGAAGCAGGCTCCAGGCTCTGAGCCGTCAGCCCAGAGCCCGATGCGGGGCTCGAACACACAAGCCGTGAGATCATGACCTGAGCCAAAGTCGAACACTTAACCGACTAAGCCACCCAGGCGCCCTTTTAATCAAAGGATTTTAAAAACAAAACAGTAAAAAAGTTTTAGTGTCACCATAAAACTTCTTGAAATGGAATAAATTTTGCTTAAAAACATATATTAAAAACTCAATGTGTTAGAACTTACATAAATAAATGTGTCACAATATATTGTTACTTACAGAACAATATATAATCACAGGAACTTATAGAGTTAAAAACTCAATATATTTTCTTTACTTTGCCAATTCTTTTTTTAATATAATCTTTTAAAGTTTATTTATTCATTTAGAGAGAGAGAGGGAGAGTGCAAGCAGGGGGAAGGCAGAGAGAGAGAGAGAATCCCAAGCAGGCTCTGCACAGTCAGCACAGAGCCCAGTGTGGGGCTCGAACTCACAACCCATGAGATCATGACCGGAGTCGAGATCGGGAGTCAGACGCTTCACTAGCTGAGCCCCCCAGGCGCCCCTTTATTTCCGCATTTAATTTGCTTCATCTCTGATGCTCACAGCCCTGGAAGAAGGGCAGGAAAGGGCTTTGGCTGCAATTTTCAGGAGCAGATCTGAGACTGGGAATGGGGCAGCGACCAGTCTCCTGTCCCTTTCCAGCCTTGCCGCAGGTCCTGGAAAACAGGGACCTGCAGTCATCACCCACTAATCCTATTTCCTCTGGGTCAGCGGGAGGGAGGTTACAGCAGGCAGAACTTTGTAGACAGACAAAGTTGAGCCTCCCTGTGACTGCCGGAGCCTCGTAGCCGAAGCTGGATGGCCACCGGAGGGTATCTGCACCCCCTTTCCAAAAGCATCTCCAAAGACTTGAGGCTCAGCCCTTCCTTTTTCCCTGGAAAGAGATTGCCCAAGCCCTCCAGTTGAACTCACATTCCATGGTGAATCAGGAGAGAGGATGAGACTGATTGATTGATTGATTCATTCATTCATTCATTCATTTATCTTAAAAATTATTTTACTTAAAATGTAAATAGCAAATATTCTGTCACAATACATATAATTCTCCAAAAAAAAATTATTTTACTTAAGTAATCTCTACCCCCAACGTGGGGCTCGAACTCATGACCCCGAGATCAGGCGTCGCATGCTCTTCTGACTGAGCCAGCCAGGCGCCCCTAACGGTTGGAATTTCGAATCGGATAGCCCTGGATTAGAATCCCAGCTGAATCTACCTGTATATGAACATAGCCCTTACTCTCTCCCAGCCATCTGCATGTGAGAAATGGAGACCGTGATTAAAACCTCCGAGCGTGTTGAGCATTAAGGGGGGTAACATGTGTATGTGAAGTTCCTGATGTCTTTCTCCCAGGGCTGCCGTGTACGGTTGTACAGGTTGGGCCTTGCTCAAAAAGGCTATTCCAGGGGGCCAAGTGGGGATGGAAATCCAGCCAGTGCCTGGATCCTGAGTCTCGTGCTCTGACGGGGGCTGCAGCCGGGGCCGGAGAAGCGTCTCGCAGTAATTGGTACACTCAGAATGGACACCTCTTCCTATCTTCGAAAGGCTCTGAACGCCGTAGGTGGGTCCTGCTTTCTTTTGAATCCCCTCCTTTTGATCATTTCCCCCTTAATGAACACGGGGCATAAAATCTACTACTCTGAGCCACTGACAAAGTTCCGAGGGCTGCTCCGCCTCCATGCACTGGACGGCACCTGCTTCTAAGCAAATGAGAGGAAGAAGATTTCTTGTTACCTCCAGGGCCCTGATAAGGATTGGTTCTGTCTCCAAATGAAATACCCTTTAAATGGCCCTTAAATTGCATTGCTTGTCTCCGTTAAGTGGAATCCTATGGACGATAAATCTGACTTGAGGGGCCTCAGTATAATTTGACTGAGATGCTACAAAGGGTTTACCAAAATGTAAAACATTTGTCTATGGAAAATCGATGATGGCTCCCAATCCAGCTCACTCCTCATTTTCGGATAGCACGCGTGCACACACGCACACACACACACGCACTTCGGGTGCGGTGGCCAGGGTCTCGTGTTGCAAGGACTCCATGGGCGTCGGGTGTGGCTTTTGTTGACGAATGATAAGCAAGTTCTCAACTGCAGCCATGCTAGCACCTTTCACGCGCTGTTTCTAGAATGCCAGCTCCTTCCAAGCCAGCCGCTGACCTGGAGAAAAGGGAGAAAAGAGCCAGGATTGTGCTCGAACCCGTGACCCTGAGATCAAGAGTCGCATGCTCTTCCCCTGGGGGAACTAAAGCTCTGAACGAACAGAAGGAAGCAAACCCGAGACCACGGCATGAATGGGCGGCTCGGAACATCCAATGGCCCGAAGGGCCAGTTGCCCCCTCACGTGGATCCCTTCCTCTGGGGTCACAGCCTTGTTCCTCCAGGCAGGGAGACAACAGAGGATCCTTAAGACAATAGAGAAGCAGAAGAAAAAGTCTGGAAGTAAATACTATAGTTATCACTCGGTTCAAAGAAATCACTGGGAAACCAGAAGGTTCGAAGGGATGGTGGAGAGCCGGGAACGTGGCTCTGCCCTCCCATTGCCACCAGACAGCCAGGACTCAGGCTGCACAACACAGTCCAAGAACTAGCAGGGACCTATTTGAGAGGGGACACAGGCGATGGCTCTTTCTATGTGGCTCAGGATCCTGTACTCCTGTAATCTCCCAAGCCCTCCACGTCCCCTCTTAAGAGCCCCCCACCCCCCCTCCAGGGCCCCCCGGTACTCTGAAAAGATCAAAGGACAGAAATGAGGAGAGGGCAGTCCTCGCCGAGGCTGCGGGGAGGTTTGACTGACATAGTGTTTGCCACATTAAAGGAGAGGGTTTTTAATGGCATGAAAATGTCTTTAATCACAGGAGCTAAACTGTGCTCAGTGCAGGTTCAAGGTGATAGAGATGTTCTTGTTCTACAACTGCATTTTCATCTCACTTAGATTAATTCATATTTTAATTGCTTCTCTCCCTGATTGAAGTGTGCGCGGAAAGGAGCGCTCTGATTCCTTTGATCTCGCTGTTCTCCCTGCAAGGCCAAGGTCAGGCAGGGGCCCTGGAGCAGAGCAGGAGGATTTCCAAGAAGGGCTCCCGGAGGCAGGCGCTGCCTTGTGAGCAGGGGCACGCTCCAGGGGGAGAAAAGGCTGGTGGGGACGGGATAGGGGCAGGGCTGGCCCCACCAGGCTAAAGCCGGGAGCACTGTGGCTTTTTCAACCAGCGAGGGGCAGCGGGCAAGAACAAATATGGTGACTTCGCCAAACCGAACCGTTGCTCAACACATTGCCCTGAGCCGTGTGGTTTGGACCCCTGCTTTGGGTTTGTCTTCAGGCCACGACATTAATAAGACTGTAGCTCACGCTAAACATCACCTGGCAGGGTCCCCGGGTCTTCTGGTCCCAAAGTGTCACCTTGCCCTCTAGTAGGAAAATGCAAAACACCCCACCTGCAAAAGCTCTGGGGTCCCGGAGGGGCTACATGTCTGTGTCTTGTGGCCCCTCTTGTTCTGATATCCTGTCCCTGCTCCCATCTCAGGGTGGTGGCAGTAAAAAAACTTCCCAGGTCCTCCCCACCAGCAGGGACTGCCCATAGGCCAGCAGCCCTCCTGGCTCCCCAGCCATGAGTTCCCCCGTCTGGGCAGATCATTTCCTGTCTTCCTGCCTTCTTTTCCTATGTTTGCCTCTCAGGGGTGTTGGAACAAAGTGCCACGAACTGGGTGGCTTAAACAACAGAAATCTATTGTCTGTGCAAGTCCGAGATCAAGCTGTTCGCAGGGCCATGTTCCCTCTAAAACCTGCAGGGGAGAATCCCTCCTTGCCTCTGTCTAGCTTCGGTGGTGGCCGTCCATCTTTGGGGTCTCCTTGGCTTGTGGCTGCCACTCCAATCCAATGCCTCTGTCGTCACATGTCCACTGTGTGCCTCCTCTGGCTTCACATGCCCATCTTTCCTCTGTGTGTGTCGGTGCCCCCAATTTCCTTTGTCTTCTCGGGACACGAGTCATGGGACTAGTTCCCACCTTCATCCAACGTGACTTCATTTTGACTTGATTACATCTGCAAAGACCCCATTTCCAAATAGGGGCACATCCATCTGTATTGGGGGTTCATACCCACACCTATTTTTTTGAGGGTGCAACATTTCCTCTCTTCTGGAAGACTTTAAATCCTTCCTTCCTCATTGGGCCGAGAAGTTTAGTTTTGCATGTTTGTGCTCCAAGCCATTGGGGCCGAGTGGACTATGTGATGGGGGTCGGGGGGGATTAAAGAAGGCAGGTGGCAGGACACGGGACATCCAAAAAGACCCTCCAGTATTTTCCCAAAGAAAATCTCTTCCCTCCCTAGGATGGGAATCTTGCTTAAAATAAGTTCAGTTTCCCACTTATCGATAGTCATTACTCTTTAATGAGCACCCACCATGGGTCTGTTTTCTTTTCTCTTCCTGACTCTCGTATTTGTCACCGCAATGCTGAAAATGGGACATTATCATTTTCTTTTTTTTTTTCATTTTATTTTTTCTTAATGTTTATTTTTGAGAGAGAGAGAGAGAGAGAGCATGCACAGAAGCCAGAGAGGGGCAGAGAGACAGAGGGCGACACAGAATCCAAAGCAGGCTCTGGGGTCCAAGCTGTCAGCACAGAACCCGATGCAGGGCTCGAACCCTCAAGTGTGAAATCCTGACCCAAGCCGAAGTTGGACGCTCAACCGACTGAGCCACCCAGGCGCCCCGGGACATTATTATTTTCAAAGCTCGGGGACTAAGGCTCCGGGATGCCTAGCAATGAGCAGGTGGAAAGTGACAAAGCCAGGGTAGAACTCACTGCTGTTCAGCGCCAGGGCCAGTCCCTGTAAGGTGCGATTGATTCCGGCTCCCTCACCCACTGGCGGACCGTGCCGTCCATCTCCCCTTCCCCTTCCCCATCCCTGGGCCCTGCAGTGACCGCCTATGTTAGCTTCCCGTGGCTGCTGTACCAAATCACCATATACTGGGTGGTTTAAGGCAATGCACGTTTGTTCTCTCACCGTTCTGGGCGCCAAATTCCGAAATCAGTTTCACCGCGCCAAAATCAAGATGTCGGCAGGGCTGTGCTCCCACTGGAGGCTCTAAGGAAGGATCGGTCCCTGGCTTCTTCCAGCTCCTAGTTGCCAAGGCTCCTTGGCTTGTGGTCACATCGTTCTAATATCTGCCTCTGTGGCTTTCCCTCTGTGTGTGTGTGTGTGTGTGTGCCCAGTATCTCTGCTTCCCTCTTATAAGGATACACATGATCACATTAGGGCCCACCGAGATAATCCCCATGTCTGCCTCCTTAGCTTAGCAAAGATCATTTTGTAGGAAACATTCGTGGGTTCTGGGGATCAAGACGTAGACTGAGCTTCGGGGACCATGATCTAGGGTACCCCCCTGTCCTTTACGGCTCTCTCCTGACTGCTTTGTGGCTTGCAGGCACTGGGTTTCTTGCCCTTCTGGCCCCTTCCAGCAGTGGGAGGTGGAGGGTGGGGGGGAGGGGGGAGGAAGGGAGAGGTTCTTGTGTGTGGCTTGCACCACAAAGAGGCATCAGGGAGCTCTCTCTGTCTGGGTTTTATAAAATGGTTGTAATAATGCTTGTTTGAAAAAGGGCTGGAGATCACGTCCTGAGGATGAACGTACAGGCTGTTTTGGATGGTAGATGGCTGCTTTGAGCCTCCAAGATCTCGTAAAATGGGGGTCTCGCAGAGCCGAGACGAGGAAATTATTGTCCTGCTGGGGAAAAGCGTTCTTCGGAGTGAGAAGGGGGCGGGAGGATGCCTGCATGGGGACCAGTGACGAGGCTGATGGCGTGGCCGCTACCGGAGGACAGACAGGGGCTGCGCCTCCCCACTTGCCACCTTACGGGACGACAGCCATCGTTGCAGATTGGTCGCCAGGGCTTGCGTTAAGAAATCCCCACACATTCCTCCAGCTTTTCCGCAGTAATACCTGATCTTGCAAACTTTCTGTCACTTTTCTGTTTTAAACGTGTTTACCCTAAGCTGATGGCACATCCCCAGTGGTCTCAAAGCATAAAGCTTTTTTGGCCTGAGACGTTTTGGGATGTCGTGGTGCCCTGAGGCTCGCAGCCCGGTGGCCAATGCCAGCTCTCTAAAGATGAGGCTCTGGAGGAACGAATTTGGGGCTCTTGATTTGAGATAATCAGTGGCTGTCTAAGTGCTCGGCAGGTGCATCTCTGGGTCAAATGAGGTGGGCTGGATGTGACTGGCTTCAGCTGAGAAAACAATAAAGAAAAAATGGGAAAGCGCCTTCACGGTAGAGACAGGATGTGCCCACTCTTCTGAGTCCCTGAGAAGGTTGACTGGGAATGGGCAGACATATTATTTCTGATCCACGCTGTGGTGCTTTTGAAAGTAGAGGAGACGGTTCTCATAATTCCGCTGGAATCCCAGGCGTCTGTCCAGACTGTCTCCATTTCCTGTCTGTGAAGAACGTGCGCTTCTGCACGGCTGGCCTTGGGCAAAGCCGGGAGGTAGATTTGCTTACATTATTCTCTTCCCGCTCGCTCTGTTCTCCTCTGCCTGGTGTTCCGAAAGCCATCCTTCTGGAACTCGACGGAAACCGTTTCTCACGTCTTATTTTACAATCCAGGAGGCTAAGAACCCAGGAGATGGCGACTTGTGGTTCCACGGTTAACATGGAGTGGGGTTAGGACTTGTCTCCTCAATCCAGAGGAGAAAACAGGTGCTCTTTCTGGCCGTGACCGGCCAGGGTCCGGCACTGCCTGCCCCGCGGAGCCCAGCTCAGCTCACTCGCTGGGCTTCTGTCCTCTGGCCTCCAAACTTTGGTGCTCAGGTGAGGTGACTGATGGGCAGCTGATGAATTAGCGAATGCTATCATGACATTGCCCTTTGGGGACGACCGCACATTTTCTCTAAAGGGCTTCCGTAGCGTGTCTCCGTGCAAAAGAACGGATCTTGAGCGTTGGCATTTCACCTCCTGGTGGCAGATTTAGCCAAGAGAACCTCAGATATGGGAGGATTTGGGGGGGACACACATACATAATTTCTGGTATTCGTGCGCAGAAGGAGACAGCAGGAGAGAGCCTAAGAGTGTATCCATGGTGGGGAAAAGGGAGGAAGGGTAGGGCATGTGAGACCGTGACCTGAGCCGAAGTCGGCCGCTCAACCGACTGAGCCACCCGGGCGCCCCCGGTTGCACTTTTGATCCTCCTTTGATACTGATTTCTTGCCCTCAGATTTCACTCAGATGTGTTATTCCTAGTGTAACTTCTTTCAGTCTCTATCCCACATGCCAAGTTGACCTGCTAAGACTCCCTACTCTAGGCGGTAACTTCCCAGGATTCCTTTTGCCCTGACTCTATTCCTTATCCTCACATGTATGGTCCCACCTGCATTCACGTTGACAGATACAGAATTCGGAATGCATTCCCGTGTCTTTCTTCTCCTTCTACGTCCCAAAGCCTGGCACAAGTTCAATCAATATTCATCGAAATATACATATACACATATATTTGTATTATATATATATACACACACACACACACACATACACATATATATGTATTATATATGTGTATGTATTATTTTGTATGTGTATATGCACACATATATACACATATACGTGCATATACATATACATATATATATGATTTATATATATACTATTTGTATATATTAGTGTGTATATATACATACATATATATGCATTATGTATATGTGTATGATTATATATATACACACATACATATATATATATATGTACGTATATATACGTATGTATTATTTTGTATGTGTATATGCACACATACATACACATTTATGCACATATACGTATATACGATTTATATATATACTATTTGTATATATTAGTGTATATATATACATGCATATATATGTATTATGTATATGTGTATTATTATGTATACACATACATATATACACACATATATGTATTACATATGTATTATTCTATGTGTATATGCACACGTATATACACATATACACACACATGTATTCACAGACATACACATACACACACATATATATACAATATACATACACATATATACATATGTATATATACAATATACATATGTATATATACAATATACATATACATATACAATATACATATGTACATATACATATGTATATATACAATATACATATACATATATACAATATACATATACATATATACAATATACATATACATATATACAATATACATATACATATATACAATATACATACGAATACATATATGAATCAATGGATTTCAGAGGGTCCATTTGTAGTGACTCTATTGCTTTTAGGTGTGGTGACAAGTTTTGACAAGCCCCATGTCAAATGGACGCTCTGGTCAATAAAAGTGCTTCCATTGGGAAAACAAGGCATGATTCTTGACACGAGGACTGCCTCGTACACAGAGGATGCAGGACTATAACTTTAAAGATAATCTTTCCTGTCGTGACCCGCCCCCCACCTCACCCCACCCCAGCTTGTCCAGCTTTAGATACATTTGCACATCCTGCCTTGATTTGATTAGCGACAGATGCTATTATCTGAGGAAATCTAAATTGCCTCTTCCTGCGCTAATGAACTACTGTACCAAGTACGTGGGCGATTTGAGAACGAGATAGATTTATTAATGAGCACCTAATTAAAGGGACAGTTACAGAGTTCAGGTGGGGGGGGGTTGGAGGTGTGGGGGGGGGAGCGTTTCTATTTCTTATAAAGATTGGCACTTTCCATGGCAAAATTACAATGCTCTACACCTAGTTTAAGGTTTTCAGTGCGGCAACTTAGAAACCGAATGTAGAGTGAAGTTTAATTAAATGTGGTAGAACGTGACACCCTCCTTCCGGCTGGGGGTCAGGTCTATGGGACCTGGGAGCCTCTACACCTGCTACCGACCGTCCGCATCCCTGGGAGGCCTGCCATGGTGCCCATCAGAGGCCCGTGATAACAAAGTGGAATGAGCGCTGCTTTTTGAGGCATCTGAGAGGGAAACCAAAGCCCGGAGAGGCTTGACCTCCATCAAGGTCACTAGAAGTTTACTCCAGTGCCACGAAGAAGGAGCATCGCAGAAAGGTCGGTTCGCATGGGGCAGTGGGCTGCAGGAGAGAAGCAAAAGGGAAATGAGGCCAGAGAAAAAGCAGATTTCTTCAATGAAGACAATCCATCCATTTAAAAAAGTCATTCCCTGAATTATCTTTCATATCCCAGCTGCCTTCCATTGCACGGAAAAGGGGTTCTGCGTTCTCTTCGCACCTCCAGCCAGGAGGCAGACAGAGAGGCTGGGCGAGAGAAGCTAGTCCTTTAATTCTGTTAACCAAAGGTACTGTTTAAAATGACTGGTTCACAGGGCGCCTGGGTGGCTCAGTTGGTCGAGCGTCCGACTTCGGCTCAGGTCATGATGTCACGGTTCATGGGTTCAAGCTCCGCATCGGGCCCTGTGCTGCCAGCTCGGAGCCTGGCACCCGCTTCGGATTCTGTCTCCCTCTCTCTCTGCCCCTCTCCCGCTCATGCTCCGCCTCTCTGTGTCTCAAAAATAAATAACACGTTAAAAAAAAAAACAAACTTAAAATGACTGGTTCACCTGCAGAGGCCCTAGAGTTCAACGTCCCTAGAAATATTTTCTTATTCTTCGAAGACTCACACAAGGATTTCTCAGAGAATGTTGTGGCTTGGGTTACGGTGTTTGCAACAGACGCAGAGAACAGGAGAGGCATGTTTTCCAGCCCTGTATGCATGAGAATAATCTCATCCATTTATATAATGAATAGTAGTCTATTCCACGAGATTTCCCCAGTCGGTCCGCTATGTCTTATTTTATGAAATAAAGAGAGGTGCTCGGTGAAATCATCAGCTCCTTCGTTGCAGAAGCCGGTGGAGGTTTAAAATTGGTCTCTCCTGGTAAGAAATCATGACTGCCTTCTTACGCAGCTACAGCGGAGAAGTTACATAGCCGAGAGATGCCATATTTCTCCCGGGCTTACAAATAGCAACTACAACATCAGCATTCTGGGTTTAAAAAGGAGGGGAATAGATTGGCCCCAACCTAGCCAACAGGTTCCCCAGAGAGAGGGACCAACAGTCCACATGCGTGGTTTTAGCTCAGGCTCGTAAGAAACAGTGTCTGTATCTCCATCAGTTCTGTTGTAGCTGGTGGGCCTTTGCGACAGGGTCCTCTGTGCCGGGCAGCTATTTGGGGTGATGTCACGCAAGAGGCAGCATCTGCTTTGGACCAATAGACACGACGGGGGTACAGGAAATAGTCTCACACCTCCTGAGGAGAAGGCCTGGTGAGAGGTGCCAGAAGATTGAGGTTGAGATCTGAGGTCGTCACAGTGGGAGACGTCCTCAAAACCCTCCCGGAAAGAGGGAAACAGACGGGGACCAACTTCCCAGTGGACTAGAGTCTGGGAACCAAGCTGGGGTGTGTGAGAGTAGCTGGCCTGCCCATTCCACAGAAGGGTCAAGGGAGACTGAAAAGATAGTATCCGAAGGTGATTCTGGAGTTGAGATGCAACCAGACTAAACCGACCAAAGTCTTGGTTAGGGGGGAAAACCATTTCATGCGAGTCAATGGGAAAGCACAGATCCCTACCCTTCAGTGAGGTCAGTGTGGAGCCCTATCGTCAGAGGAGATAAACTCCGTCAAGCCTACTTTGAGAACCACTTCTCCAGGGATGTTTGTGCTGGGGAGGTCGGGGATACAAGTGTCCAAAGGTACTCTGGGGGATTTTGAGATGGCGTGGGATGGCTTCTCCGGAAAGAGCAGATTTCAGGCAGTCCTACGTGCCGACATCCCACAGATCCCCGACGTGCCAGGGCAGGACATACGACATCTCCCTGCCACCAAAGACACCGTGTCTCTACTAAGCTGCTGATGAGAGTTAAGAAACGCAAATCTCTCTTGGGGTGCCTAGGTGGCCCAGTTGGTTGAGCCTGACTTCAGCTCAGGTCGTGATTCCAAGATCATGGGATCGAGCCCCATGTTGGGCTCCACACTGAGCATGAAGCCTGCTGAAGATTCTCTCTCCCTCTGCCCCCCTCCCCCACTCTCTCACTCTCTGTCTCTCTCTCCCAAATTAAAAACAAATGCACTAAAGAAATGCAAACCTCTCTCCGTTCACTGACGTGAAGAGTCAGATCTTAGAATGCAGGTCTGCCAGAGGACAAGGGCTTTTCAACTCCGCTCTTGCAAAAGGGAGACCAGAGAGAGAAACTTATTTTCCCGGGAGGACCCGGTAGTGAGTGGAGGACGTGGGTTCAAATTCAATCTCTTAACACCCTGACTCTCAGTGAAAAAAAATTTCTGAAGAGAAAGGGTGTCCCATGTCATGCCGCATCCATCAAGAGCTCTATACATTCGCCAAAGGAGGAAGGTGAAATAACGGGGTGGAGTTTCCATGCCTGGATCCCGCGATCTGTCACTTCTCCACAGGATCCTAGATTTTCCTTTCTTTACGTCAAGATGAAATGACTGCCTTTCAACTTGGGCATCCCAGGAAGGAGGCTTTCTGGTCTCACTCTTTTACCGGAAGCTGAGCACAGGGTCCTCTTCACGTCAAGCTGGAGTCAAGGTTCCAGGGCCAGCCCTTGAGTAACTGTCGCTTCCCTGTCATTGGAGGGGCAGGAGAGGCAGAATCAAAGAAAACTATCTCTTCTTCCACAACCACCGTCTGTTGTCATACTCTGCTCCTGAGTCAGGTACATAAGAGGACAAGGACGTAAAAGAACAAATTCTAACAGAAATCCAGAGGACTGGGGGGGGACTAATAACACCCCACCAGCCCCCCTGGCACACGATACTACTTAAATCACAGATGGAATGATAAAAATTCTAACAGGAAAAAATGGGTAGATATGTCTTCATATAGGTCCTCCCCACTCGGGATGGAGAAGAGTTGTGTCTTAATAACTCATCTGAAAAGTGTTTTATCAGGAAGGTGGAGGACAGGACTCTAGCTAGGGCCCCCAAACCTCGCCTCACTGGACAGTTCCCCACTGCTGTTTTCTATGGTTGTCCTTATTGCATGGGGAAGATCTGACTGGAAACGCTTCAGGAAGAGCATCTTTCACATGTAGGACCCAGGTCACTTCCGCCCCCATGGAGCGTGTTCTCCATGGACTGGACTCCACGCAACACATGGGCTTGGTAAAGAGAGTGGCCCCTTCCTGAACTAAAGTTCCGGGTTCTTATTTTATATGGCCAGATTGGCCAGAGTTTTAATGAGTTGGGTGGAGGGATGTGATGGTGGTGGATGTGGGTTGGAGGCTTGAATCAGATCGTTACAAAGAAATGCCGTTATCACAGATTTTCAGCCTCACCATTATGATGAAATTGATTAATCATTTAGACAGCTTGTATTTATTGAGCCATTGAGCTGACTACAAATATGGCTGGTCCCTACACTCTTGGAATATTAGAGACTCCCTGGGAGACAGAGAAGAGACCAATATTATACTTAAAAGTTGACGCACTGGGATGAGTGCCACACGGAAGAACGCCATGGTTCTCCAAGAGCATGGTTACGTGAAGCCAGCGTATGGGTTGTCCAACAGCATGGGTACGAATCCAGTCTATGCAGGAACCGGACAAGACTTTCTGCCTCACTGTTTTTCACTGCTCTTCTCAATGAGCGGATTACTCAACCCAAGCTTTGAACCCTAACGGTACTTTGGTTTTGCAGAGTATGTGTGCCTGGGATGGCATCGTTTTTAGCACATACTTGTCATTACTGAAGGGATGGGGGTTCCAGTGACTGAGGGCAAGACCTTAAAGGTACAGTGTCTGCTTCTTCCCAGAGCAGGAGACTATAGTTAATGGTTAAGTTTAGTGCCATTCCACTGAGACCTGTATTAGGCAGGCTTTCCAGAAAAACAGAACCAATGGGATATATGTAATTATATAATTCTTTATGTGATATTATAATATAGATATAATAATATATTGATATTATAATTATGTTATAAAATAAAATATTGTGTAATGTTGATACATATTAATAGTTGAATATGTATTAATATACAGAGTTGTTAATTATAAATAATTATAATTAATAATAAGAAATATATTTATATATATAATATACAGAGAGAGAGAGAGAGAAAGGAGAGAGAGAGAAAGAAAGAAAGAGATTGATTTTAAAGAATTGGCTCATGCTCTTATGGAGGCTGGCAAGTCCAAAATCTGCAGGAGAGACCCAGGTAAGAGACGACATTGTAGTGCAAGTCCAAAGACCATGTGCCTCGGAATTCCCTCTTGTTCCAGGGCAATCGGTCTTGGTTGCATTCAGACCTTCAACTGATTGGATGAGGCCCACCCACGTGAGGAAGGGCAACCTGCTTTCCAAAGTTCACAGATTTAAATGTTAATCTCATCCAAAAAAACATCCTCACAGAAATATCCAGGGTAATGTTTGACCACATATCTGGGCACGGTGGCCCAGCCAGGTAGACACATAAAATTAACAAACACAGCACCCTTCGAATAAGCTCAAATATTGCGTGAAGAGGGAAAAGTCGAGGGGCTCTGTGGTGTTTGGAGAAGCTCTTGGAGGAGACGGGAGTGAAGCTGAGTGTCATTAGAACAGGAAGAATTAGGGAGGAAAGCAGTGAACACGGTGAGGACAGAATGCTCATTTTCCAGCGTTTCTTAAATCGAGAACATCTGGCACGGAGACTAAGACACAATCATCACGTTCACTACAAACCATAACCCTGGGGCAGGAGTGGGTGTGTGAGGGAATACAGGGCTCTGGAATATTCCTTTCTGGCCCACTCCCACCTCCTGAACCTTTAAAGCTCTTTGCGAGTGGAATAATGAACAGCGAAAAACACTGGTTGTGTCTCAGTGCTCTTGTATATCTGCCAGAACTATAGGGAAAATCGTGACACTTCTCAGAATATAGTCTCAGTTTCTGTTCACCTGTCTCATAACATACACATTAGTGGTTTAAACCCTCATGGCCCCAAACCCTGCCTTACTTACCCCTGTGCTTCCAAAGCCCAGCACGGTTATGTCCTGGTTATGTGACAGATGGGCGTGTCCCCTCGGGAAGAAAAGAGGGGCTGAAAAAGTGGGTGGCCGTCCCCCCAAACTCACCCACTTAGGTTCCCCACGATCATTTCCCATTTCCCCAAGTCTAGCAGGAAAAGAATGCCTCACTTTCTCTCCCGTCCCCAGCCTCCCACCAGCTACTCCAGCGACGTGCAGATTAGTATTGAATTCCTACCATCCTGCGGATCCCTGCAGCGGAATTCCGCTTTATTTGATGTCATAAAACGCGGCAACCTTGCATTTCAGCGCGCCAACCGAAGAGACCCTTACGCCAACGGGTATATTTCCACAGACCCCACACAATAGGCCTAATTGCGTGGGTTTGCGGTGTAAGTGGAGGTCGTTTGATTACTAGCTGTTTTGTACCAGGAAAGTGCACATTAATTATTTAAAAGATGGACTTATAATTATTGTAAGCCTTAAGTAATTACCTATAATTTTGGCAAGGGTTAGAAAAACGGATAGTCTAGCAAATTCAGGTTTTAGTCGTTAGTACGATCATAATTACATTTAAATTGCAAAATGAAAATTATGCAATTTATCTCCCCAATAATGCATAAACATTACAGTGATTGTAGGTTTTAATGGACTATAAAAACTAGAGTAGCAATGGGCAGTCAGGGGCACTCTCAGACCCTTGTTACTATTTTATATTTTAACTGCTTCCTCCACACCCCTGCGCTATCCTCTCCTTGGGTTAGCAGTGTGGCGCTCTAGAATTTCTTTCGACACGAACGCAGGGAGCACTTTGCAGGAGACGAAGGACGCGAGGCTCTTTTTGGTAAATCTTAAAAGAACACTGGAGTGATTGCACCAGAGCGAAGGAAAGGAGGAAACTACTTAGGGTCTATCCCAGAGCCGCAAAATCCTTTCAAACTTGAATTCGAATCGGAAGGGGATTATCACACCTGTTTTGCAGGTGGGGCCACTCAGGCTCAGAGAGGGGACCAGCTGTTCTGGCAGCTGTATGGCCTGGGACCAGAGCCTCGCATGTCATGTCGATGCGTTGTGGCTGGCTGTCACTCGCTCCTATGTGCCCTCTTCAGGGCCAGGACCCATTCAGTTGCACATAAGGCATTAGATGGGCTGGTTTTGCTGGGCGAACACAGCCATGCTCTACTGAGGCATAAAATCATGACATTTTCGCCCGACACCCTTCGCCTGAAGTCTCTTCTCCTCTGGGCGGCCAGTGCACCTGCCAAACGAAGCTCAGATACCGCCTCCTGCGCGAAGCGCTTGCTGGAGCAGAAGCCCTCACCCCCTTGCTTTGTTCCCATATTGACCTGATCAATGTCGGCCTGATAAATGTCTCCGTCGCAATTCGCGTTCATGAGCGACAAGCTGTAATACAATACGACCGTCTCCCTCGCTGCGCTGAGAGCCTTCAAGAAATCATCCTAGTTCATGTATCGTTGGCAGCCGGCGGAAGCTGAGGAAATGTTTATTAACTGAGTCAATCAACTAATCAATCACGTATTATTTGTCCAGTCTGCTTATTGTCTTACGTTCCAGGCAGTGCTGGTTTTCACGGAAGGGAATGACAGGATCTCGAGATACCGCGATCCAGCAAAGAGAAACAAACAGCGGATGACAGACAAAATGACAATGCCGACATATGTATCGTCACTGAGCAAACGGCGCTAGACTTGGAAGTGTTTGCTTAGATCAGTTATCAATTTTTCCTCTGCCGGAAGGCCACAGGAGTTGCCCAGACACCTATCTGCCTTGCTTAATCAGGTTCAGTTTACCTCGATGCAAGAAGGTAAATATTTCCCGTTGTCATCGTCTAATTACGGGATGATACCAACAATAAATATTGACTGAGAACCTAATCTGTGTCAGGCTCCACGCTGGGAAGTAGGACGCCAAAAAGAACGGGCTCCAGCCTGTGTGTTACTCAGGGAGACAGACTCGGGCAGCGCAAATGCAAAGCGAAACAGATGTATGCCTTTCATCAGTAAGCACTACAAGAGTGGGGAATGGGGGTACGTGGAGGGGTGGGTGAGGGTGAAATGCCCCAGGTGGTGGGGACAGAGAGAGAGAGCCTAAGGGAGACGTGGGTTTGGAGACCACCCCGAAAGAGAGGAACGATTTCAGTAGTCCAGGAAGAAGGATTGGAACGGTCGTTCCAAGACTAGGTAACACGACAGCTCAAGGCGTGAGCTGCCGAGCTCCTGGGGGGGCTCAGTAGGTTAAGCATCTGACTCTTGATTTCAGCTCAGGTCGTGATCTCATGGTCATGAGATCGAGCCCCGCATCGGGCTCTGTGCTGACAGAGCTCATTGCCTGCCTGGGAATCTCTCTTTCTCTTCTCTCCCCCACTCTGGCTGACCCTCTCCCGCACTCGCGGTCACGTGCTTTCTCTCTCTCACAATAAATAGACATTTAAAAAATAAAACAAAATAAAATAAAATAAAATAAAATAAAATAAAATAAAATAAAAGCATGAGCTGTGTTCAAACTGCACTGCCGATGTTCCAAAGCTTGCAATCTTGATGAGCTCTTAGGGTAGCAACTCCTATAGAGTCCTGATTCTCGTTTCCCTATCCTAGGCTGATCCTATGCTCTGATCCTGGCTCCAACTTTCCTGAGGGTTACTATTTGGACGGCCAACTGCCACCATCATCCCATCATCATAGTGGCTCAAAATGAAGGGAGGTCCCCTTAGGTAATGGTGCTTTGCGGAAATGGTATGTTTGCATGCCTGTTTGTTTGTTTTTTTTAAGTTTATTTATTTTGAGAGAGACAGAGCCAGCGTGAGTTGGGAAGGAGCAGAGAGAGTGGGAGACAGAGAATCCTAAATAGGATCTACCCTGTCAGCATGGAGCCTGATATGGGGCTCGATCTCAGGCAACTGTGAGCGGATGACCTGTGCCGAAACCAAGAAATCAGACGCCTCACCGACTGAGCCAGCCAGGCGCCCTTTCGTATCTGTTTTGAGCAAAGAGAGTCTGTAGGTCAAGCGGTCTTGGGGTGGGCAAAGTTCTGGGAGCTTGAAACTCACGCTTAGAACACAGTATTGTCGGAGGGAATTTGCTTGATTAGGAAATGCAACTGCTTCCAGAACTCGGCTCCCAGGCCCGGAAGAATCAGACGTAGATACAACTCGAAAAGAAAAGAAAAGGACAGAAAGCTAAGGGAGTATTTCTTCTCACGTGACTGTCCAGTGCTGAATATTATGAGGATTAGCAAACCAATGGTTGCACAATCTCCGCCCTCAGGGAACCTTGCAACTAATGGAAGATAAGGAGGGGGGGGGATCAGACAAGTACATACATGGCTTTATTATATGGGAGGTTATAATGGCCATGAAGATATGGTAAGTATAGTAGGGCAGGGAGAGTGTGGTCGCTTCAGCTGAGAATATCAGCTGCCATTTTTGATTAAGGTTTTGGCATTTAAACTTGGTCTTGAAAGAAAGGTAGGCTTCTGTGTGTTAGACATAAGGGAATGTGGATTCGCAGAGGAAGCAGCACCTACGGAGGCAGGCGGATGGGCGAAAAAGCACCTATCACCTGTGCTCGTTGGGATTATCTTGGGTGCAAGTGACTGAAAAATCCAGTTGCCACAGCTCAGGTAAAATGGAGATTAGCAGTGAGGCTCACAAAGTTGTGAGACTGGCAGGGGAATAGCTAGTCGCGGGGGGCAAGTGGGACAAGGGGCCTGAAAATCACCAGGACTCACTGTGACCACCTCCGTCTCTGATTCTCTCAGCTTGTCATTTGTATTCTTCTAGACTCTCTGTCTCCTCCTGGTGGGAACCGTGGTGCCACTCTCCCGTTAGCATACCTGCCGGATTCTGGTTCAAGTTCTAAAGTCCTATGAGAGAGGCCAGTTCAGGTTGAACGTCCGCTCCCATACCAACAGTGAGGGCCGTGAAGGGGGTAAGGGGTCATATGAAAACACGGAATTTGTAAGAATAAGGATATCACTTCTGAATCTGCCTTCCGGACTTGGGAAAGAGCATTTGTGCTAAGAAGGGGAGGGGTGGGGATAAAATATGAAGCCTGTTTCCCAGAAGAAAATAAGAAAAGTGCGGACGTAGAAAGTAAGAGGTGCCTCAAAATACAAAATATGAGTGCGGAAGTCATGGTTGGAAACGTTGGGCCAGAGACGGATCACGGCGCACGTTGAACGGTGGGCGTCGACGGACGATCTCTGGGCTTGAGACAATATTTAGCACTGGTGAGTTTTGAGTTGACGCTTTTTTATCATATCGTTTTACCTGGCTTTTCACGAGCTCCCCATTAAATCAGGCCACTGATGGATTAGATTGAAAGGCAGGTTATAGGATAGAAAAAAAAAGTTGAGATTTTATCACAAAGACTAGGCAGATAAACCAGGCAGGGTAGGGATAATAATATAAGGCGCCCATTTGAAAGCCTTTTACATACAAGAGAATGGCTAATTTTAATCGTGAGTGCCTGTGTTGAGTAGGCATCCAGGAAGCTGAGATGGTCACGTCCCCTGGAGTCAGTTTCCCGGAACTATGCCCTGCTGGTCTCCTGACCCCACAGGGCTGGCTCATCAGACCCACCTCGGAGAACTGGAGCTTCCAAGCCTGTAGATCCACGCAGCTGACGGCCAACTTCTAGACCTCGTTTAATGGAATACACCCGCTGCGGAGAGTATGAAAGATGTTGACCCCATGGGGACTCGAATTGTAGTTTTCTTTTGGAGAACGAACACAAGGTCTTCTTTCCAAAGACATGGGGCTTCCCCACGAATTCGGCTGGAGGGCCTTGTGGGATTTCTGAACTATCCTGGCCAAAGAGAAAGCGTTATTTAGACGATCTCCCACGGACGAAGTGTTCCTAAGCTCTGCCCTGCCCTTCTTCCATTAGTTTTAGTTGAGCTGGACGTACTTACGAGGGAACCGGACGACTGTGTTTCTTCCATTGAAAAGTAGCTTCCTTTCTTGTGTGGGGTGGAGTTTTCTGCATTCGGGCGAGCAGTAACAAGGCCAGCGCTGAAACGCTAACTTCTCAAGAAACGATGGCAGGTGGACTGAGTGGGGAGTTTGACTGCAACAAATGAGTTCGGCAGACCATCAGTTATCCTTGCCAAAGGCTGGCTTCCGATGTCCCGGCCGGAGGGTGGATAGTCCCCATTCCAGGCACGGTGAAGGCTGTCTCCTTCTTGGGCAGGGATTAGGTCTGGGATTGCTTAGAAATGAGCCCCCCCCACCCCCACCCCCATGAAATCTTGGAGGGCTTGCTGCCTCTGTGTTCATCCACGGAACAGGAGATCCATGGATTGTCTGTGCCTGGGGTCAATACCGAAGACCAGGCTGGATCAGATTGTGTGCCCATCGTCCTGCACACCCCTTAGTCGTTCTCCCCAGATCTTGACACGTATCCGTAAAGATTCACGGGTGCACGCGGCATGCCTGGGATGGGGGGCCACGGAGGGTCACGAGGGAAGAGGGGCGGCCAAGATTGATCACCAGGCCGCCCTCGGAAGTCACAGAGGCTGAGCCGACGTCAGAAGTGTGCCCCAGACGCTGTGACACGGTGTTTAAAGGCGATGGCGGGCTCAGCTGTGGTTGAGCAGGCATCTGTACGGGCAGCACCTGTACCAGCTTCTGCGAGAGGGGGCATGATGTACACGGAAGGCCAGGTTCTTTTGTCCCAAGCGCCACTGGACACTGAGACCGAGGCCGCCGAGGGGCATTCTGGCTCCATCAGACCCAGAGCTACCTTAGCTTCCCCTGCGGTGCCCCTCAGTACACCAGGTGGTTGGGGCTGAGGAACACCAGCACAGGGAGGTGACTGTGGGCCTGACCCTGTCTTGGAGACATTTTCTAATTAGCTCCAGAAGGCTAGTAACGGCAAAAGACAATTCCCCTGACTCTGGCCTACTGGAGTTTCCTTTGGAAGTATCCTCATCTGTCACAGGTGCTATGAGAGGATTCTTGACGACCTAAAATGTCACTTCCAAGTCCAAGACTATCATTTCCTTATTCCATTCTACCAAAGGCCTTCAGTTTATAGTTACAGTAGCTTCTCGTTTTGTCTTACGAATGTAATACACGCGGATCGTGGAACATGTAGAAAAATGTTAATCAAAAAAAGTAACATTTTCGGAAGATGACTACAGTCTCGGAAGGATAAAGAGCTAAAATTGGCGAGTGAAGTAAGACCTTAAAACTCTCATGGTTATTTTTTCCCTGGGGTATTGGTGCTGTTTGGCCGTCGCTTATGGATATGCAGAGGTGATCTTTCCATTAACGCATGCAAGACAGGCAAGCGAGGGCATAGAGGATACAAAATGGGAGAAGCCAAAAAAAAACCCTCTTCTTTTTGATTTTTACATGCATTTTCATGCTTCCATTTGAGCGGAGACTTGTCTGGTGTATTTGAAAATTCACTTCAAAGGAAATAATAAAATCTCGGTGTAAGAGAAATTGAGACGCTTTCCAATTTCCCGACTTCAATAAAATGCTCCCCAGCACGTCTCCGAAAGTCACTCTGCACAGGAAATTGACAACCATGGTTCATTTCCAAGGTGATGAGGGAGGGAACAGGGAGGACAGCACAGGGACAGGGAGACACTGGCCTCACCAGCCTTCGGTGCCAAGCTTTCAAGACTTCACGTGCAAAGAACATGGCCAGTGGTGGTCTAGGTGCAGTCTTGAAAGATCTGAGGAAGGGGTATGTGGCTCCTGAAGCTTATGGCGGGCGGTCAAAATGATAGACCCAGGAGAACCACTCCAGTGGAGACAATGGGGGTTTATTGTATCTGGGCGCTTAAATGGATCCAGATTACCCATGTGACTCAGTATAGAGAGAACAAGGCCAGCTGAGAGCAACATGTTCCTTCTCCCTCTGGCATGTATCTTCATTGCCCTCCCAGGAGCCCATCGTCCTGCACACGCCTTACTCATTCTCCCCGGATCTTGAGTCCTTCGGCCATTCTTGGGCTTCTGCTACTGACCTCAGACTTACTTCGCTTTCATGGTAGTCTGGATTTCATAGCTGTCAGGATATTTGTCTGCCCAGCCTGACTCTTTCCAGGTATAAGCTTCTTCATTCACATCTTTATTCACTCTGATCCTTGGAGACCCTTCCAAGAAAGCGAACTCCAATAAAGAACGGCAATCAAGGTTTAATCCTCTGTTGGTTGGATGGAAAAGCTTTATTGGAATTAGGTCAAAAGGACAAGACCACAGGCAACTAGACTGGATTCAGGGCTGAGAGCTCTGTCCATTGGGAAAACGAAGGCTAAATCCATTCCAGAGAGAAAGGCAAGGCTCCACACATAGACCACAGTCGGTAGGTTGGACTCCCGCGAGAGCCCACCTGAATATTTTGCGGTCTGTGAAGTCGGTGGTTAATTTAACTACCACCCACCCAGCCTACATGCCATGTGAGGCAAACAAAAGAGGAAAGAGAAGGGACATTGTTTAAAATACAAAAATGCATATATGACATCAGCCATGCACCTTATCTGTACGCACCATATCGATCTCCAATTGTAGGTTCTGTACGTCTGCCTTTCGGTGTCCAAAGTGACTCTTGATCTGTCCCCACAACCTGCACAATTTTTCTATTTTTGTGGGTCTGGCCAGAAGCCTTGGGGACATCCTTGACCCCCTCTCTTTTTCTCATTCTATATCACTCTGTCTGTAAGTCTCACTGGTTTTACTTTCAAAAATACATACGGAATCCATGGGGTGCCTGGGTGGCTCAGTCGGTTAAGCGTCCAACTCTGGGTTTTGGCTCAGGTCATGATCTTGCGGTTCATGGGTTCGAGCCCCACATGGGCCTCCTTGAGATTCTCTCTCTCTCTCTCTCTCTCTCTGCCTCTCCCCTGCTCACAGTTTTTCTCTCCCTCAAAAATAAACAAATAAACTTAAAAAAATACATGTATGGAATCCAAGCCCTCCACCTCCTTTCCCTGTTACAAAATCCTGTTTCAAACATCACCGGCTCTTGCTAGGTTTACTGCCATAGCCTCCTGACTAGCCTGCCTCTTCCTCTTCTTGCCCTGCTCTCCTCTATTCTTAACACAGCGGCCAGGGTGAACCTGTTGAAAGGTTGTCAGATCAATATGCACCATCTTGCCCTAACGCCCAGTGGCCTCCGGTATGTTCTACAAGAAACCAGACTCCTCAGCATGCCTGCGGGACATCCATGATCTGGACCCCATGACTCCCTGACCTCGTGGCCCGATCCCTCACACTTACCCTACTCCAACCACCCTGGCCTCTTCAGTCGTCCCCCAATATGGCTGGCTTGTCCCCACCATAGCACGCGTGCACCTGGCACCCCTCCTACTTGGAAATCTCCACACACTGCTTGTGCATCTGCAAGCCCTTGGTGTCCTTATTCAAGTGTCACCTTTTCAGGGAGGCCGGCGCTGACCCCAAGGCCTACGTCCTCCTCCAACGTGTGGTTCGGTTTCTCTGTGTCTATTTGCCTGTGTATTTCTTATCACCTTCTAGCATGATATACATTTCGTTTCTTTATGGGATTTGTCACTTACACAGACTCCATGAAGAAAGGGAATTTTGTCTGCTTCATTCATTACTTTGCCCCTTGGCCCAGACAGTGCTTGGCACATAGGAGATGCTCAATAAACGCTTGTGGAATGAATGAATGAATGAATGAACGAACGAATGAATGTTTGAACTGCTCATGGGGCAGTAGCTGATGTCCCGCCAATCTATAATGCTTCCCTCTTCTAGAACCCATTCCACTTTCCCTCCCCTTTTCCCAGGACCTCGGCCAACGGGGGGCCCTTCGACAGGTTACAAAGACCCAACTCTGCGTCCTGACGGCTCTTAGCCTGTGGTGTATCTGCCTGTGCAGAGTTATTGCCATTTCCCGTGAACCTTTGCCCCAGGTCAGAGAGGTGTGACTGTCCCAGACAGAGCTCTGTCTGTACTTTGCCTCCTCGCCACTGGTACCAGCGGCCCCATTTCCCTTTGCTACTCTAGGTGATCGTCCCTGCCAACGGGGTGACCACCTTCGTGCCAGTAAAATGAGTAGCAGGAAATAGCTGGGTGGGCAGTCTCTGCTTCCAATTCCACTCTCTGTCCTAAGAGAGTCAGAATCAAGGATATCGGAAGAAACACATTTACAAATGGGTCTTCAGGTACGTCTGGGCGGGGTGCCCTTGGTGCTTTCCCTCCGCATTCCTGGGCCCGTGCACTCTAGACGCCACGTTCTGGACCCTGGTGCCCGACCTGCGGAAAGACGGCCTCCAACTTAGAAGGTATTGTCTTCCAGCCGGCACTGTAATTGAGCCATCCGGGAGCCTTTCCACCAAGCTGTAAAGTCAGATGCTTCTGGGTGATAGGATTCATGATAAGAGTGGATCGCATAGGCATCAGCTCATTGCCTTTCTTCTCTGCCCCCGGGAGTACATTCTTTGGTCAGAAGCAATGTTGTGTGAGACAGTGAATAATGTATTCGGTGACTTGACAGATGACAGGGCTGGCAGAGGCCTGACAGGCCAGGAAGAAGAAACAAAATCAAACCCAGAATGAAGGTCCGTTCCATCAGGACAAATTGCAGAGGCCCCGGTGACAGGAGTGGCTCGGTGTAATTAACCTGCCGCCAGGTAGCTGGATGACCTCCTCGAGGTATTTTATCATATTGATGTCCCTCATGTCTATGGTTGGTTACAAATATCAGCATCCCGGTCAGTCTAGAGTGGCAGCAGGTGACAAGAGAGCTTTGGTGAGAGGAAGTCCATACCGCTGAGCCTTTTCCTCCCCTCCCTCCCTAGTCCCGTAGCTGCCGCTTTGGCCACCGGCTTTTCTCAGTGGTACTTGGCTATTTGCAGAGGAGGGGGGTTGAGACTGAAGGAAGAGTCCATCGGTCCATCCTCAGTGAAAGGGGCCTTTCGGTGAGCGTTTACACTGGCTACAGATACTCTCAGGCTCTGGCCCGTGGAAAAGTCCCCCAACCGCTTTGTCCTCAATGCCCCGGTCTTGCTCCTTCCAAGTCCCTGTTTGTCGGAGCCACCCTAGCCTCCCGTCCTTGACTTCTTTGCATACTTTATAGTGTCTGTATTAGCAGCCAGCCTGATTGGCCCCCGGGGATTGTGAGATTCTAGATGGTCGTGGACAATAGCATCATTAGCTGCTTTAGCTTATTGTTTATGGCGATTTGGAGGAAGGAGAGCTCCAAGAAGTGAAGGGAATATTGAAGAGTGAGGACCAAGGGCACTCGAGGGTCTAGGTAGCATGGATTTTGCCGGTCCCACCAGAGCCCAGCTGCTGGAGTAACCGAGCGGGTATCATCTTCATGCCCACCGTCACCACTCAAGACTCACGTTCTATTGCGAAGCGTCTGATTGATCCAGCTCAGATGTGCGTCCCTGCTTCCTGGCTGTCTCGCGGGAGGGGAGCGGTTTCCCCAAAGGAAACCAAGACGCCATATCAAAAGAGCCCCAAACTCCACAAATGTCCGCGATGCCGGACTCCCTGGTCTAAGGATCTTCAAGAGGTTCGGGGTCTTTTAGTGGCGATGGTCGTGGCGATCAGGCGGGGAGGGAGTGACCAGTATCCGTAAGCTGATTTGGAGAGCTGATGGATGATACATGCTAGATTCTTCTTCCCACCCAAGTCTCTCTTTCCTCTGTTCATTCCCGAGCCGTCCCCCCCCCTTCCCCCCACCCCTGTCCACAGTCTAAACTCATGCTTTTCTTGTTGGATATATGATCACCAGCCACAATCATCTCAGAGATGACCTTTGCCCTGGTGACCTGCGTTCCATCTTTTTTTTTGTTTGAAGTTTATTTTATTTTGAGAGAGAGCACGAGTTGGGGAGGGGCAGAGAGAGAAAGATTCCCAAGCAGGCTCTGTCAGCACAGAGCCCGACGTGGGGCTCGAACCCGTGAACCTCGAGATCGTGACCTGAGCCGGCGTCGGTCGCTTAGCCCGCTGGGCCACCCAGGCGTCCCAGCCTGCTCTTTTTAAGGACCGCCCCGATCTCACGCAGGTACGTCAGACCACACAGCCCACTGGTGGCTGCAGCCGCCCCGGCCTGCTGGCCCCAGCCTCCGCCCCTGGACTTTCTGCACATAGGATCCTATAAAAGGCTGCCACAAAGGAAAGAGTGAAGCAGCTCCTGAGCGCCTGCGCTCAGCCTCATGACAGGTTTTCTTTAGCTCTCGATGACGTTTGGGCCAGCAGTCCCCGAGGACCCCCAGAAGAGGCACGCCATTCCTGCACTCAGGTGTCAGATCCAGAACTAAGGCTTGGGCTGGGGACGAGGAAGGGCCGTGGGGAGAGCGGCGGAGGTGTTCTAGAGCGCTGCACCCGTCCGACCCCCTCCCGGCGTGGTTCTCGGCCCAACCCCAACCTCCTGACAGGGCTCCCAGAGAAGGAACCCGGGCACCTCCAGGTCTGGCAGCCTGCGGGCTTTGTCGCTGGCGCATGTCCTCTCCGAGCCTCCGTTTCCCCTTTCCGGGGAGCGCGGGGAGGAACCGCGTCTGGATCAGCGTGGGCGCGCCCGCGCCTGTAGATTTCTCCCTCGCGCAAGCGCGCTGCACCCAGCGATGCATTTTTCTCTACGTGGTTTTCCTTCAGAGCCGCGTCTAGTCTCTGGGCTCGAATGCTACCAAACGGTATGGTCTCGACGAGAAAGCTGGCTCACGGAAGGAATTCATTTCTAGACGCTCTGGCATCAGAATCAGCCGGGCAAGATCAGACCCGAATACCTGCGCTGCCTCTCTACCTACGCGGTGAGCATCTGGGGCGGAGCGGCCACTCCATAATCATCGCTGTGCTGTTTGAGCATATATGCTCAGTGTCCGGGCCCATGAGTGTAGACGGCTCCACGCACGCGGGCCTAGCTGCCATGAGCAATATTTCGGCAGTGCTAGCCGCTGAGATCATTTTCATATGCTAATAGGAATTAATAATTCATGCTCCGTAATCTGCCCGCTGTTTTTTTTTTTTTTTTTTTTTTTTTCCATCCTCGCGTCTCACCGGGGGGCCCAAAGCGGACCAGACACGATGCCTCCTGGAGGGACGGCCAGGCTGTCTGCAGAGCGAGCTCCTTGGAGGGCGAGGTGGGCCTGAGTCTCTTCTGC
This sequence comes from Panthera leo, assembly GCF_018350215.1. Lineage (NCBI taxonomy): Eukaryota > Metazoa > Chordata > Mammalia > Carnivora > Felidae > Panthera > Panthera leo. Next base: position 11,787,270 of record NC_056694.1, on the reverse strand, counting down.
TGAAGGTAGGGAAATGACTGAGGCGGGGGGTTTAGAGGAGAGGCCAGTCTTTCCTTTAGGGACCCCTTCGTGCTCCGTGCCGGCAGCCGGGGAGCCGCAGGGAGCGGCCTCCGCCTGCCCTGGGAATGTTCTCTGCTCCCGAGCATTGCTACATTTTCTGACTCTTGGCAGCGATCGCTTTAAATTAGGTGCCCTGTGACTTTCTGGACTTTGTGGAGCCCCAGTAAACCCTCCTTGGAAAGCAGGCCTAGCAGGCCACGAGGGCTTTTCCTATTTAGGCTAACGTCTGTGTCACCCTCAAGCTTGGAGGAATTTTCCAGGCCGCTAATTTGTACTTTGCCAGGAGACAAGAGTGATGAGTGGTATTATTTTAGGCTTTCTAAATTGGAGCACCGCTTCTGGGTACTAGATGTTCTCAATTTCGTATTTCCTTCAACTCCGAGATCTGGCAGGTTTTGTTGTGTTCTTTCAAAGGGCAGTTGGGTTTTTCAGAGAAGTATTTCTGGCTCCTTTCCTCGGTGTGCTAAATGATCGCTTTCGGTTCTGCAATTGAATTCAACAAATATTTATCATGTGCTTATTAGATGCCAGGCTCAGAGCTAAGTGCTACAGAGGGTGTAAAGATTGATGACCCCTGTGCTTATTCATGCATTTGTCGGGTCATTCGTACAACGTTTTTGAGGACCTGCTATTGACCAGTTACTGGCAGGTGCAGAACTGGAGCTTTATGTCAATTAAGACTGGTTACTGGTTCCAGTAACAACAAACCTAACAAAAGTGCCTTGAATAAACAAGGGCTTTTTTTTCCCCTTATATATCAAGAAGCCCGGAGTCAGCTACTTACCGTATTAGCTCATAGGCTGTATGATGTTTGGGCTGATACGTCTGCTATCACTAAGCCTCTTCCTCACGCTCTCAAGGTGGCTGCTACACTTCCAGCCATCACTTCTCCTTCAAGGCAGGAAGAAGGAAAGGCCAAGCGTGCTGTTGGGATCTTTTCCTCAAGAAAGCATAAACTTCCCCACGTCACTTTCTCTCCGCCAAATTCCCTTTAGGTCTCATTGGCCAAGACATAGAGGGCCTGGTCGGGCCCGGAGGTACAAGGGGACCCGGACAGGGGACAGAGCTGCCGTGATCGGCTTTGTCATGATACGTTGTGGAGCGCCCTCTTGGGCTTCTGTTCGTAAGGAAGAAAGATTGGATGCACAATAGTGTTTGCCAAAGTCCTAAATGAAAGAGTCAGGGTACTTGCCTTCAGGAATTTGTCGTCTAGAGGCGAGGCAGAGGGAGGGGGGTGGGGGGGGCACTGGTGGAGGGAAACACCACGGTCGCAAAGCATCTCACGCGCAGGGGTTCATTTGGTTCTTAATGTAAACCTGTGATGTGGGCAGGACAGAAATCATTAGTCTCACTTTATAGATGTCCCTGTCTATGACATAAAGACACCAAGAATGCTATTTGGGGGCCCCAGGGTAAGGAACCGTATTTCAGGGAACAAACTGTAGGTCTGCTGACTCTTATTGGTGCTCCCATCGTGTCCTTTTTTTTAATTGTTTATTTCTTTATCTTGGGGGGGGGCAGAGAGAAAGAGGGTGTAAGCAGGGGAGGGGCAGAGAGAGAGAGAGAGAGGCAAACAGAGAATCCCAAGCAGGCTCCTCGCTGACCGTGGTGCAGATCCTGACGTGGGGCTCGATCCCAGGAACCGTGGGATCATGACCTGAGCCGAAGCTTAGCCGACTGAGCCACCCAGGTGCCCCAAAAGTCAAATATTTTTAAAGGGAACGCAAACTAGACGGCCATAGGCCAGTTTTAATCGCTTTTTCTTTATGCTCATACTCCTTTGGATGTCCTGCACAAATCCCACGGTGCTGGCTCTCCTACCGGGATGAAATGCCACGTTCCCGACCTCCCGTACTGTGTACCTTTCAGAAATGAAAGGTCTCACGTTAACTTGCCCAAGAAAGCCAGCCGGATGGGGAAGCATAGTCCCAAAATGCCTGGCTGGGGCTAAACATTTCGCAGTTTACCGTATAAGTGTCGTTATCTCCGTATAACAGATAAGGACCTCCCAGCCCAGAAAAGGTAAGCAACTTGGCCCAGGGTCACACAGCTAATATGAGCGGGACAGAGTCGCAATTTCAACTCAGGCTCGCCTGATTCCGAACATTTGCTCTTAAGCCCTGGACAAAATACAAATCTCGGCTGCGGTCCTCACTAGGGCTTTCCAGCGGTCCTTTTTGCGACGGTGGGCATATTATACGCCCGTGCTGTCTCATTCGGTAACCACCAGCCACTTAAAATGCAGCTGGGGCAGCAGAGGAAATGGATTTTTAATTTCATTACGTTTTGATTAATTTAAATAGCCACGCGAGGCCAGTGGCTACTCTGTTGGACAGCAAGGCTCTAGAACATTTGCAAAACCGAGGCCAGATGAAATGACTGATGTCCCCCCTCCGTGGCAGACCTGAAGGGCTCCTGGCTCGCAACACAAAGGACTAAGTACTTAGGAATGAAAAGTGCATGGAAACGGTTGACCCCATATTCGCTACTTGGAAATAAATGTCTAAATTTGAGGCTTGCGGCTCGTTGGCATTGGTCAGGCAATCAAAAAACTGCTGTCGGTATTTTAGGCAGGATGGCACTCAACTCAGGAAATTCATCCGGAACCCCCACCCCCAGCCTCACCGCTAGAGTTGCCTCAATGAATTGTTATTGAGTTGTTCATTGAGTTCAATTCATTGAGTTGTTATCAATGAATTTGATATTGATAACGCCGACTCCGCCTTTTGTAAATGCGAGAATCCCGAACAGACAGGCTTTGGCGGGGGATGGGGTGGGGGGGACGGTTAACGAAAAGATCATCTGGTGGGGGGTTACCGATTCTCCTCCACGGCACATTGTAGGGAAGCGGTCACTGTTCATGTTCAATTCATGATTATTTAAGAGTCTAAGAATAGAGGAAGCAGAGGGTGGCAGAGAGCACTGAGAAGAGACGTTTTTGAGAAACAAAGGGGTCTCATTGCTGTTGTGTGAGCGGATAAGTAAGGAGAATTGGGGGCAGTCAGGCCAACGGGTCCTACCAAACATGGGGGGGCGGGGCCAGGGCGGAGCTGAAGATACTGACACGCTAGACCCTGGGGCGGGAGCCTGCGGTCACTTCCCTGGGAGCCTTCCAGGTTAGGCCAACCTTATTCCCTACGATTCGGAAGTTAAAGCACCTAGGGGCACCTGGGTGGCTCAGTGGGTTGGGCGTCCGGCTTCGACTCAGGTCATGATCTCATGGTTCGTGGGTTGGAGCCCCGCATCGGGCTCTGTGCTGACAGCTCGGAGCCTGGAGCCCGCTTCTAATTCCGTGCCTCCCTCTCTCCCTGCCCTTACCCCCCCCCCCCCCCCCATTATTAAAGCGTTCTCTGCAGTCTTCCAGCCAGGAGGCAAGACATTAATCTGATGGAATCAGGGCGCCACCCTTATGACCTCATTCAACCTTAATTACTTCCTCAAAAGCCCCGTTTCCAAAAAAAAACAGCCTCACTGACGGCTTCAGCATTTGAATGTTGGAGGATCACAAACATTCAGTCCTTAACAATAGGCTTCTCCTTCCTTCTAGGAAGGCAAGAGCTCAAAGCCTTATTCTCTATGTTTGCCATGAAAGATTGTAAGAGTCTCATAAAGGGACAGACCAGACAGCATACAGGCGGTGTTCGTGTCTATCCATGAAAATAGTCTTCCCCGCCGCTCTATGAGCACACGTACTTCAAGCACAGAGGTGGTCCTAAAGGTTTATTACTAAATGAATATGTGGCATTCAGCCCATAACATTGTTCGGGTTGTCAAGGCACAAATGAGTGGTAAATAAACTCGGATTTTTTGGTGATACAACCCCAGAGCCTGGACAGAATTGACAGTCAATTGAGAAGTGTTTCGTATCCCGCGCCTCATAAAGGTTTAGCCAGGGGAGACATTCTCCATGCCCACCTGCACTTTGCACATTTGAAAAGGGGGCAATCGTTTTCTGACCAAACGAGGAAGGATGTGCAAGGCAGAGTAGTTGTCTCCAGTTCATGTTGGTTTTATAATCGTATCTGTGATTGAGAACATGGGTCCCTTGTCATTAACTGTGAGCGTCCGATTAAAATGTAAAACACACAAATTGTTCTTTCCTAACATCAAAACCTGACTTCTTCAATCCCCCCCCCCCATTATTAAACACTAATAAGGGAATATGGATTCATCGAGAAGGATTCAGCTGTCCGAAGCGGCAGTGGGAAACTTTGTATTGAACCACCATGCCATCATTTGCTATTTTCACGACTCTGGCCAAGGAATTTAATTTCTATGAGACTCGTTTTGTAAAAGCTACTGCCCCGCTGGGTTGTGGTAAGGATCGAATCAGATCACATTTCTACAGTACTTAGCGTCATGTCTGGGACTTCATAAGCAACCTGTAAATGTGTGCCTTATCTGAATATGTAATAACACAAATCATTTGAACATGCTTTTCAAAACCTGACCGTCAACGTGGAGCAAATGGAAATGATAACAGAGGAATTGGCATCTCAGACGCTCAGTGGGAACGTTTGTCCCCAAATGTCTTCTTTCCAAACAAATCAGTTAGTGTCAGTCCAAGCGATATGGTCAGATACGGGTTTGCTGTTGTGATTTTAGGCAGAGACACGGAAACCACTCCAGATATTGTCAGGAAGGGATTGAATGCAGGGAATTGGGTGCTGAAGAGTAAAAACGCAGTCCTTCCTCCTGCGTGTCCTTTATTCTCATGTCACTGCCACACTTACGGCACTTCTGACCCCCCATGTGCGGAGCTGTCCTCTACCGGGCAATTCTCTGAAACACCAGCTGGGTGTCCTTTGATTTCCCTCGACTCTGTCACCATCTACCTGAAGGTAGCGTCGGATTCCTCGTGTTAAGGGCTCCTTCCTCCAAGACCAGCCTCCCCTTCAGAAGTCAATTTCATGTCCCGGTTGTTACCTGTCCTGACGGATGGGCTCTAGGTCACAGGTTCCCGGGACCGCCTCCTCAGATTCGATTCATTTGCTAGAGCGGCTCATGGAACTCATGAGCAGTTACTTATGTTTACCCGTTCATTAAAGGAAATGAGAAAGGATACCGATGAACAGCCGAATGAGGAGTTGCATAGGGCAGGCTCTGGGAGCGTCCCAAGCACAGGAGGGTCTGTCCCTACTGGCGTGGATGTGGTCGTTGACCTAGAAGCTCTCCGAACCCAGCACTATTGGGATTTTCACAGAGGCACGATCGATTATTAATTCCATTTCCAGCTCTTCTCCCCTCCCTGGAGAATGGAAGGTGGGGCTGAAAATTCCAAGCTTGGACCCCTGGCTTGGTCTTTCCGGGGACCAGCCCCCATCCCAGAGCTCACCCAGAGCCACCACGTTAGAATGAAAGATGCCCCTCACGTTCTTATCACTTAGGACTTGACCAAAGTTTTCAGGAGCTCTGTGTCAGGGATGAAATCAAATACATATTTTATTATAAATCACAATATCACAGGTGCTCCAGAGAACTTGTGGCGAAGCGGGAGCTACGCACATCAGGGGAAATCATCAGTGATGCCCATCAGCAGGATATCGGGCCGTTGGAGGAATTGTAAGCAACGGTCACCCAAGGCAGGTGATTCACAGGAAAATGGAGCCACAGGAAATTGGCAAGCTTCATAAAACGTCACATAGCCTTCTGCTGAAACCCACACACCTGCCCACCTACGTCCAAGGATTATAACTGTCCCTGCTTCTCTCCCACCTTCCACATCCGATGCGAGTTCCTGCCTCTGGCGGAATCGAAATAATAATCCGGCGGACGAGGAAGCCTGCAAAATATCGTTCTCGGGCTCCTTACAGCCAACGTACAGAGGAAAGCTTAGAAGCGGGAAGGTGCCAGCGGTCCCACTGGTCCTCACGGACCGTGGATTCTGTATTTGCAAATTCACCCACTCACTCTCTAAAATGTATTTGTAACCCCCAGGGCAGTATTCAAATACATTCACGGTCACTTGCTGGTGTGTGCAGAGAAGCAAAAACGTTGGTTCCCCCATGCACAGCTCAGGCCGTGTGTTCACCCAGGGTCCCAGCTCCGGCTGAACAAGGGGACACTCCGCCTCCTTGTTTCAGACCTCAGGCCATTTTTCAGGGTCTGTTGAGTGCCATTTTTTTTTTCTTCCCGTTTTTGGTTTGTTTTTTTGTTGGTGGTGGCGGTGACGGTAATTTTGTTACTTGAAATGGTTCCCGAGCACAGTGTCAGGGAGCCGTCTAGAAGAAGGTTGTGATGTGTTAGACAGCCTTGGTGAAGGCAGGAGTTATAGCACTGTCCAGTGGTAGTGAATAAACAATACAGACCAACCGAGGTGTCTTTAAACAGAAACACGCATAAAACAAAGAGGCTCACAGAAACCTAACTGTGTGTATTCTAATATTTTTTAACATTTGTTCATTTTTGAGACACAGAGACCGAGCATGAGCAGGGGAGGGGCAGAGGGAGAGGGAGACACAGAATCCGAAGCGGGCTCCGGGCTCCGAGCTGTCAGCCCAGAGCCCGACCCGGGGCTGGAACTCACGAACCGTGAGATCATGACCTGAGCCGAAGTTGGACGCTCAACCGACTGAGCCACCCAGGCGCCCCAGACTCTGTGTGTATTTTTTGTAGAAGCAGCGATCCAGGATTGGCTAATTCAGTGTTTACTGCCACTTAATGGCATGTAACTCCTTTGAATGGGGAGAATTAACTGTAGTATTTAGTACAGGATCAGAGACGCTGCAAATGCATCTGTGATACGTTTCTTAGCTTCTGGTCCTCGTCCCTGAGTGGCGGGGACAAGAGGCTCATGCTTTGATATCTCGGGATCTCTGTGTGAGGATATCCAGTTAAGAAGAGACGTGGTTCAGGACGCTCTGACATACTCAGGGACACCCCCACGGTCACAAGCAGGAGCCGGCTTCAAAATCGGGACTCTAGGAATTCCGGTATGGTTTTCCCAAGTCCGTGCATCTTCTTTTGTAGATTTGGTGTGTGCGTGCGTGAGTGTGTGTGTGTGTGTGTGTGTGTGTGTGTGAGAGAGAGAGAGAGAGAGAGATGATTTATAAGATAAGTAACCTCTGTTCTGAACCTCGAATGTTCTTCAAACTTTATAAGGAGGAAGATACAAGAATTCGTGCTGTTACCTTGGTGAGGGAGGGGAGATTTCGGGTTTAGCCCACTGTCCTCAGGCAGTTTTCTCTTGTTTTACATATAAAACACCTGAAACCCATGAAGTTTAAGAGGTTAGCCTGAGGCCACCATGAGGTCAGAAAACCTGCCTCCTACTTGACTCTCTTCTTGCTTTTTTGCTTGGTTGCATTCAGATGCAATCCGATTGCTTATAGAACGAGGAATTTGAACTAGCTGATCTCTGAAGTCCCTTGCAAATCTAAAATCCCATGACTTTGGCGCCTGGGTGGCTCCGACTTCAGGCGTGGTCTCCAGGTTTGTTGAGTTCGAGCCCCGCATCAGGTTCTGTGCTGACAGCTCAGAGCCTGGAGCCCGCTTCATGGTCTGTGTTTCCATCCCTCTCTGCCTCTCCGCCGCTCTCACGCCCTCTCTCTCTCAAACATAAATAAGACATTAAAATAAACAAATAAAATTCCACGCCCGTGACTCTCATTCACTGAAGGCTTAAGACCGTTCAGCACTATGCTGGAGGCTGGAGGTAAGCTGGTGAGAAAAGATATAAGAGAACACACTGAATATTCCACAGAGAGGTTATATGTGTGCAAACAGATCACAGAGACGTAAAAATGTGTATAATGGTACATGGTACCCTTCGTGCCTTTGATCAAATGACACCTCCTTCGGGAAGCCAGCCTTGATTACGTGTGTAAGAGTATCACACTGTGGCTTTAATTTTCATTTCCCCGATGACTGGTATGTTGAACATATTTTCACATGCTGACTTGCCAGCCTTACATATTCTTTGAAGTGTCTGTTCAGAACTTTTGCCAATTTTTTGTTTGTTTTCTTTTAATTGAATGTCAAGAGTTCTCTCCATATTCTGGATGCACGCACTTTATCGTGTCTGTGTTTGGCAAAGATTTCCTCCCGGTCTGTGCCTTTTCTTAACAGCACCTTTTGACGAGCAGGACTTTTTAATTTTGATCAAAGCCAATGTATTTAATTTGTTCTTTTATAGGTGGTGCTTTTGGTATGATCCCCGAGAAGTCTTTTGTAACCCAAGCTCATTGCAGTGAATTTCTCTGATGTTCTCGTCGAGATCTTACACAGTTTTAGGTTTGGCGTTTAGTTGCACGATCCCCTTTGAGTTGTTTTTCTATACATTGAAAAGGATGGATAGACATCTGTGTGTGTGTGTGTGTGTGTGTGTGTGTGTGTGTGTGTGGTTATGAACTTGTTCCATCATCGTCTGTTGAAAAGACTGTCATTTTCCCACTGGATTGCTTGGCACCCTGTTGAAAACCACTTTTCCATATAAATGTGGGTCAGTTACTGGATTCTCGTGTACCATTGGTCTAGTTGCCTGTTCTGACACAAATACCGTACTATCTTGATTACCGTAGCTTTCAAAGAAGTCTCGAAATCAACTAATGCTTTCTCGTTCTTTTTCATCGTGGTTCTGCCATTCTAGGCGCTTTGCTTTAACATATGAATTTCAGAATCTGTCAGTTTCTACACATGGCTCACGGAGGTTTCAATTGGGATCGTATTGAACGCACATAGATAGATCAGTTTGGGAACGGGCGTCTTAACCGTGTGGAGTCTTCTGACCCACGAACACAGCAGTTCCTCCATGTATTTAATTCTGTGACGCTTCTCAGTGTTTTGTACTCTTGGTCTATGGGTCTTTTCTTTTGTCATATGTTCTCTGAGGACTTAGCATTTTTTTCATGCTTGGTAAAAGGTATTTTAATTTCAAGGTACCATTGTTCAATTACGGCACATAATATTACGATGATTTTTATAAATTGATCTCGTATCCTGCCACCATGTGATGTCACTTATCAAGTTTTTGGAGATTTTATCCTCTTTTCTACATCATTCATTGTAGGGGAGGGAAAGGTTTTCCTCTACCTCCTTAGGTTCTGTACGTGGGGGCAGTGAATTAAACTGATAAAAGAAAGATTAATAGGGGATAAAATGAATACAAATTTAATTACGTTGTTAATTCTGCATGCAAGGAGGATACACAGAAGAGAAGTAAAAACCCAAAGAGGCACTTGGACTCAAAAGCTTATGTACCGTTTTAACAAAATGTGATAAGAAGTAGGTGGACAAAGCAAAGGGGAGTGTGGGCTTCTGGGGGCAGTAAATTGTGGGAAGGCAAACCTGTGGGGAAACTAAAGGAAGAGAAAGGTTACTTTAGTAGGGCTTGTTTGTACAGACTCATCGCAATGCCCATTTTGTGTCTTCTTCATGGCCATACACATCTCCTGGAGAGGGGATTTCTAGCAGCTTCCTTTCTCAGAAGTTTCTGGTTTTAGTCAGACAAGGGAAGCTTCAGGAAGGCTCCTTTATGCATCTGTCGGTTCTAAGTTGCCTTCAGCTCAAAATAACCTGCATGCCAAGGTGACATACTTTTGGGTCGCCTACTCTGATCTCCTTTACTGTCACATCATCTGTAATAAGGGCAATTTTACTTCATTCTTTCCAATCTGAGTGCCTTCTCTCTCTCTCCTTTTTTCCTTCCTTCCTTCCTTCCTTCCTTCCTTCCTTCCTTTCTTTCTTCTTCCTTCCTTCCTTCTTTCCTTCCTTCCTTCCTTCCTCGCTTCCTTCCTTTCCCTTCCTTCCTTTCCTTCCTTTCCTTCCTTCCTTCCTCGCTTCCTTCCTTCCTTCCTTCCTTCCTCACTTCCTTCCTTCCTTTCTCCTTCCTTCCTTCCTCGCTTCCTTCCTTCCTTCCCTCCTTCCTTCCTTCCTTCCTTCCTTCCTTCCTTTCTTCCTTCCTTCCTTCCTTCTTTCTTTCTTTCTGTCTTTCTTCTCCCCCCAACACCCCCCCCCCCAATCTCTTACCAATCTCTTTCTTGTCCTGTCCCTAATCCCAGGGGGGAAATATTCAGCTTTTCACCATTCAGAATGATGATAGCTACAGGTTTTGCTTAAATGTCCTTACCAAGTTAAGGAAATCTCCCTCTATTCTTAAGTGGTTGAGAGTTTTTATTCACAGTGGATGTTGGGTTTTGTTAAACGCTTTCTCTGCATCTGTTGGGATGTTTGTGTGGTTTCTCTTGTGGAGTTTGTTACTATGGTAAATACATGGATTGATTTGCTAGTGTTAGAGCCCAGGAAAGACTTCCCTCAAAAGTCTTTGTGTGTTACCAAGACAGAGAATCGTCTCTTCCCTCCATTTCCCGAGGAGGGAGGAGGAATGTGAATCAGAGCAAGTGTGGGTGGTCTGAAAGGTGAAAAACAGGCCGACTTCACCCGTCAGTCCTGAGACACGTTCTGCACTGAGACAATTCAAAGAAGTTGATTGATGGAGTTTGACTGGAGGGTACAAAGATCTCCGAGGAGAGCTTCGTGGCTTTTGGAGGAGAGACAGGAGAAGCCTCCGAGCGATGGACAGAGGTGGGGCTCTGGGCACTTTAGTGACACTTTTCGCAGGCCATTGCCATTTCACTTATCGATGGAAGGGAAAATACAGCTGAAAAGTGAGAACTTCCCCACTACTGCAAGGATTCCACCGGCCCTTAGCACATGACGCATCACCTCCTTTTAGCTCTTTGCTCCAACTGCTACCTGAGTGATTAGCTTAAATATCCAAATATGGCCATGTCTCTAACCGGACTATAAAATGTCTGTCCCATTAGCATGACTTACAAGGCCCTTTACATTCTCCCCCCGACCCCTGCCCCCCCCATCCCCGACTGCTTCCACTGCCCTCCAGGCACACTCAATGCAGCAGAAGGGCCAACATTTCTGATATTCAGGAAGCAACACACTTCCTCTCTCCCAAGCCCCATCCCCTTTGTCCGAAATGCCTTTCCTCAATTTTCAGTCTGTTTCTGCCTCTCTCCTTTTATGGGCTCAGGTTCAGAGTGATGTTAATCTCGGTTTTATTTTTATTGTTTTTCTTTCAAAGTAAATAAATAAGGGCATGTATTTATTTTGGCAGTGAAAGGGTGCGAGTTGGGGAGGGGCGGGCGGGGGAAGAGAATCCCAAGCAGGCTCCATGCTGTCAGCACACGGCTCACTTATCCCCGATCCCACGACCGCGAGATCGCGACCGGAGCCAAAGATCAAGAGTCGGACACAACCGACTGAGCCACCCTGGCGCCCCTTCATCTCAGTCTTAGTTCCTTGCACACTATCATCTGTCCACGGGGTTACCTCTGACCCCCAGAACCCAAATAATGCTGCAGTGGCGTTGTATGAGAATTTCCCTGGGAGACAGATGCTCAGAAGTACAAGTCCTTGCTGGAGAGCATTCACGTACCTAATTTCACTAAATATTGAGAGACTGTTCTGCAGAACGATCTATATCCTCTGAGGTTCAGGAACACTTGGCATCATCCAGCTTTCCAGATTTCCCTGATAGGAATTCATTACCATGCTTTTGAACATATCATCATGTTCTTGGCTTTGACATTGTGATCTGTCAATTTCCCATTTGTATCCTTTGCCCCTCTTTGCTGCTGCCTTTTGCTTCCTTCTTCATGTAAGAGTCCCTTCTACAGTCCTCGTGTGGGACCCAGTTCAAACACCACTACGTCTCTGAAATCTTTCCAGACAGATTTGAAATTTCCCCCTTCTGGGTGTCTATGGCACTTTGCTTATACCACGTACAGATGGTCCCCAACTTAGGATGCACATTTCAACTTATGAGTTTTTGACTTTACCATGGTGTGAAAGCACTATGCGGTCAGTAGAAACCCGATTTCAGATCTTGAATTTGGGGCTTCTTAGGGGCTGGTGACAACGCAATACAACCCTCTCTCGTGATACTGGGCCCTGAGCAAGCCACAGCACCCCCCCCCCCCCCGGTCAGCTACACAATCATGGAGCTACAGAACCAATATACTTAACAACCCTTCTGTACCCACACAACCATTCTGGTTTTCCGCGGCCAGTAAAGTTGTCACCACATTCCGTGAGGCATTCAACACTGTAGTATAAAATGGGTTTTGTGGCAGATGGTGGTGCCCAAATGTAGGCCAATGGAAGTGCTCTGGGCACGTTTAAGAGTTGTTAGGCTAAGCGATTATGTTTGGTAGGTTAGATGTATTACATGCATTTGTGACTTACCATATTTTCAACCTACCATGGGTTTATTAGGATGTAACGGCGCCCTAAGTGGAGGAAGATCTCTCTCTCTATATCGTAAGATGCTGTCAGCATTCACTTCCTGTTTTGTTTTCTCTACTAGAAAACGAAACAGACATAGATAATAACACTCTTCCTTTATCACCAGATGTAACACAGGGCTTGGCCCAAAGCTGGATCCCAGTCACGTTGGACGAAACGAAAGGGAGAATTGCACATATTTTCCATGGGCAACAGGATTAAAAGTAGTCCTAGGAGGGGCGCCTGGGTGGCCCAGTCGGTTGAGCGTCCGACTCCGGTCACGATCTCACGGTCTGTGGGTTCGAGCCCCCGCGTCGGGCTCCGTGCTGACAGCTCGGAGCCTGGAGCCTGCTTCGGATTCTGCGTCTCCCTCTCTCTCTGCCCCTCCCCTGCTCATGCTCACTCGCTCGCTCGCTCTCTCTCTGCCTCAAAATGAAATAAGCATTAAAAAAAATTTTTTTTCAATAGTCATAGGATAAGTCAATCTATGAAATCGAAGAGAACGCAACATAGAAATGCAGGTTCTCCAACAGCATGACACACGTTGGAAAGAGGGCAGTTCCCTTTGGAGGACAATCCCATGTCTAATTCTTAATGCAAACATCCGTTTCTTTCGATCGACTTCTTAACAAGCTGGGCAAACTCACTGCTCTAACAACCACATGCATTCGCAGTGTTTTGTTGACACTGGGCCAAAAGGCATCACACTGAATTCAGATGATTGGAAGGACAGATGCGTTAACTCAGCCTCTCAAGACACTGCCAAGCACATTCACATCAATTTGCAAAGCTACCATCGCAGTTAGAGGCGTCATCTTGAGGGGTCGCACTCGGAGCCCCGGAACTGTTCAAAATGAAACAAACACGGGGCTTAAATGCCACGGGGTGGCAAAGGCAAGTGGGCTTTGGCTGGCAGAGAGGAAAGATGTTTCTATTCCCAATACCCAGTGAGTATGGTCGGGGTCGCCCTTCGAGCTGCATCAGTAAGGATAATACTAAGCTTCAGGGTTTGTATGAGAGTGGTCCTAGTTTCTACGGTTGGACAGGCCTGCCCAGAAGACATAAATCCAGTCTGCTGTTTCGCAACCCTGGGGTGGTGAGGGCTCTAGACCCTGAGATTGGCCAGGTCTTCCCAGAGTGATTCTGAGGCTTGGCCGCCACACCAGGGCTGAATGTGCAAGTCGGGGCATCCCTACCCCGGCTGCTGCCTAAGGTTTGAGGAGGTGGCATTTGAATGAGCAGATCACCACCGTTGAGCGGGCAGCCAGCAACTTCTGCTGACACCACGTTTGTTTAGGTTCGTCCGTGGGAGATGCCACGACGGTGACAAAAGGAGCAGAAATAGGGACGCAAGGGAGTCACTCGCCCAGTGAATATTAAGTACGGGTTTACCGTGTGCCGATCCCTTTGAAGCCTTCAGAGATATGTCAGAGAATGGGACAAAATGGGTCCCTGAATGCTTCAAGTGCACACACCTAGTTATCAAAGATCCTCTGTCGTTAGAGCCATGATGAAGTCCCTGAAAGAGAAAAGAACGACAGCCTGGGGGTTATAGGACAGGGATTCCAGGCCAGGCCAGCAGAGGTAGTGAGCTTGTCCTGGAAGGAATGGCCTCTCTGGGGAAGAAACGGTTCAGCTGAGATCAGATGAGCCAAGGCAGGTGGGGAGGTTTTGAAGAGCATTGAAGGCTGGGGGAACAGCATGTGCCAGGGCCCTGAGGGATAAGAACTCTGCACATTGAAAGAACGGAAGGGCTGGTGTCGTGGCTGCGCGTGTAGGACAGGGAGAAAGAGATCGCTGTCAGCCAGACCCCGCAAGGGCATGGAATCTGTACTGAGAATGTTCCGTTGGCCCTCCGGCCAATGGGAGGATGTTAAGGAACAATCGAGAAGGGGATGGCATTATCTAATCCGTGTTTATAAAAGCTCGCTCCGGAGAATGGGTGATGGCGGCCGGAGGCCATTGCAATGGTCCAGTTGAGAGATGTGCGTGGCTTGGATTGGGGTGAAGGTAGGAGTGACGGTCGCAAGCGAATACATTCCAGATGGGGCGGGACAAGGGACAAATAAAAAGACAAAGGGGAATGGATGCCCAAGAAGGTAAGAGCGGGTGTGTTTAGTCGTCTGCCTGCAGGGCGGTGCTCAGGAGTAAATGGTGGTCAAGGTGGGCGGGTCCTGGCATCTCCTGTGACTGTCACCTCCCCGTGGCTCGGCTTGTCACTCTTGCAACTGCTGCCATGGTGACTGGTAGATGGGTGCTCTGGGGATATCAGTGGGAGGGGACCAGCCAGAGAGACGGCCGGGAGCAGAGCAGACCTGGTTGGAGAAAGGAGCTGCCAATCCAGATCTCTCTTCAGTGGTAGAACTTCATTTCGGGTCACCTCGTAAGGGGCAAACAACATATCCACTCCCCCGCCCCACCCCAGGCCGCCGTGGACGAGGCAGTGTTCTTTGGAGGAGAGAACAGGAGAGGTAGAGAAGATCTACAGCCCCCATCGCCACCCAGGAGTAACGTCCACCTCTTCTCCCCAGGCTCGAATACCTCCATTTATTAAATCAAAAAGTAGAGAAGTATTTCTTTGTTTTAATTTTTGTAATGTTTCTATTTATTTTTGAGAAAGAGATAGAGAGAGAGAGAGTAGGGGAGGAGCAGAGAGAGAGGGAGACATAGAATCCGAACCAGGGTCCAGGCTCTGAGCTGTCAGCACAGAGCCCGACGCCGGGCTCGAACCCACGAACCACGAGATCCTGACCTGAGCTGAAGTCGGGCGCTTAGCCGAGTGAGTCACCCAGGCGCCCCGAGAAGTATCTCTTTGGCCGCTGCCGTGATAGCTACAGAAATCATCGTCGTCCTTGTCCAGAGTCAGAGCAAGAGAAGCCATCAGGCGGTTATTCTTCGAAAAGCAGCAAAAACAGGAACGTGGGTTTGTTTAGGATTGCCCCGTTCCCAGGATCCTGTTTATTTCATTTTTCCAGGGATTCTGGGAGGAGCAGCGCTTGGAAGACAAGAGCACTGGGACTGGGGGTTTGTGTCACCTGCCTCAACGTCACTTCGTGGAGAAATGGCGGATCCAGGGTTTCCCTCCAGCTCTTGCAAATCAAGCAAGCTTCATGGTTGACTGTCCTCTCCAGCAAAAGTCCTTGAGGCTCAGAGTGTCAGCCCCGTGATTCTGTGACTGCAGCATGTGGGGTCGGTGGGTCCGCAGCTGAGGGCACAGCCGGCGAGCTTAGTGTGTGTCTGGAGCCCCGGGCCCCCCAGCTCTCACCCCCTCATGCTCCCAGGGAGAAGATTCTGGAAAGCATCTTCTCTCCTTTAGAGGAACTGAAGCAGCACCCCTGCCACCCGCTTGTGCCCCCCACACACTCACACACACGCGGGGAGGAAGACGGGACGTTTCCTCACTGCATCCTTGTGCAGGAAGAAGGTCCTCTGAGCTGTTAATAGATCCTGTCTCACTGGGGCTCTAATGAGCCCAGCGGGGGACGGTGTGTGCTGCACGGGGCCCCCCCAGCTGTCCTCTCACCGGTCACCTGATGTCACCTGATGTTTCAGCTTCAGCATTCAGGAGTCCCCAAGGGCTCCGACTGTCCAGGCTGCTTCCCAGACACAGGGCGGAACCGCTGGGCAAGCACCCACCTGTCCGTGCCGGGGAGAGAGGGAGTGCAACGGACTGGGGTCAGGTTTCTATTATGTGACAGACCCTTCCTACCATGTGACGCCCAGCTCTTGGTCCCTCCGGGACCTCAGAGCCTGCCTCGGCTTCCCTGACCTGCATTGTCCGTGGGGCCCCGGGCTGCAGCCTGCAGTCTCCCAGGCTTTATCTGGGTCCAGCCAGGGGGGTGGGGGCGGAATCGGTGTGAAGCTGAAGGCAGGGCGTTTGCAGAAACCGGAATACGGCTCTGCTCCCACCGGACCCCGGCCGCCTCTCTAACATCAGCTCCCTCCCCTGCTCTGGCTCTGACTCTGCTCTCCCTTCCCCTCTCCCCCTCTTTCTCACCCTCCCCCTTCTATTTATGGAAAACCTGACTATTTCACCCGCAGGACCACCAACAAAATGCGGCCACTTCACAAGGCTAACTTTGCTTATTTGGCAAGCAAGCAACTTCCTGGTTTTGCCAGATCCCTTAGAGATCACTCACTGTGGCATTCAACGCTCTGTCCCATTTGGGGATGGTGTTGGCCTGTGCTGGGCCTTCTTACTCAGACTAATTAATAACGTGCCGTGCTTGGGGCGTTGGGCCGGCAAAGCAATGGTTTCCTTCGCAAACTCGGGGACGCTGCATGTTGCAGCCTAACACCTCGCTGTGAAATGAGCCCAGGTTTTGAACCGACGGGCTTGTCCTGAGGGCCTTGCGATTCCTTCCGATTCCAGATGCAACCCCGAAGTGCTCTCAGGAAGTGGGTTTTTATTGTTGTCGCTGTTCTCCTTGCCCGTTGGCATGTTTTCCTTCCGGGACCCAACACTCGCGGACCTGCGCTCAAGATTGTCCGCTGATAATACCCGCGGTGCTGTGACATCCACCGTGAACGCACGTGTACAACGGGGAGCTCCTTGTCCAGAAGCCATTTCTAGGGTCAAAAAGAAACCACAGAAAATCTACATGCACGATTTAAAACCTGTAGGGAGGAAATGGAGTATTTATCCCTGAAAACGCTCTGATTTGGAAGAGCGGGGTTTTGTGGCCAATGTGGGATTCCGTAGGACGCTCGATGGCTTGCTGCGCACCTGCTGGGCGTCAGTCAGCATGGTGGGTGCTGGAATCCAGCCTTTCGTGAGCCTCAGCTTGTCCCTCAAGCGTGTCTAGACAGTTGAAATACACGTGAAATCTTTTGCTGCCGAATCACGAACTCAGACTTAGCAAGCCGGGGGGGGGGGGGGGGGGGGGGGGGCGTCACAGAAGGGAATGAGGCGGGAGACAGACCTGGCTCACGGGTCGTCCTTGGCCATGGTCGTTGACTGAATACCATCACTCTGCTATTCAGACGTGGAACATTTTTTTTTTTTATTTTGTTTTCACATCTATGCATTTTTGAGACACAGAGCGACAGAGCACGAGCGGGGGAGGGGCAGAGAGAGAGGGAGACACAGAATCCGAAGCAGGTTCCAGGCTCCAAGCTGTCGGCACAGAGCCCGACGGGGGGACTCGAACCCACGAACTCTGAGGTCGCTCAACCGACTGAGCCACCCAGGCGCCCCTGGAGCGTTTGATTCAACACCAGAAGCACCTTTCTTTCCTTTCTCCCTTCACTTGGCGCGAAGGCACTTACGGAAGGCACCCCTGTGCCTTCTGCTGTCCTAGGCCCTGGATGTAAAATAGTTTGTACTAACCGAGAGCCAGTTCTCATGGGGGAGTCAGTAGAGGAAATCAACAGGTACGAAGAATGTGCTAAGAGCTGTCCCTGCATGAGGGCTCAGAGCACAGACTCTGCCCAGGATGTGAGGGTTAAGAAATTCCACAGAGGGGCAGGGGCGGGGGTCCTACAGAAGGTAAAATTCTCGCTCGCTTGTTACGTTCACAATTGAGAAAAAAGCGTGTGTGTGTGTGTGTGTGTGTGTGTGTGTGTTTTCTGCTAATAAGAGGTAGAATGAACAAAAAATGCATTTCACCCATGGCTTTTGAAATCAACCCTGAGCCATGCTGCGCCCCCCTCTGAACCCGGAGACCCCAGAGATGTCAAAGTAACAGTAATATGGGAATTTCTTTGGGGGATGCTGTGGGAGGAGGAGAGGAAAGGTTAGTTCTGAAAACAGGTAGTGGATGAATTTGACACGTGGCGAGCACAGTAGAGCTGTGTCCGTGGAGCGTGCGTATGCTTTTGTTCTAAAATGTATCGCCTTTTCTTCGGCGGGGGCCTGAGGGATCAGAAGCAAGGGGTTGATTTGAAAATAAAGGTTATGAAAAATGGTAAGGCCCTGGAGGCCCTGGAGACACTTTACATGAATTTCCAAAGCCAAGAGATTGTCAGCTGGGGCCGTGGGGTCGGCACTGGCCTTCCAGAGAGAAACGTGCTCATTTTTTTGTTTTTTTTTTTTGTTTGTTTTTGTGGGTTTTTTTTTTTTGGCCAAGTAGAACCGGGAATTGCATTCTATTTCCTGAGCTGAAGCAGTTCAAGTCACGGGTGAGATCTCATTTGCCCATCAAGTCCTGGTGGCCGGCTGTGAAAATGTGAAAACCAGATTCAAGACAGCTCTGTTTATGGAGTGCCAAGGAACGGAGCCTGGCTTTCCTGCCAACTAAAATCCAAAAGTTCGCCGCGCTTCTGTGGCCTGAGTTTTCTTTGCTGTCCCCAGATTTCACACGTTGAAACCCTAACTCCCATTGTGGTGGCCGGTAGATGGGGCCTTTGGGGGGTAATTAGGGACTCATGAGGGTAGAGCCATAATGGGATTCATACACTTGAGCTTCCTGTCTGTCTCTTCCCCTCTGCCATTTACAAAGGGAAGGAAAAGCCATGTGAGGACACAGCCAGAGGGCAGATGTCTACAAGACAGAAGTCTCACCAGGAAACCAATCTGCCAGCTCCTTGATCGTAGACGTCCCAGCCTCCAGAACTATGAGAGATACATGTCTGTTGTTCAAGCTGCCTCGTCTCTGGCATTGTTGTTACCACAGGCTGAGCTGCCTCAGACACAACCTAAATGTTTCAGAACGCGCCCCAAACTCAATGCGACCGGCTTGCTTCCTTTATCACCTCCCGTCCTCGTCTTTCTTAGGGGACAGAATCACCCACTTACTTGCCCAGCCTAGAGACCGCTGAGTTACATGTGGCCTTTCCTCATCAGACACGTTTCTCCGGGACCAGGTCCAAGAGACGTCGGCTCCATCCGGGCACCCCGTGAGTGCAGCTTCCAACCAGGCTTATCCTAGCTTTGGTTTTCCTCCCCAAGCCGTTTTCCCATAGCACTTTATCACAGGGAGCCTTTAAAAACAACCTTGAACTTGAAGACTGTATTTGTTCCCTCTTTGTCTACGGTCACCAGTCAAAGATCCTCAGCACGGCCTAGAAGACCCTTCCCCATTTGGCTACAGCCCACACTTCTAGGCTTATCTTCTGCTCCCCTCCCCTCACCCTCCTACGTTCCTGGATGTAACTGAAAGGACTCACTTCTTCTTCTCTAGCTACACCTGCTTTCGTGTTCCTGGTCCTTGGAGCACGTTGCTCTGAATGCGTAGAAGAGTTTATCCGTCCCTCTTTGCTTGTAATGTATGACCAGCACTCAAGGCCAGGACCAAGGCAAAGCAAGCGAGGCAGCTATGGCTCAACCACAAGCTGCCAACTCTTGAGGTCACGTAAATGTGTGAGAACAAGGGCCTCCTTCCTTCTCTTCCCTAGACCCTTAGGCTCCTCCCCGCTTGTCCCAGCCCCATCCACCTCCTCATTATGCTGGTGGGCTTTGCACCCAAGTCTGGTCCAACAGGTAGTCGATTCGACCCATTGGGCATTTATTGAGGATTTGCCATGTTGTATGAATAAACTCAGAGCGCTTTGGCCATTTTGCTTTTACTCGTGAAACCTCCCACTGCAGCTTTTTGGATTGAGTGCGGAGTGCTGATGATTGGATGATACCCACATCGGTGTAGGTTTCTTAATCCATTGGCATCAGACTTGGTCTCTGCATCTGTGACAGTCGCCCGTTGTAGAGGAAGAGCAAGATCCTGAAACACAGACGATCCTGAAACACAGACAAGGCTAATTTTGCAAGTCCCCGAAAACTCATTCTTTCATTACCGGGTGAAGAGATACGAGAGAGTCAACTATTCGGAAGGTAATGTACGAAGATTAGGGGATAATCTCCCTTTCTAATCATACAAATTATTGGTTATGCCAAGTCCCCCAAAACATCAATGATAGGCAAGTAGGGAGCTCCTTGAAATGCGCCTGGCTCTAGGCTCCATGTATGTAAATCGTGGGGGAAGAGGATTAATATTCCTATACGTCATCCCATAGCCATGGACATGGACTAAATAATCTGGGGGAAAAGGTAAAGAATTCTTCTAAGGGGAGCAGCTGAGAGGAAGCAGCGGACGGTTGAGAGCACACCCTCGGGGGCCTACTAACATGTCATGTGGAAATTAGAGGGCACAATGTTTTCGTGAACAATATCCATCAATTGTGAAGAGTTGAAGGCAACTCTCTATATCATTTCTGGTGTATGAGTTTGCAAGGATTTTCATGGTTGAAGAAAATGGGTCAGAAATTAGAAACCAACTCATTTCGCAGATACATCTTATTTCAACCAATAGGGGGGATTATTTGGAAAACAAATCGGCTTGCTACTTGGGTTCATTAGGGCTCTTTTGGCTGAAAAGAACAGTAACCAAAAAAGCGTTCTTTTTTTTTTTTTAATTTTGCTTTATTTTTGGCTGAATGATTAAAAGGACAGAGTGTATATGGCTACAGGCATGTCTGAATCCAGATGGATAAAATAATGACATCAGGAACACATCTAGATCTTTCTGTTCTGCTTTTTCTGTGTTGCTCTCACCATTAAATAGGCAAGGATGGCCACTGGTAGACACAGGTGCACATTTTATCACCTTCGAAACTTGTGAGAAAAGGGCTTCTCTTCTCCAGCATTCTAGCAAAAGTATTGTCTCTGACTCATATTAGTAGAGTTTGGGTAATACGTTTCTTTTTTTTTAATGTTTTTTATTTTTGAGACAGAGAGAGACAGAGCATGAGTGGGAGAGGGGCAGAGAGAGAGGGAGACGCGGAATCCAAGGCAGGCTCCGGGCTCCGAGCTGTCCACACAGAGCCCGACACGGGGCTCAAACTCACGGAGCACGAGATCATGACCTGAGCCGAAGTCGGGTGCTTAACCGACTGAGCCACCCAGGCGCCCCTGGGTAATATGTTTCTTAACCAGTCACTGTAGTGAGGGATAAACTGTGCTCTGACTGCCCATATTTGGGTAACGTGCCCCGTTTTGGAGCCAGAAGTGGGGTTATGCTCACCATCACACTGTGTGAACTGAAAATGGCGGATGGTAGTTCTTTAAATGGTTTCCAGTAAGGACAAAGTATTCACTAATCCCATTGATCCATTTTTCTGAGATGGTTGGTTCATTCGTTTATTTGCTCATTCATCCTGTTTTTAAATCCTGTCTGATATTCATTACTTTTCAATCTGAGGATTTTGTTTATTTACATTTAGTGTATTCATTGATCTATGGTTATATTTAGGTCAGTTATGTCACTGTTTTATATTTGTCCCATCTGGTTTTAGTTCCCTCTCTCCTGACCTCTTTGACTTGACCAAATATTCTTGATATTCCATTTAAATTCACTAATAGCCTCTTAAGCTAGTTCTTTTTTCATATCAGTCTTCTAGTGGGTACTCTAAGGATTATAATATGCAACCTTATTATATTCTACTTAGATTTAATATTATATCACTTCACATAAAATGCAAGAACAAGCCACCAGTACAATATCATTCTGTTCACTGTTTCCCTACGTACTGTACTTTACATCTACTTATTTTATAAAGCCACAAAACAGTATTAACATTCTTGCACTAAATAGTCATGTGTCTTTAAAGAAGCTAATAAGAAATGATTGATGACTCTATTCATATACGGCTGATATTCCATTATTCGTGGTAATATTCTGTCAAGTTGCTATCGAGTGAGTGAGTGAATACTGAGCTTTCGTTCCTTCGGGAAATACGGGGTTAGGTTCCTGCAAGACTCTGGTCACAACATTTTCGTCCAGTCATCAATACCTAACCTTGTTTTATGTGGGTTTATGTTTAAGGACACCTTAGTTCATACATATTGTTGATTCATTAACATTGACTATGGCCAACAGTGCTGTGACTCATGCCTGAACAGAGCTTACCCCCACACACATTTTCTCATGGCATAGCCCGCTTACACTTAGGAACACCGGACAGCTCTTGAGTGCTACACTTAAGGGGCCATTTGAAATGGCAAAATCCCCGAGAAAGAGCAAAGACGTGAAAAACGTGGCGGTAAATAAAACATACAAAGATCGTTTGTTTGTACGTTGAGAGCTGAAACAAGAAAGCAGAGAGTCACCATAGCCGGGAACATGCATATCAGGCAACTCACACTTTCTGCCACTCTGCACATGTCCCTGAAGGACTGCAAAGGAGCCGCGAGGGTTTGTTTTTGGATCACACATACATTTTAGTGAATGGGTCAATTCACATGCATGAATTCTGCGAATAGTAAGGACTGACTCGACTTACCATTTCTGGTGTTCTTTGTTCCTTTCTATACTATTTAGTTTCTATCTGGTTTCCCTTATTTTTCGGCTGAAGAAACTTCTTTAACATTCTTTTAAAATACAGCTGTTTTGACTATGAATTCTCTCATATTTTGTTTACCTGAAATGTCTTTATTTTGCTTTCACATTCAAAGAATATTTTTACTAGATGCAGAGTTCTAGGTAGACATTCTTTTGTCTCCTGATCCCTATTGTTCCAAAAGAGAAGTCATTTATAAATAGTATCATTGTTCCCCTGTATATCATGTGTCACATCTCTCTGGCTGCCTTGAAGACATTTTTTTTTATTCTGTTTGGTTTCCAGAAGTGGAACTATGATGACCTACTTATGGTTTTCTTTTTTTTTAATTTTTAATGTTTATTTATTTTAGGGAGAGACACAGTGTGAGCACAGGAGAGGCAGAGAGAGAGGGAGACACAGAATCCCAGGCAGGCTCCAGGGTCCGAGCTGTCAGCATAGAACCTGACGCAGGGCTTGAACTCACAAACTGTGAGATCGTGACCTGAGCTGAAGTTGGACATTTAACCAACTGAACCACCCAGGTGCCCCTGGTTTTCTTTATATTTAGCCTACTAAAGGTTCATGGAGTTTCTTGGATGTGTAAGTTAATGGTTTTCACCAAAAATTATAAAGTCAACAATTACTTCATATATTTTTCCAGTCCTTTTTTAAAAAATCCCCTTTAGGGATGGCAATTACACGTATTTTCAAGTATTTTTTATTTTCCCATATGTTTCTGAGAACTTCTTGAGTTTTTCCCCAGTTTTTTTTTTCTGTTTCAAGTTTCTAGCCACTTTCTTGTATGTTTTTAATCTGCTACTTCGTCCGTCTGGTAAATTTTTCATTTCAAATGTTATTTTTAAAGTTCTAGAATTTAATTTTGGTTCTTTTCTTATGGTTCCTGTTTCTCCGTTGGTATTCCTCTTCCATTCACCAATTATAACTATCTTTTACTTTCAATTCCTGACCATATATGTAATTACTGCTTCAAAGTCTGTGTTTGTTAATAACAACATAGTTATGTATGCTCTTAGTCTATTGATTGAGTTTTCTCCTGACTATGAATCACACTGCATTGCCCTTCCCATGTCCAGTAATTGTTTATTGTGTATGGGACATTGTAGATGTTGCAGAAACTCTGGATTCTGGTATATTCCTTGGATGAGTTGATTTTTGCTCTACCAGGTGATCTAATTTCTTACTAATTTACTTGAACTTGTGGATGTTTTGTTTTATCCTTTGTTAGTGTGGGTCACTTTTAGTTTTTCTTTTAGACTTTGGATGGAGCCTTAGTTCTGGGAAATCATCGTTTAAAGCATTGCCCTTAGAAATCAGCAGAAATCTGAGATGTTTTCCAATCCTCTGTAACTTGGTGGGACTCAAACTCTGAACTCCACTGCTCCTCAGGTAGGTCACAGCTGAAATCTCTGCTCAAGTTTTTCAGCTTTCCATCCTTTGCTTTCTCTTGAGGGTCTTGGCAACACCACTCCCCCCTCACATGTACGTAATTCAGACGACATTAGGATTTGGGGGGAGTTTACATGTAAATTGGGGCACTCCTCTTTCTGTAGATCGTTCCTTTTAAACATTCTCCTCTCCCTATATTTGTAGCTACTCTGGAACCCCCCAAATCCTTCCCTCTGATACTTCAGGCTGAAAGGCTGGATATTTTTGTTTGAGTTCTAGGCAACCTACATTGAGCATACTGGGGTAGTCCTCAGGGGAAAAACTATATAAACATAGCTCTCACCCAGCGCATTTTCTTTCATTCAAGGGTTGACTCCATTCCAATTTCTGCCTGCTTTTGATCATTCTCCGGTGCCAACAGAAACATCATCCGTTGCCTTTTTGTTTTGTTTTGTTCTGTTTGTCCCAGTTTCATTATTGTTTTCTGCATGAAATTTAATCAGATAAAAGCCATTTCACAGTTACAAGAATTGAAACTTGCATCGATTCTGCCTTTAATCCATTTGTTTAATGAAAGACTTCCAACCTGTGGTCTGAGTCTGCCAACGTGGTATGGGCAGCCCTGTGGAGAAATGAGGGAGTGGAATGTTTGGAGACCCTCCATAGATGGCTGGAGAAGGCATTTTCTGAACAGGAATGCAAATTGAGTAGCAAATATTCAAGGAGAGAACCAAGATTTCCTCTTGGCAAAGTGCGCATGTGAAGTTGTTCCGCGAGAGAGCAAAATGATTCTGCATAACTCTGGGGTGACTGGTGTGGGTCCTGGTGGGGTGTAAGTTTGATGAAAGTCTACAGATTGGTTTGTTTTCTCCCTTTCATCCTGGTTTTGAGCAGCGTTGGTGTGGAGAAAAGGAGGGGGTTGGAATAACAAAATCAAGCTTACTTCAGTGGTTCGATTGTCTCTGAAACTCTTCCCATTCTATGTGTTGTTTCTCACACCTGAGAACCTGACATCAAGTTATGTGCAATTTGAGCTATCTGCCGTCGCCCGGGTTCCCCCAGGAGCGTACCTGGAGACGGGATTTGGATACGTACGGTTTGTTTGCAAGGTGATCCCAGGAAACGGTGGTAAAGACAAGAAGTGGAAATACGAGGCAGGGAAGAGAGGGAAGGGAATATGGGCACATTCATGAGTTTTGAACTGGGCACAACTCACAGTGGTTAATCCCACTGGAGACCCTGGCGAGCCTCTCCGGAACATCCTAACCTAAGGGATGAGGAAGCTGGTGTCCTGACTCTCCAACTCCCATTTGTCATTTAGCTGTTCCCAGTGCTCTGCACTCTGGCCTGCTATGTGCTCAGATTCCCGTAGAGAATCACTAGAGACCACAGTAGAAAGTGGTAGGTCCCGAAATGATGAGCGTCAAGATCCAGGCAGAGCGCCAAAGCATCTGTTACTCTACCAACTACGAACTGGCTATTCACTGGCCCACCACCATAGGATATGCACAGCAACCATCTCCCATCAAGTTGGAACGTTATGAAAGAGCTCTGGGTTAAGCAGGTCCAAAAGGGAGGTAAGTTGAGTGAACAGGAGGCCCAGATTCCTATGCCATCGATTCCCGCTGCAGAGCCTACTTCCCCTCGATCCACATCTATGGCCTCCAAGATGACTGGTTTACTGAAAACAAAACAAAACAAAACAAAACAAATGTCTGGATCCGGGTCACAGATTTCTCTGCACAGTGTGCTGCCACCAATGTGAAATGAACGGCTGTGGTGTGCCAGCTCTGATCAGGAATATTCTGGAAAGATACCCGATAAAGGCCAATCTTCCGCAACGGCAAAGCTTGGGGCAGTTGTCCGTCCACTTTGATTGGACTGAGCGATCGGCAATGTGGATACATCCTGATTCACGTGCAGTAGCGAAGTGTCTGGCCGGCTGGTCAGGAATCAGAAGGTATAGAATTGGAAGACTGGCAACAAAACGTCTGGGGAAAAGGTATTGGGTGAGTACAGTGTGGAAACATATTTCTGTTGCATGTGCATGCAAAGCAAAGGCCGTGCACCGCAGGGAAGGCTCTCGATAATCCCATGGGCAAGATGACACATTCTACAGATGACGGTCAGATGTACAAAGTGCCCATGAGGACACAGACAAAGGCTGTGTATTGGCTCACCAATATGGTCTGAGGACTTAAGCTTCCAACGGCAAAGGCCAGTGTGGAGCCCTGTTTGGTGCCTTTCTCCTGGGTGACCAGATAGCCACTTGGTGACAGACCACCTGCACTGATCTCCTTCCAGTAGGAAGAAGGCGGTGATCTGTAGGATAGTTACACATGTGCCTTCTCTTCCGTCAATGCTTGTGCCACCACCAAAACCCATGGACTTGTTAAATGCCTTATTCTCAGTCACCGTGTGCCACACAGCGTTGCTGCCGAAGGAAGAACCTATTTCACGGCAAGATAAGCATGCCCGTGGATTCACGCCCGTGGAATTTACGAGTCTTACCATGTATCCCATTACACTGAAGCCGTTGGTCAGATAGATGGGGAAATGGCTTGCTGAAGAGTTGATTATACTGCCAGTTGGGAGAGAGAACTCTGAAAACCTGACGTTAAAGACACTTTCAAGAAACGACCGATGTCTGGTGCCATTACTCTCATAGCCTGAATGCAGGGGTCTGTGAATTAACACCCCAGATGATCAATTTGCGGATATTTGTTTCCATCCTTGACAGTTGATGCTTAATTCCCAGCAGAGGAATGCTTCCCACAAGGCGCACAGCTATGGTTCCATTAAGTAGCAAGTTTAGTCCACCGCCTGGCCATTTGGGGCTCCTCATGCCATTGAATGAATGGACAACGAAGGCTGCTATTCTGTCCGCTGAAGTGACAGATCTTGATTTTTTTTAGGGTTGCAGCTACATAAAAGTGACATTCCAGGTCATGCTTCGCCCTTGGGATTCTCTGGAGAAGCCACTTCTCAGTTTCACGCTCAGTAGAAAACTCTACCAATCAAATAAGGGCAGGGCCACTCAATATTCAGACCCTTCAGGAACAAAGGCTCACAGCATCACATGAGGTCGGTTTGGGATCTGATTGAAGACAGAGGGAGCGTGGAATGGTAGTGAAGAGGAAAGTTATAAATATCAACAGTGGCTAGTTACAGAAATGTAACTGCTTTCCTGCCTGGACAGAAGTAATACATCCATGAAGAAACGGATATGGGCTTTTTAGCCATGTGTACGTTTTGCATAAACTTCTAACAATCTCTACCAGGCTTTCTAGGGACAATGGTTCTTATCTTCCTTAGTGATCACGGTGGTCTTGAATTTGGGCATGGCTCCTTCCAAAATCAGCATCGCTTGGCATTAAGACATGTTTTGACGCCTACCACGGACCGAGACACCTGCGACGTTCTGGGATTTCCTTTCCTCTCCAGATAGGGAGATACGGCTCCAGTGTTGCTAGAAACGTGTCTCAGCTTGCGTTCTGCTCCCTGGTCAATAGCCATGCCTCTCCTGAAACCAGAGGACAAACTTAGTCTATGATTCTAAGTCCTTCAAAATGGCAGCGACCATGGTCCCTACAGTCCCCAGCCATGCCCTCTCCCAATTTCTGACAGCAACAACAAGAGTTGAAAACTTGGGTTTTGTGAAGTTTTCCAGCATTCTGTAGAATGCAGAGAGCTAGAAGGTCGAGTGCCTGCGGAGGGACAGAGCAGAGTCCGGCAGAAGATAAGAAAGGACAGGGGACGCCAGCTGTCAGTAAGCTTAAAACCATGACTTACCACGTGAACTTGTAGTGGAATATGGAAGCTGCTGATTCAGGAGCAGCCACTGATGCATCACACCCAGGCCCCCGGCCATGGGATGTTTTTTTTGGGGGGGAGGCAGTTATTATCTGTCGGGGAGATGATCTTACTTGGGGTGAACAAAAGACAACACTAAGGCACGGCGTGCCGCCCTGGGCTGGAGCCTCGGGGCTGAGCCGTGCCGCTAAGAGCTGCAGCTAGATGGAGGTCACGGCTAAATCTTTGGGCCTGAAATGGCAAACCGTGGCCTTTTCTCTCCCTCTGAATGACCACCTTGAAGGCAAATCAACAGGAGTGACGGGGGGCGGGGGGGGGGGGGGGAGAGAGCCCCGCAGCTGAGCTGTCTGCCCGCCAGAAGGGAGAATTCAATAGTGCTCCCCTCCGAACTGAGCCCCGAGTCAGCCCTTCTGCAATCCGAGTGACATTTCTGCCCGTGAGTGAATGGAAACACACGCCTTTCATTCCGGAGTCGAGCGGTGGCGTTTTGTCTGCGGTCTCCTTGCTCTCCTGGCCTGATTGTTTGCTGAGGGGGGGGGGGGGGCAGGGGGAAACAATTAAATCTTCCATTCAATTATGGCCTGTTTGGGTCTGAAGAGCTGTTTAAAACCAGAGAGCCTTATCATATTAATGAGCATTGCTGCAAAGACGAATACCTGAGAAAGAGATTCCCTGGGGAACTGAGGAACAGCGCTGAGAATATTAGGATGTTATGATCTGCCCTTGATGGAAAACTACTGATAAAATGGCACATTACCCCCAGAGACAGGGACTTTTGTGTTAAATAGGCATGAAAGTGAACATATATATTTCGCAGAGCCTGATAGACAGCACAAACTTGGATGAGACACACACACACACACACACACACACACACACACACAGCCACAACTAATTATCTGCCTAATATCGTGGGGGACCCGGCGCTGGCGATGTCTATGGGGGAAGGGTCAGAATCGGGAAAGTGGGAGTAAGAGGGGCAGAGGCGTAAGCCGGCTCAGACTGGTCAAGGTCTGTTTGCGTCAAATTCAAGGGCAAAAGCAAAGTTCAAGCCCCCGAGTCAGGCTCTGTGCTGACAGCTCGGAGCCTGGAGCCCGCTTTGGATTCTGTGTCTCCCGCTCTCTCTGCACCTCCCCCACTCATGCTCTGTCTGTCTGTCTGTCTCTCTCACAAATCAATAGACATTTTTTAAAAACCCACTCATTAGCTCAAAATGGAATGTGGTCAGTGCTTCACAAGCATGGAGTGACTGTGGAGAATGCAAGCTGATTGGTGTGATGTTTTAATTTGGGGGTATTTTGACCCGCGTTTCATCTGCCATCATTCACTCAGTACAATTATTTTGATTTCTCCGTGACGGTGCCTTTATGAGTAGCTCGTTCCTTTTGATTGCTGCTTAGTACTTCACTGTAAGGACATACTACCTTCTGTGTATCCGCTCACCCCTGAGTGCGCATTTGGGTTGTTTCCAGGGTTGAACTCTTACAAATAAGGCTGCTCGGAATATCCACGTGTACGTCTTTGAAAGGACACGGGCTCTTACTTCTTTGGGGGAAATACTTGGGAGAGGAATGACTGGCTCGTATGGCAAGGGTATGTTTGACTTTTAAAGAAACTGCCAAACTGGGGCGCATGGGTGGCTCAGTCGGTTGGGCGTCCGACTTCGGCTCAGGTCACGATCTCGGGGTCCGTGGGTTCGAGCCCCGCGTCGGGCTCTGTGCTGACAGCTCAGAGCCTGGAGCCTGCTTCGGATTCTGTGTCTCCCTCTCTCTGCCCCTTCTCTGCTCATGCTCTGTCTCTGTCTCTCAAAGATGAATAAACGTTAAAATTTTTTTTTTTTTTTTTAAAGAAACTGCCAACTGCTTTCCAAAGCAGTTGTTCTGTTTCAGGTGCCAGCAGGCAGGGTATGCGAGTTCCAGGGGCTGAACATGTCCACTGGCATTGGCATTGTCAGTATTTTTTATGTTCACCAATGTAATAAGCATCTCTTCATGGCTTAATTTATATTTTGTGAATGGCTGATGCTACTTAACACGTTTTCCTATTTATGCCTATTTCCTGTTTATCATATATATATCTGTTTATATTATATTATATTATATTATATTATATTATATATTATACACTATGTAATGATATTATATATTATAATTAATTATATATTATATATACTTATATATTTTGTTTATATTTAATTATATATTTATTATATATTATATGTTATATATTATATATTTTATTATTATAATCCACTATATATAATATATGTATTATATAATATATATTATATTAATTGAATATAAATTTATATTTATATACAAATAAATATACATGATATAAATATTACATATTTGGTTAGAAAGATATTTTCTCCTAGTTCATGGCTTGTTGATTTTATTTCCACTTTTTTCTTAATGTTTATTTATTTTTGAGAGAGAAAGAGACAGCATGAGATCAAGGGAGGTGCAGAGAGTGAGGGAGGTGCAGAGAGAGAGGGAGGGAGGTGCAGAGAGAAAGGAAAGGCACACAGAATCTGAAGCGGGCTCCAGGCTCTGAGCTGACAGCACAGAGCCCGAGGCAGAGCTCGAATGCACAGACGGCGAGATCATGACCTGAACCGAACCAACTGGGCCACCCAGGGGCCCCTTTCATTGGTGTCTTTTGAAGAGCAAAATGTTTCCGTTTGTATGAACTCCGATTTATCTATTTCCTTTTCTTTTAACGGATCATGCTTTTAGGGTCCTATTTAAGATATGGGGTGCAAAATTAAAAATATTTTTTTTTACGTTTCATTCTAAAAACTTTATAGCTTTAGATTTTTTATGATATAACTTTCCATTTACCTATTTCTTTTTTAAATTCTCTTGGTGCTTCTCCGAGAAAACAGCAAATGGCAGATGATGCCAGTGGGCCCGGGGACCCTGGAACGGGAGGCCTCGGCGGCTTCCGCAGAGGCTTCCGTAGAGGCATCCTGGGCCGGGGCTGTGGCTGGGGTCAGGGCAGGGGCCGGGGCCAGGGCCCGGGACCTCGCAGGGGCAAGGCCGAGGACAAAGAGTCGATGCCCAACACCAAGCTGGGCCGCCTGGTCGAGGACATGAATATCAAGTCCCTGGAGGAGATCGATCTCTTCTCCCTGCCCATCAAGGAATCTGAGATCATCGACTTTTTCCTGGGGGCGTCCCTCAAGGACGAGGTTTCGAAAATGATGCCTGTGCAAAACCAAACCCGCGCTGGCCAGCTGACCAGGTTCAAGGCATTTGCTGCCATTGGAGATGACAATGGGCACGTCCGTCTGGGAGTTAAGTGCTCCGAGGA
Organism: Panthera leo; assembly: GCF_018350215.1. Classification (NCBI taxonomy): domain Eukaryota; kingdom Metazoa; phylum Chordata; class Mammalia; order Carnivora; family Felidae; genus Panthera; species Panthera leo. The sequence continues at coordinate 11,756,184 of NC_056694.1, read as the reverse complement.
GGTAGCCACTGCCATCCATGGGGCCATCATCCTGGCCAAGCTTTCCATCTTCCCCGTGAGAGGAGGCTACTGGGGGATCAAGATTGGCAAGACCCCATGCTGTCCCGTGCAAGGTGACCGGCCACTGTGGCTCTGTCCTGGTGTGCCTCATCCCTGCCCCCGGAGGCACTGGCATTGCCTGAACCCCTGTGCCTGAGAAGCTACTGATGTTGGCTGGTATTGACGATGTCTACACCGCAGCCAGGGGGGCTGTACTGCCCGCCCCCCCAGGGAAACTTCACCAAAGCCACTTTGATACTGTTTCCAAGACCTACAGCTCTCTCACCCCTGATCTTCAGAAAGAGACTGTGTTCACTAAGTCTCCCCATCGGAAAATCATACCAGAGTGTCCATGCAGAGGACCCAGGCTCCAGCTGTGGCCATCACATAGGTTTGCACCAGAAAAATAAAGTGCATTAAAGCTTGTTTAAAAAAGATAATAATACGTAAAAGAATAAAATAAAATAAATTCTCTGGGCAATATTTGGTGGCTGTCAATATACAAGCCTCGCACACTTTTTGTCCTACTTTTTCCTAAATAATTCGTACTTTGATGCTATTTTAAATGGTATTGCTTCCTTCATTTCAGTGTTATGATTGCTCATATAGAAATATGATGTATCGTCATATATCGACCTTCGATTCCGCAATTTTTCACTTTTTAGATCTAGAAGCATCTTTTGTAGATTCCATTGGATTTTCTACATAGGCTATCATGTGGTCGGAGAATAAATACTATTCTACCTTCTTTCTTTACAATCTGGATGCATTTTAATTCTTTTTTTTTCTCTCCCTGATTGCACCTGCTACAACCCAAAACACAATGTGGTGTGGAAATGATGAGAGAAGTTACCTTTGTCTAATCCTCCTCTTAGAAGCAAAGTTTTTAGTCTTTTACCAGCAAGTAAGGTGATAGCTGCAGGTTTTTTGGTACCTGTTTTTATTTGATTGAGGAAGTTCCCTTCTATTCCTGTTGAGAGGTGTATTTTAAATGTAGAGTAGATACTGTATTTTAATGGTTTTTTGCCTATTTAGATGTTCAGAAGACTTTCTTGTTTTTTTCTTTATTATACAGTGAATTGATCTTGATTGCCTTGCTAATGTTAAACCAAAATCATACTATTGAGATCAACTTCACTTGCTCCTGAGGTCTTATTTTTATTTTTACATTTAATTTGCTAAAATTTGGCTTTGAATTTTTGCATCAGTGTTCATAAGGGACATTGGTACGTACTTTTCCCTTCTTGCAATATCCGTATCTGGTTTTGAAGTAAGTATAATACGAGCCTCATTGAATGAGTCAGGAGGTAATCCCTCCTCCTCAATTTTCTAGAGGAGTTTGTGTTGCGTTAGAATTATTTCCTCCTTAAATGTTTGGTAGAATTTCCATTGCAGTAATCTGGGCCTGGAGTTTTGTTTGCGGGGAGGACTTAAACTACAAATTCCATTTCTTTTTTTTTTATGTTTTGTTTATTTTTGAGAGAGAGAGAGAGAGACAGAGCACGAGCAAGGGAGGGACAGAGAGAGAGGGAGACACAGAATCCAAAGCGGGCTCCAGGCTCTGAGCTGTCAGCGCAGAACCCGACGCGGGGCTCAAACCCAAAAACCGTGAGGTCATGACCTGAGGCGAAGTCGGACGCTCAACCGACCGAGCCACCCAGGCACCCCTACAAATTCCATGTCTATAATAGATACAGGACTCTTCAGATTATCTATTCTTGAGTACCTTTTGGAGAATTGGCCCTTGTTACCCACATTGCTGAAATTATTGACTTACCTTTTATTTTCTGTAGAATCTGGAATGATATTACCTCTTTCATTCATGGTGTGGATAATTTGTCTTCTCTCTCTCTCTCTCTCTCTCTTCCCTTCTTTCTTCTTTCCTCTGCTCTCTTCATCCTTCCTTCCCTCCTTTCTTTCTCTCTATGTGTCTGTCTCTGTATCTCTCTGAATCTGCCTAGAAGTTTATCAATTATATTGACTTTATATCAATTATATTGATCCATCTTATGGTTTCGTTTATTTTCTCCACTGTTTTCCTGTTTTTTGTTCTTGTTTTTGTTTTTACTTTACCAATTTCCTCCTTGATCTGTATTATCTCCCTTCTTGTATGCAACATAGGTTTAATTCGCTCCTCTTTTTCCAGTTTCTTAAGGTAGAAGTTAAGGGTATTGATGTCAGATCTTTCTCCTCTTCTAAAATAGAAGTTTAATGCTATTAAGTTCCCTGTGAGTACCGTTTTTTGTATCATCTTATATCTTCTGATATGTGTTTTTATTCTCATTTAGTTCAATAATGCTTTGATTTCCTTTTTTTTCCCTTTTCTTTCTTTTTGTTGTTTTGTTTTGATTTTATTTGTTCGTTTATTTTTTGGAGTCCTAAGTAATTTAGAATGGTGTGGTTAGTTTCCAAATATTTGGGGAATTTTTTGAAGTTCTTGTAACTGTGGATTTCTAACTTAATCTCGTCGTGGTCAGAGAACATGGTTTGTATCACTTGACTCCTTCTAAATTTATTAAGACCTGTTTTGTGGCCCATAATATGGTCTATTTTGTTGACTGTATTGTGTGCACTTAAAAAGAATGTGTATTCTGCTGTTATTGGGTGAAGCATTCTGTAAATGTTAATTAGGTCGAGAGGTTTGACCGTACTGTTCACGTTTTCTATATCCTTACTGTTCTTATTTGTTTGTTCCATCAATTATGGAGAGAAGGGAATTGAAATATCTGCCTATAATCGTGGATTTGTATATTTCTCCTTGCAATTAGGTCAGCTTTTGTAATCATGTACTTTGGAGGTGTACTATTAAGGGCAAAAATATTTGCCCTGTGTCTTCTCAATGAATTGACCTCATGTATCACTATGCAGTAAGTTTCTTTATCCACGATAATATTTTTTGCTCGAAATTTACTACATAGGTAAATATAGCTATGTCAACTTTCGGTGTTTATTTTTTTAATGTTTATTATATTTATTTTTAATTTTTTTTTTAATTTTTGAGAGAGAGAGAGAGAGAGAGAGAGAGAGAGAGACAGAGCATGAGCTGGGGAGGGTTAGAGAGAGGGAGACACAGAATCTGAAGCAGGCTCCAGGCTCCGAGCTGTCAGCACAGAGCCTGACACGGGGCTTGAACTCACAGACCGTGAGATCGTGACCTGAACCAAAGCGAGACATTTACCTGACTGAGCCACCCAGGTGCCCCCTATTGTATTTATTTTTGAGAGAGACAGAACAAGAGTAGGGGAGAGGCAGAGAGAGAGGGAGACAGAATCTGAAGCAGGCTCCAGGCTCTGAACTGTCAGCACAGAGCCTGATGTGGGGCTCGAACCCACAAACCACGAGATCATGACCTGAGCCAAAGTCAGACGCTTAACCAAGCAAGCCACCCGGGTGCCCCTAGCTATGGTAGCTTTCTTCTGATCAACTTTCTCTTGATTTTACCATGTTATGTCACTTTTCCTTTTTATTTATGCCTTTTTTACTTAGAGTGAGTCTCTTGTAGGCAATTTACAGTTGGATCTGGCTCCCCCAAACCCAAATCTAATAATCTTTGTCTTTTAATCATATTTAGACCATTTACATTTAATGTGATCATTGATAACTAGTTTAAACCCATCATGTCACCATTTTTTCTTTCTGTTTTTCCTATCTGTTCTTTACTTCCTTCTCCCTCTTTTTTTCTGTCTTCTTTGGGATAGAACTAAAATTTTTCTATGATTTGTTTTAATCTTCTTTGTTGTGCACATTCTTTTCAAGTGAACATAAGACATTTGCCATAACAGACAATAGTCTGGACCACAAAATAAGTATCAATAAATTTACAAAGTGTCAAGTCATACAAGGTATGTTGCTAGAGCTTGATCTCTGATTATATTGGTATGTGTTTGTATAGTGCTATCTTAGAGCATCATAATTGGATTCCCATGGTCCATTCAATGCCATTAACATGTACACATAGAGCAGATGCCTGGAGTCCCTTTGACCTAGATATAGAAATGGGAAACAACCAGAAAGCAGAGGGGATTAGGAAGGGTGACTGAAAGGAGACATGAGCAGATCTGGGTTTCTTTGATCCCCTGAAACACTAGTCCTGGAATGATTTTCTGCCAGTTAAGTATCAAGCTTTCAGGGAAGAATATAGAGCAGATTAGAACTAGATGGAAAAGCCAAAGGAAACATCATGATTCAAGTCTACAAAATCCCCACGGATATGAGAAGGATTGCTTGGATTGCCCACCAGACCCCTGAAAAGTAGAACTATTTCTGCACTCTGCCTGTCTTTTAAATATAAATACTGCAAAATAATAAGTTAGAACAAATAAGATGAGGCTTAGATTTCTATTTCACTCAGTATGAAGTTGAAGCTTTTTTGAATAAGTGGATGGATGAAAAGATGTCTTGCCAGGAAGAAATGATAGCACAGATCCAAAGCCTAGACTCGACTATGGAGTGACTCATGAAGTTAAGGGTGATTAATATATACAGATTCTGAGCTGGATGTCCACTGATGTGACCTAATGAGACAGCCCTGATGGAAAGACAGACAATGTGATTCCGTGCGTGATTTTGGAGCTCATTCAGAAATCTTTGTGGCCAATCTGCCTCAAGGGGAGGCGGATGTAACCTGTGAACACTTTTGATTTCAGTGACTAAATTAGATTTAGTCGCTTAGTAGAAGCAAAGGAAATACAAATATCGCTCCTGGGAAGGTGGTAATACCACACGCCCCACTCCCTTGGCTTTAGATAGACGACACTACTTGAAATAGGTGACATAACTGCCAAGCACAGAGGCATGCCCGCTCCTTTTGCCGGTGTCTTGGCTCTCTATCCCAGCTCCTAAGAGGTCTAGAGCACGACGACAGGGAGGCAACCACCTTTTGCGTAGCTGACAGCAAGAGGACACTTCATACAAGTCCTACGAGTTTCAGTTCAGTGGGGATCTACTCTCAGTAGCTTTGGATTCTTTTCCATAGTTCATTGCTTTCTAATCAGTCGCGCCCCTTGTCAGAAAGAGCTCCTCTTAGACTCCCAGAGTAGAACAAATCCATAAGTCAGACACAATGAAATTTTGTTACTGTTTTCTCTTTGGTTTTTTTTTTCTCCCCCCTCCTATCTGCACATCTCCGTTGGCTCAGAGAACAGACGCGATGTAGTGTCCAGGATAGCACAAAACACATGTCTGGAAACATTTTTAACTACTATTATGGACAAGCCTTGGGCCCAGAGAATTCTGCCCTTTCACTGCAGTCCGTTATCTTATTTATCTTTGAGCAAACTCTCACGGATATTTTATCAACCAGGCCTTCGACCACACCGTGAAGACAGGCATCAGAGGCCGGTTGCATAACATAGACACAGAAGCTATGGAACATAGGATTTCTGGGTCTGATACATGCAGCCTGTCTCCTCTCATTAGCATCCCGATTTCCAGATAAAGCCGATTGGCCTACAAAAAAAGAAAGTGTTTCTCCGCAAATTAATTATATAAACACAAACCCCAGGAGAATGATTAAACTACTTAGGAAAACCAAGTACTTAGGAAACCCAACTCTTCGTGCTCTCCAGAAATGCCTTCTTCTTCTTACTCTTTTTTTAAAGTCACGCTTATCACAGACGTGCTACCTACTCATTAAAGCAGGTCCCCTAAGGGTTTTTGTTGGACAATGTTGTGTTGACCCAACTGTAATTACCCTATGCATTTGGAAGAAACAAAATTACATTTATTTTGAGACAGTCTATCATCCATAGGCCCAGAATACTGATTTTATTGAGTTGGTTTCGACATTATAGCCTCAACTTTTATTGAGAGATGCTATTGAGAAATAGCTTTATTATTTCCCGTCAAGATTTTGTTCCAAGCATCATCTACTTATTCCTCATTGTCGCAGAGATGATCAATTTATTTTAGAATTAATTGAGGGCAAAAACTTAGCTCCCCTAAGAGATTTATATGAAATATCCTTAGGGACAATGAAAGGTATGTAACTGGCATGCTTTCCGTTTTGCTCTGTTCACAGGTAATTTGAAAACCAATTTCACAGCTAAACTTTCTAGCTAAGCAGGCCCTCCAGGTGATTCCGATTCATGCTAAAGTTTGAGAAAGCCGTGCTCTGCATTATTTCCAACGTATTGCTCTTCCTGGGGTAGTTTCTTTACTCCTCTTGGGGGAAATAACTTGGCAATTCAAATCTCGTGCACTCACGCCGTTATTTTCCGATTCTCCATGCTATGGGATTGATGTCTGTGACCCCCTACAACGTGTACGTTAAAACCCTAGCCCTGTGCTGGGGCCGTCTTTGGAGATGGGGCCTCTGAGGAAGTAACTAAGGTCACCTGAGGTCCTAAGGCTGGAACCCCGATCTTGTAAGATTAGAATTAGTGTCATTTTTAGAACAGAACACAGAGAGCACACTGTCTTCTGCTCCCTTCCTCTGCCCTTCCCTCCCTCTCTCTCTGTCTTTCTCCCTTTCTCTCTGCGTATGCACAAAGAAGAGATCACAGGACCACACTGTGAAATAGTGGTTACCGACAGGCTAAGAGAAGAAGCCCCAGGCTGCGACTTACCTTGCGGGCTCCTTGCTGTCGATCGCTCAACCTCCAGAACCGTAAGAAATACATTTCTGTTGCTTACGTCTCGCAGTCTGTGGGTTTTTCGGTCCCGGCGGCCCGAGCTGATGAATGGCAGTACTTTAACTCCATTCCACCCTGGACAGTAACAAGGTATGTGTTAACGTATGAGGATTTTCTTTTTAGTTCAATTACTACCTTGCTGTTTAACCTGCAACCCATTTTTCCACCTCACTCCCCACAGTGATTTGCACGATACCCGAATGAGACAGTAACTTTAATGAGCCTTCTCTCTTTCGAGTCTGCGGATTCTTCAGGGTTGGAGGAGAGCTTAGTAATCGTCCGGTGAGAAACGTTTTATTTTATAAATGAGAAAATGCAAGTCCAGAGAGCTCGTTGGTCTTAGGACCAAAATGAAAGCCAATATCCCTGGGTCCTCAATCGTGTTGATTGTTTCCGGAGGCCAACACATGGCACCAACTCCAAGTTCCCGATTGCCTGTAAGCCAGCTGGTTAGAATACAGCTCTCTTGATCCCCATTTCGTCATTCAGCGTAACTTGTCTTACGGGGAAAGCTAGCCACAGTGAAATTACACTCTGATTCATATTTTTCAAAGACACGGGAAGCCACACGGACTTACGTTCAAATTTGGCATTGCCCCATGCTAACAGCGTGACCAGGGCAAGTGCCTAACTTCTAACGAAGCTCAGTTTCTGATCCGTAATAGAACATGACACCTTTGTCATGAGCTGCTCGTGGGAAGTCAGTGGATCGTTCATGTGGGACACCCAGCATAGTGTTGGGAATGTGCCATAGATGTAGGTTCTCTGGACTTTGTATATTCTTCTCCCACACGATCGACCACTTGCAAGGGGTAAATTTTTACTTGAGTTCCCAGCTGGCTTCCTTCTTTGCCATCAGTGTAGTTTCGAAGGCACTACCCGATAGGTCCCAGGAGAAGTAAAAGTAAGACCGAGAATACAAGATGGCCCCGCCAATGACCGTAGCAGGTAAGAATGGCCAGTAGGGGACAATCACAGGGAGCAGGAAGGAGGGGAATTGACAGGCAGAATGGGAAACTTCTGGGCAACATGAACTCATATGGTGTCTGGAGGTCGGCAGCTTACATGGAAAAAGAACAGTCACAGGAAGATGAATTTCTCTGAAGTGATGGGCTCTAGGTACGCTTTATGAGAGACATGAGATGGAGGGTTATTTGAGAAGCTATCTGCAGCGTGCCTTAGACCTTCAATGAAGACGTCTCCGGAAAAACACGTGACTCATACATGCTAGGAGTAAAGCATGACAGTCACTACTGCGTTTTTCCGAATTTACACAAATTCGAGCCACGTGCAAAATTTTAAGACTCACATTTGGTCGGAAGCACATCAATCTGTCATCTTGAGGAGATTCACAATTTCCCAGGAGAAAATGTAATTCTTGAACTTTTTTTTTCATTTGCCAGAAGGATCTTTGAATTTTTTTTCATGCAGATTTGAATCACATTAGTAGATGCCTATGTAAAAAAAAATCAGAGGTCAGAAGTTCTTTGGCAAAAAAGTAACCGCCTTCTCCTTCTGATCCCCATTCTCAGCCACAGAAGCTAGAACTTTCAAGTCCTTCTGTATTTCTCTCGCTTCCAGATAACATGCTTATGGCAGTGTTTCATAATTTATTGTTTGTAAAGCATATATACTGACTGATAACGTAAAAGAGGAACTTACCCTACTCTCAGGGTCACGGTATTTACGCTACGTAGAATACAGCAAGAACCTCTTCAGTCCTGAATTTTTATATTTACGATTTGGATTTTTTTCCCCGTGGTGATGCTCACAGTTTTATTCTATTCTATTCTATTCTATTCTATTCTATTCTATTCTATTCTATTATTATTTTGAAAGAGAGGGCACAAGCGAGCGAAGGGCAGTGAGAGAGAGAAATGGGGAAAGAGAGAGAGAATCCCACAAGGGGCAGAGAGAGAGAAGCGGGGCTCGCCCAAAGCGGGCCTTGTGCTCATCCGACACAGGGTTTGAACTCACCCACCCTAAGATCATGACCTGAGCCTAAGTCTGATGCTTAACCGACTGAGCCATCCAGATGCCCCAATGCTTACCACTTTAAATAGTATATTTAAACTTCTGAAGCTTCTTGAATAAACATTATAGCAGATGCCTGACTTCACGCCATCGAAGTGGAGTCTTACTCATGTTGGCCTTTTCACCGCTTCTTCTCCTTCCTGCCTCCCTGCCTCCATTCTCCCACCTGTCAACTTAACATCACTTGTATGAGATCAAGACTGAAAACGCAATCATGGTGTCCCACAACCCAAATGAGGGCTTGTTAACTTTTCCTATAGATTCATTCTAAAACTTGAAAAAACAATTCACCCTAACATAACTATGTGAAATTTTTAGTCTACAGAGCCATAGTGGAGATCAGGATTATATTGTCTTCTTGGGAATAATACCCACTCCAGAGAAAAGATTTCTAACATGTAGATTGAGTAGAATTTCTCTCTCCTTTTTTGGAATACTCTGTTAATGACTCAGAAACATTTCCATTTTATTTTGCTTTATATTTGGATCCTGAGTTTCTTTCCCCCAATTGGAGGTCCTTCCTTCCTTCTTTCCTTCCTTCCTTCTTTCCTTCTTTGCTTCCTTCCTTCTTTCCTTCTTTCCTTCCTTCGTTCCTTCCTTCCTCTCCTTCCCCTTCCTTCCTTCCTTCCTTCCTTCCTCTTCCTTCTTTCCTTCCTTCCTTCTTCTCCTTCCTTCCTACTTTCCTTTCCTTCCTTCCCCCATCCCCCTCTCCCTCCCTCCCTCCCTCCCTCCTTCCCTCTTGTCTGCTGATAAAACAATACTGTGTCTTCCCCACGTCCTCAAAAATGCACAGTCTGTCCTCGATTCCACTTATAAAAGCACCCGGTTTCTTTACTGCAAACACACTTCCTGGATCCTCCCAAACTGCCTTTTCTATCTCAATCCAGCTGCTTCTTGGCTTCTGTCCCAGAACATCTCGCAGTTCTCCGTTCCATTCCATAAGGACGGGCGTCGAGGGAAGGGTTAACGGCCTAGCTGTTCTGAGGACAAACAACTGTTCAGTGAAGTTCTTTGCCTCTGCTCCCTCTGTTTCTGCCCGCCTCTATTCTCCCAGACCTCTGGTCTAGAGTCTGTCCCAAACTCTTCCCAGAAGACCAGCTTCTCCACCATCATATCCCTTCCTCAGCCTATTCTGAGCTAAGGGCCTTCCCTTTTATCCATCAACCCACCTTTATCGGGCTTTTGTCTTCTTTCAGTGTCTTGCGATCTCTCAACCACCAATGACAGTGACCCCCTCCCATGTTCCTTCCCTCTGTTTGAGCGGCCATTCTGCTTATTTCATTCAGATTCCTCTGGGGTTTCATGGGCAGACTTGGTGATGGTCAGTTTGTCCCCCTGGATGAGGAGAAAGCAGAAGGCTTTGGCAGGTGTGGAGCAGAAGTGAACGAGCCCGGCAGATGAGAATCGGGTAGCATCCTGCTTCTCTCATGGATTCCGAGTTCTCTTGCTGTTTCTGTCTTGTCCCCAGGCCCCCACTGGCCACTTTTCTACTCACTTGGTCACGAAGCAGGTGGAACAGGAAGGGGGAAAAACTTGGGGAACCCCGTCTTCCATGGTTGTTCTTATTCTGTCCTGTCTTCAAAGTTAACAGTCCACTGAAGATGGTGACAGATAAAAACCATGCCTGCCTTGCGAGAGTAGTTAAACATTTGTACTAATTTAGCCACTCAGAGACCCTTGAAAAAGCGGGTCTTTTTGTTGCTTTGCATGGCAACGCGTAGAGCGTGGGTTTAGAGACTATCACCCGACAACAAGCGTCAATGTATATGAAGGTCATACACAGGAGGGAGAAGGGAGAGGTGGGCGGGCTGACCAGGGCTGCTTGGCTGTGCTGACTCCTGAGAATCACACGGAAGATTTGCCTGTGGGGGAGACACCAAGAGAACCCTAAGGAAGAGGTCCATAGTGAGAAATACAGGCGTCTCAGGTAGGGGTTTGTGTGGCTCCCTCCCATGAGCCTATTCAAAAACATAGGAGTCCATGCACAACAGTAAGTTCCAAGGTCCTGGGGCCACTGACTAGGTTTTGTTCTTTGGTCCCTTCCTGCCTCACTATGCCTTGTGTTTCCTCTTGACAAAGTAAGGAGGGAACATCTTACAGGGAACAGAATAATTCAGGCTTTGGACAGTTGACCTTTGTTAGCTGCCTCCATCTTGGGCAACTTCCATACATTCTCTGTGCCTCAGGTCCCTCCTCTGTGGCACAAGAGATAGGGAGGAAATGTTGACAAATGGGGGGCAGATGCTCACCATTAAAAATGGCAGCCGCCACTCAAGAAGCGTCTTGTTAGAGGGGCGCCTGGGTGGCTCAGTCAGCTGAGCGTCTTACTCTTCATTTTGGTTCAGGTCACAATCCCAGGGTCGTTGGATTGAGCCCCACGTCAAGCTCTATGCTGAGCATGGAGCCTGATTAAGATTCTCTCCCTCTTTCTCTCTCTGTCTCTGCCTCTCTTCCCCACTCATGCTCTCTCTCTAAAATAAAAAAATAAAACAAAATAAAATAAAAATTAAATTAAAACATTAAAAAAAAGGATTTTGTTAGAGTAGGGGAAGAAAAATAAACAGAAAAGAAAAATACGGTCTACATTCAAAGGGGAAAAAAAACCGCTCCGCAAGACGCTCCGCAGCTCAATTTTTAAGAGTGACCTTCTTGTCACCTCTGGCCTGCCTTTCCCCGCTGGGTTTGGGAATCCGTGAGGCCGGGTTGGCTGTAGGCAATAGATCGGAACTTGCCCTCTGGAATTCTCTTCTTGAGCCATTAGCTAGCGTGAGACGGTCTTTGTTCAGCCATACCTTCAGGACGATGGAGTCACATCATGCCGACCGCCGGCCTTTCTGTCTCTCCCTCACGTGGCCCTCAGCCGTGGGAGGCATACAGGGGACAAAGCGTAAGGAGGCGCTCATTCAGAGAGTCCCGCCCTAGTCCAGGCCCATGTGGCCCTACTGGGGTCCCCAGATCCCCTCCTCGTCAGCGCACGCAAATATGACCCAGGATACTGACGTCGAACATCAGTGCACGGCGCTCACAAACACGCAGAACTGCCTGCATTACGACCCCACCTCCCGTTTTATTTTTTTTTAAGCTTATTTATTTGTTTTGAGACAGAGAGAGGCAGAGAAAGAGAGAGAGAGAGCGCGCATGAGTGGAGGAGGGGCACAGAGGGAGAGAGAGAATTCCATGCTCGGAGCAGAGCCCCACGTGGGGCTCCATCCGACAGCCCTGAGATCACGACCTGAACCGAAACCGAGAACCGGACGCTCAACTGACTGAGCCACCCAGGTGCCCTCAACCTCCCGTTTTAGAGCTAGGTTTTTAACCCGGACACGTCCAGTTAGCAGGTGACTTCCTGTGACCTCACGGAGAACAAACCGCACAGCAGAGGAGGGAGGGCAATGGCATTCTTGCCCAGACGCTGTGTCGCGCAGAGTACCTGGAGGCTTCCTTGCGCCATTTTGTTTCCTCCTCACAAGCGGTCAGCCTGACCCTTCTGATGAGGAGCTCAGGTTTTAAGAAGTGATCCGGACCTTCGAGACCTCAGTTCACAGAGCCGGAGGCACGGATGGATGAGGAACCGGCCAGGGTCGCGAGGGCCTACCCGTGTGTTTGGTTGTGCCGGCCGGACCGATTTCCTGGCTCACATATTGGAAACTGGACCATTGAATGAGCCTGGGGAGCAGCAATTCTGGTTAGAGGGATGAGGGAAAATATCTCCCAACTTTGCCATTAAGGGACATCCGCTTTTGCAGACCGTATGGTCCAGGATGGATGGCCTCTTTCCTACAGGACCGAGGCAAGCTTTACGTGCAAATCAGAAATTTGTGTGCACAACTGTGTGTGCGTGTGTGTGTGTGTGTGAGAGAGAGAGAGAGAGGGAGGGAGGGAGGGAGGGAGGGAGGGACGGAGAGGTGAGTCATTAAAGAAGCAGTTCAGCTAAATAAAGGATCTCATTATGTGAGCTATTTTTATTCCTCGAATGTCTGCCTTCCTCTCCCCCCCTCCTTGAGGTTCCTACTGAAATCTGACAATCAGGGTTGAACTTCACTGTCAGCTTCCATTAGGCAAATCAAGCAGGAAAAAAGGGAGCGGTGCGTCTGGCCTTGGCGGGGAGCTGAGTCAGCAGTGATAATCTGCTCGAGCTGGTGGGGGCCAGCTACCAAAGGCTTTAATTAGTCAGCCGAGGTGTCGTCGCCACCCCCCGCCCGCCCCCCTTCCTGTCCCCTCACCCACCAGGCTCTGAGATGAGTCCCTTCCCCTGCCTTCTCTGCCTCTAATTCCTGGGAACGCAGCTGGAACGGTGCATACCCAGGGCCGGGCCCCTTGAGCACGCTGCCCCTGTCAAGGGCATTTCCTCCCTGTCGAACTGATGCGCCCCGATGCACCTGCCCTGGCCGTCTCGCCCCCTCCCTCTCTTGGCTCACCCACTGTGAGCAAGCCTGGACCCCTCCTGGGAAAATGAGGCCAAAGCCTCATCGATTTCTTTCCCAGAGGACTCAAAAGCACCCCATCTCCCTCCCTGACCCAGCCTCCCTCTCGCCTTTATCACGCATGCAGCCATTCATTCAAAACAAGATCACCCTATGGGCTCAGGCTGGGTGGATTGGGAGAGGAGGTCTCTTGATCTAAAAAGAGATGTTCAATGTAAAGGGGACAGAGGGACACAGGACAGGTGGCTGTGGTCTAGAAAAATTAATTGGAGCAAATGGACCACAGCCAGCCAAAGTACAGGACGGAAGATATTATGCACAATAAGGTTAAGAGCTCTGGGAGCTCCAGGAGTTCAGAGGATGACCCATTTCTAGAAAAGAATGCTTCAGGGAGTGTCCTTGGAGCTGGGTTTTAAAGGTTGAATATGGTATAGGGACGCTGGGGTGGCGTCTGACTCTTCTTTTAAAAAATATTTTTCAATGTTTACTTATTTTTGAGAGAAAGACAGAGTATAAGCGGGGTAGGGGCAGAGAGAGAGGGAGACACAGAATCTGAAGCAGGTTCTGTGCTGTCAGCACAGAGCCCGATGCGGGGCTCGAACTTACGGACCGCGAGATCATGACCTGAGCTGAAGTTGGACGCTCAACCGACCGAGCCACCCAGGTGCCCCAAGTGTACTTACTCTTGATCTTGGCTCAGGTGGTTCATGATTTCAAGCCCCGCATCGGGCCCTGCGATGACAGTGAGGAGCCTGCTTGGGATTCTGTCTCTCCCTCTCTCTGCCCCTTCCTCTCTAGCACTCTCTCTCAAAAAATAAATAAATCAGCTTTTAAAAACAAAGTTTGAGTAAGATATAATCAAGTAAGACAGGGGACCTGCTGGTCTCCAGTGAGTGGGGGTCCCTCGGGCATCATCTGAGAGGGCCCCCCACTCTATCCTGCTCCTCGGGACTCAGTCCTGCCTCCTGTTCTGTGGACTGCTGGACGCTGCCATCATGGCTCTCGTCTCCCCACCCTTGCCCACGCTGGGTCACATGATGGCTGCTACCACCACGGAGGCTAAACTGATGTCACTTCCGCATGCTTCTGGCAGCTTCTCCATGCCAACTGTCCACACTGGGGTTGAGTACGGCCCTCTCTATGAGGTTGAGTACGGGCCTCTCTATGGGGTTGAGTACAGGCCTCTCTACGGGGTTGAGTATGGCCTCTCTATGGGGTTGAGTATGGCCTCTCTGTGGGGTTGAGTATGGCCTCTCTGTGGGGTTGAGTATGGCCTCTCTGTGGGGTTGAGTATGGCCTCTCTGTGGAGTGGAATATGGCCTCTCTGTGGGGTTGAGTATGGCCTCTCTGTGGGGTTGAGTACGGGCCTCTCTACGGGGTTGAGTACGGGCCTCTCTACGGGGTTGAGTACGGGCCTCTCTACGGAGTTGAGTACGGGCCTCTCTACGGGGTTGAGTATGGCCCTCTCTATGGGGTTGAGTATGGCCTCTCTGTGGGGTTGAGTATGGCCTCTCTGTGGGGTTGAGTATGGCCTCTCTGTGGGGTTGAGTATGGCCTCTCTGTGGAGTGGAATATGGCCTCTCTGTGGGGTTGAGTATGGCCTCTCTGTGGGGTTGAGTATGACCTCTCTGTGGGGTTGAGTATGGCCTCTCTGTGGGGTTGAGTATGGCCTCTCTGTGGAGTGGAATATGGCCTCTCTGTGGGGTTGAGTATGGCCTCTCTGTGGAGTGGAATATGGCCTCTCTGTGGGGTTGAGTATGGCCTCTCTGTGGGGTTGAGTATGGCCTCTCTGTGGGGTTGAGTATGGCCTCTCTGTGGAGTGGAGTATGGCCTCTCTGTGGGGTTGAGTATGGCCTCTCTGTGGGGTTGAGTACGGCCTCTCTGTGGAGTGGAGTACGGCCTCTCTGTGGGGTTGAGTACGGCCTCTCTGTGGGGTTGAGTACGGCCTCTCTGTGGGGTTGAGTATGGCCTCTCTGTGGGGTTGAGAACGGCCTCTCTGTGGAGTTGAGTGTGGCCTCTCTGTGGGGTTGAGTATGGCCTCTCTGTGGGGTTGAGTGTGGCCTCTCTGTGGAGTTGAGTGTGGCCTCTCTGTGGGGTTGAGTATGGCCTCTCTGTGGAGTTGAGTGTGGCCTCTCTGTGGGGTTGAGTATGGCCTCTCTGTGGAGTTGAGTGTGGCCTCTCTATGGGGTTGAGTATGGCCTCTCTGTGGAGTTGAGTGTGGCCTCTCTGTGGGGTTGAGTATGGCCTCTCTGTGGGGTTGAGTATGGCCTCTCTGTGGAGTTGAGTGTGGCCTCTCTGTGGGGTTGAGTATGGCCTCTCTGTGGGGTTGAGTATGGCCTCTCTGTGGAGTTGAGTGTGGCCTCTCTATGGGGTTGAGTATGGCCTCTCTGTGGAGTTGAGTGTGGCCTCTCTGTGGGGTTGAGTATGGCCTCTCTATGGGGTTGAGTATGGCCTCTCTGTGGGGTTGAGTATGGCCTCTCTGTGGAGTGGAATATGGCCTCTCTGTGGGGTTGAGTATGGCCTCTCTGTGGGGTTGAGTGTGACCATGGCTAGGCCATGTCTCCTTTTAGCCATTGGCCCTTGATGGTTCTGTTTACTCAGTTTCTTGGAATACCAAGGTTTCCAGAGTCTGGCAGTCACTCTCTTTAGGATCTTGGATGGATTCCCTTAAGATGAGGCTCAAAGATGGTCAGTGTGTCACCAGCTTAAATGCTTCCACCTTGCTACCAACAACCGTCCACGCGGCTCTGTGCCCCATACCTAGTACCTTTATTATGTGGTCCAGGGGAGCAAGGGGGCCAGGGTGCTGCTCCCCAGTGGGTTTGGGAATCTCAGTCTTGGGCGATCATCATCCCGTGGACTTTCCTCACACTGAGTCGATGACACCGTCAGACAAATAGCACCGTTGGTAGCCGGTTGCTTTGTCGGCCACTCTGGTTCTCACCATACGCCCTGCTCAGGGCTCCTGTCTCTGTATTTAACTGAATCTAACTGAGCTAGAGGGTGACTCAATTCATCAGAGACCCATTCAGAGGCTGGATTCTCTTACTCCTCGTATGCTTTCGGGAAAACACACACACACATGCACCCACACGTGCACGTAAAACAAGGCTGCTGTGTCCCCCTCTTGGCAATAGTCAGATTTTCAAAGGCAACAGTCATTGCTTTCCAGTTCTGCCTCCTCAATCCCAAGCCACTCATTCCAATTCCTGCCGGGTGAAGTCATGAGCCCGTGCGCGCAGGTGGGAGGGTGGGGTACCTCGACGCCCCTCCGTTCTTCCAGATCTCTTCCCTACGGGGCCACGCTGCTGGCTTGTTCTCTGCGGGGCTCAGTCCCTGTCTCCAGAAGCTGGGGATACTGACCTAGCCCTGCAGTTCTTGTAGTCGCGAGCATTGAGATATGATATCATGGAGAGTTCCGGAAACCCAAAGCTCTAACACCCGTGAGGCTTTGGTGTCCCATTATACACTTGGCACTCTTCCGGAGGGAGGGCTCCTCCAAGAGATTTCGACCTCAGGAAACCAGGACCGTGCCTTTGAGTGGATTTTGACCCCGAGTTCGCCCTGTCACTAGCAATGCAGAGGGAAGAGCCCGGCCTTGGGCAGAACGCCATCCATGCTGCTGGCATCGATGTCCCTGTCCGTAAACTCGGGACAAGGGGACCACCTTCCAGGGCGCTTCGTGAGGCGCTTCAAGGAAGAGATGTGTGAACACGCTTGGCACAGAGCAATTGAGTGACTGCCAGGCTGTACTGGAGATTGAGCTCCGTTCTCAGCAGCCCAACGACGAAGGGGAGGGAGAGGACAAAACCCCACATACAGCCCTGCCCGTGCTCCCCGAGTGACCGCTGAACCCAGGGCGCCAATCAGGCGAGCAAGGCTCTGGTAGATCTTTCGTCTCAAATAAGAGGCTGAGACGTAAGGATGCCGTTATCACGTGCTGTTTCGTGGGTAAATATAACAGATCTCGATGAGCGTGTCTCAGAGGAGGACACCCCAGCAGCACAGGCAGTATAGACGAGGCAGTAGAAGTGGGTCGCTCGATGCAGCCGCTTGCACCTGGGCCGAGGCGGCCAGAGATTCCCATTTGCTTTCCCTGCACGAGCCCAGATTTGGGCCGCCCCGGGCAAGCGTGCAGGGCCGGGGACAGAGGGGCTGGACGGGCTAGTGGGAGCCAGGGACGGTTGTACCCTGCCGTCCCATCCTCTGCTCTGGCTGCACAAAATGAGGGTGCATTACGGAGGCCCGCTGAGCCTTTGATTTCCCCCAGCGGCCAGCCCGACGGCCACTTTCCTGGAAATGGGAGTGTAGGTTTCAGCTGCTGGCAGAGGGGAGAAGGGTTCCACGTTCGCCGGGCGCTGTGCCGCCGGTGGTCCGTCCCGTTCTCCCCTACCCTGTCCCCAGTTTCCCCAGCAGCCCCTTCAAAGGCTGCCCACCTCCCTCCGCAGGAAACTGGCCGGGATCCGAAGCCTTCTAGTTAGAGATACTGCGTCTCACAGCACCTCAGTGGAAGAAAGCAGTCATGGGGGAAGCTGTGTATTTGTCCCACAATACACCTTCTCTCCATCCTTCCTCCCCTTCCCTCTCTCCCTTCCTCCCCCCTCCCCCTCTTTTTCTTGTTGCAAAATGAAACAAAACAAAAACACAACCCAACAAAATCAGAAGACTTTTTCCCCCCCTCTACCAACAAAGCGATCTCAAGAAAGTGACTCTTCTGGAATTGAAACGTGCGGAGGAAGCACCCAGGGGATCTTGGTGAAATGCAGATTCAGATTCAGTGCCTCTGGGGTCTGACCTCAGCTTCTCTGGCTCTTGCAAGCGCTCAGGTAACGCCGATGTTGCGTGAACCACCCGGTCCATGGACCAAACTTTGGAGCGGCAAGTGTCTAATGGCCGACACATCGGGTCACACCCCCTCTCGAAACCTGAGGTGGCTCCCTGTTGCCTATGCAGTAAACTCGAGACTCTGGAAATCACACAGGAACTTTCAGCTTCTGGTCATTCATCCATTCATTCCTTCAGTTCATCAGCAAATGTTCGTCAAGTGCTTCCTAATGGCTAGAGCCCTACTGTTCCTTTCCAGATGCATCTCTTACCAGCCCTTTCCACGGCAGCTCGGAGCCTGGAAGCTGCTTCGGATTCTGTGTCTCCCTCTCTCTCTCTCTCTCTCTGTGCCCCTCCTCCGCCCACACTCTGTCTCAGTTAGTTTTGTGACATCAACTTTTACTTTGGAAAAGTTGCAGATTTACAGAAAAGTTATAAAGATAGCACCAGAGCATTCCCAAGTTTTCCTATGTCCTCTAGAACTGTCACCCTATATTAGGATGGTACCTTGGTGGGAAGCCTGGGTGGCTCAGTCAGTTAAGCGACTGACTCTTGGTTTCAGCTCATGTCATTATCCCACGGATCGTGAGATCGAGCCCCACGTCGGGCTCTGCACTGGCAGCACAGAGCCTGCTTGGGATTCTCTCCCTTCCTCTCTCTCTGCCCCTCCCTGTGCTCTCTCTTTCTCTCTCAAAATAAATAAACTTAAAAAAAAAAGGATGCTACTTTGTCCTAATTCATGAATGAATATTGCTATGTCGTGATGCCTTAAATTCTACACTTTATTCAGATTTCCTTACTTTTTTTTTCATTTCTTTTCTTTAACATTTATTCATTCCTGAGAGTAAGAGAGACAGAGCATGAGCAGGGGAGGGGCAGAGAGAGAGGGAGACACCAAATCCAAAGCAGGCTCCAGGCTCGGAGCTGTCAGCCCAGAGCCCGGCGCGGGGCTCGAACTCACGGGCTGCGAGATCATGACCTGAGCCGAAGTCAGACGCTCAACCGACTGAGCCACCCAGGCGCCCCAAGATTTCCTTACTTTTTGCTTAACGCCCTTTTCTTTCTTTGTTGCTTCAGGATCCCATCGTAATGATCAACCTTGATCACCTGTAGTTGACTGTTTGACGTCTTGGAGTCATGAGTCCGAATCCTTACCGCGCCTACCACCCCTGGGGGGTTGCAGGGGTCACATTTCACCCCTTCCAACCGCAGATCCCAACATCCGTGCTTTGCTTCCTGCCCCACAGGGAACGTCCGTGACTGAAAACTTGCCACCGCTCCAGAAGGGAGACTCTTGTCGGCGATTCCCTCTCACTCCGGCTCTGACCGACCCTGGTGCCTCCTCTTGTGGCCCCTGTGTGACGTGACGTCCCCCCTCCTCTTGGGAATGGTAAGTGGTAAACTCTTCTCTCGAGGCAGTCGTCTCCGTGTCTGTCGTCTTACCATACCTGATTAGAGCAAACCCCAGGTACGTTTCAAAATGATTGGTGTGGCCAGCTGGGCGGCTCGGTGACGGACCGTGATGACGTGCCTCTCCGCTGCTCTTGGCTTACTAATCGAATTCAAAGAATGGCATGCATGGCCTGGAAAGGCACCATGGGCTGTTGACCCGCTTACCCTTAGCTGCCACTGCCTTCTGCTCAGCTCTGCCTTGGTTTGCTGCCCTAAGTAATTGTGGGACCTGAAGGAGAAATCCCTACATAGCTTAGGGTAGCCGGGTCTGGACGACAGTCCCCAGTCTACATACCCCACGGACGCTTAAGATGTGTCTAGTGTCTGGGCAAAGGGCGCAGGGGACACCAAGGGTAATTGGCTAACTTACAAGGCTAAGGCTGGAAAGGCTTCCTAAAGGTTAAGGGGGGTGAACGTGACCTACATTCTGAGCAGCACCTGGGCCCCCCCATGGAAATTCTAGAGGCTGGGCTTTGTGTCTACTCTTTTTCAAACTGTCTTAGGTTAGCGTCTCCCCTCCCCATCCTCCTTATTGGGGTTGCCTCACACATCTGTAATTTAGAGGGCTTTGGGGGTCACATTCTGTGTTCCATCCTGGGATCCCCCGAATTCCTACCTGACTCCTTTTATTTGCCCACGTGAAGCTTCGCCCTTTGTGTTGTAAAGCTCTACGGCTTTTAACCGCTATCGAGCGCGTGTCATGTATCTGCCATCACAGGATCACACAGATTGCTTTGGCCACCTCTTCCAAAACCCCACGTGCCTCCTCTCTTCAGCCCCCACTCCCTTCCCCGAATCCCGTGGCAACCACTGATCTGTCTGCAATCTCTATAGTTTGGTCTATTCTAGAACATCATAGGGAGGGCATCGTTCATATGTAGCCCTTTCAGACTGGCTTCTTTCACCTAGCAATGTGTGTTTAAGATGCATCCGTGCCTTTTTGTGGCTTGCCCATTTGCTCCTGTTTATCGTTGCGTAGTATTTTCCTGTATAGACATACCACAGTTTATTTATTCACCTGTAGAAGAGCATCGCGGCTGCCTCCAGTTTTTAGTGATTACAAATAAAGCTGCCACGAACATTTGCATGTCGGCTTTTGCGTGCATGTAAGTTTTCCAATTACTTGTGTATCAGACTTAATTTTACCCAATGAACATTTAGCGGGGAAGGGGTCAACATTTAAACAATTTCCTTGGAGCTGCTCTTAGGGGGTTGTGTAAATGAACAGAATCCCAAATCACCTCGTCGCCACATCCCCCCGCAAGAGTGAAATGATAGATCCAACAGTTGTCCCAGGAGGGAGAACTAAGTTACATACGTTATGTGGGAGAGCTTGGTCTTGAAGGCCGAGGTGAACACTACAGTTTAATTCAACAATCACCTGTTTTTGATTTGTTTTGTTTTGTTTTGTTTTCCAGATGAGGGAAGGGGAGGGAGAGAGAGAGAGAGAGAGAGAGAGAGAGAGAGAGAGAGAGAGAATCTTAAGCAGGCTCTACGCCCAGTGCCGAGCCTGACGTGGGGCTCAATCCCACAACCTTCGGACCATGACCTGAGCGGAAATCAAGAGTCAGACGCCCAACTGACTGAGCCACCCAGGCGCCCCTCCCCTGGTTATTTTGAAAGCAGCTGCTTAACAAGTAGATTTGAGGGGAGGTGAAATCTAGCACTTGATTCTAAAAGCAGTGGTTTCCAGCTACACAATCTGGTTTGGAAATTGGCAGCTGACTTCAGCCATTTTCAAGTAATACGGCTCCTTGCCGCCTGTCTGATTTCCTCTGCAGCCGGGCTTCTCCGCGTCCTGTGAATACAGTCCTCCCTTCCGAGTATTCATCCACCTGCTATGTATGCTCTTCTCCTCTTCCCTCACAAATCCAAATCTGACCGAATCCTTTGGGATTCGGTCCCTCCCCCCCACTTTCGGTCATCAAATCATCTTAGGCGGTCTTATTTCCAACGTTTCCACTTTACCTCCCGCCGAGGTTGGCCCTTCTGTCGAATAATTAATGGAATACTTAAACACGTATTCAGAATCCACTCTGTCCCTGACTTTTTGCTCGGCTTTAGTTGATGGGGAATGTTTTCCAAAGGGGCCTGTGCTCACTTTCACTCTTCACCCCTGTTACCTTGCCCTTTAATCTTCTTCTCCAATGAAATAATAGGATATGCCCACGGGTAAGGATGTCTTTTTCTCCTGCATCCTTAAAAATACCCCTAACGGGAATGGGTGCATTACGATAATGGCTACCGTTGACGGAGCGCTTACAAGGCGTTGACGTCGTTCTCAGTGCTTTGCTGATGGCCGTCCGGAGATGTCTTCATATCCTCTCGGGACTGGCTCCACAGGTTAGGAGCCTAAGGCAGACACAGTTAGGTAGTTTGGCCCAGCCATTAAATGGCATGACCAGGATTGGAGCTGGAGGAGGAGGACACAGGGCATTTGCTGGCCCCCATTCCCACCCCCACCTGCACATACACAAACTGCTTTAACCACTATGCCCTCCCGTCTCTCTGGTAAGCAAGTGCTCAAAGACTTGATGCTTTTTTAATTTACACTTCTTCATGGAATGAGCCAGGCACCAGCCCCCTTGTGACTTGCACCCAACAACTCAAGAAAATAACATGCTCGAGAGACTGAGAAGACTAGCCACAGGCTGGGAGAAAATACTGGCAAAAGACACAACCGCGAAGAGCCTGGTACCCAAAATATACCAAGAACGCTGACAGGCCAACGGTAAAGAAACAGCTCAATTAAAAAATAGGCTAGGGACACCCGGGTGGCTCGGTCGGTTGAGTGGCTGACTTCAGGGCAGGTCACGATCTCACAGTTGGTGAGTTCGAGCCCCGCGTCGGGCTCACTGCTGTCAGCTCAGAACCCGCTTCGGATCCTCTGTCCCCCTCTCTCTCTGCCCCTCTCCCGCTCATGCTCTCGCTGTAAAAAAAAAAAATGAATAAACATTAAAAAAAAAAGTAGGCCAAAGACCTTAACAGACAGCTCACCAATGAAGATCCACATACGGCAAATGCACATATGGAAATATGCCCCACGTCATATGCCGTCAAGGAGATGCAAGTCAAAACAGCTATGAGAAAGCCCCGCTCATCTATAAGAAGGGCCAAAATCCAACGCAACAACAACACCAAATGCTGGTGAGCACTGGAGAACAACGGGAAGTCTCGTTCGCTGCTGGTGGGAACGCAAAAGGGAGCAGCCACTTTGGAAGACAGGCTGACAGTTTCTTAGCACATAATCTAACCATCGCACTCCGGTTTTTGAAAGGAGTTGAAAACCGTGTCCGCACAAGAGCCAGAACACGGGTGTTTATAGCCGCGGTACCCATAATCGTCAAAACTCGGACGCAACTAAGATGTCCTTCGGCAAGTTGAATGGATAAACAAAACTGGCACATCCAGACGATGGAATATTATTCTGCGCTAAAAAGAAATGAGCTATCGAGCGTGTTACTGAGGGAAAGCAGCCTTTTGAAAGGACTACATGCTTTATGATTTCAACCATACGACAGTCTCGAGAAGGCAAACCTGCAGAGACAGGAAAACGATCGTTGGATGCCAGGGGTAGGAGGGGAGGATGGGATGAATACACAGAGCGAGGAGGGCAGTGAAATTTTTTTCCCCGATACTCTAACAGTGGATAGCCGTCTTTTATTCTTTTGTCAACCCCCCCCCCAGAATGTGCAACCCCAGGAGTGAACCCTAAAGGAAACTGTGGACTTTGGGCGACTGTGACGTGTCCACGTAGGCTTGTCAATTGCAACAAACGTAACGCTCCGGAGGTGGATGTTGGTAAATGGGGGAGGCTGTGCATGTGTGGGGATGGGGGTGTGTGTGCGGGAATTCTCTTACCTTCCTCTTAATTTTGCTGTAACCCTAAAACAGCTCTAAAACAGCCTCTTAAAAAATAAACAAGGTATCCATCGGATTTCAAAGTCTCCCCCCAATGGGTCCTGCCTCCTCTCTTTGAGATGTGCTTGACTCTAGCACAGGTGGGTGGGTGTCCCACTTTACCGTGCCCCCGGAAGGATTTTTTCTGCAGCTTTGGGGTAATTCTCAAGCCTTTCTTAGAACTTTCCCCCGGAGAATATTCCATGTCCGGGATGCCGGAGTGGGTGGACACGCATGCCTTTATTTATCGATTCAAACATGCCCGATTTATTCAAGTTGTAGGGACAGTCCTGTGGCCTCGGGGAATGTGAGTAATTTTCAGAGGCCGTGTCGAAACCAAATCCAAGTGACAAATGTATCTTTAAGTAACAACTTACAGATCTTATAGCCAAGGAAGGCTGCCCTGAACAGAGATGGCTGTACATCTATTATTCTAAGTATCCTTTGTCCTGACACAATTTTTCCCTAAAGCCTTTGAAATGTTAAATTTCTGGCAGGCAGGCCCACGTGAATTCCAACAACTGGCTTGATGGATTTTTTTTTTTTTTCAGTTTTTTCCGTGAATCATGTCACATGCCAGAAATACCCTGTGACAAGCAGGCCGCCGGTATGGTGAGCCTTGCTAAGCCAGGTAGCACGAATCCCAGAATCTGAGGATAGCGTGAGGTCTAGCTTGATGTGGGACAGCCAAGGTTAGGCGGTGGGAGAGTGTAGTATGAGGGTATTGATAGGGGGTGGGGTGGGGTTATTGTGTTCTTGTGCTCAGAGGTGCCTACCTGTGGTACAAAAATATCTTTCGGAGCCTATGTAGGGAACAAGCCAGAAGAGCTGATGGTTATATCAGAAGTGCTGTCCGGTTGTGGGCCGTCACAGTGCGGAGCGCAGCAAGGTCGTCAAGGGATTCTCCTGGCATTCACAGTTGAACCTCTCTCCTAGCAGGCCACAAGGGAAAATCAGGAACGGAGGTCAAAGACGTCACGATGGGGATGAGGTAGGGAGGCCATCAGCCTTCTTAATCTTGTCCAGAGCTGACACCAGGTTAGGGAGGGCTGGTCTAATTCCAGAAGCCAGCCAACTAGAGCAGGGGGTCTGTCTGTCTACACAGGCATTGTTCCAGCACGGATCCTGCAGGTGGAACGGAAGGGGAGGGCCTCAGCATCCAGAGGAGCAGCCAGAACTGGCAGAAATAAGCCACTGCTTTGGTTTCAAGGAGGTTTCAACTCATGCTCTCATGGAAGGAAAGGCATATGACAGAGATCTCTTGGAAATTCGTCTCTTAGTAGTCGGCATCTGAAGATTCACACCGAGAACTGGTATTCCCAGAAGATCAGAGGCTTCTTTGTGAGATTAGTTATTGGGATTTCCCAAAGCCCACGTGTGAGCTGGGCTCAGTAAGGGCAGTTCCCCTGTTCTGAATAGTGTGGCATAGAAGGAGGCCACCACCTGGCCTCCAGTGCCCACTAGACAGTAAGAGCCAATGACTGCCGTGTCTACCCTCAGCTTTGCCCCCCCTTCTTCACCCAACATGGCGGGGGGGAGCTTTTCCCAAGTGGCGGTACCAGACTACTCTCCCACTAGCAGACTAGGAAAATTCTAGTGGTCCAAGTTCTCACCAATGTGTGGCGTTGCCAGTTTTTTCCCTTGACTTTAACCATGCTCATTTTGTGTGTTTGTAATGGTATCTTATCGTTCTAATAGCAAAACCTTGGGTTGAGAGCGTAATTCATTCCGGAAACAGGCTTCTAGTCCAAAGCACCGTATTACCAAGCGAATTTCGAGAATCGTTGGCTCGGTGGCGATCACGTGATGCTTGGTGTCACATCCTACTCATACCCCAAGACATCACTCGTCTATTAAGCTAAAATTTATTAGAGAATTTTGACACTCACAGAACAAGTTACTCACACGCCAGGGTTTTTAACTGCATACATCTCCCCGTCAACCAGTAATGTTGAGCCACTTTTCGTTTCTTTACTGGCCATTTGGGCATCTTCTTTTATAAAGTACCGTATCCAGACTTTTGCAATGGCAGTTGGTAGGGCATGCGACTCTTGATCGTGGGGTCGTGAGTCTGAGCCGCACGTTAGGCCTCGAGATTACTTTTTTAAAAATTAACATTTGTATAAAAAAAAGAATTTTGCAATATCCCATTTGTTATATATCAGGCAACAAATGCGTGTGGCACTCCATCAATCTGGTTTTGGTCGAACCTTGGGCCCGAAACCAAGCGTATTCTTTAAGGGAGATACAATCGACACACAACATTATATAAGTTTAAGATCTACAAAGTATTGATTTGATACATTGATGTGTTGTGATTTGATGACCATAATAGCTTTGGCCAGCTCCTCTAACGCATCACATAATTATAATTTCCTTTTTTGTGGTGAGAACACTTGGGATCTAGTGGCTTAGCAACCTTGAAGCGTATAGTACAGTACTGTTGACTGTTATCACTATTTGCTGTGCATTAGATTTCTAGAACTTACTCATCCACCCGGTGCAAGCCTCTCCCCTGTAATGACACATCCCCAGCTGTCCTCACCACTGGTAACCACCCTTCTTCTCTCTTTCTCTACGAGATTTGGATTTTGCAGATTGAGAACTAGCATACAAAAAATTCAGTTTTCTGACATACTTACCCTTTCCAGTATTCTTTTCTTAACACTTTGCTGCATAATTGTGCTTCTATATGGACCCATTTAATACCTGCTTGCACAACTCTTTCCAGAAAAAAATTTCTTTAGTGAACATTTGCTGGGTACAAATTTTGTCAACCTTTGCTTGACTGAAAATGTCTTTATATCACATTTCCTATGAAAGAATATTCTCATTGAGTATATGATTCTTGGGTTAGAAATAATTTTGGGCGGAACTTTGGTAGGCACATTTTATCGTTTTCTGACTCACATAATTTCTGTAGGAAAATATATCTCTTACACTTTTAAAAATAATAATTATCGTTGTTGTGGCTTTGAAGACAATGTGTCTTTTTTTTTTGATGACTTCTTTCTAGAGTTTCTATATGGCTTTCGAAATTTTTATTATGATGTGCCTTTGTAGGACATTCTCTGTATTTAAGCGTTTTGAATGTGTGACTTTGTATACTTTATCAGTTTGGGGAATTTTTCAGCCCATGTCCTGAAAATAGTATTTCTGTCTCATTCCAGCTTTTCCTCCTTCTAGGAATCTAATTCTAAATATGTTAGCCTCCTGACTATGCCTTAGATGTCCTACATGTTCTATTCTAGAATTTTCCTTGTTATTTCTCTGTGCCCATTCTATATATATGTATATATGTGTGTGTGTGTGTATATATATATATATATATATATATGTATTTTTAAATTTCCGTTTATTATTGAGAGAGAGACAGAGAGACAGAGCATGAGCATGAGAGGGAGAGAGAGAGAGGGAGACACAGAATCCAAAGCAGGCTCCGGGCTCTGAGCTGTCAGCACAGAGCCCAACATGGGGCTCGAACTCACAAACCGGGAGATCATGACCTGAGCCAAAGTCGGATGTTTAACCGACTGAGCCACCCAGGTGCCCCAATCACTCTGAATATTTTTGTATAAGGTACTTTCCAGTGTATGAATCCCTTTCTCTGCTATGTCTAAGCTACTATTAAGCCATTAATTTTTCATTTAGCCATTACTATTATTTTTTGGTTCTGGGATTTCCATTTGGTTATTTTTATAGTCACTAATTCTTTGTTGAAATTTTCCACCTTAGCTAGTTTCTTAAACATCTTAATCATGGTTAAAGTTAATATGTGTATCACCTGCACGTCTGTTTCTTTCTTCTGTTTTACTTTTTCTCTTGGCTTTTGGGTACTTACCCCCAACTCCTGGCATGCAGGGTGATTTTTTATTGAATGCCAGACATTTTGTATGAAAAGTGGTTGGGCAATGGATAATTTCATGTTCTTCCAGAGAAGACTTAAAGCTTTTCTGGCTCTCAGGTACATTCATCATCTAATAAGGGGCTGAAATGATTGAGGACCAGATTTAAGGTTCCCCAGGGGCTTGTCTATTTTTTGGTCCGTCCTTACTCCTGGCGCATAGCCTGTTATGGGTCTCAGTTAAACTCACCCATGAGTGCTTAACCAACTTCTTGGCTCTTTCTGAAGTTCAATTTTGTTTCCTTAGCACCACAAGATGGCTAAAAGCTCTGATTATAGATTTTTCCCCCCACGTTGCTATATTATGCTTTGCTTATCAGCTTTTTGTCCAGCTCAGCTATGGGTTCAGCAAATGCCATGAGGTAAAAAGTGGCATAGAATGTCTCTGCAGGCTCTTTTCTCCAGGATCTTGATTTCTCAAATCCTGGAAGCCTTTGAAGCCCTGAACTCTCATTTCTATCTTATCCCCATGATAGTTCTGAAAGCTGTAGTCTGATACTGTCTCTGATGGCCATCTAGGCTTTAGGCTGGGACTCAACCAATGCCCGGAGGCAGGGAAGGCACTGCTCACATGGCTTCCCAAGACTTGGTTGCCTTGGTTATGCCTTGAT
Source organism: Panthera leo (assembly GCF_018350215.1). Classification (NCBI taxonomy): domain Eukaryota; kingdom Metazoa; phylum Chordata; class Mammalia; order Carnivora; family Felidae; genus Panthera; species Panthera leo. The sequence continues at coordinate 11,728,364 of NC_056694.1, read as the reverse complement.
GACGTCAAAACGACTTTTAAAATTTTCTTGTTTCTGTATTTCATCAAGAATTCGTCGTGGCTTTCAATGAGATGACAGTTCCAAGAGAAGATGCCCGTTATCACTAGAAGCAGAAGCCATCGACGATTTAGATTTCAGCCACCAGAAGTGAGGATGGGAAATAACTCTGTAGTGTGGAGAGTAGCTTAAGTTATAAGCAGTGGTATCCCGGCCAGTACGTAACAAGAGGCTCTCATTTGTGGTGTTTGCCCATTGCGATGGTATAGGCACTCTAATATGGGAAATTTCAGGCCACCAACCTGACATCCCTTTACACAGGGTTGGAAGAGACGTGCATAAGTGACTACTGGTAGCTGGTGTGACCGGGCTCTCACATACCACTGCCAATAGGGCACTCTTCTTCAATGAGTCCAACGGCCCACTGTTGGCATCCCAACTACACTGGGCCCCCTCCATCCATGAAGGCCAGCAATTCATCCTTACAGGGCTATGTATCTAGACCAGCAGTGAGTTTTGTGTATTTGTTTTCTCCCCACAGAGCCTACACATGCCTGATCCGTACCTATAGAATCCCATACAACGTAGCCTTCAGCCAAGGGCCCACCTGATAGTACAATTTGAGCATGGGCATATCGTTCACCGCGGTCAAGTGATAGCACTACGCCATCCAGAAATAAATGGCCCCCCAAATGCTTACGTAGCCTTCTAAATGTACAGCTGAACTATCATCTTGAAGGCGATACCCTGAAAGTATAGAATGACCTCTTTCAAGGTGCAGCATATACTTTAAATCAGAGACCTTTATCTGATACTGTGCCCATTATAGGAAGACCCCATATAGGGTCTTGGAACAGTGGGGTGAAGGCAGGTTCATCCCTAATTATCATCACAACCAATGAGCCCTACCCCCCCCCCCCCCACCCCGGGACACTTTGTATTTTCTATTCCTGAAATCCTGGGTTCCATTGGTTGGACCCCAAAGGGGATATACTTACTAGAAGACACAACAGGGTCCCATCAAACTACAAGCTATAAGTGCTTCCAAGACACTTTGGACTCCTTGTGTCCAAGCATCAGCAGAGAAGTCAGGGAGTTACCAGCTTGGCTGCAGGTGAGAAGAGGGGTCTCTAACTTGGCACCAGAAATGGTCTGGAGTCCACATTGTATGGCTGATGAAAGATAACTCCCTGGGATGCAGCCTCCTGGACGGAGCTCAGCACGCAAGGAGATTATCAGGGAGTGCTCTCGGAAAAGAGGAAGCAGGGAGTGCCAGTGGAAAGGAAGGAGAGCAGCAATGCTGGGCAGAAGGAGACGTTGAAACTTTGATGCAGTCTTCGCAGAAACCTCGCCCAGCCTCTGGGGATTTCTCAAGAGGGCATGACCCTTCAGAGCTGCCCCAAGTTGGGGTGAGAAGACTCAGCTTTCACTCCCCCATGCCCATCCGTTACTGGATGTGGGTCGTTCCAGGAAGCGGCTGGAGGCTTGGGCTCTCTGCTGTTAAAGCCATACCCAGAGGTAGCTGAGAGCTGCTGACGGTCTACGGACAGCACTCCCAGCAGCGGGGTCAAGAAGTACTCTATTCGGGGATTGCAACATCCACTACAGATCTAAAACTCAGAGGAGACCCGAGAAAGTGGAGGGTCACCTCCTTCTCTGGATTCAAGAGGGACAGTGTTGTATTTAGTTACCAGAACTGGTTCCCTAGGAAGGGTCCAGGGTGATGTACATAGGATCCTGGATGATCTTGAGAGCCTTGTTGAAGCAGAATGTCAATCATCTCCTGAGAGTGGAGACTGGGACACAAGTGGGACATTGCCGCCTTGGGGACAACAGGCAGGGCTTCACATCGCACCCATAGCATCCTGATGACCCCCTAAACCAACCCACCCATTGTACAGATGAGGACACTCGAGCTCAAAGAAGTTGGATGAGTTGTCTCATCCAACATACGGCTGATCCCTATAGGTCAAGAACCAGCATCAAAACTCCCCGCTCGCTCCGGGGCTCTCCTGCTCTCTACAACACCAGGGAACCTCTATGCTGTCCCATCCACCATTTTTACCTTGCAATCCAGAAGCCCAGAGTTTTAATACAAATCGCACTGACTCACACGGAAGCTGGTGAGTCATACGTCGTACAGCCTCTAATGAGTGTGAACCAATTAAAGTATTATGTTGAAATAATTTATGGGCTGTGTCAAGGCAAAAAAATGAGAAATTCGATTTGCTTACAGCACTATTGATTAGCATGCCGTATCATCACTCGGAACGCCATTCAGGATGGGGTTCAAGGAATCCTGAGATGAGAGAGAGAGACACACACACACGGTGCACAGAACGTCTCTATTTGTGAGCCAAGTAAACCATATCACCAACCCCAGCTGCCTCGGTCACCCCTCCCTGTTCCCCCAGCACTACAGCACTGACAGATCTAAATACGAAGAAGAAAAATGTCTCCGGCAGGCTGTTATTTTGCTGCCTGAATTGTGTCAGGGAAGTGTAAATATAATCACATTTTATCCGCCAATCTGAAATGGATTTCAGAGGAAGGGATCACAATGTTAGGAGAAATCTTTTTCGTTGGAGCACGCTTTGATTGAAAATAACTCCCTTGTTACCATCAGTAATGTGTTCAAGGTAGAAAAAAGCAGTGCAGTTCATGACAGAATTACTAGGCAATTCAATCAAACCCCCGTGCCTTGCTTTTCAGGTTATAAGGGAGACAGGTAAGCCCAAGATTTGCCTCAAGAGTACATTGATCGTTCTGAAAATCTTCACGGAAACATCTGTATCTCCAGTGGTTATACTGACGACCACTGCGGAAACACTGGCCTCTCCCAATGCGGCCATTCAGTCTGTTGGCTTGGCCAGTCCTGTGCCCATTCAGCAGACTCTGAATTCCAGGGCTGCGTGAATGGGCCCCTCTTGTTCCCCCTGAGATGCTAACACACTGCATTTATAACCTGATCATTAATCACTCGGCTCTTACTTTTTTATCGAATGAATATATATATATACACACACATGATTGCCAACGAGACCTTCTTTTCAACATTGGGTAGTCAGGAGGGGTGGAAATAACTCGATCCCCAAACAGAGGCAGCTGATATTTTTGACTGTGGAGCCTTGAGTGTGTGTGTGTGTGTGTGTATACATACATATGCATATGTCCATTTAACTTTTAAAATATTTAGGGGCACCTGGGTAGCTCAGTCGGTTAAGCAGCCGACTTCGGCTCGGGTCATGATCTCGCGGTTCGTGGGTTTGAGCCCCGCGTCAGGCTCTGTGCTGACAGCTCGGAGCCCGGAGCCTGCTTCGGATTCTGTGTCTCCCTCTCTCTCTGCCCCTCCCGGGCTCATGCTCTGTCTGTCTGTCTCTCTCTCTCTCTCCCTCTCTCTCTCAAAAATAAATAAGGATTAAAATTTTTTTAAATAAAATAAAATATTTAAAATCAGCCCTACGCACACCCACAGCCTCCCATGCCTTCTCTGTTGCTATGGCTCTTCGAGCATATAAACTAATCCCCCCCCGCAGCCCCCCGCTCCCAGAGAATAAGCACCCCTTGAAGGATGATAAAATGCATGAAGGACCTTTCAGACTGTCCTTGCGGCAGCCGGCTCCCAGAGATCAAGCAGTGTGTTCCAGACCACTCCCTGTTGTCACGGCACGTGTAATGTTGCTTGAATTACTTGCAGGGAAAAGCAGCAAAGATCACCTTAGGCGTCTGCCAACAATGTGACTTGACATTTTAAGCGGGTCTCCCCTTACTTTTGCTTTTTTCCCCTGAGAAATAGCCACAGGACACCTTCTCGAAATCGTCAAGGCACAAATGTAGCCCTAGTCCTCCCCCCACTCAGGCATTAGACCAGAAGGAAAACCAGGAGTATTCACCCCCGTCGCGTTCTCGGATAAAATTACTGATCTAATTTTAGAACTAGGCCAGGCTTTGAGGCTTGCCCTCCATTCGAGGTCCAACGCGCGAATTTTCCAGGCTCGCTTGGACAGGGGCGTTTAACCCAATTTGATCTCCAGTCCCTGCATCGGGAGCCGATTCTCTGCCGCTGGGAGAACCACACTGCCCGCCCTGCAGTCTCTCCACACTTTGAGAAGGATTCTTTTTGATGTCAGTGGGAGCTCCATTTCCAAAAAAGAAGCAGTGACACAGGCACCTGCGTCTAGAAACGGAGAGCCAGGGACGCTGTCTCAGAAAATCTCTTTTCCAAAATCGCCAGCCGGTAACACCCACCGTGTCCAGGGCCGTGCCTATCACATCGTACCCACGGCGCTGGGAGGGGATTGGCGAGGCGACGTTCTCTTATCACGAGAGAAGTAAGGTTGGGATATTCAGTCTATTTTAAGGCAAAGCCTCTTTCAACAAAGAACAATGAGCAAAACCATCACTTGAGGCCGGGTTGATTTTTCTACGATCTCAGCTACTACTCTGATGAAAAAAAGGACAACTCCCCGAAGCGCACAGCCATGTATGTGGTCCATCCGTAGGAGAGAGTGAGTTGGAATCTCAAACATCTTCTCTCCCACCCTGGGCCATCCCCTCGGCCCAAACCACTCTTCTCCCCCCACTGTCAACACGGCCCTCCGTGAACCACTGCTTGTCCTTGACAAGGTCATTGTTAAGCAACCCCCCCTTCCCCATAACTCCATGTTTCCTTCCGCTGTGGGAGGTTGTACCGATTAGCTGTTGCTGCGTTAAAAAGGAAAAAGCCTCTAAATCGGTGGCTTAAAATGCCATCATTTCTAGCTCACGTTGGGTGGGCAGTTTGGGCCGAGCGTAGCCGGGCACTTGCCCTGCGGTTGTGGGTTGGGCTCACTACATGTTTGCGGTGAGCAAGCCTTCACCCACATGACTGGTGGTTGGCCGGCCATTGGCTACAGGACCGAGTAACTGGGCCCCACACCCTCGTCATCCAGCAGGCTAACCCTGGCTGATTCACACCGTGGTGGTTGCAGGATGCCCAAGAACAGCAAGGTCTCGCGAAACCGGGGTCGGAATGTGAGCGGGGCCATTTCTACCGCATTCGAGCAAGTCAGAAGGCCAGCTGGGATCTGAAAGGAGGATAAATGGACTCTACTCTTTGATAGAGAAGCGGCAAAACGCGGTGGCTGGCTTTGCAAGCTACCACCCAAGGTTTGCCGAGGTTACAGTTTTCATACTGCGTCCTGCAGCTTGGAGTGGCCCGTGGGCAGGGACCACATTGAATTTGAGCTTCTGTCTCTGGGGGCTTACCTCGACCGGCAGAAAATAAAGGATTGAACAAGGGAATGATGTTGAATGAAAGCAAGTGGCGAGTTTTAAAATCTACGTCTTTCCGGGGCGCCTGGGTGGCTCAGTCGGTTAAGCATCCGACTTCAGCTCGGCTCATGATCTCACAGTTCGTGGGTTCGAGCCCCGCGTCGGGCTCTGCGCCGACAGCCCAGAGCCTGGAGCCTGCTTCGGATTCTGTGTCTCCCTCTGTCTCTCTGCCCCTCCCCTGCTCGTGCTCTCTCTCTCTCTCCCTCTCTCAAAAATAAATAAACATTAAAAAAATAAATAAATAAAATATAGATCTTTCCATAATGACCTAGTGCCAGTAAAATAAACACAGAAGGTGCCACGGGATCAGGTGAGATCAGGACAATCTCGCTCACTCAGGCTGAGAGAGAGAGAGAGAGAGAGAGAGAGTCACTGGCCCTTATTGGGGTCCTTCTGTCCCCCCAGCTCTGCCTCCTATTTTTACTCCATTCATTTTATGTCAAACTTTCTCATTTTTTGAGAATTTGTGGGAGTCTGCCCCCTCGAGTTTTTAGCTCTCGGCAAGGATAACATGGCGGTGATTTATGCCTTAATGGGTTTAGCTAACTGTGCCACCTTTTCAGAGGGATATGCCGTATTCCCGTGTTAAATCTTATCTCTAATAGAAAATATAAGCCTTTATTGCCTGTGAAATAAAAGTACAGAATCGCTTTAGATAGTGTGAAGTATCTACAAAAGATATAAATTAGTTTGGGATGGAAAACGAACTGCACTTAAAAAAAAAAAAATGTGACGGGACGCCTGGGTGGCTCTGTTGGTTAAGCATCCAGCTCTTGACTTCGGCTCAGGTCACGATGTCTTATCTCGTGGGTTCAAGCCCCGTGTAGTGCTCTGCTCTGATGCCGTGGAGCCTGCTTGGGTCTCTCTCTGCCCCTCCCCGACTTGCACTCTCTCTCTCAAAATAAATAAATTAACTTGAAAAATAAAATAATTTTTGAAAAGCGTGAGTACAGAGAGTTAGGGGACCACTTGGAATGGGGATCTTTCTCTATCCTTCATCAAATTGAATGCTCTGGTCCATTGGTCATTTGCCTCTGACTGAGGTCACCCCGAGGGTTTGTGACCTTCCAAACTGACTCCTTGTCTAGCCCAAACTGCTCCTGTCCCTACATTCTTTTGTCCAGATCCCGAGCAGGAGTCTTGCAACATTTGCCTGTGGTTCCAAGGTGAGAGCCTTGGACACTTTCCAGAATCATCGTGTCCCCAAGGATCCCAGCCACCTCCCCCGGCTGTATTTGGGGCACTTTCTGAAGCCGAAACTCCTGCTGAGGTTGGGGGAGCCCAGAGCCTTTACAGCCTGTCCCAGAGGGACATTCAGTGACCACAGAGAGGACAACAGGAAGTCTTTGCGACGAAGACGGTATTAAGCCCACAAAGCCAACAGCCAAACCCACAGAAGCTCCTTCAGTTAAACTTAGGCCGGTGTCTTCACCGCCCCCCGTACGTGTGCCACGCTTTCTCTACGTTTGTTATAGAAAGGAGGCCTGGCAGAAAGCTGCAAGGGATAGGCAAAGTGGACCGAGTCGCCATGGACATTGCCCCTCAGTGCACCCGTGGAAGGGCGTGATGCTTCTCCTGGTGAGCAAAACTCACTGTTCTGCTCTGTTCACAGGCTCAGAGTGAGCTAAGGGGTGCAAGGCACCCTGGGTCGGCCTGACTCCCCCATCCGGTCACTGCTCCCCGTTCGCCTCCTTGACAGGTTACAAAAATGCAGGTGTTATGAAGGAGAGGAAATTAGCCCTGGAAAAAGGGTGGGCGCTATCTGGTTCAATTCCCTTTAAGGTTAACATAACATCCCGGTGGGCAAATGGGCATGTTAGTTTCCTGCTGCTGCCGTAAAAAATTAAAGCCATAAACGCTTAGTGGCTGAAAACGGCGCAGAATTATTATGTTGTGGTTCTAGAGGCCATTAAGTCCAAAATAGGCTCAAATCAAGTGCCGGCAGGGATGTGTTCATTTCTGGAGGTCTTCGAGAAGGATCCATCTTCTTGCCTTTGCCAGTTTCTGCATTCTGTGGCTCACGGCCCCCTTCCAGCTTCAAAGCCAGCAAAGGCTAGCTGACTCCTCCTCAGGTGACATTATTCTGACGCTGATCTTCTCCCTCCTCCTTTCCCATTAAAACACTTTTATTTTTTAACAATTGGACCCCCACCCAACTTTTAACTTTGGGCCCCCTCCGAGGATTCAGTATGATCTACTTATGTCAAGGTCAACTGATTAGAAACCTTAATTTCATTTGCAGCCTTAATTCCCTCTCTGCCACGTGATCTAACACGATTACAGGATCCCAACGCGATTAGACCACGGACGTCACAGAGGGGGCTGATTCTGTGTGCCACAGCTGGCCAGCTTGAGGTCACGCTGGCATGTAGGATAGCTAAAACCTAGATGATGCCTTCACCCACTTCCAGTGTTTCTCTATGAATGGAAAGCAAGATAATTTCTAAGTATCTAACAGCAGTCGGCTTCTCCCTGAGCCCAAAGTGCCCTCACATCTGAATTTCAAAAGGTCTGGGTCTCCCTGAGCCAAGATTGATTTCTTTCCTCTGATATCCCTAGCTGGCCCTAAATGTTAACACAGCCAAAGGGAAGTTTACAGTGCACATTGGGGAAGTTATAGAATCATGCAAGATGAAGTAATCTTAGGTGGAGTCATCAATATATATCCAGAGGAAGGATAAGAGGAAGGACAGACAGACAGAAGAAAGAAAAGAAAGATGATAGAAGGAAGAAGGGAAGGGAAGGAAAGGAAAGGAAAGGAAAGGAAAGGAAAGAAGGAAGGATGATAGAAGGAAGAAGGGAAGGGAAGGAAGGGAAAGGAAAGGAAAGGAAAGAAGGAAGGATGATAGAAGGAAGAAGGGAAGGGAAGGAAGGGAAAGGAAAGGAAAGGAAAGGAAAGGAAAGGAAAGGAAAAGAAAGGAAAGGAGGAAGAAAGGGAGGGAGGGAAAGAGGGAGGGAGGATAGTAGGATACTAATACTCTGTTCCACATGGTGAGACAAGATTATTTATTTATTTATTTATTTATTTATGTAACAAATGTCTAATTGAACTCCTTTTTGACTAATACCATGTATCAGAGTCTAGGTTCGGGGGATACAGCCCTAAAGGAGGCATACAAAGAGGTATACATTCTTGCCCCTGAAGAGTAGTGGAGGAAAAAGGCAATAAGCAAATACGCAAACCCATAATGCCATACGGTGACAAATGCCATGAACATATTAAGGAGGGCCGTGAGATAGCAAGTGACGGAAGACAGATGACACTGCATCATTGCCCCCATGACTCTGAAGGCAAATGTCCCTTTCACCAAGGCTCAGTGTGCTCGACAGCGGTAGGTGCAATGAGGAGCACCATATGATTCTAGCAACGCCTCTGAGCGCCGCACGGTCTTTTGTACGTGAAAATCCCTACACACGGTACGTCTGCCCCCACTGCAGGCCCACGGACAAATTCTGATGGCCTCAAAAGCAGGACAGCTTTACCTTGAACGTGCTGCCATCTCCAGTGAGCTCATGGAAGCCCGCCTCTCTGGTATTGTCATTGAAACTGAAGACATCCTCACGTGCAGGGACAGGGGTGTGCAAATAAATGGGCTCGGGACCTTAAGTCACCCTCTACTCGCGCATCCTGTTTACATCTCCGGACTTACCAGATCTATGAGAGCCCTCTGGGGAGCCGGTTCGAAGAATCAATAGCAGCCCCCTCAAGGGACAGAAGGGCAGTCCATACAAAAGAATGCAGAGGTGGTTTAAGGCCACTGCAAAGGGGAAAGTCAGGCCATCTGTCATGGCTCTGAGTCTCCCCCGGAATCATAAGGAAAATGAGTAGTCATAGCTCCTCTATGGGGAAAGACCACCAGGTTTCTCTGCTGCCCTCCAGCCAGCCTTCTTTTCCAGGTGTTTTGCAGCCCAGGGGTAATGGATAGTTCCTAATTCTCCACTCTCCTTTCCACAGTCGTTGCCGCGTGAGTTACAGTCCCTCCTTGCTCCATTAGCGGTGGGGTGGGCTCTACTTCCTGTCTCAATGGTATTGGGCTTGACCACATAGAGTGCTCTGGCCAATGTGATTGTAGCAGACACATGCAAACAAAGGCCTGAAACATGCATGTGTAGCGGGACATTCTTCCTCTTGCATTTCTACCACTGCAACGAAAACAACTGGCTGGTCCAACAAAAGTGAAAAGTAGGTGTTGCCACAGAAGGAAATTTACAACCTGGAGCCAAGGCCAACCAGGCTGAGTCCAGCTCAGCTGAACCCCAGCCGAGTCCAGGCACTTGAAAGAGAATAAATAATCATTGCCTTAAGCCACAGAGTTTTGACGTGGTTTCTTACACAGCATCACTGTTGCAATTAGCTGACTGATACACAGGGGAGCAGAGCCTCCCCTGGTACGAATCTTGAGCGCAGTAACAAATATTCAGATGAGAGCTTTGAAGACGTGGAGGGAGTTTTTGTTGCTGCTGTTGTTGTTGTTTTTGAGAGCAGCAGCTGAACACAGAGCCAACTCAGCCCTGAAACATCAGCATAAGAACTGCGCCGAAGAAGTCTTATTAACTAGAAAACACCAGAGCTGACTCACTTGACGACGCTGAGGACCCGGGGTCATGCTTTTCCCAAAGCCGGCAGGTCTGCTCTGCATTTGACCCCTGCTGGACTGAGTTATTTTGGATCCATTCTTGTGACTCTGGGGCTTAAAATAGTCGCTGCTGAGCCATCTGTCTTGGGATCCATCTAACTTGTGAAACGTGTCGCAGCTGTGGCTGAATTGAAAGCAGCTCCTGTTAAGAAAGTGAACAATCTCTCGGCTTTTCTCCATCCTATGAGTGTGCCCTGGGGAGGAAATAAAATAGAGGGCATTTGGCTGCCAGAGAAGGATAAGAGCTTCAGAAGGGAACTGGGGAGATGCCGGGCAGATAGAAAACGAGAATTGGGACAGATGCCAGAGGACCTGGAAAGGAGCCAGGTTATATAAAGTTCAGACAAAGACGCTGCCAGCTGGGGGTGCAGGAGTAGAGCCCAATGGTGCAGAGTGTGGCTCTGGGAGAGGCAGAGCTAGGAGGCGTGCCGGAAAGGGCACGGGGCCAGGGCCCAGAAACCCCAAGCCAAAGACCCCACTCCACCACCAAGGTTGTCACCATGTGACAGGTCCCTGCACCTCCCAGCCTGAGCTTACCCACCCTTAAAATGGGGTTAATGATGCCTAGCTCAGGTTCCGAGGGTTCATCCGAATAATGTGGACAAGGACTAAACTATAGACCTGAGCAACACAGAGTCCATCACATAGAGGTCTAGATGGTCATTTCACCGAGGCAGGAACAGGTCTGTCCTTTTCACTGTTTTTTTTTTTTTATGTTTATCCATTTTGAGAGAGAGAGAGAGAGAGAGAGCGAGCATGGGAGCGAGCACAAGCTGGGGAGGGTCAGAGAGGGAAAGAAAGAATCCCAAGCAGGCTGCACACCAGCTCCCTTGCGGGGCTTGAACTCACAAACCGTGAGATCATGACCTGAGCTGAGATCAAGAGTCGGATGCTTAACCGACCGAGCCACCCAGGTGCCCCTCTTTTCACTGTTTTATGGTGTATTTCCAGGGCTTAGCTCAATGTCTCGTATATACACGGACACACACACGCGCGCTCAGTAATGTCTGAGGTTCCTAAATGCCCTTAACACAAGGGCTAAAATATATTACTCAAATTCCAGGCCAAGGAAGAAAAAGCTGTTGTCTGTAGCTTTCTGGAAGTTACATGCCAAGGCAGGATAGCCACGCAGGGCAGCCACGTCAGAGCCCCAAGAGCAGTCCTTACCCTGAGCAGTATTCCAGCCCACGTGGAGCTGGTGAAATCCGGGGGGCGGGGGGGGGGGGGTGGGAGCTTGTAATAAGGAAGAAGGTGCAGGCTGCTGGGAAAACCCCCCGTCTTCCACGTCACTCTTCCTAACGCGAACGTTGTCATCGTTTGCAGGGATTTCGGCGCAGAATTGACACGGGCACTGGACTCAGACGCACCCTGGGTTGCCACCCCCAACCTGTGTGATGTTTGGAAATTAATCTCTTCGCCAGGCTTCCTTTTCTCCATCGTAGAAGAAATACTAATAACACACTCCGACGGGTTGTTTAGAGCGAGGGGCGGGCACGCTACAGCCCGCCGGCCAAGACTACCCTGCTGAATGTGTGTTTAAATAAAGTTTTATTGGGACCAAGCCAGGCCCGCTCACGGACATGTTGTTTATAACGTTTATGGGAACACAGCCGGGATCGTTTGTTTCCACGCTCTCTGCGGTTGTTTTTGTGCTTTGAGGGTTGAGTGGCCGCCACAATGCTCCTAAAACTTAAACAAGTTCATACCTGGCTCTTTGCAGTTTGCTAACTTCCTGACTTGAGGAGGAATCGAGGTGACAAATGGAAAAATACTGAGTCTGGGACGTGGAACAGTCATGGGATGTTGTTGGTACAATGAGGATAAATAGAGCTGCTTTCAAGGGTTTGAAGAGAAGGGCTGTTGACAGAAACAAGTCGGGTTTGGAGCTTGGACCACAGGCTCCACAAGAGTCAATGGACGCCCAAGGAGACCCCAGTCACGTTGACACAGGCTGGCGTCCGCATCAAAGGCAGAGAAGGGGGCTCTTGAGGCTCCAGGAGAGAGCGACCAAAGGCAAAAAAAAAAGGGGGGGCTCAAAAGCATGACACGGAGTTGAGAGATAGAGGCTGGCAGGTGCTTCCGCGAGGGTTTGCTCCCGAGTGAGAGCTCTTGGGAGAGGCGTTCAGTCATTACGTAAGAACATTTTCAAGGAACGGCAGGGGGAAAAGAGTGCTCTCCCAGTTGGAAAGCTTGATCCTCTGCGGTGAAAGGGGATTCCACCGTGAAGTAAGCATTGCTAAAAGTCCCTCACAATAGGCTCAGGGGGAAACTGAGGAAGCTAGGCATAGGCACATCTCCCGTTTCAGTGCTTGGAACACCACGGACTTTTGACTTCTGTCCATTGCAACTCGTCGGTTGCCACACAGCCACCTCCTAGGACACATCCTGCTCCTCGGGGCTGAGAAAGAGACAGTGTGACATCTGTCAGCCCAAGAGCAACGGTGTGGTAGGTGGTTTACCTCCCGTCAGCACCGAGCACGATTCTTTCCAAACAAGTCGTGTAACCTCTCTCAGGGTGTACTGCCTTCAGTCTCCGGGAACTCTCTGTCTCCTGGATTGCACGCCCTAGGACCTCACGTAAACATTTTGGTTGCTTTACAGCCTCTTTTTGCTCGACACCTGAAAAGCTGCTCACTCAACAGCAGCTTCGAAGACCCCTCAGGGGCCACCCTCTACACTCACGTATAATTTTCTCTCTCTCCCGCTCCACAACAATTTATCTTTTTAACACCCTCTGTTAGTAATGCCGGGCTTTGCCCGCTCAGGTGTTTCCAGCGTTGCCTTAAAAAATATCAGTGGCTCACTCGACAAACCTTTTCAAAGGAACACAGAAAAAGAGAAGCAGACGAATATTTAAGGAGGCTGGCGGCCAGGCGAAAGGGAGTGGAGCGGTAGAGGCGGAACCTTCAAGAATCTTTGTCCAGTTGTAGTGTTGATGAAAATTGGATCGTGCAGGCATTCTGAAACGAGCTGGGTATTAAGTTTTCTTACTCTAATTGCTACCAATTTTTTTTTTTTAAACTTCCTGGACTTCAAGTAGTTTGGGGATGAACTGCCCATCAACCCCCAACCACTGACTCCTATTCAAGAATTATTTTTTCTTTATGAGATAGGACATCTTAGTGGCGAACTGCCGTACTTAACTCTTTTATTGTAGAAATAGACTATCTGTTGAAGTCGTGCTGTGTGCCCAGCATTGTGCAAAAGGCTTTCACATGTAAAGCATCATTTGAGTCCTCAGAATGAACCTCCAGGCTGTAGAGACAGCCACGCGGAGAAGCAGCACCCCTAGGGGATATGGTCAGTGCAGCCAGAATTCGAACCAAGTCTGTTGGATTCTAATCTCCGTGTTCTTCCACGTTCATGAGAGGCCATGTTCCAAAAGACAGCATCTGCAGAGTTGTCCAGAACTCAGCAAGAGCGAGTGGCTCTCCTCATGGAGTAGAGGCTTCCCAGAAGCAGCACTTAATTCTGGGGCATTGTAGCATGCCAGACTTGGCCGCCTACCCTGCCTTTCTGGAAGAGTAGCCCCCAGGAATGAGTCTGACCATGCCCTGCTTATCAGTAAAAACGGGCCTTGTCACTATGTTTCCAATCAATACCCCTGACCCGGTTTCCAGCTTAAGTCAAATCATCTCCCAAATGACGCTGTAGGTTGACATTATTTCATGGGTTAGCTCGGGGGCAAGGGGCAGACCAGCAGACCTTTTAGAGAAAACAAACCAAAAGCACATTGCAATTTTGTACACTTAGCAGAGGCTCCTTGAAATCAATCTGCCCTTTAGCCATGTTTTCCACGGGACTCGATTTAATAGTGTTTATGTATTTTCAACCGGCTTGCCCAGTGAAACTTACACCGAATAGGTAAATGTCCCAATAATGCTATGTGGCCGCACCGAAAGTGTCCCATGCACCTGCTGTGCAATTCTCCAAAGTGAAACTCCACCCGCCTCCACTTGGGTGATTTCTGTAGGACTCCTACAGGAACGTTCGATACAAGTGGTAATTCTCCTTGAGGTTGTGGGGGCAGGTCATGGAGAAGACACGACCGCTGGCTGACCCGTGAGCAGGACCCAAGCCACGGGGGCCTCCCCGCCCCCTGCCCTGTCCTGGGAATGTGCGTTCTGCCTGCCTTTCCCACTCCCAGAGGCTGCTCCCGGGACACAGCCTTGAGATAGTGATGTGGTGTTGAGCCAGCGAACCCAGTTAAGGCTTCTATATGAACCTTTAAAAACCTTTTAACTACTGGGGCACCTGGGTGGCCCGGTTGCTTAAGCGTCTGGCTCTTGATTTCGACTCAGGTCATGATCACACAGTTCGTGAGTTCAAGTCCCGCGTGGGGCTCTGTGCTGACAGCACGGAGCCTGCTTGGGATTCTCTCTCTGTACCTCTCTCTCTACCCCAACCCCACTTGTGATCTTGCTCACTCTCTCTCTCAAAAATAAATAAACTTAAAGTTTTTTCGCTTTTTTTATTTTTTTAATTTTTTTTAACGTTTATTTATTTTTCAGACAGAGAGAGACACAGCATGAACGGGGGAGGGGCAGAGAGAGAGGGAAACACAGAATCGGAAGCAGGCTCCAGGCTCTGAGCCATCAGCCCAGAGCCTGACGCGGGGCTTGAACCCACGGACCGCAAGATCGTGACCTGAGCCGAAGTCGGACGCTTAACCGACTGAGCCACCCAGGCGCCCCTTTAATTTTTATTTTTAATAGAAGTATAGCTGACATGTAATATTATATTAGTTTCTGATGTACAACATAGTGATTCAACAATTTATTACTAACTTCTCACCACAGCAAACGTAGTTACCACCTGTCACCGTACCATGTTATTAGGGTATTATTGACCTAGGGAATATCTAGGCCATAGGCTGATGCAGAGACCTATTTGTCCTGTGGCTACCCAAGACGAGCCTGGTAGGTGAGGAAACCCCTGGGTCTTGAATGTCGCCTCATTCTTGGGATTCCTGAACCCGTCCCTCCGGGGGCACCGCGATCTTCCAATCTACTCTTCCAAGTTCTGGTCTAAGTGTGGACTCGAGTCCCTCCCCTTGATTTCCTTTTTAAAAAGAATATGGAGAACAATATGAAATTCACAGAAGGCCATTCGAGAAGCACAGCTTATCACGTACGGGTTTCCGCTGACTTCTGCCTCCCGTTTCCTGTTGTAACTTGTACAGAGACGCATAGATTGCGATCACGCCGCAACTTTGTTCTGTCCGTCATTGTGCCTTTAAACGTTAGCTCACAGGGTCGTTTTACACCCCGTGTGATGATTCTCCTAGCCTGCAAAGTCTTTGCTTTCTCTGCCACTCTCAGCTAAGAGGACGTCTAGAAGTTGCGTGAGATCACAAACACACATTGATTCAGAAACTTGAATGCTCACACCGTAATTTAAATAGAGACTCTGGACTTGGCTGGAAGCCTGCAGTAGGAGAGGAGAAGAGGGGCCAGTGGTTTCCAACTTCCCTTCTTCGGAACCACCCCCCACCCCACCCCCCCGCACCCCCTGCCCCTACAGCATCAGCCTCTGGGGGCTGCACGGAGGAGGAGGAAAGGGCAGGAAAGTTGTTCCTTGAACTAGCTCTGTGTTTACCTGGCTTTTTGTTCTCTGTGTCTGTTCACATTTTAAGGTTGTTGCTTCTTGGGGCACCTGGGTGGCTCAGTCAGTTGAGCGTCCAACTTCAGCTTCAGCTCATGATCTCGCGGTTCGCGAGTTCGGGCCCCGCGTCAGGCTCCCTTCTGTCAGCCTGTCAGCGCAGAGCTGGCTTCAGCTTTGGATCCTCTGTCCCCCTCTCCCCGGCCCTCCACCAACTGTGCTCTCCTTACCCCGCCCCCCCAAAAGCTTTTGGTTTTTCGCTTTGGGTGCTTTAGAAGATTGTGTGGTTCCCTTGGCCTGGGGCCTGGGGTGATGTCTCTATTTCCGGTCACGACTTCCCATCTTTCTTCACCCCTGGGCACCCAGCCATGGTCCTCTGGCCTCTTTCTGCTGGGATTCCTTGCTGCTCTGGGCAGCCTGAGGAACAAAGATGGCCCCATAGTTGCCTTCTCTGCAGTGTTGCCCAGGTCCATTCCACGGGAACACTCACATCCCCCATACCCCTGCAGACCCTTTGCTGGCCAGTCCCAATGCCATTGACTCCAGGCTCTGCCACCAAAGCAAGTGGCCAGCCATCCCCCCCACCTCCAGTTGGAAATCTGACCCAGTCTGTGACCCATGTTCCTGTTCTCAGGCATCAGTCTCCTGTGCCTCCTGAAAGAAGGAACATATTTGGAAGCTCTTAATGGTGCTTTAAAGCCCCCTTCCCCTCGTGTCCTCTGGGAAGAAGACTCAGCTCCACAGCCCTTTGTCAGGCTACGTCTCCAGAGTATCCCCTGTCACACCTCCCTCTGCCTCTTTGGGTACCCTGGCTCTGCAAAGCCTTAGGACACCTTCCTCTGGCTTCCTTTTAAATAGCTGCATGGGCAGATTCACCTCAGCTCAGTTTAGAATGGAAGGCTACCAACTGTTACAAAGTGGAAACTGAGGCAGGAATGTCATTCCCTTATCCTGGGAAAGTTGCCACCTTGCCTTGCGGGATGAGGAGTCGTCTAGACACTCAGTCCTAGACACTGAAAAGAAGATTCTAGTCTAAGTCCTAGCCAGGCCCCTCCGCAGCAACACACTTTCTGATCCGTGCTGCAGATCGGAACCCCCTGTGAATCTGGGGGTTGGTGTCGCGGAAGCCCCCGTCTTTTGTGGAGATTCTGCCTCCTTGCCTCCACTGGGGGTAGACCGTATCATGGGGGTGGAATGCAACGTGTAGTTTTAGGAGAGGTCCTGAAACAGTCTACAGATGGGAAAGCCACAGAAGCTCGCTTGCCGGAAGGAGAAGGGCAGACAAAATGGCACCGAGGAAGGAGTCCGTTGGGAGAGTCCAACTGGACCATCGGGGTCTAGGGTACCTGGGAAAGAATTGTTGCAGGGGAACATAGGACCCAGAATCTCCAACAGTGCCACTCAACCATGGGTCTTACCTATCCCCCCTCTCTGCACGCCCAGCACCGAAATGAAGAAACAACAACAAAAAAGGAAACCTTTCCCGGCAAGCAAATGAGGAAAGTCCATGTTGGAGATCTGGAGGTGGGTGGAGGTTAGGAGTTGGTGTTGCCACAGCCAGAAAATCCGGAGCTGAGGGGCAGATTGGTACCCCCTTGTCGATGGCCCAAATGGGGGTGGCGAGCCAGCTGGAGGTACAGGATGTGGCAGGAGTCCTATATGAGGCAAATATCCCCTCTCCTCCCGTGGGTCCCAGAAAAATGCAAGAGGGAGTGATAAGGCCATATCCCTTGACAAGTGAGGCTTATTATTCCGGCAGACTCAGGGACAAACAATGAAAGTGACCTCAATTAGCATCCAGAAGCACGTAGGGCCGAGCAGAATAAACATGTTGCAACCCCAACACAACATCTACAAATGCATCATTCATTTGATGAGAAATACACACGTAAAGTAATACAAGGGTGGGGGCAGGGGTCAGGAATGGGAGCTAGCTCAGCTACTCGGTGGTTGAGGACCTTATTCAGTGGTTCTCAAACCTGAGAGCAACGTCCTGAAATAGAAATGTGCCCCGGGCCCCATTTCTGGAGTTCCGATTCGCTGGTTTGGGATGAGTCCCGGGCAGAGAGAGGTGATAAAATGTATGCAAATGACACGCATCCGGCCCCCCCAGTTGAGAGCCACGGGACGACGTCTCGGACGGGTTTACATTTACCTCTGTTGCTGTCTCGTGTGTGACCATTTGATTTTCTTTTAACAAGTCAGTAAGAGAAGGCTGGGGAACAGAAGAAGCTAAAAGCGGCGGCTTACGCTTAGATTATTGTTAAGTGGTTCGGGTGAAGTTTCAGTAGCCGAGCACACGGAGGTCAGTGATTCCAGACCTGGGTGTTGTGGGCGCATGTCCATAGTGCATTTACCAAATAGAACCACAAGTGTGACCCCACGACTGAAAAAAATCAAAAAAGGTTGGGGCGCCTGGGTGGCTCAGTCGGTTGGGCGACCGACTTCGGCTCACGTCGTGATCCCATGGTTCGTGGGTTCGAGCCCCGCGTTGGGCTCTGTGCTGGCAGCTCGGAGCCTGGAGCCTGCTTCGGATTCTGTGTCTCCCTCTCTCTCTGCCCATCCCCTGCTCATGCTCTGTCTCTCTCTCTCTCCTTCAAAAATAAATTTAAAAAAACATTCAAAAATTTTTTTAAAAATCACAGAGGCAGAGGGGCGCCTGGGCAGTTCAGTCGGTTAAGCGTCCAACTTCGGCTCAGGTCACAATCTCACTGTCTGTGAGTTCGAGCCCCGTGTCGGGCTCTGTGCTGACTGCTCAGAGCCTGGAGCTTGTTTCAGATTCTGTGTCTCCCTCTCTTTCTGCCCCTCCCCTGCTCACGCTCTGTCTCTCTCCGTCTCAAAAATAAATAAACGTTAATAGAAATTTTAAAACACGTACAAAAAGAAAAAGTTAAAAAGGGTTGAATTAAAACAACCACACTATTCTGAAATGCCATTTGATGAATAATGAGTTGCTCAATGCTTCAGAAAGGAGGGGGTATGCACACTCTTTCTTCCTCCATCACATTTCTACAAGTAGAGATGTTCCAGGAGTTTTCTCGAATTGGAGCGTGGGTAACGAGATTTGCCTTTTGGTTTTGCAAGGTAGGGGTTGTTCAGGAAGTGGGCCAGCAAGCCATTTTGGAAAAGCAGGCATGGACTTGTATTATGAGTACCATATCCACAAGGACATCTCCACAAGTCCGGACAGCACTTGGCACTTGGCCTGGAAATCTGTGCCACATCAGAGTGACAAAGGCCTGCTTCTGGGTGTCACAAGGCGCCTTGCCAACTGGCTTCTCCAGAGAGACCAAGCATTAGGCTCCGTGAAGACACGAGAAGCAAGCAGACCAAAGAGACAAATGGGATGCCCTGTGTTCCGTGTTCAGACAGACCGTGATTCACTTCCTTACACCTGGCTCACTGACTTAACCAAGAGCCTCAGTTTCCCTTGTGAGAAACCCGTTCACCAAACCTGCATGCTTCTCTGAGGCAGTTGGTTGGCCTCCCTCCATCCCATTCCCTTTGATTTCAGGCAGGGCCAAGTGGCATGGTGGTGACGTCACTTCTGGACGGGAGCTACCGGCCAGGTTGCGATTCACCCCGTTCCTTCTCTGTGCCCCCTGAGACTGGCAAAGGTGGCCGCTCTGTTGTCTGGATCCGAGGGGGTGAGGAAATCTGGAGCAAAACTGCCAGCTGAATGATTAGGCATGCAGTGTGAGTGAGTAAGAAACCATTATAAGCCACTAAGACAGGAGGGATGTTTGTTATGGTAACATAACCTAGCCAATCCTGACTGATACAGGGTCTGCTCATTTTCATGGGTGTACAAAATTACAAGAGACAAAGCTGCTCATGTGGTGTTGGGTGTATAGCAGGTGATTCATTTATTTAATCTGAAAAATAAATAAATAAACCTAACAAAGAGCTAACATCACATTGGAGTTGGGTGCATGGCCAGCTGGGCTGGCAGCTCGGAGTCTGGAGCCCGCTTCAGATTCTGTCTCTCTCCCTCTCTCTCTCTCTATCTGTCTCTCCTCTGCTCACACTCTCTCTCTCTCAAAAATCAATAAACATAAAAAAAAAACTTTTAAAAGAAAGAAAAGAAAAATAGGCTTGAGATTCAACAGTGACCTCTTGGACAAAAATGTTATCTCACACAGGTTGCCGTTAGTTTGGTGGGGTGTGTTTTCTGTGCGTGCTTTGCTCTTGTTGCTGGAACCCACCCCCTTGTCAGTCTTGGCAAACGGGTCTATGCGCAAAGGCAGAGGATGGCTCTGGATGTTGTGCTCGTCGGCCCTGGGGGAAAAACTTGGCCTTGGTCAAATTCCCTTGAGGCTGGCTGCCTAGATCACAACGGGGAAGGCGACTCTCTGAAGCCCTGGAGAGTTCAATAAAGCTGTTGCTGTTTCCAGCCCCTCTGCCTCCCAGGTGTCTGGAATGCCCCCATTCAAGAGCCCGGAGCCAGATGGATGCCAGGAGAGGCTCCTGATGCCAAGAGATGCTCCCGATGCTATTTGGGCCACGGACAGGGGCTGTCAAAGCCTCGTCTCCTTGAGATCCAGTGTCCTCTGTACTGGGTGGCTTCATTCTGGGGGAAAGACAGCCACCAGCAGGTTTCTAGACACATTATTTTTTTTTTCCTCGCTTGACTGACAGGAGCGAAGTGACAGGAACAGTGGGCTTTCACAGGAGACGATGCCTCTGCCTCCATGTTACTCCAACAGGAGAGCACTGCACTCACAATAACTCATCATGTCCAAAACAGAGCTCATTATCTCTCCCCGCAAGCCGCCTCCTTCCCTCCCCACGCTCCCTCTCTCAGTTAATAGCATCACCCTACACTGAGTCACCCTGGCTGGAGAGCTAATAAGTAGGCAGGAAGGAGAGGAAAAGCCCTGGGATGATGTGGAATTAGAAGAACATGATTTAATCGGCATTTTCAAGATGGAGGGACTTTGGGCAACTGACCTAACCCCTCGGAGCTCCAGTCGCCTCCTGCATGGGAGTTACGTGGTTGTAGTTATAATCTGGATGTGTAGGATCTCCCCTCTGCCCAGCCTTGCTTCGGGGTTTTTTTTCCTGCTTCACCTGGTGATTTCTTTCACTGGAGTGGCCCATTTTGCCTCGCCAGGTCTGAGCCCTCCGGCCCCCTCAGTTGACCTGTCCTTAGTTATTAGTCTGGTGCACTTGAGAGGGACCGGCTGGTAGACCCAGCTCCTTAACTCACCTTTGTTCTTTCATCTTGCTGCAGCCGTGTGAACCTTCTTTTTCTAATACAATGCATTTCCGGATTATAGAGATAATATACATTTCTGTTAAAAACACAACAACAAGACTACAGGAGAGTAGAAAAAAACAGAATAAAAGCACCACACAGCACAGCATGTCGGAGAGAACCACAGGGGCTATTTTTTTAGACTCCCTTTCTGGATATGCTCATGAGCACTTAAAAATTGTCAACACTGGCACAGGTATGCCCCAGTTGCAGGAAGTAGGCCAGGCGGTCAAGAGGAATTGTACCGAGAGCAGGCTTCCATCAGCTGAAGCCAGTTGGGGTCTGCTCACATGGGCACGTAGGAGCCCTGGACACGTCAGCAGGGAAAATTCCTTCGGACCTAAATAGTGGCCCCTGCCCTTCCCAACACAGATCCTTACACAGATGGTACCTCCAGAAAAACTGTACCAGGAAACGGACTAAGATGGGAACTGTATGGACACGGAACAGGGAAATGAGAGGCGATAAGCAAGAGAAAATGGCCCATGAGAAACCCGCAGAGGAAGAACACGGTCTTCGAACCGAAGAGTGTCACTGTAGTTTCGTTCACGGAGGAAGATTTCGAGGGAGCGTTTTGAAAAAATAAAGCTCGAGGCAGAAAGATAAGCGCACAGAGAATATACGGCAAGGCGACAGAACAAGATGAAACATAAGCTGGCAGAAAGAAGCGAACAAGGAGGAAGTAGAAGAGAATAATAAAAAACCGAAATTTACAAGCTACATTAGAGACAGGACAAAAAGGAATTCGTGTGGTTAAATGCCACCAGGGGTTATTATGGAGGAAGGAGTTGAGACCATCTGTATATCATCTATCTATAACATTGTCTATATCTTATCTATCCATCCATCCACCTACTGTCTATCTATCCATCTATTCATCCATCTCTCAATCTATCATCTATTATGTAACTCTGCATATCGATGTAGAGAACAAAGTCAAAAGAGTTCCAACCTGCCATAATTGTCATCCCCAAGAGACTGAAATAATTAAACAACAACAACAACAAAAAAAACGTATCTTAAGATTTAGCATTTAAGAAAACTCTCTATGAAATAAAGATCAAACCTACATAATGAAACCACAACATGCTTTCTGGAAAACCTGACATGGGACCATTTGCACCAAGATGTATTCTAAGAAACAGTGAACATTTAGATAAGCAGTCCTTTTGGTGTTGGCTCTGAGGCTAAAAATCAGTCATCAGACCTCAGCCTTCTCTATACTCAGTGCTGGAGTCGACTGAATTACACCCCAAAATCTTCAGAGTAAGAAATGATAACTCCAATCATTTTACACCCAGCAGAACTTTTGTTCAAGTATAAAGGCCAAAGGAAACCATTTTAGTCCTGGCATAAGGTAGACATATAGATCAATGGAATAGAATTGAGGATCTAAAAATATGCCATCACATTTACATGCAATTGATTTTTTTAATATGAAATTTATTGTCAAATGGTTTCCATACAGCACCCAGGATCATCCCAACAGGTTCCCTCCTCAATGCCCATCACCCACCCTCCCCCGCCTCCCACCCCCCATCAACCCTCAGTTTATTCTCACTTTTTAAGAGCCTCTTATGGTTTGGTTCCCTCCCTAACTTTTTTTTTCCTTCCCCTCCCCCTTGGTCTTCTGTTAAGTTTCTCAGGATCCACATAAGAGTGAAAACATTTGGTATCTGTCTTTCTCTGTAGGACTCATTTCACTTAGCATCACACTCTCCAGTTCCATCCACGTTGCTACAAAAGGCCAGATTTCATTCTTTCTCATTGCTGCATAGTATTCCGTTGTGTATATAAACCACAATTTCTTTATCCATTCATCAGTGGATGGACATTTCGGCTCTTTCCATCATTTGCCTATTGTTGAAAGCGCGGCTATAAACATGCAATTGATTTTTGACAAAGGTACCAAAACAGTTCAATAGCAGAAAGAGTAGTCCTTTGAGCAAATGGTGTTGGGAAAACAGGATATTCGCACGCAAAAAAAAAAAATGAATTAGTTCCCTACCCCATAGCTTATATAACAATTAATTCAAAACCATCAAACGCTTAAAAGTAATAGCTTTATAGATTATGAAACTTTTTTCAGAAAACATAGAAGTAAATCTTCATGATCTTGGACCGGGCAAGAATTTCTTAGATATGGCATCAAAAGGGCACACAACACAGAGAAACATGGCGAAATTGGGCTGTATCCAAAATAAAAAGGACGGTGCTTCAAAGGGAGCAAAAACACAACCTACAAATGGGAGAAAATATTTGCAAATCATATATCTCACAAGGGAATTCTCACTAGAATATATAAAGAATGTTAGTGACACAACAATAAAATGATGCATGACCCAGTTTAAAAATAAGCAAAGGGTATGAGTAGAGATTCTTCCAAAGAAGAGATACGAATGGCCAACAAGCCCGCGAAAAAGGACACAACGTCGTCAGCCACCATTTGCCTAATGGTAAACACAGAGTTCCCATACAACCCAGCAATTCCGCTCCTGCGTGGACCAAAGGTCCATGAAAATGTATGTCCACACAAAGACTATGTGAACGTTCATAGCAGCATTTTTCAGAAAAACCGAAAGTGGAATTACTTGTTCAATGCCCGCCACCAGATGAATGGATAAACAACATGTGGTGTTTCCATACCTTGGAATATTTTTCAGGGTAAAAGGAATGTACTGCAATGTGGAGGAACCTTGAAAACAATATGCTGAGTGAAAGAAGGCCAGTCACAAAGGACCCCATATATTGTATGATTCCATTTATGTGAGAAATGTCCCCAAAAGGTCAAGCTATATAGACAGAGAACACATTGGCTTTCGTCAAGCACCAGAGAGGATAGGGGGGAAAATGGAGGGTGGTTACCAGATTCCTTTTGAGAGTGATAAAAATGTTTTAAACTTAATTGTGGTAATAGTTACACAACTCTGTGGATATACTAAAAACCATTGAATTGTGCAAAGTGAATGAATTGCATGGTATGTGAAATATAACTCAATAAAGCTGCTATGGGGGTAAAAAAAAACATTTTAGGGTTAGAGAATAGAAATCCCATAGGGTCTTGTTAAAGAAATTCTAGATGATAAACTTCAGCCAACCGAGAAATGCAACCTAGAAATGGTAAACAGATTGGCTGTAAACATTGAGTCCATCTAACTGTGTAAGACTCAGCTAAAAAAAAAATCGTGATTTCAGAACAGCGTGTAAGTATCATGGATTATAATATAGTGCGGAAAATAAGAAGGTCTGGGTCCGTACCTAGGTACATAAACAAATGGAGAAGGCAGAACTCTGCATTATAGTAAAATCAAACTAATAAGTAATAGGAATGTTAGAAATGGAAGGTCACCGTCTGGCAGCCATCGTAGTGGTCGTTGGATATGGTAGACCTGTGGTCATTGATCCGGGCTGGAGTTGATTCGGGCGCGCAAAGGTAGGTGGGTGGCAGTTTGAGGATGTACATAATGACACGGTCTCACACTATACCCCCGTGGAATGATAATGGGTTACAAGGAGGAAAATGATGCCATTATGGTGGAGAAACCTGGCACACACCAGCATGACCGGTTGATCAAGGTTAATATCAGCATTGGTGGGAAGTATGGGCTGACATCATGTATGTTTAGAGGTGATGTGCTGCGAAGGGCACGGCATCATTCCCGTGATGCCCCTATCAAGAACACATGATCTGGAGCTGGTCCCGGGGAGACCACCCTGAGGGGCACCTGACAGCGTGTGAGGCCAGTGCTCTAAAATGGTTGAGGACAGGAGAGGCGGGAAAGACAAAGGGTTGTTCTAGGTTGGAGGGCATAGCATGCTTCACCGCAAAACGCAGCCCAGGTTGCCGGGTGGCATGCTAGACCATGTCGAACAAAGACACACGGTTGGGACAACTGGCAAAATGGAAATGGCATCTATGGATGGGATGGTAACATTGGAAAGATGCTGTCTTCCTGACTCGTAGGCTTGGAGAGTGGTTCTCTCTGTTTTAGAGAATATATACTAGAATATTTACAAATGAAGGCAGATCACGTCTACGGCTTGCTCGCAAATGGTGAAGGAAAAAGATTGTGTGTGTGTGTGTGTGTGTGTGTGTGTGTGAGTGAGAGACAGACAGACAGAGACAGAGAGAGAAAGAGAGGAAAGGAAAGAGGGAGGGAGAGGATGAGGGAGGGAAGATATGAAGTAAGGCAAGGAGACATTAGCAGCTGGGAAATATGGGTGAATGAGAGATTTTTTAACTCTCCTTCATCGTCAACACTTCCATCCTTTCAACTCTCCCGTACGTTGGTGATTATTTCAAAATAAACTGTTTTTCAAAAGCAATAGCGGGGAGGGCCCTGGGTGGCCCAGTCGGTGAAGCGTCTGACTCTTGATTTCGGCTCAGGACGCGATCTCACGGTTCCGCGGGTTCGAGCCCCGCGTGGGCTCTGTGCCAGCAGCGAGGACAGAACCTGCTTGGGATTCTCCCTCTCCCTCTCCGCCCACTCCCCTGCTGGTGTTGCCTCTGCCTCTCTCAAAATAAATAAACTTAAAGATTCAGAAAAACATTACGAGTAGAATGTAAATGTCACAAACCCTGAACATGTGCAAGCCTTGTCAGTATCGAAACCAAAAAGTTGCTCTGAGTCTCTGAGCCTGTCATTCCCCTCCCCCTAGAATGCTCTCGCTCCACATTTTAAATTTATTATTTTTTTTAACGTTTATTTATTTTTGAGGCAGAGAGAGACAGAGCATGAACGGGGGAGGAGCAGAGAGCGAGGGAGACACAGAATCGGAAGCAGGCTCCAGGCTCCGAGCCATCAGCCCAGAGCCCAACGCGGGGCTCAAACTCACAGATGGCGAGATCGTGACCTGAGCTGAAGTCAGACGCTTAACCGACTGAGCCACCCAGGCGCCCCTCTCGCTCCACATTTTAAAACCCTGGGCTCTCTGGGGTCATTCGTGTCCCTGCCCAGCTGTCCTCAACAGGGGACATCTCTGGCCACCGTCACCCCTGCTTTCTTTAGGGCCCTCGACACCAGCCGGCCTCCTCCTAGCTGCTTGGATATGAAGCCCTCGCTCTGATAGACTCATTGTTGTACTTTGCCTCCTTCTTCATTTATGGTCCAGATGCTGCCGGGAACAGGCCTTGCATCCGGCTGTCGTGACTCCTTCATCTCCTTCCAATTTTGGCACCTAAAAAAAGTGTCTGGCATATGGTAGGTGCTCGTTAAATATCCTTTATTGTTGAAAAGCTGAGTGGGGACGGAGGAGAGGAACCGGTAACCTTTAGAGAGCACACCGCTAAATGGGCTGCGTCCTCTGTAGCCATTTGTGTACGAAAGGTCAAGAAGTAGGAGGGGATCCCTGTACATGTGGGCTGTGAAGGTCCAGTGCCTCTCCAGGATTATTTCTGACTGTAAAAGGCG
Organism: Panthera leo; assembly: GCF_018350215.1. Classification (NCBI taxonomy): domain Eukaryota; kingdom Metazoa; phylum Chordata; class Mammalia; order Carnivora; family Felidae; genus Panthera; species Panthera leo. Next base: position 11,702,148 of record NC_056694.1, on the reverse strand, counting down.
GGGACGCTCCCTTTACCCCCCCCCCACACACACACACACACTCTCTAGTATCAAAGAGACTGTCTTGGCTGGCCCCGTCCAATTCGAGGGCAGAGGATCGCAGTTGTGAAACTCATAGGTCCCAGAATCAGCCCACCTCATTCAAATCCCGGCTCAGCCATTCGTTAGCCGAGCGATGCCGGGAAAATTTACCCAAGCCCGCTCTCCCTTGGTGTGTTCATCTGTGAGATGGGCACCGTAGCAGAACCTGGCTCCTGAAGCGTGAAGAGTAAGTAAAAATGTAACGTGCCTACTGGAGAACTTGGTGCACCGTAAGGGTTGGCTCTCGTTATTGTCAAAAGACTCGGGTCTTGTGGTTAATCTCTGCTGATCGAACCGTGATGGGATCGGTGACTTCCAAATATCAGACAGACCCCGTTATTTCCCCTGGCCAGGCAATCATCCCAAGATCTGCAAAAGAACTATGAGCCGCTGTCCGATGTGTCCTGCGACATCGGTCATTCAGAGACCACTGTATGCCCATTCTCCCTTTTCTCCTGAGCCCATAGGGAGGGGCGAGTGGCTGCGTTCTGGACCATGGGATGTGCACAGAATGATGCACACTGCGCGATGTTCCGTGCGTCTTTCTGGACATCATGTCTGGCGAGCTGCAGAATAGCCACTGGAAAACTCTGGCCTCCAAAGGGCTGATAGCGTCCAGGTTTCAGAATGATCCCCAGCTGCCGTATCAAGCTGCAGTCTGAGAAAGGAATACCCTTTCAAGGGCTTAAGCCACGAAGTTTGAAAACTTGTTTGCTAGAGCCCTTAGCTGGCCTAGCTGAGCAATGCATATTTAGGCAAAGGAAGGAGTTGAAGGAAGACAGTGGAAGGAAGGGGATTGGAGTTAGGAGGGTCAGCCTCGGACAGAGGAAGCTCAGACTGACTGAAACAGACCAGAGACCCAAGAACCCAGGATAAAACCTTTGCAATAGTTTAGTTCCGACAGCTGGGCTTGGGCAACTGGAGGTGAAAAGGAGGGGAGTATGTTCGTCTATGCCCGCAAATACTTATCGACCACTTTCCGGGTGAGAGGCAAGGCTCCGGGTACTTGGAGGAAACAGAAAAAGCGTGAGAAGCATTTCTGGCGAAGCTTGTGGGGGTCACACAGCAAGGACAATAGTTTGCATTTCTTATCAGGGAGGGGCCCTCTGGATCGTGCCCACCACAAGAGTGTGGGAGATTAGAACAGGCTGCTTTCATTGCTCGTTCGGAGCTAAGCCTTCCCAGATGAATAGTTGGGAGGAGGTTGGAAATGGGCAGGCACCCCTGTCCCAATCTCTTTGGGACAGGTAACTATTTATTCATAGAAAAATGCAGGCTTCCCTTGGGATTTATTAATTCGCCGACAGGACGCCTGGGTGGCTCGGTCGCTTAAGCTTCCGACATCGGCTCAGGGTAGGATCTCCCGGTTTGTGAGTTCGAGCCCTGCGTGCAACTCTGAGCTGCCTGGAGCCTGTTTCAGATTCTGTGTCTCCCTTTATCTCTGCGCGTGCACTCTCTCTCTCCCTCTCTCCCTCTCTCTCTCTCTCTCAAAAATACATAGCCATTAAAAAAAAAGGAACTACAGGCCTAAAACGGGGTCACTTCTGAGAGGACAAGTCTCCAAACTGGGGCCGAATGCCTAACCTCACTGAGGTTGCAGCCTTCCCCAGAAGTGTTGTCTTCACGGGCCAGTCAGGAATTTTCTGGTCTGCACCCATGAGGTCATCTGTCACATGGGCTCTCTCCATCCCCTAAAGAAAGGTGAGGTGACCCACCTACTAAGACCCCCTGCCCTTCCCCTGTGATCCGTGCCCGAAACAATCCTTTCTTGTCTTTTGCCAGTAACGTCTTGTCCCACCCTCCTTTCTAGAAAAACCTTCCACTTGAGACAAGTCTTTGGAGCTGCCTTCTGTTGGCCAGGTGACTCCTGATCCGTGGATCGTTTCCTAAAGCCGGTTAGATCTTCAGATTTACTCCGTGGAACCTTTGTTCTTTAACATAAAGCAGGGAGAAAAAAGAGAACCAGGGTGAAGCGGGTAAAAATGCCTACAACTAGTAAAGGATCATTTAAATAGTGATAGAACAAGGCAGGGAACAAAGTGGGCGGTTAATCGTATGAGGAAGTTAGGCTCTGCAGAGCTCTGCAGTGGAGTAGGAAATTGCAGTCCGAGCTTCCCGACAACCAACGGAAAAAGCAAAATGTGGCAAATTAAGCGTATTATGTGATTATGATGTGTATATATATATATACACACACATAATATAATACACACATATACACATATAATATACATAATGTACATAATATACACATATAATTAATGTATAATATACATAATATACATAATATAATATACACATATAATACATACGTATAATATACATAATATACATAATATAATATACACATATAATTAATGTGTAATATACATAATCTAATATACACATATAATATACATAATATAATATACACATATAATATACATAATATACATAATATAATATACACATATAATTAATGTATAATATACATAATATAATATACACATATAATATACATAATATAATATACACATATAATTAATGTATAATATACATGATATAATATACACATATAATTAATGTATAATATACATAATATAATATACATATATAATATATACACATATAATATACATAATATAATATATACAATTTTTTTCAGATAAAATGTTTTTCCAGCACCAAACCCCAAAAGGAACTTCTCTCAATAATCCTTTCCAATAGCTTAAGTTCAGACACTGGAAAAGTCATTAACGTTCAGAATCGTAGGCCGAGAATTTATGGATGAGGTGGGACCGAAAGTGGTGACGTCCTCGGGGGACAGGTGGGGACTTCTCGCAGTGTTGACCCAGCCCCCACCAGCCTCTCTCTCTGCCTCAGTGACCTCCCGCGATTTCCTCCCCTTCCTAATACGCAGGCTGTTAAGCCCTATTGTGCTGCTCTGACATCTGGAACAAATCCTTTTGTCATACGCCATCAGACTTTAAACAAATAAGGGCTAATGAGTTATCCAGGCGCCACGATTTTGCCTCCACCAATAATTACTTTGTTCACTCGAGGGTAGTAAGAAGGTAACCGGCAGGAAGATCTCTCCTTTCTCACCTCACATTAGGATCCATTTGCTTTGACAAATATCTGACTTGGCTGATGTTTACAGTGTAACATGTTCATTTTTCCAGGTCTGCCCTGCGTGTCATCCTGTCCGGAAGCTCCAACCGGAACGGCATGGGAAGCGCTCCGTGGAAGCCCAGCCCAGGCAGGTCTCAGCCCCTGGCCTCTCGATCCCTGTGTGAGGGAACAAGGATGAGCCGGCGACCCTTTTTGGGCCTCAGTGTCCTCACCTACACACCGGAGGGAACAGCACGTACCCCATAGCGTGGGATTACATGACAGCCCGACAGCATGTCTGAGACATAGTGGGGCATCCATAAACATTGGTTCACACCGCTTGCAATCAGTGTGCCCTTTGAGGACATGGTCAATCGGTTTTTAAAAGCTAGGACGTACCTAGGTAAGTGCACCTTGAGGGCATTAGTTCTAGTCTAAAGACAATTAACGAGGGTGATCTTCTTCCCTCTGCGTGATGCCTCTCCAAAGTCTTCTGCCCCTAGGGCACATCAGGAGGACGTATTGGCAGCCTGGCATAGCGGAAAGTTGACAAAATGGAGAAAGGACTATTGGGGATAACAGAGTGCGCACGCTGCCTCTCAGGCTGGCTCCCGGGGGGCCATGAGGCCAATGGACGATAGCTGAGCGTCCAGTCCCTGGGAGTAAAGAGCATGGGGAGGGTAAGACCATGGCTCCAGGAATTTCTGTAGATGACCCCCACTCCATCCAGCCAAGCGGGCCTACCACCAGTGCAACAGCCACAGCTTCCGGAAGCTATTGGCACCCCTTTGAGAGGAAGTAAACCGAGGACGAAGCACCCGGTTTGGGAGGGATGTCAGAACATTTCCTGTCCTCGGAAGGAAATCTGAGACCGAGATCTGGAGGTACTCAGTACAGAGTGGAGCGTGTAGAGAAGTCAGAGGTGATGGGGCCAGGGGGTGTCAGCACAAGCTGAAGCCAGCAAGAGAGAGACGTGGCATCTGTGGCCAGTGCATGAACTGCCCAGACCAGCTGCCGTGGGCGATGGCTCAAGGGCTTTTTTTTTTCAACTTGCTTTTAATAAATTCATTAAATGTACATTTTATATGGGAAACTACACGAAACAAATCTGCAGTAAAACCTTGGATTGCGAGTAACTTGCCCTACGAATGTTCCGCACGACGAGCAAACATTTCTAACGCATTTTAACTTGATAAACGAGTGATGTCTGGCAAGACAAGCAAGATGTGACGCCGAATGTCACATGATCACAACCGAGCCAATGGGTCTTGAAATTCGCTTTGATGCACGAGTGCTTTGGACCGCAAGCCTGTGTCTGGAACGAATTATGCTCACATTTCCAAGGTTTTACTGTATGTAACAGTGATGCGTCAAAATGCAAAACCCTCAAAAACATGCTCTAAAAGCCAGCGCCCCAGAAACTTCTCTTGGGTCCTTGTGTAACTACTCCCCCCTCGTTTCTCCCATATCTTAACTAAGATGTCGAGTATCCTAAAAACTTTCTTGTTTTTCTTTATAGTCTTACTACATAAGCAGGCATCCTCAAATATAATGGACCGGTTTGCCTATTTCTTGAACTTAATATAGTCATACATGTGTTTTTGGTATCTGGTTTGTTTTGCCCAACATGATGTATGTAAGATCCCGTTCATGTCATGACAGATCATTTATTTCAATGCTGTGGAGAATTCCATTGTATGAATGTTCCGTGATGGACTTATTCATTCTAATTCTTTTTTCTTTTAATTTTTTAATGTTTATTTTTGAGAGAGAGAGAGAGAGAAAGAGTGCATGAGTGTGGGAGGGGCAGAGAAAGAGGGAGACACAGAATCCAAAGCAGGCTCCAGGCTCTGAGCCGTCAGCCCAGGGCCCGACGCGGGGCGCAAACTCATGAACCGCGAGATCGTGATCTGAGCTGAAGCCCGACGCGTAACCGACGGAGCCACCCAGGCGCCCCTGGATTTACTCATTCTAATGCTGATAAACAGTTAGATTGTTTACAGTTTGGGCTTACGACCCCAAATGCAGCTATGAGCATTCTTACGTACATCTGTTGGTGCACGAGAACACATCTCTACTGATCACGCACATCAGCACACCCACGTGTGAAGTCCCGTGGAATCTACCGATCTACCAAATACCCCTCCCCCAACCCCCAACCCGAGCCAAGGTGAGGAAACAACAGAAAACGCAGGAAACAAAGGTTGTTCCCTCCACACCAAACCCAGACAAGTCTTCTTTGGGTTCAGTCGAGCTTTGCCTGTACAGCAGGTGGAGTTGTGTCCAACCCCCCAGACCAAACACTCAGGAGTTTGGAGTCACCCCTCCACCAGACTGGCTCTTGGCCCGAGACAAACAAGCCTGGGTCTGGGGCCAGTCTGGATAGCGGAGGTAGATTTTCCAGGCAGCCTCACAAAGCACTAGGACAACAGCAATAAAAGGGAAGCTCCGTAATCAACGCCTAGGAAGAAAAGGTAAGTGAGGCTGTGCAAGAAATCTGCATCGTGAGAATTGAGGACAAAAGATATGAGGAGAGGAGGGAAACCTTTCTCGTGGATTTATTTATTTAATAAATTTATTTTGTCAAGTGGAAAAACTGGAACTAAATAACCGTTATTTTTCCTCAATTATGATCAAATGGATACTTATTAGGCAACGGCGAAAAAATAACCAGAAAATAACTAAAATGAAAACATCATATTAGGAATACATTGGCTGCAAACATTTAGGCAATGGACCTTTCCCAAGAGAAATGAGTACTTACAAATAAACATTATATTTCTGATTCAATTTCAGGGGATTCTGAGACTCTCAGAAACTTCTGTTTGGAATGTAAAATGGTTGAACCACTTTGGAAGGCAGCGTGGCAGTTTCTTCTTTTTTTTTTTTCAAAGTTTATTTATTTATTTTCAGAGAGAGAGAGAACAGGAGAGGGGCAGAGAGAGAGGGAGAGAGAAAATCCCAAGCAGGCTCCAAGCTGCCAGCAGAGAGCCCGATGTAGGGCTCGAACTCACAAACCGTGAGATCATGACCTGAGCCGAAATCAAGAGTCGGACGCTTAACTGACTGAGCCACCCAGGAGCCCAGCAGTGTGGCAGTTTCTTTAAAAAGTGAGTACAAGGGCGCCTGGGTGGCTCAGTCGGTTAAGTGTCCGACTTCAGCTCAGGTCGTGATCTCACAGTTTGTGAGTTCAAGCCCCACATCGGGATGCGTGCTGGCAGCTCAGAGCCTGGAGCCTGCTTCGGATTCTGTGTCTCCCTCTCTCTCTGCCCCTCCCCCGCTCGCGCTCTCTCTCTCTCTCTCTCAAAAAAATAAACATTAAGAAAAAAATTTTTTTAAGTGAGAGTACACACACCATATGACCCACGGATATTTCCCCAGGGGAAGTAAAACCACATGACTATAGGAAGATTTGTATGCAAATGCTCATACGGGCGTTATTTACAATAGCCCCAAACCTGAATCCCTCCAAGCATCGGACAACAGATGAATGGATAAACCAAGCTGTGGTTTATCCTTGTGATGGAATACTGCCTCGCGATTCAAGAGAATGAAATTGATACCTCTGGCAAATGCAAGAGTCTCAAAAGAATCATGCCGAGGGAGTGGTACTCTTTGCTTTCATTTATTTAAAGTTCCGAAAAATTCAGACGAATCCATAGTGGCAGAAACAGCGGTGGTTGCCTGGCAAGGGTCGGGACCTTGGGACGGAGGAATTACAGACAGGCACGGGACAACGGAGGGGTGATGGAGATGTTCACTGTCTCGATTGGGGTGACGGTTTCATGGGTGCGTACACGTGTCAAACGTGATCAGGCTGTACCCTTAAACGCGTGCGGTTCGTTACATGCCACTTATTCCTCGGTATGGCGGTTCCAAGCATGATGCTTCGCAATACTGACCACCGGGGAATAAAATCTGCATAATCCTACACTTCCGATCGCGGGCACAGATTTATCACCTGCATGGAAAGCAGTTTTGCAAGATGCATCCTAAATTGTTACTATTACTGTTGCTACAGTACAGATGAAATGTAAGAGGATTGGCCCAAATAGGCAAGGAAGAGGCAGTTCAGTGGCAGGTGGCGTTAGTCCCTGAGTTGTCTTTTAGGGAAACGCGTGCTCGGAGATGTTAGAGATCCCCCGATCAGAGCATCCGGCTCTGTGAGCGCAACCTCTCATGTCAACCATTTGGCTGATGTTCATCCACAGCCACCAGATGGGTGCGGTGCGTCTGACCCTTTGTTCCTGGCGTTTGAAACAGAAGAGTGAAGTTCTTTAATTACTCCTTTAGGGACGGTTAATGCATTCTAAGTGTTTTCTAAGTCTGGGAAAGTGAGTGATTGTCTCTAGCTAATACTTTTATACTCAAGGTTAGTTCTTGTTTTCGGATAATATTTTTAATTCATTAGCCTCCCTTAATGCAGCTGGTGACCACTGGTTAGTTAAGCGGATAAACCATTAATGCGAGAGCTAGTATTAACACGGGTTCAATCTACCAATTTCTTGGTCATAGGCAACACGAGCAGACCCTGTAAAATAAAAATGCTTGCTTTGAGTACCTTCTCCTTAACTAAACGATGTACTAAATGTATTTTCCACAGCCTGGAGCTTGCAATTTCAGCAAGGGTGAATAATTGTGAAGAAGGCAGGGCAAAGGAGGTGGGGGGACAGTGGAGATGGGGAATGGAGGGAAGCATAGCATAACCGGTTCCTCATTGAAGGGGAGGAATTAGGGACAGAAATTCCCAACCCCATGAGCCCACCTAGCCAGCGGGAGGAGGGGGTCGGGGGGAGAAGGGGGTGATATATCAGGAAGAAGAAAGAGAACCCAAACATTTCTGGCACTTCACAGACCATCTCTGAACCTTACGTTTTAATAAGTTATGTTTAAAAGATGATGTGCCCCTGATTACAGAAGGGAGACGAGAACATGTTCACTTCACGTCGAGTCTAGGCTGGCTCTCTGCTGATTGAATTTTCCAGAAATCAATAGAGATGCATTTCAAAGTCTGGAGCAACTTCAGGGAGTCCTTCCAAAGACAAGCAGGGAACAGGTGCATCCTTTAAAGAGGGCTAAAAGGGGGCAGAGCAAAGCTCCAGAGAGTAAACTAAATCCAGGTATGCATTTCTGACATCATAACTCAAAGCAATGCGTGTAATTGATAAAGATTGAAAATTACGCAGCCGCTAAGAACGGCAGAATTAGGAAGGCTCTGACAAGCCGTTCCACATGGCTCCTTCCTGCCTCGCTTTAAGCAGTCAGTTATGAAACGCCAACAGTGATCACGGTGTGATGTTAGGTAGCAAAGTGTGGGAAGAGAGAGAAATAAATATTTGGCGGTCATTTTTCATCTCGTCACTGTCCTGTTGGGAAAAAAAAAATAGCTATTGGCCTTGTATTGCTTAAAACACAAAGACGAAAGGCCTTAGCAGGCATTATAGTGTGTTGCTATTCTGTCCCCAGTTCACCCATTTCTCAACATATGCCCTTGCCCACCATCCGGTCAACGGGTTTGATGTGTCAGGACATGCACGGCACATATATGTTTGCCTAACACCAAGTATCACGTAGCAATACCAAACATTAGGTTCCTTAATCCTGGTTGCTGTGACAAACACAAAAGCAAATCAAAAACAAGAAAACCAAAAGGCTCACCAATAGCGCAGTGACTCAATGTAAAAGCTCACCCAAGTATGGTTTGTTCACTCAAAGTCCAGTGAGGATATTCCTAGATGGCAGCTCACTGGACAGGAACCTTCTAAATAGCGACTCTGGCTCATGCCCCTTCCGTTTGGATTGCCCACGGTCTCTTACAGCCTCCTTACAACCCTCTCCTCTCTGGGTTTATGGCCAAGCGAGAGCAAGGGGGTGCTCTTGCAGAAAGTTTTAGGGGCCAGGCCTAGAATTGTCCATTGGTCAAAACCAACCATATGAGCCCACCTAGATGGGGAAGGGGGGGTATATATCAGTTTTGTGTTGGTACATAGCAAACCACCCCAAAGCTTCGCTCGCAGTTCTGTGACTTGGCAGTTTACTCTGGATTTCGCTGGGCTAACTCATACATCTGTTGGTCAGATTCTGCCTCTGGTGGTTGACCGGCTGTGGGCTGGAACAAAGGACTTGGCCATGAATCTCTCGTCATCTACCAGGCTTGTTCCCGGCTTCTCAGATTTCTCAGAACTGTAAGAGACCAAGCCAGTTACAGCGTGCCGATGCTTTTCAGTACTTCCGCTGTGTTGCATTTGCTACTGGCTCATGGGCCAAAGCGACCGGATGGGTTGAGCGCTTTGGGGAAGGGTGCGTGTATTTTATACATGGCATTTGACTCTTTGGAGGCTGGAGGGTAGACTGTGACAGGCAGAATAATGGGCCCCCCTAAAGGTGTCCACATCTTAATTTCTGAAATGTGTTAAAAAAAAAAAAAGGAATGTTACACGGCAAGGGGGAACTAAGGGTGTTAATCGCCTGGCTTTAACGTAAGGAGACGATCGTGGCGTATCCGGGTGGGCCCCTGTAATCATGTAGGTCTTTAAATGAGAACGAGAGAGGCAGGAGAGTTAGAAATGGAGGGATGACATCACAAGAAAGACCTGACCAGCCATTGATGGCTTTGCGGATGGAAGGGGATGGGAGCCAAGAGATCCAGACAAGCATCTAGACCCCGGAAAAGTCAAGGAAACAGATGATCCCCTAGAGACTCCAGACAGGAAGACAGCTCTGCCAACAGTTGGACTTCAGCCCACCGAGACCCGTTTTGGACTTCTGGCCTCCAGAACCGCAAGAGAATAAATTTACGTCGCTTTATGCCACTAACCTTGTGGTGATTTGTTATCGCCACAACAAGAAGCCGACAGAGCAAGCCTCTGGGGCAAGCCCAGAGTCAGCGTGGGAGGGACACCATAGACACCATCGGGCATGGATCGAGCAAGATGTGAACAAATAGGGCTGTTCCAACAATCAGTCTGCCCCAGGTGGGTAGAAAGTACGGTATTCCCGAGCGTCCCTGAACATAACACGGTTTGATAAAAAAATAATAATAATAACTTCGTCTCTGCAATGTGTGTTTTAATAAACAACCAGGGGACTTGGATAGGCAGTTGCTTTTGTGGACTGCTTGGTATGGAAACCCCATACCATTCAGTCATTTCCAATTACCCCCAACCTGGCCCCCACCCCGCCCTTGAAGGGAAACAACACGTCCTGTGACATTACGTCCCTGCCTAAGCCCCTCTGAGGATTTCCCAGCATCCCACCGCATTTGTGATTAAACTACACGTCTTCAAGTTATTTCATCCAAATTTATCTGTCCATCCCCGTCTTTGCTCCTTTCAGAGCAAAATGGTCCTGCTTTCAGGTGCTCTGGGCCTTTGCACGTGCTGTGTCCTCTCCGTGGGCCACGCCGTGCTGTCCGCTTAGTGCACGTAACTCCTTCCCCTCTGAGTTTTAGCTGAAGCCCTTAGCGAAGCTTTCCCTGACCTACTTCCCGTCTCGCCTGGACTTCTCTACCGTACTTTCTCAGAGCAGCTTGCATTTGTTATTCCCTACCATTTATCACCGTCTTAAACTATACACGTGTTTGTTTGATGGCTTGACTGAAGTTCTTCCTTTACTGATTTACAGCATTTGTAGACATGGGGATTGTGACCTTTTTGATTGAAGTATAATTGACACACAGTGTTACGTTAGTTTCAGGTATACAGTGTAATGATTTAGCAATTCTGTACGGTTTTCAGTGCTCATCAAGGTAAGTGTGCTAGTGTTGAGAGAGAGCATGAGCAGGGGAGAGGGGCAGAAGGAGGGGAGGGAGAGACACAGAGAGAGAGAGAGAGAGAGAGAGAGAGAGAATCTCAAGGAGGCTCCACACTCAGCACAGAGCTCCATGCGGGGCTCTCTATCCTGTGACCTTGGGACCATGTCCTGAGCCCAGATCAAGGGTCAGAGGCTCAACCCACTGAGCCATCCAGGCGCCCCATACATTGATTGATGTAATAACATCTAATAGGAAGTTTAAAATCAAGATACCATATAATCCTAGCAATGCTACCAAAACCATCCCTGCGTGGAAGCGTTCCCTTAAAAAGCGGAGCATGAAACGCAAACAGATCTTCATGGTGCTTCCCTGTGGTGGGTGCAGCAATAAATCTCTATTTTTCGTCTGGCTTTTGCTTTTCTTATTCTCAAAATATTTTTGAAGGAGGAGTTACTGCCTTGACGGTAAAAACTGAACATTAAGCAAATAAAGGCACCAAAGGAAGTGTTCGCTACGGGAGGAGCCATCAGCAGGGGGCTGGGTCTGCCCATCACCCCTCCGGGCTGAGGGAAGCACATGTGATCCGTTCCAGGCTCGCCACCTCCCCGTGGGATGACGGCATTCCAGGTGGCCCCACCGGCCTCCACACTTAGAGACGCCTTCTCAGTGGTGGTGTCGCATTTCCTCCGGATCACGCGCGCTGCCCCTGTGACTCCTGTCTGTGGCTGGCTTGCTCTGGGAGGAGTGCACCTGTCTGAGCAGAGCGGCCCCTAAAACCCCTGTGCCAATTAGAACAAGGCACCCTTTGCGGGCAGATAACAGCCTGGAGCCAGGAGGTGCCCGTGGAGAGCAGAGCCAGGCTGGAATTTTTCCCCTTCCCCAATCCTACCCGCCCCAGGTGCACCTCCTCTCCAGCACCCACTCATCTGGGTGAAAAACTAGTGACGTTGAGGGATCATCAGCTCAGTTGGTGTTCAGCCAGCAAAGGGGAGATATTCATTCCCATACCGTCACTTTTATAGAACTGTAGGGGATTGCCCGCAAGACGTTACAGCACTTAGATTCGAAGGTTCCACGAGGCAGGAGAGACTTGATCAGGAGCTCACCTCCCAGAAGCTCAGATCAGGGTACCGCACAAACGTGCCGGGTTCAAAGGCAAAATACTGCATAACTACCACCTCTGCAAACAGCAACAAGGACTCAATTCATAGCATGGAAAAGTTAGAAGGAAAAATTTAAATAATTTTTAATGTTTATCTACTTTTGAAAGAGAGTGCAAGCGAGGGAAAGGGGCAGAGAGAGGGAGACACAGAATCTGAAGCAGGCTCCAGGCTCCGAGCTGTCAGCATAGAGCCCGACGTGGGGCTCGAACTTACGAACCTTGTGATCATGACCTGAGCCAACGCCAGACGCTCAACCGAGCCACCCACGTGCCCCAGAAGGAAAAAACAAATTTAAACAATCTAGTCTATTTGATAATAAGGAAGCCTGAGGATTTCAGGAGAATATGATAGTGATAATAACAGTCGTAACAATAATAAAAGAGCCTAAATGATGGAATGAGAATAAGGAGACAGACACCTAAATAGAATGTGTGGCTCTACGTGGAGTTCTGGACCAGAAAAGAACTCTTGGGAAAAAGGTGAATAAGGTCCATAAATAGCTTTGTGTCCATATGGACGTCCTGAATTTTGATAATTGTACTGTGGTTGTATTAGATGTAATATTTGGGGAATCTGCACCCAGGGGATTCAGGAATTCTTTTTACTTTCTTTGCATATTTTTTTAATTTGGAAAAAAAAAAATAACACCATACACACATACACAAAACCACACAAAGATACACACACAAGCTGGTCCCAGCATGCAATTTTAAATTTAAACAAAGTTTTTTTAAACTTTAAAAAAAAAATTTAAAAACGGGGTGGGGGGCGCACCTGGGTGGCTCGGTTGGTTAAGCGTCCAACTTCGGCTGAGGTCATGATCTCCCGGTTCGTTTTGTGGGGCTGGGTTCTGAGCCACCCAGGTGCCCTGCTCCATGCAATTTTATAGGTGAGGACACTGAGAATGGAAGCCTCTGGCTCAGAGTCAGACAGTAAGTGGGAAGAGAGAAGTGTCTCCCCAGCCTCCATTTCCACCATCGGCCTCATATGCCCGAGTCAAGCCAACGAAACCCCATGGATGGGAGGAGTCTCTTGGGAAAAAATAACCCTGAGTTGTTCTCTTTCAGCATCCTTGGTCTGCTCGGTATGGCCAGGCTTGGTCTAAAGACTCCAGAAGCCCAGGAGGGAGGACGTAAGCCAATACTGTGCCCCATCCAGTGCGTAGGCTCGAAGAGGTATCATATTCACCTCTCCGGGCCAGTTCCCTCCAGGCTCCAGTTTTTTCGGAAGTCCATAGTCTCCCGACATCCGTGCTTGAGAGAAGCCCTCCGAGACTGTGGGGGAGAAGGTCACTGCAAGGTGGTTGTTGGTTGCTCAGGGGTCATGACAGAGCTCAGCAGAGTGTCTATGGAGCTGGAGGCAAACCTGGGTTCCAGCGGGTGCTTTAAAGGACTTTGGTCCCAACTGGAGAGGAGGTCCATTCACGGCACAACATCGTAGCCCTTGCTCTCTCTGTCCAGAGAGAAGGGCTTGCGCTAGATAACTAACACACAGAGGACCCCGGGTTGGTTGCGTCCGTCTTTCTGACCGATGGACGAACAGGTTTCGCTCAGACCTTAGGGCATATGACGGCCTTGTTCCGTCTGGACCAGGGGCCCCACATCCTGTATTTCTTGGGATAAGGAGAGTCACGGGTATTGTAATGGCTGTACCACATGCTCCCAACCGTCACCGTCCCGAGTCCTCCGCGGTCAAGGTGGTTTATGCTTAGGTGTTTCCCCATCTCCGGAAAGCAAATGCTCCTTACTGTCAACAAATTTTGATATTTGGGGCCTCCTTCCCGTTTTTCCACCTGATGCCTCCAATGCCTGGCCGTGCGTGTGTACGTGTGTGTCTTTGTGAGGGTTGGCCGGTTTCCTGTTTGCAAGCCCGTTTGTAGGCACTTACGATGTAGCTTTTCCCCCTTAGTAAATCCGTTGTTATTCCCACCAGGAAGGTTCATCTTCAAAAAATTGTCATCCTTTGACCTCTGCTCCTTCCTCCTCTCCCAGATGGCCCTGGGGGTTTGTGACCTTCAAAATATGTCTTTATTGACTTTCTTTAGCTGGGGTTTGGGAGACGCAGAGATAAACGTGTAACTTCCATCCGTTTTGGTTGGACTGAGTGTATAAAGGTAGAATTTTCAACCTCAAATCAGTGGGAGGGGTACCTAGCCACTGTGTGCAGACGCGTAAACCATCCATTCCCAAGTGCATCACGCTCATATGACGTCAGCGCCCCGGAGGAAGGAGAATCAGAGCTTGGCTTTCACACGTTAAGAGGCCAGCGTGCCCTGGAAGACCAGACACCCGAACCTGAGTGTTTGAAATGCTGCGACATCTGCATGTCTGAAAGCGTCAGGGTCAGGGTTAAGAGGCTGAGGGTGACCCCGGGGTGCCTTACTTCCACGTCATTGAGTTTAGTCTGTATCTGTAAAATGGCAATGGCGCTGTAGATAAGGCGCTAACTTCTCCCCTAAGGCTGAAACTTCTTTGTGATCCTGTGAGGTCTACACCCGCTTGCGCTGAGCCACTCACCCGGCCCTGCCTGCCACCCATGGGGCGCAGGGGGCTCTGAGCGAGAGAGCGCACAGCGATTGGAAACACTCCGCAGCTGTGATGGAGTTTTCACTGGTTACGGGGCAAATGGAAAAATATGGCCACTGTGATATACCTGTTGGTGAAGCCTTGCTTAATGTTTTCTGTCACAGGCACTGCTCTTTGTTCTGATCACCAAAGGTCTTGGGACTCAGAGACCCAGGCACGGCGTCCGCGATGGGTCGCTGTCTTCCTGAGCTACTCCCCTCGCCCTCCGCGTGCACAGCCAAGGGGGTGGGGAGTGCCACCTCTCCGTCTGGATTGTTCAGTTCCGTGTCCTGCTTGGTTGGGTTGGTTGTAGGAGAGCAGGTGCAGAGGTAACCGCTCGGATACACGGATGAGTCACTCAAGTCAGCTGAACACAGGTGGGACAGGGGGGTAACGGCCAGCAGAGCCGGGGGGGCTGCCGAATGGGCCGTCGGCTTCATGGGACACGTCTGTTGGCGGCAAACTTGCTCGAGTGCGAAGATGGTGGGGGAGGCATTCAGTGATCACCTGCTCCACGCCCGGTCGGTCACCTGTGACCAGAAAGGTCCTTGGAAGGAGGCGAAGATGGGCTGGGGCCATCACCAGCAACCTGCAGGGCGCATAAGAGGACATTGGTGGTGGACGTTTGCCGAGGACCCCGCGGCCTCCCCCTCATTGCTTTGAACATGGATGTTGTTCAGCCAGGCTCGCTGCTAGCAATGAGTGGCAGCTGACAAACCACGCCGGAATCAGCCACTAACGGTTTACGGGGCACCCGGTGTGTGACGCCCCCAAGGACAGGACTACTTTCTCGTCTTCCTTGCCACCTTGAAGAGATTTCCCAGGATGGTTGGTGACCCTGATTTTGACGGTAAGTGTGACCATAGCAGGCATTTATGGAGTGTTAGCTTAGCACCTGACTTCTCGTATCACTGGCTCCGAGACGGGACGTGATTGTCACCCCATTCTTCCAACCCGACTGACTTAATTCAAACATGGTTATTGTTTACTCTGCGTCGAGCGGGGCTGATTTTCTTCCTCCAAAATATATATTAAACCCATTGCCTTCGTCTCCTTTGTTTCCCACGCCCGGGCCAGCCCTCACCTCCTCTCTCTCGTCATCAGGACACTGGTAAGGACGTGCTAACGTGCCAGGGTCACTCCGCCTCTGTTCTCTCCTCAAATCGCCGTCCAGCCCGAAGCGTCTTCCAAAATGCCAGTCGGCGGCAGGGCGCCCACGGGTCACAATCTCTGTAGTGACTCCCCATCACCAATAGGATACAGTTCTGCTCATTTCCTGGGCTCACAAGTGCCCCTCGAGGTGAGCCCGGCCCGGGACCCCAACCCCCCTTAGCATCACCTACCACCTGAGCACATTATGCTGCTTCCCTTCCGACTTCCGAACGGGGCAACCTTGCCCCTCTTCCTTCTGGTCACCCCCTTCCCACCCTGCTCCAGCCCCGAGCTCCCGCAAAGCCCAAGGTTACCCTGCACACACCTCTCTTGTAACGCTTACCGCCGTGTTTTAGAATCACCTGTCGGCGTGTCCTCGCTAGACTCTGAACTGCTAAAGGCGGGTCTCAATCTTAATTCTCTTGGGATCGCTATCTTTAGACGGTAGCTAAACACACACTCCGTACTTGATAAAAAGCCTCTTAGGTGGCATGTGACCGACACTGGTAAGCCCCTTACAAACACTTCTAGAGTCTCCGTGAAAAATGTGTGACTGAAATATGCCATCAGCCGTTGGACACGCACACACCTGCAACCTAGAGTGGTCTTGTAAAAACGTAAACCAGGTCACGCCCCTCTGTCCCCCCCCCCCCCACGACCCTTTCTCCTGCTCATTCACTGTGCCTGGGCCCCACCCTGGGCATCCTCCGTGTCCCGGAGGAAACACGCCAAGCTCTTTTCTACCCCCCGCGTCTGGCACGTGCTGTTCCCTTGGCCTGGAACTCTCTGGCGTCAGAGCTTCAGCTGGCAGGCTCCTCTTTCTCACGTAGGTGACAGCTCATTTGTCACATTCTCAGAGAGACCTTCTCCTGTCTGACACAGCCTCTTCCTTCCCCCCTTGAGTCAGGAGTCCTGACCACATCAGCTCTTTCCATTTTTATCACCGCATTCGTCTTACCGTGGAGTCCGCGTGTTCCTTCCTATGAGCTCTGTAGTGCTGCCTCCTTCTGGACTGGGAAAGAAACACCACGGGGGCAGGGTCTCCTCTGTCCTCTTCTCCACCCGCCCTGAGCTCAGTGTACATTGAATCACACAGATTCAATGAGTTTGTTGAGTATCTAATTTATTCCTCCTTACAATCCCAGGAGCTAAATACTATTTTTATCCCCATTTTACAGATGAGGTGGGGGTGGGGGGGAGGGGCTCCAAGAGGTCCATACAGTAGACCGGGCAGCTATTCAGCTGAGCAACCTGCTTGATTTTACAGCCGGCACTCTTTGACTACTACACTAGTCCAAGCCTTACCCATCTGAGACCGCCTTCCCGCCTGGTCTAAAGGCCCTCCACATCTCACCCCTCTCCCCACCCCTTCTTGAGCAGGAGGAGGGACTTCTATTTCTCTGCCCCCTCCATCCCTCATGTTTTCTCTTTCTCTTCTGAGGCTCAACCTGGCTGCACACCCTCAAGACTGCCTCAGGCCACTCCCACAGTTTGGTCAGACTCCGCGTCAGAGTCAGGAGACCTGGCATGGATAGATAGTACCTCCCAGTTCCCAGTGCCTGGACCAGTGTGTCCCCTTCCAGTGCTCCCATTTCATAATGACTTGTGTTTTCCAATGCCCGTTCTACTCCTTTGAAATGAAGTGTGCGTGCGAGAGAGCAAGAAACATTCTGGAATGCGAAGCTTTGGCATGCATTTAGGGTCATCAAGATGGCATGTTCATTGGCCGTCAACTTCCTTCTTGCCCAGAATGGCTTAAGGTCACAATATCAATCCCAAAGTCGGTCTCCATAGCCCAGACTCTAATTTTGTGTTCCTCTAGAGATGGGACATCAGTTTTGACGATTTTTTTTTTCCTCCGTCTTTCTTTTTTTTAAATGTTTATTTATTTATTTTGAGAGAGAAAGAGAGAGCACGCCCGCAGGGGGGAGGCAGAGAGTGAGAAGGAGAAGGAACTACCTGTCAGTGCAGACCCTGACGTGGGGCTCGAGCTCACAAATGGTGAGATCACGACTTGAGCCGGAATCAAGAGTCAGACTCTTAACTGACTGAGCCACCCCGGCGCCCCCTCCAGGTTTCTTACCATAAAGAAGACGGCCTGAAATTCATTCATTCATCCATGCATTCCTTTCACACGCAATTCTGGCCCCAACAGGGTGTCCCAAGTGCTGCGTATGCTAAGTGTTGGGGCAACACAGATGTGTAAGACATGGTCCCCCTCCCTGCCATGGTCACTAGGGCTGGGAAGTATATGACAGCCTCCTGAAGGGAGTAATAATTTTTACTTTCACCCTTGTACCCGATCCCTCGCTCTACCATCCCGACCTCTTAAATTCAAGACAGCTTCCCTCTGACCATGAAAAAGCACCCGAGGTTACATGAGAAAACATTAGCTGGTGCATAAAGCTGTCAAACTCCTGGAGAGAACTGGCCCCAAGCAGACACTTGGAAAGACAAAGATTGAGGAACCCACCGGAGATTAAAGGAAGCATTTTTCACCTTCTAGTGTGGAAGGATGCCCGGTCACAAAGCCAGCAAAAGACCCAAGGAGGTCAATTGAGATGACCTAAACACCAAGTCAAAGTAAATTATGGAGGGGAAGCAAGAAGGAAGAAGAGAAAATAGGTCTAAAACACAATGCGTATACCCAGAAGTGCTAACTGCGTTTCCCTTGGAGGCTGCCAAAAGGAGCATATGTTTGGGGTCCTGGAGGGCAGGGAGCAGGGCTGTTGGGTGCATTCAGCTGACTTGGGGGCTACCGCTCCTGCCCCCGAAGCCTATGCCTTAATTCGCTTAGACAGGCTGCTTTCGACTCCGCTCGGACCAGCTGACTTGTACCGGAACAGAGGTCATACAAACTGTTACCACCAAGATGATTAAGCTTGGTCGCTTTAAAGACTTCTCTCTTTCAGCCTTTGCCAGCTTCAATCGATGTTTTCGCTCTACAAGGCAAGGATAGGAGAATGGGGGGTGGCCATGGAAGCCCCATGGAGTCACAGACCCCCCCCACACGAATTCTGAGACCGTATTTCAAATGTTCGCTGACTTTCTGGGGTTGTTGTTTGCCTTAGATTCCCATCTGATTAGGGAAGGAAAAGGGAAGGAATCTGCCCTCTTTGGTGAGTAATTATTCTAGGATCCAGAATTTTTTTGTTGCTAGTAAGATCATCTCACTTACGTGCAAGTATATAAATTAATCCTATTTTTAAAAAAATGTTCTTCTTATTTTGAGAAGGGAAGAGAGACCACATGACTGTGCATGAGTGGGGAAGGGGCAGAGAGAGAGAGAGAGAGAGAGAGAAAGACTCCCAAGCAGGCTCCTTGCTGTCAGTGCAGAGGCCAATGTGGGGCTCGATCTCACGAACTGAGAGATCAGGACCTGAGCAGAAATCAAGAGTTGGATGCTTAACTGACTGAGCCACCCAGGCGCCCCTAACTCGATCCTATTTTGAGGAGGTAACTTTCACATTTGAAATGCACACTTTTGCATCGTGGTTTGGTTTGAGGGCAGAACCATAGCAGGAGAGAAAGGGAAACAGAGGCAAATGTTCAATCCCCTTCTTCTGCGACAAGTTTCGAGAACAGCATCGCCATTAGGGATGTGAGCATAAAGGCTATGTTTTTCCCCTTAAAGGGGCTGTTAGCAAGTGGCACTAGCTGAAGGCTGCGATTAGCCCTTCCCTTCTCGATGTCCTGTCCGTAATTGTCGCCAATGCAAATTCACTGGACATGTCAGCGGAGCCCCAAACCTATATCCTGATCTTTAGCTGAAAACATCTCTGAATTAGATCATGAAAATTAGAATAAAATTCATCCACCAGTGGCAATTAATGAGTCATGACTAACTGAGGAAGGAGGGGGAGGGTGGGAGAAAGGAGCTCTCCTTTCATTGCTGCTGAGGGTTACATGGAAGGAAAAATTACACCGCACTTTGTGAGTGCACAACTCGCCATCACCCTTGGGAGACATCAGACGTTGCGACCCAGCTCCGGGGATTTCTTTTCAACACCCTAGGGGAAGAAGATATCGAGAGAAATGTGGAAACAGGTGATCTGGCTTCCAGCCTTTGAGCTGCTAGCAATAAGCTTTGTCACCCTAGGTGGGTCACACGGCCGCTTTGAGCATCTTTAAGATGAAGGCACCTGTCCATGTGGTCCCCGCGAACACGTCCAACCCATGTGCCAAAGTCCAGGGGGGTACCCACAGGACTTGCCCTATGCCTCCATAAATAGAGCCAATCAGGTTCAAGAACATCGCCCAAATCTTGGCTCTCTGTTCCACAATAGAGGTAATAGAGACAGGGGCTCTAGTTAACAGGCTTGGCACAGAGACAGCCACGATTGCCTCCTTGCAGCATCACACCCAGGGCCGCTCGCCTCGTCTGAGAAATGGATGGCGAGCCATTTCAGCCGGCTTTGCTGCCGGGTCCCTGAGCTGAGAGCCTCTGGGGCACAGTGTGATTGAGCTGGGGATGCTGCACAGCCAGACTCTCCCGGGGGGGAATCCCTTTTTCATTTACATTTTCCAATTTCCAGACTTGTCAACACTCTCTGCCTCCCTTCTCCAAGAAGAATGGAAACTCAAAAACCAAGGGTAAAAAGTGCACGCGAGACTCAGCAGCTTTGGGCTGTGAGATCCCCTATTTGCCAAGAGTGATGGCCTCCCTGTGCCCTCAGTCACAAAGGCCATCTTGGGGTGTGCTGCCCTTAGGGTGAAACCACAAGGAAAGGGGACGGCCCCCTCTCTCGGCTGTATCCTCGTCAAACTGCCTCCTCTTTCCAGTGGCCACCCAAAGCATCCTGGTCTGTGTGTCTTAAAAACTAAGACATAATTCACATGTTGTAGAATTCACCCTTTTTAACTCATCACCCCAAAAGGAAACATGGACCCCATTGAGCTGTCCTACCCTGTTCCCTCCTCCCCCAGTCCCTAGAAACTACTGATCTACTTTCTGTCTCTAAGAATTCCCATATTCTGTATATTTCACACAAATGGAATCATATAACATGTAGCCTTTATGTCTGACTGACTTCTTTCTCTTAGCACAATGTTTTTAAGGTCCACCTATATTATGGTATCGGTATTTCTTTCTATACCTAAATAATTGTCCATTGTATGAATATCCTACCCAAGTTATCCATTCATCAGGTGATGGACATTTGGGTCGTTTTCACCTTTTGAGTAGTATGAATAATGCTGATACGAGCATTCGTGTGGACAAGTTTCTGTGCGAACATATTTCAATTCCGCAGGTCCCTTCTCCCTAAGAGCGGGAATTTGCCACGTTGTATGGAAACACTGTGTTTAGCTTTCTGAGAAACTACCAACCTTTTTTCCCCAAAAGTGGCTGCACCATTGTACTTCCCAGCAGCAATATATGGGAATTCCAGTTTTCCCAAATGCTAACCAACACACTTGTGGTTTCTGCCTTTTTTGTTGTTGTTGTTGTTTTATCATACCCATGAGGATGGGAATATCCCACTTTGGCTTTGACTTGCATTTTCCTAACGACTAATGACTGGCCATTAGCATATCTAATGGCCATAATAATCACTGGCCATTAGCATATCTTCCTTGGAGAAATGTCCACTCAGATCCTTTCCCTGTTTGTAAATTGTGTTATTTGTCCTTTCATTTTTGAGTTGGAAGAGTTCCTGATATATTCTGTGTACTTGACTTGTATCAGATGTGTGATTTGAGTCCATTTGCGTCCATTCTGTAGATATCGCTAACCTAAAGTACCTACGTCTTTAATGTTGATGAAGCCTAACTTTTTCCCTGGGAACCCAAGGTCATGAAGGTTCGCACCTGTATTTTGTTCGAAGAGTTTTACGGTTTTAGCTACTGCGCTTAGGTCTTTGAGCCATTTAGAGGTCATTTTTGTGTACGGCGTGAGGTAGGGGGTCCAACTTCGTTCTTTGGCATGTGAACATTCAGTTGGCCCAGGACCATTGGTTGCAGGGACAAATCTTACCCCATTGAATTCTTGTGCCAGTTCTTACAACTCTTAGTAAATCCTGCCTTCTGTGACTCGCCCCTCGCCATGGGTTTCTGCTCTCTCTGGCTACATGATCAGCCCCCTGAACGCAGGAAGTGGGAACCAACCTTTGGGTCCCCTATGAGGTTGCACACAGGGTTTTTCAAATTCTCTGAGTTTATTAAATCATTCTGGAAATGGCTGCAGTGACTCTTCCCTCCCGAGTAGTTTCCACTTAGTGGCCCTAAGTTTCCTGTATAGCTCATGCCGATGTTCATTTTAGTTTCATGATGGTTGATGACATCAGATCCAAGAACAGGCATGGGGATGAAGCCACCTTGGCCCCTCCGCTCACCCCACTGGCCTTCAGGCTTTAGCAAGCGCCCTTAGCCTGGGTGACTGATTAGCCATGCCTTTCTTTGCACATCTGTGGATCATGAATTCTTTCCTAAAAAAAGAACTGAGCCTTTCTGCACATCACCAGACCCTCTTGCACACCCCCCGCTCTGCCCCGGGCACCAAGGAACCAGACCCTTGTGCAAAACCTACCGAGCACTGAGATAACGTCTGTAGCTGGTACCATTGAGTCTCCAAGTACTCAAGATATATTAGGGACCACTGTACTTCCGTTACTGATTAACTGCCTTAAACTCTTTTAAGAACCCATGGGCCAGGCAGAAAGCATCCAGTTGGCCTTTGGACAAGAGTCTGCCTCCTCCCCAGGGGGCCGGCCTCCTGGATAAGACTCATAAGCCTTTCCAATCAAAACTAGTCTCTTGAATATTGACTTTTCAAGCCACAGGCAGGCAAATTTAGGCTTCGGTAACAGGGGGAGTGGGGGACAGTATCTTCAGACGAATTTGTGCTCCACCCCTGATAGGACAGCCTATGAGAACTTCGTAGGGAGGCCCTGGCAATCGAGAAGCTTCACCATCACTCCCACCTGCTCAGAACAATCCAGGAACGCCAAGGAAGACAGGTGCTCCCCCTCAGCCCATGAGATCCAGGACGGAGGAGACACAGACAGGGAGGAGGAAGGTGGGGACCTGAAGCTGGAGAGCAGAGAGCTGGTCGCTGGTGAGATGCTCCTGGAGGGCAGGTCTCCAGACTGCCTACACAGACTAGAAGCGGCCCTGGGAAGCCCCACTCACCAAAAAAGGAAAACAAAAGCAGCCTTTGCCTATACTCCTGGCAACAAATTGTTAAAATAATGGGTTTATGTTTCCAAGGTTTCTTGCTCTGCTTTCGATCAATAAAATGTTCTTTGGATCGATACAAATGTAATTTCGCGGCTGGCAGCCGTTTAGAGCACACAGTGGAAGAAGTCGCTGCCCAGCGAGGGCAGAGCTCTGCTGGCTGTGGGCTGTGCTTGGGACCAGCAAGGACAAACAGACGAGGCTACCCGCCGATAAGCTCAGGGTTAGCACCGGTGCCCTGGTGCCCGTGTGGATCTCTGCAGCTGAAGGCTTTCGGCAGAAAGAATCTGGCTCTCCTAAATTCGCTTGGAAAACCAGAGAACCCAAAGAGTGGGGTGTGATTTTAACTCTCCCCACGCTCCAGCAACTGTTTTAAGCGCCTTCTGTGCGTTAAGGCATCAGAACCTGGCACACACCCAATGAAATCACCCCATTATCACCCTCATCGCATTGATAAGGATATTGAGGCACCGAGAGCTCGAATAACGGGCCCCGGGCCGCACAGCTGATCCGCAGCGCAGCTGGGATTTGGAGCCGGGAAGTCTGATCGCAGGGGCTCCAAACTCTGCACTGGGTCCTGCCTGAGCATCACCTTTCGTCTCTGACGTCTCTTTGCCAGATGCTCACCGCGAGCCAGGCCACCGTGCTCCGTACATTCGCGTGTTTGATGATCGTGAGTCCCTTAACCTTACTTTACGGATGAGAAAGTGAGGCCTGGAGAAGATCGGTAACCTGGCCGGGATTCGGCTGCCAGGAAGCGGAAGGGGCCGATTTTCAGACCCAGGTATTCCGAAGCCAGCACCGCTATACTCTATTCTCCCGCTCGGGGACGCAGCCGGCTGGTGTGTATTTCCTTCTTCTGCAGCTGCCTGTGTGAAGGACGAAGGATGTGTGCCCAGGGAGCTCGAATGAGGAAAAGCCCCTGAGGGGGGCAGAACGAGTAAACCAAAGACCCCCTAGGAGTGGGTGAGCAGCCAGCCAGCCAGGTAGGACTTCTCGGAGAGAAAGGCGGTCCAAGCTCAAATCCCCGCTCCTGCTATGGCCTTGCTCTGCACCTGCTGCAGGGCCCGCGCATCCCCCTGGCTGAGGAACAGAAAAAGCTTAGCCTGAGTTCAGCG
This sequence comes from Panthera leo, assembly GCF_018350215.1. Classification (NCBI taxonomy): domain Eukaryota; kingdom Metazoa; phylum Chordata; class Mammalia; order Carnivora; family Felidae; genus Panthera; species Panthera leo. The sequence continues at coordinate 11,678,054 of NC_056694.1, read as the reverse complement.
CTCTGGGAGGGTCACGGCTCAGACGCGGGCAGGGCTCGGAGCGAATGTGACTCCAGATGTCTGATGCACTTGCCAGGCCAAGCTTCACGAAGACGGGCAGGTAGTGGGTCAAGAGCCCTGGAGCGGGCACCAGAATCCCTGCGTTTCTGTGCCCTGCTCGGCAGCGTGTGCACGAACAAGTCCATTGCTTTCTCTGAGCCACGTTTTCCTGTCTCTGAAACCGTGACCTGGGGGCCGCTTCATCTCTGAAGTCTCTCCTGGGTCAGGCTCTGTGGGCATCAGCGGAAAGGGAGAGGGTCAATGCCGCTGAGACCGAGATCAATCTCCCACTCATCCAGCAAAACGTCTCGAACGCGCATCACGTACCAGGCGTGGAATTCAACAACCCGCGAGATGGACCGCCTTCTTTGTCCTCGTGGAGCTTCAGACCTGGTGATTTGTGAGAGGCCAGAGTCATCCATTCACTTGCCCAGTCGTTCGTTCAGTCATTCACTCATTCATCCCGACAAGGACCTACCGTGGTTCACGTGCCAAGGCGGGTACCGGGGTTTCAAGGATGAGACGGCGCCCTGGAGGCACTGAAGCGTCGACAGGAAAGTAAGCCATTGTCAACAGACGCGCCTCCATTTTGAGGTTGGAACCAAGGCCGTGCTGACTCTGAATCTATCCCCTGGCTGTGCCTGCAAACCAAATGCGGGGGCGTCTGTGCGGCTCAGTTAAGCATCTGGCTGTTGATTTCAGCTCAGCTTACGACCTCATGGTTTGTGAGTTCGAGCCCCGCGTCAGATTCCGTGGTGACAGTGTGGAGCCTGCTTGGGATTCTCTGTCTCCCTCCCTCTCTGCCCCTCCCTGCTCATGGTCTCCCTCTCTCTCTCTCTCTCTCAAAAACAAAAATTAAAAAAAGAAAGAAAATCAAACGTGTTATTTCACTTAACCTTATACCCTCTAGGCCCAACCACGTTGTAGCAAATGGCAGGATCTCATCCTTTTTATGGGTGAGTAATATTCCATTCCACATCTCCTTTATCCATTCACCCATCGGTGGACCCTTGGATTGCTCCCATAATCTTGGCTGCTATAAATAATGCTGCAGTAAACATAGGGGATGCATGCATCTTTTCAAATTAGGGTTTTCATTTTCTTTGGGTAAATACCCACTAGTGCCATTATCGGGTCGTCCCGTAATTCTATTTTTAATTTTTTTGAGGAACCTCCGCACTGTTTTCCACCGTGGCTGCACCAATTTGCATTTCTACCAGCAGTGGAATTTAGGAAATAAAACAGATGAACAAACAAGGGGAAAAAAAGAGACAAACAAAAAACCAAACTCTTAAATACAGAGAACGAGTGGGGGTGGGGCGGGGAGGGACGGGTGAAACAGGTAAAGGGGTTGAAGAACGCACTTACCGCGATGAGCCCCGAGTGACGTCTAGAATCGTTGAATCTTTATATTGTACACCTGAAACTACAAAAATTACACTTACACTTAAAAACTCAAATGCAGGGCGCCTGCGTGGCTCCGTTGGCTAAGATTCCGACTTTGGCTCAGCTCACGATCTCACGGTCTGTGAGTTCGAGCCCCACATTGGGTGTTGCTGTCAGCGGGGAGCCTGCTTCAGATCCTCTGTCTCCCTCTCTCTCTCTCTGTCTCCCTCTCTCTCTCTGCCCCTCCCCTGCTCTCTCTCTCAAATATCAACAAACGTTAAAAATTAAAAAAAAAAATCAAATGCAGTAAGTAAAAACTAATAAACGGTTAAGCATCATGGGTGGAGAGGTAGAAACAGTAATGAGACTATTTATACCAGAGCTATGAGAGAGAGAGATTTAGAACCATCATGTCATTTCTTTCCATTCGTAAATGAGGGGATACGGGCTCTGAGAAGCGATATATTTTGCTGAAGGACGCAGCTTAAGCGAAGGTCCTGGGTCTCACGGAGAAGTCGGCTGGCTCTTTAAGCCATGGTTCCACGGAGCGCTAAAATCTCATCCATACGGTTGCTGGGAAAATACAAAGCGTGCTGTGCTCCTACCTTTAAATACAAGCCCGCTGCTTTCAGACCCAATTAGGAGCAGGTAATTACCTGTGGGAAGTGGGGAGTTGGGCGGTCTGCCGGATCGACCGGAGAGTACGTGAGCTAGTCTTTTCTAGTTACCGATAAAATGCTACAACAAAATCGTTATTTGGCAACGTGTTTATTTAATATTTCATCCCACAGGCCCGGGATGGAAAATAACCATGGTCACCCCTTCACGACAGCATTTTGGATCGGCATCTCTGGCTTTGCTGTCTGTGTTCGGCAGACATACGCCCTGCCAGAGGATGACCTAATTTTTCCAGAATTCCATAAATAGGATGGTGTAATCTCGTAGTCCTCAACCTCTCCCCACCTTCGCCCCCAGAGCCTCGGGTCCCTCCCCCTCGAGTCTCAGCCTTGATGGGCCCCCGAGAGGATCCTGAGCAAGGTAGGCAGAATATCCACTGCCTGAGCCCTGCGGCTGGAGGAGGGGGTTCGCCGAGGCCGGGTGCCTGGGGCCCTACAGGAAGTGCCTGGTATGTCGTTCTCACTGGATCTCACCAGACCAGGCAGACACCTTAGCTTCTGGCTCAACTTCCCCGCCCGGCCCTACAGGTGCCTGCCAGGAAACGTATGCTCAGCCTGCATGAGGTTGGCTCTGCGACGGTCGCAATACACCGTCCGTCCTCTTCCCCCGGGGACTGGATCCTGCTCCCAGCCCACCGATGACAATCATGATCCTGCCACCTTCTGATTCTGAGTATCGTCTGTCTCCTGGTCACGGCCGCTTCCCTCCACCGCACCTGCTGACCACGCGAGGGCCAAGCAATAAAGGGTTCACTCAGTCCTGCCTTCCTTCGGCTACACCAACCTGAGTCCCCAGGGCCCCAACAATGTTCCTGTAGGAGCCAGCGGGTCCCCGACGCCTCCCTACCATGGCTTGGCCCGAAGAGTGTGGCTGCCTGCTTAAAGGACATTTGAAAGTCACTGAGTAAGCAAAAAAAAAAAAAAATGCTGCATGGTCCTTTCTCCCCTGGGGGGGGGGGGGTCCTTCAACCTTGGCGACTTCCCCCCACTTGACTCGTTCCTTGAAACAGACACATAATTGCAGCATCCAGGAGACATCGACAGTGGTAACCGGCTCCACGATACCCCCTAATTACCGTCCTTTGCCCTGCCCCGTTTTCATTCCTCAGCCCCCTGTGGTGTTTCCCACCCCATTCTGCACTCTAATACTTGTCTGCGGGTCTACTTTTGGGGGAACCCGACAGAAGACGCTGGAGCAAGGAGGCTCTGATTGCTCAGACCCCCGCGGGGTAAATGGAGACGCCTCGCGTGGTGGCTGCTTTTAGGTGACACCTTGACTGGATCACAGGGTAGCAAGACATTTGGCTAAACATCGTTTTAGGGTGTGTCTCTGAGAGTGTTTCTAGATGAAATTAGCCCTCCAGTCGGTAGACTCGGAGAAGCCGTTTGCCGTCCCCAGGGTCGATGGGCATCATCCCGTACTTTGGGAGCCTGGATATGACGAAGAGGTGGAGAAAGGAGGCACTTGGCCCTTCCTGCCTGGCTGTTGAGCTGGGCATCGAATTCTCCGCCTTTAGCTTTCCTTGATCTTAGGTGTGCTGACCCAGACCGGAATCTTCATGATCTGCGTCCTCGGTTCTCGGACCTTTCGACTCGGACCGAACTACACCACGGGCTGTCCTTGGGAATCCACCCTGTGCATGGCAGATCTTGGGATGTCTCAGTTTCCATGATTGCGTGAGCCAATTCGTTTTTTGTTTTTTTTTTGTTTTTTTTTTTTTTTTTTTTCAGAGATACAGATAGAGCGTGAGCGGGGAAGGAGCAGAGAGAAAAGGAGAGAGAGAATCCCAAGGAGGCTCGGCACGGTCTGGTGCGGGGCCTGACGCGGGGTTCGAACTCACGAACCGCGAGATCACGACCTGAGCTGAAACCAAGAGGCGGACGCTTAACCACCTGAGCCACCCAGGCGCCCCTGAGCCACTTCTTACAATAATTCTCTTTAAAATTGTTTTAATGTTTTCTTATTTTATTTTTGAGAGACAGAGAGAGAGAGAGAGAGAGAGAGAGAGAGAGCACGAGCTGGGGAGAGGCAGAGAGAGAGAGAGGGAGACCCAGAATCCGAAGCAGGCTCCAGGCTCAGAGCTGTCGGCACAGAGCCCGATGCGGGGCTCGAACCCGTGAACCGTGAGATCACGACCTGAGCCGAAGTCGGAAGCTCCACTGACTGAGCCACCCAGGCGCCCCAATAATTCTCATTACTTAGATGGATGATACAGATACAGATACAGACATGGAGCTTGTTGGTTCTGTTTCTCTAGAGAACCCTGACGAATACGCCTTATGTGTTTGGGGCCTTCGAGTGCCATGTTGCCATCCTGTCAACCAAGCATCTGAGACCATCCGCAGGGACTATAAGACAGGAATTCGCCCCGTGGTGGTAGATAAAGCGGTAGGAAAATGGTGGGCCTTGTCGCCTGGCTCTGTGCTCACATCACGCTGGGCCTGCGGGAATTCTCAAGCCAAGAATGTTTGCAAAGCTGCTTGTGTTCAGCCCTGAACATCGCTACAGAGGCGGGGAGGAGAAAACGGGAAAACATAAAGTTCGGCACAACAGGAAATCACGTTAGAAAGCTGTGAAAATCATGTATCCTTTTGAGGCGTAATGGTTTTAATTTTCTCAGGCTCTGATCTCCCTGGCAACAATTTAGAAGTGCATAAGCATTCATGAATCAAAGTTGGGCACGTCTGCATGTTTAATTATGTGTCATCGGATGGAAACCTTCCTTTTGATCTTAGCATTTAAAGGGATTTATGCTTTAACAATTACATTTTTTTTTTCTCCTCCCGAAGTCAATGTGGGTTATTGAATAGTATCAGCGTGGTTGGGGGGTGGGGGAGGTAGGGTGCTGAGAAAGTCAAGGGAGATCTCTGTTCTGTCTGGGATGGGGAGCCGTGCTGCCCCCATGCTCCTGATCTTGAGAAAGAAGTGAGTGGGGCGGGGGGAGGGAGGACGTCCCACTCTACTGCAAGGGTACCAATCAACGAGCTTCCTCACTCATTCCAGAAGAGGCTGGGCCAGTAAAGACCAGAGCTTGGGTCTAAGACAGATTGGGGGTCTCCTTGCCCCATTTGAAAATGACCCCCTGGTCAGCCTCCCGATCTCCCCAGTAACAGATTGATTCTAGACTGATTCTGCCTTAGTAGATTTTAGTGGTTGCCTTATTCGTGGTTGCCTTCTGGATATCCAAAATCAACAACAGGGATCAGACGGATACCAGAAACATAACGGAAGACTATCCTTGGGGCGCCTGGGTGGCTCGGTCGGTTGAGCATCCACCTTCGGCTCAGCTCATGATCTCACGGCTCGTGGGTTCGAGCCCCGCCTCGGGCTCTGTGCTGTTAGTGGGGAGTCTGCTTGGGATTCTGTCTCCCTCTCTCTCTCTGTCCTTCCCCACTTGCCCTCTCTGTCTCTCAAAATAAACAAACTTTTAAGAAAAGAAGAAGAAGAAGACTATCCTCAATAGAGTTTGGATGGCTTTCCTTTCTTTTTCTAAACCTTCCCTTCCTTCACCTTCACCCCTGCCTTCCCCCCACTACCCCTGGAATGTATTTCCGTGATTCTTCTGAGATGTCCATTGGGGCACAGGTGCAAGACTTTTCAGGAACCCTTAAGGTCTAGAGGTGGACATTCCTAACCCTTTCAGTTTGGCCCACAAGTAGCACACCACTGACACCAGGGTCATTATCCTCTCCGTCCCCTCCTCGGAGGAAGTTATCTGGACTCCTTATTCAGCTATATATTCCCTCAGACAGGCATCCGTCCACATAACACTACTTACTAAGTCAGTCTGCCAGCGTCACACATCTGTGAGGCCAGACTGTTTCTTCTGGACTCCGCCATGTGCAAATCACTGTCCCTTCCTGTGCCTCAGTTTCCTCATCTGTAACATGGGCGTGATACGCCTTCGCTGGGTTGAAATGAAAACGCGCGATAATTTAAAATGTTTGGCTGAGTTCCTGGAGCTAATAAACCACCCCCAAACTTAGTGACTTTGAAACAGTGTTCGCTAACGTTTTCCGTAAAGGGGCAGACGGCAAATATTTCAAGCGCTGTCGTGCCGACCCAGGTCTGCTGCCACCATGTGAAAATAGCTATGGACGATACATAGACACCTGCGGGAGGGGTGTTCCAGTACAACTGTATTTGCAAAAACAGGAGGCAGGCCACATTTGGCTGGTGGGCCACAGTTGGCCCACCCCCGGCTTAAAACAACAACCAGTGATCTGCTTCACGGTTCTGTGGGTTGACAACTTGAATAAGGAGCTGTTGAGTCGTTGCCCTGGCCTTGGCTAGGCTTCCTCGTGTATCCGCAGACGGCTGCCAGGCCGGCTGGAGCTGGCCGGTCCAGAACGGCCTCAGCTGTGTTATGTGGTCTCTCGCCCTCCAGCAGGCTGGCCAGCGGAGACTCGGCCGAGCTCCAGGAGACTCAGCAGATCCGTGCAAGGCCTCTTGAGGCCCACCGTTTTTGCAAACAACCTCTACAATTAGCCCATCGCACGTGCCCCATCAATGTTCCCTATTAGCATGGACTTCTTCTGTATCGTGTTCAGGGGCAGAAATGGGAGAGACTGTAAAGCTGTGAAGGTCCAGCTTTGAGACGCTCCCGGTCCAAAATGTGAGATGACGTTTGTTCGCAAATAGCCGTAACAACGCATAAAAATAAGAAAACACTCTCCAGCCTGGGTTTCAGAGCTCAAAAGACACAAACAACGAAGACGCAGGGGATAAAAAAGTTCTGGCAAGTTTGCGTGCCCCTTAGGGACCGTATCTCAGAGCTCTTCATGACAAAACAGTCTTATGGAGTAGTCTAGGCCCTAGACACCTGAATTGAGAGTAATCTAGCCTTCTACCTCATGATGGAAGGTTTCCCATCAGGTGGCCTTTCACGGTCACCTTCCTGATCTCCAACAGGGGAAGAGAGCCCCAGCATTACTTAACCCATTGAGTGCTTTATGTCCATCACGCTAGCAGAAGGAATGCAAGGGAAGATACAAGAAATAGAAGAGATCTACTGAAACTGGGGATAGCATTTCAGAGAGAGAGAGAGAGAGAGTGAGAGAGGTTGATGCAGAGGCCCTGAGATGGGAGCATGCCCAGTAGGTCTTAGGAAGAGTTAAGAGGTTGGTGTGGCCGATCAGAGTAAGAAAGTCAGAGAGTGCTGAGAGATGAGGTTGAATGAGGTCGGAGGGTAGCAGTAGCCAGATCATTCTATAAGGGCGTAGACTATGGGAAGACAAGAATCAAAGCAGGGAGGTCAGTTAAGAGAGGTGCTGGGATACTAAATATGTTTTGCACATAAAGCAGGCAGGGTTTTCTAATATATTAGTCATACAGAGCAAGAGAGAGGAACAAAAGACAATCCCGAGGTTATTGACCTGGACCACGTAGGGCTGGATGGCCATTGCCTGAGATGGGGTAGACGGAGGCAGGGGTTCAGTCTGGGAACAAAAATCAAAACCTGATTTTTGGCATGAGACCCCTATTCATGGACATGGTAATATGGAGTGAGTGCATGGAGGGAGGGGTTGGGTTGAAGTCGTGAGTTTAGAATCCACTAATGCATATATGGCATTTAAAGGCTTAGGATATAATAGGGGCGCCTGGGTGACTCAGTCGGTTAAGCGTCCGACTTCGGCTCCGGTCATGATCTCGCGGTCCGTGAGTTCGAGCCCCGTGTCGGGCTCTGGGCTGATGGCTCGGAGCCTGGAGACTGCTTCGGATTCTGTGTCTCCCTCTCTCTCTGCCCCTCCCCCGTTCATGCTCTGTCTCTCTGTGTCTCAAAAATAAATAAACGTTAAAAAAATAAAAATAAAATAAAAATAAAGGCTTAGGATATAATATATCACATATATTAAGGAATGAGGGTAGAGGACAAGGGAGGAGAGGACTGAGCCCCAGGCCCTGCAATGTTCTAAAGTCAGGAAAACAAGAAGAATCTAGCAAAAGTGGCTAAGGAACAAGCAGCCTCTGAGATAGGTTGGTAGGAGAATAATCATGAGAGAGAGAGAGAAAACTGTGTCCTGGAATCCAAGAGCTGGGAGTCAGAACACATTAGATTCACCCCCTTGATTTACCCCCTTTCTCTTGATGAGCCTCGGTTTTGGGGTGTGGATGTGTGGGTGTGTGCTACAGGAGAAAGAGTATGGTTTAGGTCATCTATAAGATCTGTTTCAACTTGGGTGATCTGTGACATGGTCCGTCTGCCTGTTTCATTTCTATATACTTCTTTTTTTTTTAATTTTTTTAATGTTTATTTATTTTTGAGAGAGAAAGAGACAGAGAGTGAGCAGGGGAGGGGCAGAGAGATAGGGAGACACAGAATCCCAAGCAGGCTCCAGGCTCTGAGCCATCATCACAGAGCCCAATGCAGGGCTCAAAATCACGAACCGTGAGATCATGACCTGAGCCAAAGTCAGACGCCCAACAGACTGAGCCACCCAGGCGCCCCTCTATATACTTCTTTACAGAATATCTCAGCATCTGGGAGCAGAAGCCTGGCTGACACTGTCTTTCCCATCTCCCTCAGTTGAGCATTCAGCCATCATTGAATTTATGTGGGGCCCTGACAGCTCTCTCTCTTCACTATTAGCAGACTCTGCAGCACTGAAGAGACCAAAACTCTAACATATCATCCGTGACTAACCTCCTGTCTTTATTCTCCATGCAAAAAGCATCTGGTGAGAAAGACTCATTCTATGGAGCTAACAGGTTGCTTAATCATATGAACTTGAACTTATTCGTCCGGCTATTTATTCATTTATTTATCCCATCCGTCCACACATTCATCCGTCCATCACTCCATTGTTCCATCCATCCCTTTCTCATCCATTGATCCATCCATCAATCCATCCGTCCATCCATCCTTCCTTCCTTCTATCTATTTATCCATCCATCTGTCCATCCATCATCAAATGAGATTAATAGAGCACTTTCTCAAAGCCATGCCAAGTCTTCTGGAAGCATAAATGAAAAGTACACGTTCTCTGAAGGGTCTACATTTCATTTATTGTTCATTTCATTTATGTTGGTAATAATATTATAATATATAATATAATATAACATAATATAATACAATATCTAATACTTACAAAGTGCTTTCTATATGACAGGTGCTGTTCTAAGTGTTCTATATATATGAACTCCCTAAACAACCCTAAATGGCAGGTGTTATTATTATTGTCACTTCATATGAGAAAACTGTACTTAGAATCTGCCCCCATGGGGCGCCTGGGTGGCGCAGTTGGTTAAGCGTCCGACTTCAGCCAGGTCACGATCTCGCGGTCCGTGAGTTCGAGCCCCGCGTCAGGCTCTGGGCTGATGGCTCGGAGCCTGGAGCCTGTTTCCAATTCTGTGTCTCCCTCTCTCTCTGCCCCTCCCCCATTCATGCTCTGTCTCTCTCTGTCCCAAAAATAAATAAAAAACGTTGAAAAAAAAATTAAAAAAAAAAAAAAAAGAATCTGCCCCCAATTCAACTCTTGTTTCAATATTATGACAACCGCCCCAGTTTGGGTTCCAGCCATGGATACTTGAAACGAATATGTTTAAGACAAAAAAAATTTTTTTTTCAGTAAACACATTTCTTCCAGGAAGCATTGTAGAGAGGAAAGAGAATCGGTCTAAAACTCAAGAATCCGGGTTCTGTGGTTAGCCGCGTGACTTTGGACGAACTCTTTCCCTTCTCTGGCACTTTCCGCCTCTCGAAGGGATCGTATCTCAGTACAAGGGGGTGGAAAAGCAGTGTTGGCAGTGACTGGATTCAGCAGAATTGATGAATACGGTCACGGAAGTTGTACCCTGCACAACTCTTGGGGCCACCGTGTCTATAGGCTACATGTAATGGGGCCACCTGATGTTGTTGAACATGATGGTGGGTCTCTCAGGTGCCTTCTGCTTTTGTAATTCGGTGATAGTTTTCCTTCATTTAGAAATGAAACACTATTCTTCGTGCTGCAAAGGGGATCGTTTTTCTCCCCCAGTATTTTCTAGCCCGGTGACTTCGGGGTACAACCTAATTTCACTCAGAACTCTCCATGCAGAAAACAATCTTCTCCAGATTCTTTCAGCACCTCTACCTCCTTTCAAAATTTCCCCGGAGAGATCTCTGTGTTGTGGAGGGGTCTGTGCATACCGAAACAGGCAGGCCGATTTGAAATCGTGTCTTCACAGTTGAATACTTTCAACCCAAGGCGGAAGTCCGTCAGTCGTGGGATAGGAGAGGACTCCATCCTGGAGGCAGGGGATCAGCCTTCAACAAGAGCAGAGCGGGTGATCCCAATATGCCACAAGTTTCAAGGACCCAGAAAGGGGTAGGGACATGGCTACCACCTCCATTGGTTCATCTCCTGAACCCACTGACTGATGTCTAATTTTTTTTTTTCATTGAGACTCAGCTTTTGAAGACTCCCGCTTTTCCTTCTACATACAGATGTACCATTCAGACTGAGTTTCCAGAAGCGTTTATTGAGAAATGTGGGTCTCTAATGGCGTTGATAAATACTAAGGATCTAAGAGTGGGTACAAATGTCTACTTTAAGAAAGTTTATGTCTTCTATCACACAAGTCTCATGTGCTCGTGGTAGAAAATTTAGAAAATAAAATTTTAACGTGGTGTTTTTTGTGTTCCTTTGGATTTCCCATTTCTCTCTTAACTTTAAATTGTATACACTTTTGATTTTTACTTTATTTGAATCTACTTGCCAGAATGGTGCCGCGCATAAATTTTACGACTATTTTAATTTTTTACAGCCTCTGGTTTATGTTGTAAACAATTTGTTGCATACTATCACAGCCTCTTCGTAAACATGATTTTTAATTAAAAGTTTTACTGAGATAATCATAGATTCACATACAGTTGTAAGAAAAAATACGCAGTACTCAACCCCGTTTCCCCCAGTGGTAGGAGCTGGCAAAACCATAGTACAATGTTAGCACCGGGTTGTTGACATTGACATAACCCACTGACCTTAGTCAGACTTCTCCAGTTGTATTTATGGCTCATTTCTTTTGTGTGCGTGTGCCCCCGGGTGCTCACGCCCTTAGTCTTACACAATTTTGTCAGATGTGTAGATCCCTGTATCCATCACGATCGGGTCTGAATATTTCCATCCCCACAAGGGTCCCCTGTGCTGTTCTGTGGGAACCACATCAACCCTCTCCTTCTTCCACCCTGTCCTTGACTCCTGCCATCCCCTGCTTTGTTCCCCATTTCTCTATTTCGTCATTCGAATGGAATCACACAGTACGTGACATTTTGACATTGACTTTCACTCTGCATCATTCCTGGAGATTCATGTACATTTTGGGATAATTTGTTCCTATGGAAAACAGTGTGGGGTTTCCCCAAGAAATTAAAAACAGCACTAGCCTATGAGCCAGCAATTTTACTGCTGGATATCTGTTGAAAGGAAATGAAAAATCAGTATATTGAAGAAATATCTACGTTCCTATGTTCACAGAAGCATTATTCACAACAACCAAGGTATGGAAACAACCTAAGTGTCTATCAATGGCTGAATGGATGATGTTCCATATATATATGTGTGTGTGTGTGTGTGTGTGTGTGTGTTTATAATATATATAATTGAACAATATTCAACAGATACATTATTCAGCCATGAGAAGGAAGGCAACCCTGCCATTTGAAACAACATGGAAGGAACTTGGTGGCATTATTCAAAGTTAAATAAGCTAGACAAAGAAAGATGAATACTGTGTGATCTCACTTGTACGTGAAATCTTAAAAAAAAAATTCAAACTCATGGAAACATAGGATAGAAGAGTAATTGCTAGGGGCTGGATGGTGGGTGGGGTGGATGGTAGAAACAGGAAGAAGGTGGAAGGAGGTACTAACTTTCAGCTATAACGAAGGGGGGAAAATGGTTCTTTTTGTTGCTAGGCTGTGTCCCACGGTATGTATATGCTACACTTTGTTTCATCTTGCCCCTGTTGAAAAACAGCTGAGCTAGTTCCCATTTGGGGCTATTCCTAATAAACCTGCTACACACGGGATTTTTTTTGTGGAACTAAGTTTTCATTTCTCTGCAATAAATGCCCAAGAACGCCATTGTGGGATCATGCAATATTTGTGCATTTAACTCAGTAAGAAAACACAAGGTTGTTTTCTAATTTTTTTAATGTTTATTTATTTTTGAGAAAGAGACAGACAGAGAGAGAGAGAGAGAGAGCTAGTAGGGGAGGGGCAGAGAGAGAGGGAGACACAGAATCCGAAGCAGGCTCCGGGCTCCGAGCTGTCAGCACAGAGCCCGACGCGAGGCTTGAACTCATGAATCTGAGTCGAAGACAGACGCTGAACCGACTGAGCCCCCAGGCGCCCCTCTAAATTGTTTGCTAGAGTGGCTTTACCATTTTACATTCCCACCAACAACGAGTGGGTGACCCAGTTTCTCCACACCCTTACCAGCATTCAGTATTGTCACTCTTCTGGTCATTCTGATAGATGCGTAGTGACCTCTCGTTGAGGTTTCATTTGGTGGAGCTCTTGAATCACAAGTTCAATTTCTTTAATGCTCGTAAAGCTGGGGAGATGGTCTACTTCAGAGGTTTCCCTGGCCTAGTACTTGTGGTGGGACACCTCCCTTCTCAGAGGGGTCCGAGAGTGCTTCCCCAGACCAGAAGCGGTTGTGGTAGAATCCTTTCCTGGTGTCATGTCTTCTCAGTGTCTCTGGGTGGTGACACAGAATCTCAGGTCTATTGGACAAAGAGCCTTGGGGTGGGGGGAGGTTGTGTGTTGTAGCAGGTTTCTCTTGACAGGTCCATGTCTCTGCCCCAACATCTCTCAGTGAGGGAGGGGAGTCTCTGACCCAACAGTAGGGGAAGGTGCTTCCCTTGGCCACTTACTCATCCTACTGAAGTTATGCCACTCTCCCCCCCACCCCATTTGACCCAGGGGAAGATGATGCTGGGTTGAGGACTGGGCCATACTGGTCTGGGTTACCTTCTGTTGGGTGAGAGCGGGCATCAGACACTCTGCTACTGCGTTTTTCCTCCAATGCCAGGGTCCCAAACCATTATGTCTTCTTCCTCTTACCAACTTTCAGAGTTGTGGTTAGTTGACTCTTATATTATTTTCAGAATGTATCATTGGGTTTGGCGGGGAATCACAGGGAGCTACGAGGATGTTATTTGTCTAGACTGGAAAGCCTCGACATGTTGACCGCTCTGTCGTATTTCATTGAATTTCCTACTATCTCATTGTGTGACTTTGGGGTAGTATTGTTGCTCAAGTGTTGCAGTAACAGGGAAATGGTTCTTCCCAATATGTTGCCGTTAAAAAATTGCTCTCTGCCTAAAAGTTGTTTCCGTTTGGATTCTAAGTCATAAGGCATGACCCAAAACGAATATGACCCTGTACGTTAACTAACTGGAATTAAAATTAAAAAAAAAAAAAACTTAAACCAAAACGAAAAAGCAAACAAATAAATAAACACATAACATATATAACCCAGAATGGAAATGGCGTTTCAGAGAGAATGAACATTCTAGAGTTTCCCTAGTTTGGCCATGTTCTGATCATCTACAGCTGTGTCACAAACCAGCCTATACTTTGTGGCCTAAAGCAACAGCAATCACATATTGGAATCTGTCGCACAACTGGATTTAGTTGGGTGGCTCTCTCTCGAGGCTCCTCCTGTGGTTGCAGTCAGACCATGAGTGGGCTGGACTCATGTTGAAGCTTCCCCATTCACAGGCCCGGTGGTGGATGCCAGTTGTGAGCTGGGACCTCGGCCATGCTGTTGGCCGCAACACCTACGCAAGGTTTCTCTATGTGGCCTGGGATCCAGCATGGTGGCTGGATTCCAAGAGCGAGTGTCCCAAGACAGCGTCTAGGTCGTTGTGCTGTGTTACCTTTCATGACCCAGCCCTGGATGGCACAGACCATCCCTTCTGCCATATTCTGAAAAGTGGCTCACTAAGACCAGCTCATATACAAGAGGAAGGCCATCAAACTTGATGGGTAGAGTGTCAACAGATTTGAAATCAGGTTTTAAAGCCGCCATATAGAGCAGGGAAAAGAGGAAGGAGGGGTTGACCAGGTAGGAGGGGCATATACCAGATACGGGTATTATAAGTTACCACGAGTAGGGGGGTGGGCACCTCGGTGGCTCAGTCGGTGAAGTCTCCAACTCTTGATTTCAGCTCAGGTCATGACATCGCAACTCGTGAATTGGAGCCCTGCATCAGGCTCTGCCCTGAATCCCTCTGCTGCTTGGGATTCTCTCTCTCTCCCTCTCTCTCTTTCCCCCTCTCCTGCTCTTTCTCTCTCTCTCTCTCTCTCAAAACAAATAAATAAATTAAAAAAAAATCTTTACAAAACAAGTTATCACTGGCTAATTCTGTCTGCAAGAGAAGAAAAGGTAAGAGGAACCCCATGCATCACAGGAGAGAGTTCGGCAGGTGGGCTATGGGAGTCACTATCTGCCGTCCGTAGAACGACACCCAGGAAACACCAGATCTCTCGACATGAAAAAGTGGCTTCTTTCAAACCAATGGGGCGAAATTCCGCATTTCTTATCAAATAGGAAGACTAAGTTTCTGGAGGAATTCTCGGCAACAAGGAGACAAAATATGGCCATGGTATGTTTTTGCACACACCGACGCTTTGAGAAGCTCTGTTCCGTGAAAGAACCTTATTATATTTCTTACAGAAATCAATGATAGGGGATTGAATGTAACACCATGAGCAGAACATTTCCAGGGGTGTTTGGCATTATGAGAGGATAATAGGGACATTATGAGATTCTGCTCAAGGTGGCCTAAATGTTCATTTAGAATATTTCATCCACGCGACGACTCAGGAAGCAGGAGGGAGGCATAAGCTTGTGCTAAGAGTTTTTCTCATATATAAAAGCTGCATGTCTTATGGCCCAATTATATGATTAATGTAGTTTCTTGATTGATGGTTTATATTTTATTTATTTCTTTGTTTATTGATTTATGTATTTATGGATTTATCGTGCTAGTTAAGTTTTTCGTTTTATCGTTTTAGTTCAGTCTTTCAGCTTTTTAGGGCAGTTTAGGGTAATCAGACATCCCCCAATCACGTTCAGGCCAAAAAAAAAAAAAAAAAAGAGAGAGCGAGACATCATAACAAAGAATAACATTTTCTAAGTGTTTTTAAAAACTACAGACTAGTGGGGCGCCTGGGTGGCTCAGTTGGTTGACCGTCCAACTTCCGCTCAGGTCATGATCTCACAGTTCGTGGGTTCGAGCCCCGCGTCGGGCTCTGTGCTGACAGCTCAGAGCCCAGAGCCTGCTTCGGATTCTGTGTCTCCGTCTCTCTCTGACCCTCTCCTGCTTGTGCTCTTTCTCTGTCTCAAAGATAAATAAACATTAAAAAAAAAATTTAAAAACTACAGTCTAGAGTCGTATCTTAACTCTCATTCAGGGTAGCTCAGTCAGTTAAATGTCTGACCCCTGATTTTGGCTCAGGTCATGATCTCACGGGCATGAGATTGAGCCCAGAGTCGGGCTCCACGCTGAGTGTGGAGCCTGGTTGGGATTCTCTCTCTCTCTCTCTCTCGCTCTCGCTCTCGCTCTCACTCTCTGCCCCTGACCCGCGCTCTCTCTCTCTCTCTCCTCTCTCTCTCTCTGTCCAAATAAAGAAATATTAAGCAAATAAATAAATAAACTATCATTCCACTTAAAATTTCCTCCTTTCCCCAGATCAGCCGTGACAGGGGGACAGTAGAAGGTCGCCTCTTTCCCTCTTGTTCAAAATCTACCACTTTCTGGCTGTACTTTGGGTCCCTCCAGGGTTGCAGAGGATTAAGGGGGAAAGACAAGGGGCAGGGAACTTCTTACTTGAAGGACACCTTTGCGATTGCGATTGGGCCTCCGGGGTGTGGCAGTTCTCTTTCTCACGGGAGGCCCTTGAGGGTTCTTTGGAGACCTTCCCCATCGCCAGGAATACCTCGTGTCTGTGTGTCCCTTAATGGCGATGCCTCTTCCCCCTGGCTACTCACAGCTCCTTCACCCACTCTGTTGGGGTCACTTGTCCTTACTGTCCCCTTAGCAATTCTAACATCTCGCACACAGAGACCTCCCCAGGCTCCGCCCTGCCTGCTCTGGTCACAGACCATTCCGGTCCAGTCCTGTCTTCGCCTTGGGGGAGACGGTGTGAGTTCAAACCCATCCCGTAGACCCTCAGGCCCAAGTGGGTCAAGCATCTGGTTCCCCGTGTCCCCAACTCCAACCCCCCCTTTCCTGACCTGGGGCCGCCATGGGAGGGGAATCGGGACATACCAATGCCTTTCTCCAAATAAATTGCTCACATCGTCCTGAATCGATTCCTACAGAAGCAGCCTGTGTGGTGGGACCATCGCTGGCTGAAACAGTTTCACGATCTCTTAGCACGTCCTGCACTGGTCTGGGACCTTAATTAAGGAAGCTCGTGTACTTGGCACCTTTCATGCTGTTCTCTGCCTTTGTAGCCTCTGCCAAAGAGTCTGGGCAACACGGTCACATCTATTTAAACATAATTTTTCTTTGACACTTCATTTCACTGGAGAGAGTGACTAGGAAGCAGGAAAAAGAGAATCCTGATAGAAAGGGACTTGGCCAGCTCCTCAGATGAAGGGCTGTTGAGGAAGCCTGACTCTTTGTTTCCAGCCTTGAACAAACCACTGCATGATAATCTTCCGTTCTTTCATTACAAATTACATTTATTTTATTATTAATAGAGCTAAACTTATTTTCAAATGTGATTACCCATTCTTATTTCCTTATACATTGCCCATTCGTGACCCAAGCCCATTTTCTTGTTGGTTAATGAGTGCTCTTTGTATCTTGAGGACCTTAACCAACATTTTATTAGAGCCATTTGATTTATTTTCATTGTTTTAAAATTGAATTTTATTTCACGTGTACTGGGAAGCCATTGAAGGATTTTATGGACAGGAGAGATGTGATCTTATTTCTATTTAAAAGATTTTTATTTATTTTATTTTTTTTTTAATTTTTTTTAACGTTTATTTATTTTTGAGATAGAGAGAGACAGAGCATGAACGGGGGAGGGTCAGAGAGAGGGAGACACAGAATCCGAAACAGGCTCCAGGCTCTGAGCTGTCAGCACAGAGCCCGACGCGGGGCTCGAACTCATGGACCGCGAGATCATGACCTGAGCCGAAGTCGGCTGCCCAACCGACTGAGCCACCCAGGCGCCCCGAAGATTTTTAAATGTCAACTTTCTTGAGGTATAATTTACATACAGTTAAATACACTTACTTTAAATATACAGTTTGATGAGCTTTGACAAACGTATACGTCTATGTAAACACCACCATAATAAAAATTTATAACGTTCCTATTGCCCCAGAACGTTCCCTCATGTTCCTTGACAGTCAATGTTCCCATCCCCACCCCGATCCCAGCCCTAGGTGAGAGTTTCTGGAGACCTTTCACCCTGACTCCCCTAATGTGATCATCTTATATAATCAATTCTACTGCAACAAGGCTGTGGGAAAATTAAATTAAAGTAATAAAACTAACTAAATGCAATCTTGAGCTGGATCCTGGAACAGAAAAAGGACATTAGTGAGAAATTTGGTGAAATCTGAGAAGCGTTTAATTTGGTTTGGTTAATAATGTCACATGAGGGGTGCCGGATGGCTCAGTCGGTTAAGTGTCTGACTCTTGATTTCAGCTCAGGTCATGATATCATGGTCATGGGATCGAGCGCTGCACCGGGCTCTGTGTTGACAGTCCCTGCTTGGCACTCTCTCTCCCTCTCTCACTGCCCCTCCCTTGCTCTCTCTCCCTCTCTCACTGCCCCTCCCTTGCTCTCTCTCCCTCTCTCACTGCCCCTCCCTTGCTCTCTCTCTCTCTCTCTCTCTCAAAAGTATATAAATAAACTTAAAAAATAATAATTTAATGTGATAACCATAAACATCTAAGGACAGGGAATGCTCTTTGTTGGACATATCTGCCTCCTGGGGTCCAGTACGTTAGGTGACCAGCACGGATAGATTTTGGAGGCTCTCATTTGTAGTTGGGACCTGGGTAGGGCTCCACCCACATGCCTGTTGATTCTTAGTGCCGTCCCTTGGATTACAAATGGAAACACACTGTTTTACAAGGGTGTTTTAGGACTCTGCCTCCTGCTACATGGATCCTGGCTGGGAAAGGACTTGGCATTGATTGTCCAAGGGGGATAGCTGGAGCTTCAGAAAACCCCTGGAAGCTCTGCACTGGATGTTATTCTTTTTTTAATGCCGTAAGGAGTTCTTTTAGACCACAGTCTGGACACTCGAGGTCCGACCCTCTGGTTGGCAACCAGCAAAGAGGCATTTAGTCAAGTTGCAAAGAAAGTCAGAGCGTCAGCTGGCATCTGGCAGAGGTGTGGCGCCCTGGCCAGGCTCCCCTCTGGATGACCCTGCCCGACACCTTTCTCGAGGTGCAGGCAGGAGACCAAGGGACGAACAGCGGTTGCCAGGAGAAGCACCGGGGTGAACAGAGCTTTGTCCCTTCCTGACATCTTTCCTGCAGATGCCGTTTCACATGCAGTGATCGATCCTAGATTGTTTTTCCCCTCTCTCTGCCAGAGCCAGCCAACTAGTTTAGACATTTCTATTAGATTAGGAGCCAGGAAATGAGAAAAACCCTGGTTCCAAGGGAGTTGTTCTCAGGTCACAGGCCTGCCTGGTAGAAATGCAGAGAAATACACAAGAACGCTTTGTTGGGGTGAATAATCACCTTTGTGATTTCTCTGGTCTCCCTGCCCCTTCTTGCTCCCTGCCCCCCCCCCGCCCCCGCCCCCAGCCATCCTCTTACCCACACCTCTCTTGCCAAGCCGGGTCTGCGGAGTCTTGGAACCCTGCAACTTTAGAAGCATTCTTCAGGATCACCGAAGCATGCAATCTTAAAATCACACAATGTTCAATGCTCGGTGTCGTAGAAGCAACGTGTACTTCTGAATTGGGAGGAAGGGAGAGGCGAGTCCTGGTTTGCTGCCCATTAGCTGTGGGACTGCAGGAAAATCGCGTAGAACTAGCGGCTGGAAGCCCTGATGTCCTTATCCGTAAAATAAGGACAATGGCCACAATGGTCAAAGTGGGCAATTCGCATACTGCGCCTACCAACAGTGTGCATAATAGGAATTCAACAAACCCAGCTCCCTTTAGATTTTCAGCACCTTGAAATCCTAGAATGAGAACAATTAAAATAGCCACTTTTTAAATTTTTTTTTTTAAGTTTATTTATTTTTGGGACAGAGAGAGACAGAGCATGAATGGGGGAGGGTCAGAGAGAGAAGGAGACACAGAATCTGAAACGGGCTCCAGGCTCTGAACTGTCAGCACAGAGCCCGACGCGGGGCTCGAACTCACGGACCGCGAGATCATGACCTGAGCCGAAGTCGGCCGCTCAACCAACTGAGCCACCCAGGCGCCCCAAAATAGCCACTTTAATTCAGTTGCTTATACTGTTTATGAATTTCCTCTAAACAATCTATACATCGTCTGGGTGCCTGGGTTTTTTGTTTTGCTTTGTTTTGTGTTTTGTTTTTGTTTTTGTTTTTGTTTTCTTTGAGAGAGAGAGACAGAGCACAAGCTGGGTAGGGGAAGAGAGAGAGGGAGAGAGAGAATCCGAAGCAGGCTCCGCGCTACCAGTGCAGAGCCCGACGCAGGGCTCGATCCCACGACGGTGAGATCATGACCCGAGCCGAAATCAAGAGTTGGACGCTCAACCAACTGAGCCACCCGGGTGCCCCCGTGTTCGTTTTAAAAAAACATCATTCAAAACTGAAGTCGTCTGACCAGGGCCAAGCGAAGATGGTCTATACACTATGGAGACATCAGAGTGATAGCCCTGTGAGCCCCTCCAAACCCCTGAATCTAGGAGGAGGCCCAAATTTGCTATTTGCGCAACCATATTTGGGGCTTAAGTGGAGACGTTTACATTTATTCCTACTTCATTCCACCTCACTGGATGCGGCCAGTGATTTGAGCCCCAATCACGCCCCTCGTTCCCCCCCAGTCCCCACCCAGGGTGGAGGAAAGGCTCTAGATGAATCACATTCCAGGGCATTGACTGGGCCCAATTGCGGGGGATCCGTACAAACTTGTTCACGTGGCTATGACTTTCTCTCTGGCATTCTCCTCTACCAGCTTCCTTCTATCTCTGCTCTGCAGATCTTAATCCTAGGAAGAAAGCCCTGCCTCTGTTCTTCCACACAAGCGAGTCCAGTTGAGAACAAGCCCAGGTGGTCCCACGTGCCCTGCTGTTCTAGGCGGAAGTCAGGCAGGGAAGGCCCTAGCAAATCTCGTGACCACGTCCTGTGACTGATTCTCCACGGAGACCGACTAGTGTAAGGGACTGGGCTCTACTTTGAAGACATTTTTGCCCAGCAACTTAGGATAAATGCTTTCTCATGTGATCCAGGAGAACTTACCAGAGCTCTGTAGGCGAGGTCCAGGGTCCAAGCCCAGCTAATACTGATCACTTTCCTTTGCTCTGCGCTGGAGAGGACGTCTCCTTCCGGAACTCATCATCCTGAGTTACCAGGGTCAGCCCCATCAAAATCTCCTGATACGTCGAGTCAAGGATGATGGTCGAAGCTTCTACCGAAGACCAAACAAGACAGAGTAACTTTAGGTCCTGTAGAAGGTGGCTGAAGACTGACTCTTTACTCCTTGCGACCGTGGGAACTTAGTTCCCATGGGACGCTCACGATTTGGTAGAAATCTCCTCAGTACCCCCACTACTCTCTAAATTTTTTTTTTCATTTTTTTTTTTTTTTATTTATTTTTGGGACAGAGAGAGACAGAGCATGAACGGGGGAGGGGCAGAGAGAGAGGGAGACACAGAATCGGAAACAGGCTCCAGGCTCCGAGCCATCAGCCCAGAGCCTGATGCGGGGCTCGAACTCACAGACCGCGAGATCGTGACCTGGCTGAAGTCGGACGCTTAACCGACTGCGCCACCCAGGTGCCCCTCTAAATTTGACTGTAACTAGAAAAAAGGGTTTGCATGCATTCCTATAATTAAGAGTGTTGGGCAGTGCCTGAGTTCAAAGCAGTAAGTTCACATTCAAACCACTCTCTGCTGTGTAGGAGGTGACTTTACTGCACCTAATAGATACACAATTAATATTTGGTTAATTAATAAACTCCATAGTGTGGCTTATGGCTCTGAAGGCGCAGTGGGTCATTTAAATATAACTGGCCAGTCTTGTCAGGAGACCTGAAAGACACATGAAGTCAGGCTGAGATCTGAGAAAAATGGTGTTTCACTCCATTTGCTCACCATTTATGTACGTTAATCCTCTCCTGCCAGACAATATGGAAGATGCGGGGGAAATGTCCTCTGGGGGCGCCTGGGTGGCTCGGTGTTGAGCATCCGACTCTCAATTTCGGTTCGGGTCGCCATCCCCGCGCCCTCCACACGGAGCGTGAAGCCTGCTTGGGAGTCTCTCTTTTCTCTCTCCCTCTGCCCCTCTCTCCCGCTCATGCTCTCCCTCTCTAAAACAAATTTTTAAAACACCGAAAGAAGAAATGTCCCTTGACCTCACGGATCCTAAATTCTCAAATAAGGCGAAGGGATGTGCACGGAGACACTGATTTTTCCCTCGTGACCGAGTTACAAAGAGCAATGTGACAAGTGCCACGAGAGTGGGGAGCAGAGAAAAAACTTGTACACAGACAGGGCACCAACTGACGCT
Organism: Panthera leo; assembly: GCF_018350215.1. Taxonomy (NCBI): domain Eukaryota; kingdom Metazoa; phylum Chordata; class Mammalia; order Carnivora; family Felidae; genus Panthera; species Panthera leo. The sequence continues at coordinate 11,656,276 of NC_056694.1, read as the reverse complement.
GGGTGAGGTCGTCTTATCATTCGGGTTGAGGAGGTCGATAGCCACCCAGTGTTGAAATGAACATAACCAGGCACCACGCTACCCTGTCCTCAACTACCGGGGTACGCAATGGCTAAAACCACGAAGTGCTCTGACCCCCAGCTCCCGTTCCCCAAAGGCGTGAGCAGTTCAAGAGCGGACGGCTGTGGTCAGAAACCCGAACTTCATCTCTACGGGTCATTAGCAGACCCTGAACGCGGGGGTGCGGCGGGGGCATAAGGAGATGTCACCAGCAAAGCCCCTGCCCCAGAGACCACGGGGTCGGGTCCCGGAGACTGATGTGGAATTAAATGTGCCACTCTCCGAGGAACAAAACCCCAAATGATAACATAATCACTTTTTTTTTTTGCCCCCCTGCGTTGTTGTACCTTTGCTTGTACGAAAAGTCTGTGATGAGAACTATTTATCACCTCCCCTATAGATAATTCTCACTCTTTGTTTTTCTTTTTCTTTTTTATTTAAAAAAAAATTTTAATGTTCATTTATTTTTGAGAGAGAGGGAGAGAGAGAGGCAGAGTGTGAGTGGGGGACGGGCAGAGAGAGAGGGAGACACAGAATCCGAGGCAGGCTCCAGGCTCCGAGCTGTCGGCACAGAGCCCGACGCAGGGCTCGAACCCACGAACTGTGAGATCGTGACCTGAGCCGAAGTCGGACGCTCAACCCACTGAGCCACCCAGGCGCCCCATTCACTCTTTTTTTTTTCTTTTTCTTAATCAAACCTCCGTTTTGAGTGCCCATAACAGCACCGCGTCCTTGGAACTCAAGGAGGAAAGTCCCTCAGCCAGAACGAGGGAGGGGTCACCTTTTGTCTACACCAGGCACGGTGGGTGATAACAGAAGCAAACGGCAACCCGAATCCATTCTGCCCACCTACTTCTGCAGCTGGGGCTGCCCCCAAGGCCAGCTTGGGAATGTGTTTTCCAGCTCCGTTTGCTGCAGTGCCCACATGTGACTATGCTCCTGCCGGTTCATATAACTCAGGCTTGGGTTCCATATGCCACTTGCTGAAGAAGGAATCTCAGGACCTGAACTTCCGGGCTTTCCACCTTCCCCCTGGCAGGACGGGTGATGCTCGGAAAGACTTTGGAAGCCATCGGCCTGGATTCCTGAGTCAGTGCGTGGAACAAAGCCGCCTGGCATCCTGAAACGCTCAACGGGGAGCTTGCGCTTGCGAAAGAAGAAAACGTTTATATTTGTTGAGTTGGGGGAACTATTGGACTTTTTAGATCACTTTATTTTGGAGTCCTTTTCAGCACCGGCCAGCTAGGATCTATGGGATTTCCTTTCTCTGAGCTAGATTTTAATCCGATTCGGGAGGGGGGAAGAAGAGTGGAAAAGAAATTGCTGAAGAAAATTCACTTTTGGTTTTGACACTTTCTTTCTCCGTCAGATCCCTGTGTGTGGTCCCGATGCCTGGAACAGCAGCAGCCGTCTTGTGGCCATGAGGAAAAGCCAAGAGAATCCGGAGGTGTCGGCCCAGCACCCTGACACCACTGAGCCAATGAACCAGCCCTGGAAGCACCTGTCTTTTGCATGTAGATAAAGAACACGCGTGGCCCCTTTTAGTATTCATACATACCGAGGTTAGAGGGGATGGAATTGGATGTTATCGGAAAATCTCAGCTCGCTCAATTCCTTGCTTTTTTAGACTGGATTCATTCAGTCACTGTTGCCGGAAATGACTGGAAATACCACATTTCCATGAGAGTGGAGGTATGTGAGGAAATATAGTTGGGTATGAGACTGTCCTGAAGTGTCTACGGGGCACATGGCCGATCACATCGGGAATGTGTCTATTCCGCATTACGTGTGCGATTGCATAGCTCATGTACAAAGATGTCAAAGCTCCCACATCAGTGGCTGTTCGTGAATAGCTCAAATGCCTCCAGCCCGTTTGGGATTGTCTCTCCCTCTCTCTCTGCCCCTCCTCTGCTCATGCACACCCTCTCTCTCTCTCTCTCAAAATAAATAAACTTAAAAAAAAAAAGAGCACTGAGAAGTTTAAAGAGGAGTCTTGTAGACATTGTAGGGCCCGTTTAATGCCATCTCTTTAAATACCCTAAAGATACATAAAGGGAATTTAACATCAAAAAACGCTTCAGGCAAGACAGCGACTAATAGATTTCCTATTACTTTGCGTCTCCAAGACACCTTATTTCCGGAAAACAAAACAAAAAAAAGGGTATCTTGGATTCATTATGTTGCCTTCAGTGTGCCATTGACTCACCACGGTTGGAAAGTGTTCACGTTTCCCCCTAAGAGCTGGTTCTTCCTACTGTTTTTTAATCTGACAGTCCTTTGACTTACGGCAGTGCAGAAAAGGGGCTTAAAATTTGTCCTCTCCGATGGAAAATGCCTGTCCAGGAATCAAGTGCATTCTTGCCACCTGAAAACCATTTCGGGCACAGCAAAGGATTCTCCAGTGAACAACTTCTGTCGCAGGTATAATCCACCCTGGCGGGGAAAGGCCAGAATAACCCTTTGGAAGACGTGGCTGCTGACTTGAGAAATGTTGCAGTTCCTCGGGGTCAGGCGGGGAGAGGCGTCTGGGTCAGGCTGAGTGCTCCTGCTGGCTGGAAGAAGTCAAAAATCTCCGGCAGGGAGGTCCTGGTGTGCTGGAGAGCAGGTCAGCAGGACAGAGCGGACGGGAGCGCAGTGGGATCCAGGAAGGCACCAGAAGCCAGAAGACGGGACAATGTCAACAGGGAAAGGGCCACGGACTGCTGGGGCTGGGTCCCGGCCCCAAAGCTCAGCCAAGAGGCCAACTCCTTGAGGCAAGGTTTTCCGGGGCGCCCCACGGGGGCGCAGTCAGAGGGTGACGCCCGGCACGGGATCAGAGAGATGGGGAGTCAGGTTGGAGGCATGAGATGAGCACACAGCTCAACGGGTGGAGCAGGAATGGGAGAATTTCATTATCAAACCCAAGGCCGAGAGTATCTGGCCAGGCGGGAATGGGTGGGCACGGAGACCCCGTTAGAGGCGGGGCCAGAACCCACAGGTGCAGCTTCCGGAGGCCCGAATCCAAGTGTGAACATGGCCGCCGGAGGGATCTGGAGTGCAAGGTCGAGCAGACAGAATGGGTCACAGAAAGACAGCTCAGCCCGGGAAGGATTCCTTGGCCAGCGGCGGCCTTGCCACGCCACTCTTGAGCCCACAAAATCCTGCTTTCTACCAGCTTACCTTTTTCTTATTTTCTCTCAATCTTCTCAAGTGGTGTGATAGCCTCTCTACCCTGAAAAAAAAACACCCCGAAAGTTAGGGACTGGGAACAATTAAGCTTCGGTGCCTCGGGTGAGGAGGTTGCTTTGCGGGCTTCTGACACATTCGTGTGGCTGTGATTTATGGAAGGGCCCGCAGCATGGGACGGTCCGCGCTGGCCTCGCTCACAGGCCGGAAGGTAGGGTTGGCTGTCGGCTGGGCGTTTTGAAACCCCCAGGGAGACCCGCGCCCATGTGGGTCCTCCGAATGGATGCCAAGTCGGGATGTGACATCTAAGAGGCTTATCGGGGAAACTTCTGTGAGGGGAAAATGAGAAGGGAGGCAGAGAAATCCCAGGAGCCATCAGATCATGATGCGGTCAATGCCCAGGGGAAACAACAGAGAAAGGGGAGGTAGGGCAGGACCGGACTTAGAGCAAGGGTCTGGGGAAGCTTCCATGAAGCTGATGGGAAGCCCTGTCAGAGGACCCGGCCCTAGGACCCTGCTACCCAGGAGCAGCTGAGGAAGCATGACCTCTGTGCTACCATGGCGGTACTCTCTAGAACATGGCGGAGGGGGCCACCGGTCACTTGGCACCCTGTGGGCCAAATGCAACTTCCCATGGCCATCCGTGGTTGGCAGAATAGTGGCCCCCTGAAGACATCCTTACCTCATCCCCAGAACCTGTGAACATGTGACCTTACATGGCAGAAAGGATCTTGCAGGTGGGGTTGAGAGATAGGGACATTATCCTGGATTATCCAGGTGGACCCAAAGTGGTCGTAAGGGTCCTTCTAAAGGGGCAAGCCAGAAGGTCAGGGTCAGAAAAGAACATACACATGATGCTAGAAGCATAGGGTGGGGTGCAGTGGGGCCCTGAGCCAAGGAATGAGGCAGCCTCTGAAATCTGGAAAAATCAAGGACAGTGTTCTTTCCTAGAGCTTCCAGAAGGAATGCGGGTCTGGCAACACCTTGACTTTAAACTAAGGAGACTAGGGGGTGCCTGGGTGGCTCAGTCGGTTAAGCATCTGGTTCTTGATTTCGGCTCAGGTCGTGATCTCGCGGTTCGTGGGTTCGAGCCCCGCGTCGGGCTCTGTGCTGACAGCTCAGAGCCCGGGGCCTGCTTTGGATTCTGCGTCTCCCTGTCTGTCTGCCCCTCCCCCGCCTGCTCACACACTCTCTCTCTCTCTCTCTCTCTCAAAAATGAATAAACATTAAAAAAATTAAACTAAGGAGACTGATTTGGGGAATCTGGGCTCCCATAACTGTACATTAATAAATCTGTGTGGTTTTAAGACACACAGTTGGTGGTTATTTGTTACAGCATCCATGGGATGCTCGTACGTGGCCATGAGCTTCCTCCCCAGAAGCCTCGACTGGCTTCCTACCTGGGGGTCTCCTACCTAGCGTCCCAAGAGGCAAAGGTTCGAGCCCTCTGCAACCTGAGGCTTGGGGACTGTCACCAAATCACTTCTGCCGTGTTTTACGAGCCGACGCTAGTCGCCAGGCCCACCCGTATTCAAGGAGGAACTGTCTCCCCCACCGGGTGGAAGGGCCAACAGCTCACGTTGAGAAGGGACAGGCTCTGCGGTCCCCAAACAATCCACGACAGGTGGCTTCGGGCAGGCAACGGAGCAGGTGTCACCCACCAGGGCTCAGGAAGATAAAGTTCCAGCCTAAAGGTTTGCAGTAATGATCGTCAGGCCTGGCTGCGTGACAGAATCCTCTGGGACACCGGCCAGGGTTCTGCGAGAAAACGGAAACTGCTGCACATGCTCCGTGGCTTCAACGAAATGAGGGGCGTAACCACGGCGAGGGAGGCAGGATCCACAGGTGATTAGGAAAACTGCTTCAGGAGATTTGCCAGCGGGGGGGCAGCCACCAATGACCTTGGGGGCTGGGAACCCCGCAGTAGGTGGCTCTTAGGGAGACACCAGAGACCCTCAGGCAAACCCCTGGCAGAACAGGAGGCCTCCTGGCAAGGAATCTAGGAACGGGTCCAAGGATCGTTTAAAGGGCAGCCGTGATGCGGAATGCCGAAGAACAATACCATTCTGGGGAGTTTTACGGGAAGCACCCGGGCCCCGCCCAGGCCGACTCAGCCAGCACTTCTGGGGATGGAACCTCAGCCCCAGGACTGTTTCAGTGACTCCTGGAGACCCCCACGTGCAAGGTTGAGAACCACAGCTTAATTCCCCCTGACGCTCCCCTGCCGGTGCACGTGACACCTGCTACTTGTCCATTTCCCCTACCGGGAAATCTGCCAGAGAGGAAGTGACTTTCCCGAGGTCGCGTGGAAGGCCTGGCTTTTGCTCCCTTAAAACAAATGGGCTCAGGGGCGCCCGGGTGGCTCGGTCGGTGAAGCCCCCGGTTCTTGATTTTGGCTCCGGTCGTGACCTCGCGGTTCGGGAGTTCGAGCCCCGCGTCAGGCTCTGCGCCATCAGCCTGGGATTCTCTCTCTCCCTCTCTCTCTCTCTGTCTCTCCCCTGCTCATGCTCGCTCTCTCAAAATACATAAACAAACTTTTAGAAAAGGAAAAATGAATAAAACACACGGGCACGGCTGCATGCCTGTGACGGCCCCCCAGCCTCCCGGCCATTGCTGAAGACGCGTCTTGGATCCCGAGTATCGGCCCCACCTTGGACTCCACATCGTGACTCACGTCCGATGCCTCTGCTCCTGGCCTCACACTGCATCTCCCAGCGATGACAGGCTAAGACCAGGACCCCTGCTCTTGCTGACTGACCCTCCCCCACGGGCCACCTTTGCTTCTAGGTTCTCAAGAAACGAACGAGCAAGCCTTGCAGCGAGATTCACTGCAATCCTTCTGGGACCACCTGCCCGGGGGCCTCTCTGATTATGTCTCTGCTTCGGTCTTTGCCTCGCCCCCTGTCCATGTGACCCTATGCTCATCAAATCAGCCAGAGTGACTCCTGGACCTCTCTGTTCAAAATCCCTCAATGGCCCCTCACTTTGCTTAACAGCAGAGGCAAATTTATTCAGGGGGCCCGTAAGACCCTACAGAATGTGCCGGCCTCTGGTCCCCATAACGTCTCTGCCTCATCTCTTCATCCCTCCCCATGCTTCCTCCAGCTGCACTGCCTTCTTTGCTCTTCCTCACCATGCCAGACATGCTCCTACCACAGGGCCTTTGCACTGGCCATTCCCTCTGCCTCTGACTTCCTGCTTTTAAGTCTTCGCTCGAATTTCATACCCTCATAAGGGCCATCCTGATTTAAAATCGTGATTCCCTCCCCCCCCCCCCCAGAAATCCCTTACCTCTACTCCCCTGTTTATTGTTTATGGGCTGTTAAAATGTAAGCTTTACAAGGTAGGGGCTCTTACTGAGCGTTGTTCATGGACATGTCCCAAGAGCCTGGCCCCCACACCACGGACATAAAATGCATATCGGTCGGAATGCCATAACCCAGTGTGACTGACCCCTTGGAGTCTACCCTGAACTTGCTTATTGACGCGATCACCCCAGCGGGAGTTACATCTGACCGGTGGTAATTGGAAGAGTATGGCCCTGACTCCTAGACTTTTCCTTTCCATGTGGTCTCTGAGAAGACAATATTACCGCGAGGCAGGGGAAGCGATGGGCCGCCCAGCCACCGGCGGTATGCAGAAAGATGTCCAAGGGGGCAGGCAATCGGCCTGAGGTAGTTCTGGCTGGTAGTTCCCTCAGCTTTGGGGGCCAAGGCAGGACTACCTCCTCCGGTGAGGCCCTGGACTCATAAACAAAGCAAGACCATTGCTTCCGAGGGGCCAAAGTCTTCCTTAAGAGGTAGAGTATACGTCCAATGGGTCTCAGCAACAACAAGAACAAGCCAGAAGGTTCTGACCTCATTTCCAGGCATCAAGAGTCTGTGATGAGCCTCCAGTTTCTCCCCATCCTCTGCCGAGCTCAGTTTGACTCCTTTAGCTTTCCAGAAAGAACAAAAAAAAAAACATGCATGGTCCCCAGCCAACGTTTCCAGTTGACCTGCCAGGATAAAGGCCCTTGGTTCTGCCAGAATTTCAATCTCCTCCCACAGCAGTGCTCTGTCCCCCTGGCCGGGACACCTGCTCTAGAGTCCCGTGGAGACCCCCTTCTCCCTCTTGTCTCCCCTGCTGAGGTGAGTACCCATGACTACCCCCTGCCACTGTCAGCAATGTCTATGCTCCATTTCCTTTGTCTCCAAACCTGCTTGTCTGCCCCTTTGCTCCCCAGGACGCTGGGGAGATGGGAGGACATAAATGACCCAAACCCCAAGGTCTTTTGCCTCTGTCTCAGACAAGAAGTTGGCTCCTTTTGGGGTGCCTGGCGGACTCAGTCGGAAGAACGTGTGACTCTTGATCTCGGGGTTGTGCGTTCCAGCCCGACGTGGGGTGTAGACATTACTTACATAAATAAAAAACTTCAATAATAAAAAAGAATTTGGTTCCTTTTAACCTATGTCCATCCGTTGTCTGTTTCCTTCACCGAAAAGTCCCCCTTTATTTGGTCTTTCCCCTGGAAACCCACTGCTCTATGAGGACATCCGGAGCCTTCCCCAGGCCAACTTTGGCCTGTGAAGAACGTCCCCAGTGTCTCCTGTGTGCACATGTTGCAGAGGCTCTCTGGGGGGTGACGTTGGGTGCAACTTGGTCTCATTCGTCATCGAACACTGGGCTGGCAGCGGCGGCCGCCTCGATGGTCTCAACACCAATAGGCGCCATGGTCCGTGTGGGCCCAAGATGGCGGAGGGGGGTGGTGTCCCACAGGACTGCCTGCCGTCAGGTACTGGGGAAATGAGGCAGATGCGCGAGGCCATCTCTAGGTCCTTCCAACCTTGCCTCACACGTTGCCGAACGGTCCCATCACATTTCTGCTTCCGTCTTCCTTACATTTGGGAAGCTCGAAGAGGAAGCAGGGGGCTAGCCTCCGAGTGGGTTCACAGAAGAGGCAACGGCAGAGCGACCTGCCTGAGGCACCCAGCCGGGCCGCGGTCTCAGCACAAAATCCCTCCCTGGGCTGGAGAAAGGAAAGAGCTCACGGAGGCATGGAGCTCATGTCTCCCCGGAGTGAGAGGTTCCAGAATTTCTACACGGGAAGGGCATCCGGCCCGAATATGCATGAGGTGGTCGAAGCCGAGTTTCTAGAGCTCTACCCACACGCCCGAGACCACGCGAGAGGCCCGTTTCAGAGACCGGAGGACGGGGCTTCCCCCGGCGAGGACGGCTGTTTGCTGCCCTTTCTGTGCAGCGTCTGATACGCTTCCTATCAGTATCACGTCGTCCTCGGACCTCAGGTCCAACGTCGAGCGAGCCGTCTTGCTTCCCCGGGCCTGAGGCCACTTCTCCGCTCCCTTAGCCGTGCGTCCTGACATCCTGAAATCAGGCCTTGCCCGATTCCCCCCACTCGGACAGATTCTGCGTCCCTGGCCAAGTTCCTCACGGAAGAGGTTTTGGATGGGTACCCGGTTTCCTGCCTTGACCTCACCAATCCCTGCAGTCTTGGAACCTGTCTCCGTCCCTCCATCCATCCTTGAGGCATTTGATGAACACCTACCGTGTGCTGGCAATCGGGAACCCAGGTGGGACCTCCCACCCGACATCTGCGACGACATCCTCTCTAAGAGCGACCTCCCCGATGGCACGTTTCAAATGCCAAACCCCTCTCCCCCCGCCCCACACTCCCTGACCCGTTCCCCGCCATATCCCTCTCCATGGCAACCATCACTGTGGCACATTCTAAGGCTCCTACTTGCTACTTGCTGTTCTGCTGGAACGTCAGTCCCACGAGAGCGGGGTTCCGGGTGTTTCATTTGGTGCCGTGTCCCTGCCGGGCTGGCCGAGGAGGCGCTCAGAGAACCGTTATGGACTAAAGCACGAAAGAAAGTCCGCAGTCTATTATGCACCGCCTCCCGGGCACTCTGTGTCTGTTATTTTATTCCACTTTTTTCTCCACCCCGTCGTAGTCCTTCGTGAGAGGCAGTGCGGTCCTCTCATGTGCGTGAGGTCACTTTGCTCTCGAGCGACGGCCCGGATGTGAGCCCAGACCCACCTCCTCCTGATTTACTGTAGTCCTGGGGACCACGTGGGGCCTCGTCATGAAGACAGAGAGGGAAGAGGAGAGGGCGACAGGCAGGAAGACACAGGAGCACCCACACGGATTCTGGCGTCTCCGGGTAGAACGTTCTGAGTTCTAGGACTAGAAAAGCATCGTGGCTTTTCTTGTTTGATTTGTCCAGCCGACCCGACCGACATTTTAGCACAGCCCTCCTGTGATGTGGCCGCATCACGGGGGCATGAGGGGAATCTTCGAGAACTGGAGTGATTCCCCCCTGGGGGCCACACGTCACCAGCATCCCCATGTGGGGGCTTCTCGGAGCCGTCAATAAACAAAAGATGAGCAAGACACAGCGATTGCTAGTCCGCCCGAGGGCAGGAGGAGAAAGCTACCCAGCAGATCGGCCCCCCTGAAGATCCTTCTTACAAGGAAATGCGTGATTTATGAGGCATTTAGGACACAGCACGGAGGACCCGTGTGTTCCCCTCCAGGGAAGCGGCTGTGGTCGGAAGCCGAGACGCGGGGCCTCGAATGGCCCTTCTTGTTTCTAAAAGAGGGACGGAAAGCCAATCTTAGGGTGAAAGAGGGCCTGGAAAACGCAGGAAGTGCAGTGTAACCCTCCTGTCGCAGAAGTCGATGCCTCCAATTTGATGTTTGAGAGCCACCCCGACACGTAAACCTTAGGACCACGCGCAAGGAGCGTGGCGTTAAAAGTGAAGCCTCAGCAAGTGAAGGACTTTTTGAGTCCACGGACCAGAGACATCACGTCGACCGCTCCTGCGGACCCACTGTGAGTCGCTTTGGAACGCAACTCATCTCGGGATGACAGAGCTCCCTCCTCCCCCCGGAGAGGCTCAGCGAGACCGTCCCGTGTGGGACCGCACGGAGGATGGCCTGTTTATAGTCCTTCTGTGCGTCTGTTAACCAGCCATGCGGCCTGAGGGACATCCCTCACCCTTATTCTCTTGGGTTTCCCCTCTGGACAGTTACAGGGCCCAGCAAGTTAAATTCTCAGGACCATTCAGCGGAAACATTCTTTATGTGCATGACGCTGCGGCTAAAATAGTCCAGTTTGGGGGCGCCTGGGTGGCTCAGTCGGTTAAGCGTCCGACTTCAGTTCAGGTCGTGATCTCGCGGTCCGTGAGTTCAAGCCCCGCGTCGGGCTCTGTGCTGACAGCTCAGAGCCTGGAGCCTGTTTCGGATTCTGTGTCTCCTTCTCTCTGACCCTCTCCCGTTCATGCTTTGTCTCTCTCTGTCTCAAAAATAAATAAACGTTAAAAAAATTTTAAATAAAATAGTACAGTTTTGAACTTCGCAGTAATCCTGAGTGGGAGTCGTCTACCTTACCCAAGAGGTGAGATTGGCTGATTTTTCGATCCGTCCGAGGGGGACGGATATCGTGCAAGCGGGGACGGAGGCAAAGCCGCTTGCTGAATTTCCACGCTTGTTCCTAGGACCTCTCTGGGTCTCGGGGGCCAGTAAGGCTTGGTCATTTGCAGGAGAGAAAGCAACTCTGTGGGAGCATGGGGACCGGCACAAATACTTAGGATACTGCTAAGGACCAGCGTTCTGTTTCTGGGGGTGCAGATGTGGCAAAAGCCAAGGTCCAAGTTCCGAGGTATCAGAAGCGAACCGCATCTGGGACCGAGGGGGCGCGTTGGGCGGGTTGGCAGGTTGAGCTGCACGGGGAGCCCCACGGTCATTTGTTTTTCCGTGTCCTTCCTCGGAACAAGAAACTCGGCTGCGGGAGCCCTGCTGCTGGTGTGCCTATTACCAGCGAGCTAATTGAGTTTGGCGGCCTTGAAGATCCATCAGGGGAGGTAATGTGATGATGTAATGCTGTGTTCCTGTCCCCTGGATTCCCTTCCTGCCATTACCGAGGCCTTATTTATGAGACCGGAAACAAACAAACAAAACAAAACAAAACAAAACAGGATACAGGATGGCCTTTGGATGTGGCTTGGACGAGGCTGGAGCAGAGCATGGCTTAGCTGCCCTTGGACTTCTCGTGCGCTCGAGATACGGGGGTTCAAGTCAAGCCCCAGTAGGCAGGTGGCCATACGCGCCCCCCCCCCAGACGCCACTCACCCCGGAAGACGGAGGCTCCAGCTTTGCTAAGCTGCTTTTTTTTTTTAATTTTTAATGTCTTGTATTTATTTTTGAGAGACAGAGACAGACAGAGCGCGAGCAGGGGAGGGGCAGAGAGAGAGAGGGAGACACGGAATCCGTAGCAGGCTCCAGGCTCTGAGCTGTCAGCACAGAGCCAGACCTGGGGCTTGAACCCACAACCCGTGAGATCATGACCTGAGCTGAAGTCGGGCCCTCAACCGACGGGGCCACCCAGGCACCCCTTCGCCAAGCTGCTTTAACAACGGCATCCGGGCCAGGTGGCCTTCAGATGCCCAGGCATCTGCTGCAGGTAGCAGAGAAGGGCTCAAGGACTAGGAAGAAACTCCCGGAAGTGTTCCAATATGGGAAACATCGGTCACTTACTGCCGTATACTCCGGACCGGCCTGACAACCCACGTGTCCCCTCCAGCCATTCTCCTATGTTGCCAAGGGACTCGAGATTGAGATCAGACTCCGGCACTTAGCAGCTGTGCAGCTTTTTGAAAGTCACTCAACTGCTGTGGAGTTCGGTTCCTCATACCCTCCTAACGGCTACCTGAAGACACAAGAGAAAACGTGTGTAGCACCTGCTAGATACAGGGGCTCCGAGAAGCTACGACTGTTATTTCAGTCTGCTGGTGTCAGAAACCCTTCTTTTTTTTTATTTATTTATTGTTGGGGGCAGGGGGGGGCGGGTAGGGGCAGAGAGAGGGAGAGAGAGAGAATCCCCAGCAGGCTCCGTGCTGTCAGCACAGAGCCCGACGCGGGGCTCGAACTCACGGACCGCGAGATCATGACCCGAGCCGAAGTCGGATGCTTAACTGGCTGGGCCACCCGGGGGGCCCCCATCCGAAACCCTTCTGATGAAATGGACAATGAAGTATAAACGTTTGTTACGAATTTTATCCTTCGCTCTCCAGATGCAGAGACCAGAGCCTCTACGCTCGTCCCTTGGGACATCTCTTATCTTCCTGTTTTGCCCCTTAACGCCTGCACCCTAATTACCCTCTTTTTGTGTGGCCTCTCCTCTAGCGGGACACTCGGTGCGACTGCTTTTTTTGCGTCGCAGCTCCTGGAGGTCCTCACACATGTAAAACAGCCCGGAGATGCTCAGAAGTGTTTCCTGAGCAAATAAATGATGGTGGTATCCCTAGCCTCACGCACGCACACACACACACACACACACACACACAATGGGATTATTGCAATACTTTTCCAAACCCACTGCACAGCAACATTGTCTGCATTGTCTGAATCCCTCCTCGACAAAACGGGGGAGGAAAACTCATTGAATTGGACAGTGAGAGCTGAGCATCAACACGTGGAAGATGAAAGTCCTGTTTGTGGAGAGCCGGGAAAGGAGGAGAGCTCGCCTCCGCGGCTAATGGAAGAGAAATTTCTGCGAAAGGAAAAAATATAAAAGGCAGCGTGGAACAAAAGGAAGATGAATCGCTTCCACCCTGAAAGGAACACAGTGAAACAATGGTGCTAAATGAGATACAATTCCTGACAAAGATCTTCTCTGTTCTCCCAGGGCTTTTCTTGTGCTGCGTGCACCGGGAGTTATGTTTTATCTTCCTCCAAAAAAGAGTCAGTGTACTTTATTTTAAGCGTGCTACCTCTCTCTGCCTCGCCTCCCCGCTTGCTGAGATTTAAGCCCCCTATTGTCGAGCTGTATCTCTGATCAGCCGCAAAGATCTGAAAAGATCTGAGTTTGCAAGAATAAAAAAAAAAAAAAAAAAAGCCTTCGGGTTTGACAGTGATAGATCCTGCCTGTCCCCTCGGGATGACATTCCCCACACTCTGAAGACCACAGATCCTCCTGATAACAAGCCATAGTTTCTGGCTGCCTGATGCCTTTGTGCGGAGGTCAGGCACCTGCAGGGGGGCGGGAAGGAATTGCCCAGCAAGCTGGAGCTTCATTTGGGGAGCACCGCGGGGGGCAGCACCCTATCAGATGCAACAAGTTTGGGGTGAAGGGAATCTGGACATACGGTCCTTGGACTCAGGGATGCCGTAAGGGAAAACAGGGTCCGAAAGGCAAAAACAGTCCTTTACACTTGAACCTCCATCCCTGCTCAGCTACCCTCAAGAAGTGTGGCGTTGCCTCCCTAAACCTCGGTTTCCCCGTCTCTAAAATGGGATAGCGGGTGGGGCGCCCGGGTGGCTCAGTCAGTTAGTTAAGCCTCCGACTCGGGCTCAGGTCATGATCTCAGGGTTCGTGGGTTGGAGCCCCGTGTCCGGCTCAGCGCTGACAGGGGGGAGCCCGCGTGGGATTGTTTCTCTCTCTCTCCCTCTCGGCCCCTCCCCAACTTGTGGCTTCTCTTTCTCCCAAAAACTAAAGAATAAATAAATAATTAAATAAACAAACGCCTTCCAGACGGGTAGGCGAGTGTCCCTTGCAAAAAAAAACTCTTTGGCGGGAGTGAGGTCACGCGTGCGGGGGCCCTCAGGTGCCACCCCGCACGCGTCGCTGTCGCGAAGGTCTGGAAAGGCACCACGTGTGGTGATGATTTTCACAGACTGCGAGATTTGTTTTTTATACCCTTAGCGTTACTTGGCACACTTCGTGATTAATGCCTTTTGATCTTTAATGAATGAACAATTAGAACACAATTAGGCAAAGGGAATTCCATTACTCTTCTGATTAAAAACCCGGTACCCAAAGGATGAAGTCCAAACTTAGCAGTGGCTCCCTGTCTGGCCCCGGGGCAAGCTCCGAGGAACCCCCCCCCCAAGCCCCCACCCAGGTTACACCTGCCCGCTGCTCCCTGCACCTGAACTTGCTTTGCATCTGTAAGCCTCGATGGTGTGGGTGGGTTGGCGGCCCCCCGTTCACTCTTCGAGGCCAAGTCAAGTGCTCCGTCCCCAGCGAAGGCTTCCCTGAGCCGCCCCAAAGGACTGAGCTTCTGCCTCCTTTGGGCTCACGCCGTGTTTCACAGCTGTGGTTCTCAAAGTGTGTTCCCTGGACCGGCAGCATTTGCATCGGCAGGGACCTTGCTAGAGACGCAAATTCTTAGGCTACTGAATCTGAAACTCTTGGAGGTGGGGAGCCCAGCTTCCTGTGTTTGAATGAACCCTCCCGGAGCTTCTGACGCAAGCTCAAATCGAAGAGCTGTCGCTCTGCGCAAACCCTACTGTAACACGTCTCAGACTGGGTTACGGTCACTTGCCTAAACCGTCCTCCAAGAGTTAACACTTAGCCAAACTTTTTCTTTTTCCTGTGTCTTAATTTCCCTTATCTGTAAAAGGATTCCTTGCAGGAAGGCTTAAAAATGAGAAATAACGAATGTCCGGGGCGCCTGGGTGGCTCTGTCGGTTGAGCATCCGACTTCCGCTCGGGTCATGATCTCGCGGTTCGTGGGCTCGAGCCCCGCGTCGGGCTCTGTGCTGACAGCTCGGAGCCTGGAGCCTGCTTTGGATTCTGTGTGTGTCTCTCTCTCTGCCCCTCCCCTGCTCACGATCTCTCTCTCTCTCTCAAAAATAAATAAACATTACAAAAATTAAAAAACAAACAAAAAAGGAATAACGAATGTCCGCTATGACATATAGTCTACATAGCACGACTCTCCTCCTGACCCCTCCACCCCCAACTCCCAAATGTTTGTTTAGGATGGCCTAGCATGTGGGTCGTTATTGAAAATGCCCCCCTGCCTTGCGAACCATGAACATTTTTGCAATAAATGAGTCAGTGGGGCACATTTGAAATGGAGTCAAGGGACCAGGCCGACTGACACAGGGCTGTGTTGGCAAAGCCACAGAAGATGATGAGGTAGGGAGGGGGCTAATCCTAGAAGGGTTTGAAAGTTTTGCTGGAAAATCTGGACTCGACTCCACAGCCCGTAGGGAATCGTGAGTCCCCAGAAAACCAGAAGTGTGTCTCGTTACCTGAACACATTTACTGAGCACGCGGACTGTTCCAGACATCAAACAAAGCTAAATTCAGAGAGCATGCGTGCATCTAAGGACATCGGCGTTGGGGAGGGGACAGGCGTTGGCCGTGTACGTAAAGCAGAGATGACATGGGACAGGAGTGATGAGTGCCACGCGGGAGAAGCAGGCATCCAGGCCAAAAGGAGTGGGAAGAGATTACAACTTTTCACTGGGGAAAACAGGAGTATCTCGGGGAGCCCAGTGTCACAGCCGGATATGGGCGGACAGTCAGTGTAGGGACGGCTGACGTGGAACTAGGGAGGCAGAGAGAGACTGGCTGGGTCCGTGTGGTCACTCATTTTTGCCTCCCCCACAATGCTGAGCGGAATGCGTCTCACGGCTGGCGTTTAACGAACATAATCTGTTGTGTGATTACTGGACATCCTAAAGCAGGGGAATGACCGGGAAAACCAGAGATATTTAATACGCAAATTTCTCACCAACCCAAAATACTACTCAGTCTACAGGGAGTGCTATAGGTTGGCCCACCAAGTGGCCAAAGAAAGAATGGTCGGCGTGTGGGATGTGAGTAGTTTATCGTGGCCAGAGAGTCCGTAAAGGAGCCATAAAGCAGGCGAATCCAGCCCGTGCATGAGTTTACACCACGTCAAGGATTTCATCCGAGAAGCATCCTAGAAGGGAGCCTTGGGAGAGTGTTACACCAGGGGCATGTGATCAGACCTGCATTTTAGGAACATCACACGCCTGGCTTATAAAGAGGGGGATCCGTAGTGTGGGGTCCCCTTCCTCTTTGTTCCCATAGTAACTACATATCACTCCTTCCGTCACCACAAGCTTCTCGGGGGGTGGGGAGGTTGTGATGATTTGCAGATTGTCCCTTGAGGTCACGGAGTCGATCTCACTCATTCGTAGGTCCAAGCGGTGGCCAACTAGAAAGCACTCGTTATGACATTAGTTAGCATAACCTCCCCTCTTGTAGGGAGGAGAAAGAAAGACACAATTTCTGTGACTCGGGCAAGAATTAACAACGGCCTGAGCGAGGATGGCATTTGGAAAGGATGGGCCATGGGCGACATGTCAAATTCACCAAAGTGGTGACCTATATATAAAGGGCTTTGTGACAGACGAAGGGCGAAGGGGAGGAAAGGATCGGGATTTGGGATGACTTAGGCAAAGCAGCCAGTGACAGGTGGCCCTTTGGAAACAGAGGAGGAGAATTTTTGAGAAGCACAGCCCCAGTCCTGCTTTCGATGTGTTGTGTTGAATAAACCAATGGGATTTTGAAGTCAAGATGTCTAAAAATGGGTTGGACTTGGAAGGCTCAGCTAAGTTATCTACTGAGTCCCAAATCCACAGTGACACATGGAGACGAGGAAAGACACGAAGTCACCCACATTGTATCTAACATTAGGCATCGTCAACCTTCCTGATTTTTGACATCTGGATGATTAGCGAGTGGTATCACAACGGTGTTCTAATTTTCATTGATTTGATCGCTGGTGAGTTTGAGCAATCGTTCCTATGCTCGATGCTCACCAGGACTTCCTCCTCTGTGAATTGTCTTGGGATACCTGTGGCCCAGTTTTCTCTTGGTGTTCCTTATCTTTGTGTGTCGGTATGATGGATCTCTTTGTATATTCCCGAAATTATTCCCTTGGCTCTTTTAGGCTTTGGAAGTATCTTCCCCCAGTCTTAAAGGGGAAGAGATACATTAACCGGGCCCCAGAAATACCGTGGAAGAAGCATAGTTTCGAAGTAAGATGATGAGTTGGATACTGGACAGGGGGAGTGAGGAGGGAAGGATTTGGATGGGCTGACCTGGAGGGGGAGACGTGCCCTTAGGGCACAGTCTCAGCAAAGCCCGGGCGTGGTGGTGGGTGGGGTGAGGGGCACGTGGGAGCAGGAGGTGAATAAGGAAATGAATAAGATATTTGTGGTAACAAAAAGCTAGGAGTGGGGGAGGGGGTTGATCATTCCAGGGCCCACAGGGCAGCAAATGCCGCCTGTCCAAGGACTTGGCCTTCATCCAGCGGTGGCTGACATCAGGGACAGATGCCTTCATTTACTTCTCTAATTTTTTTTAATGTTTCTATTTATTTCTGAGACAGAGAGAGACAGAGCATGAGCAGGGGAGGGGCAGAGGGAGAGGGAGACACAGAATCCGAAGCAGGCTCCAGGCTCCGAGCGGTCAGCATAGAGCGGGGCTCGAACTCACGAACGTTGAGATCGTGACCTGAGCCAAGGTCGGACGCTTAGCCGAGTGGGCCACCCAGGCGCCCCAAGCCTCCAACTCTTGATTTCGGCTTAGGTCGTGATCTCACAGTTCATGGGATCAAGCCCCATGTCAGGCCCTGTGCTGACAGTGCAGAGCTTGCTTGGGATTCCCTCTCCCTCTCCCTCTCCCTCTCTCTGCCCTCCCCCCTGCTTGTTCAACACTCTCTCTCTCAAAATAAATAAGTAAGCATTAAAAAAATGGTGAATATGGTACATTTATTTTATGTTTTTCACCAAAATTTGCCAAAAAAAAAAAAAAAAAAAAAGCAAACTGGGGTCTGAGGAGGTTAAATAACTCAACGTGACATCATCAATCAGCAGATAGATTCAGATCAGCATCTATGTCCCCTGAGGGCCGGCCCAGCGTTCTTCCCATGATGTACGCTATGCAATTCATACGTGAGAACTTTCCACCTCTTTTGCTTGGGGCAGCGTAAATTTGGAGGAATCGAGAGCTGGCTTTGAGATAACAAATACTTACGTCGATTCCAAATATTTCTGTTTCTAATCCTTCCTGCACAGCACTGACGTTTCTAATCAATCGTGAAAACACATCTCGGGGATTTGCTGGATTATTTGTGCAAGGCAGCCAGGTGTGTTTCCACTTATCAGTAAGCAAACAGGTACAGGAATGGAAAGGTGCAAGGAGGGAGAGGAGGCCCCCGGGCCTGGCCTCCATCCACGTCTGCGATTTCGAATGACAAACCAGTGACACGTGGGAATTAAGTAGCTGGGGGAGCTCTGCGCTCCCTCCGTCAGAGCAGAAGATACGAATGCGACAGACCCACCAGCACAAAGTACGCTCAGTGAGTACATCGGGCCCACGCAGGAGACCTCCAGACTGGAAAACTCCAGGTTGCTGCTACCCAGGAGGCAAGAGCTCCGAAGAGGCTGCTTCCCATTCCGTCTGCTACCCTTAGCCGAGTCGGCAAGTCCTGAGCATCCTTGGAGAAGCAGGTCTCTCATTTGGTGCCTTTGAAAGGTGTTATCATTTCAATTAGCTTTCTCCCGGGATCAGATAAGAAAACGTTCACTGGGGACATCCCACCGACAGAGAGAGAGAAGACCTTAGAAGACTCATTGCGTCAGGGCTATCGTGACAGAAATCCTGTAAACTGGGGGGCTTACCCAACAGACGGATGCTTCTCGCAGTTCTGGAGGCTGGAAGTCCAAGATCAAGGGGCTGGCGGGTTTGGTTTCCCCCGAGGCCCCTGGCTTGCGGGTGGCCAGTCTCCTCCCTGAATCTTCACGTGGCTTTTCCTTTGTGCACACACAGGCAGAAAGCACACTGGCGTCTATTCCCCTTCTTATAAGGAAAGGAAAGCAGTCCTGTTGGATTACGGCTTCCCCCCCCCATGACCTCATTCAACCCTAATTACCTCCTTAAAGGCCCTCTTTCCAGCTACAGTCACACTGGGGGCTAGAGCTCCAACATCTAAATCTTGTGGGAACAGAATTCCGTCCACAACACTCACTTTGGGGCCTTTCTTCCCTACCGTTCGCTGTATATGCCTCACAGGCATATGCGAGGCAGCTATATTGCCCTGAACCAATTAGATTGCTCTAACAAAAATTTGCATGAAACCCAGGATCGAGACTGTGATTTTATAAAACAAAACTTCTAGTTTGTGTGCTGGGAAGGAAAGAGTGAGTATGTGTGTGTGTGTGTGTTTACAGCAGGTACAAGGGTACATTTCTATCCAGTACAGGGTGAAGCCTCCAGAAATGAGTTTGCGCACAGCCTACAAAGCTCTGAAGTTGGAGATTCTAAAGGATGACAGTCTCCGTGTCCCCTGAGTTCATGACAAATTGGGATCACATCACAGGGTTCGTGTCTTCCGATCACGGGGCCGGGGGTTGCCCACGTCTCCTGCATCTGGTGCGGAACTGGTAGATTCTGGATTCTGTCTTCATCAGACAGCCCCTCAACTCCACGCTGTCTGGGAAACCGTCCCGGTCAGAGCCTACCCAGGCCTACGTCAGATCAACCAGCAGGTGCAGGACAGCTATAAGCCCAGCAGAATTTGCCGTAGCCTGAACCCCGAGAGAGGAGGGTCGTCCAGAGCCGCCGCTGGAGATGCCGGGCCATGAACGAGCCCGTCAATTCAGAGTGCTTATCTACAGCGCTCACCTCCAGGGAAAAGTACGCAGAGGGCTCTTCTGGCCCATTTGGTGACCCGTAGGCCCCGATGTTCCAATGATGAGAGGATACATCATCATTGTAGTACGTATACATACTACATAGAATATAGGCATCGAGGTCAACAGTTTATAGAGACAGCTCCCAAATGTTTGAAAGGATAGAAACAATTGTAGTCAGGGAGACCGAGGGCAGGACATTCAAAACCTTTACCGTCACCAGATGAATCAAGCCATCTGATGTCTTTCTCACCTCCCCTCCTCTGCCAGCTTTGGGTCTGATTGACTGGCATCGCGGGAGATTGATGGCGGCCCTGAACGGTTGGTAGAGAGCGTTGGTCAGGGTACACGCACAGTGCTTCTTCCTAAGGGCCTTGGAGGAACTTTGGTTACCTGTCGGCCAGCCTCTCCCCTTGCACGCACACATCGATGCACACAGATGCACACGCACACCCAAGTGCACGCACTTCCTCCCCTAGGCGCGCTAGAACCTGAGGCGGTAGGACCATCGACCAGAACGGATCCCCCATGACCGCCCCCCCCCGCCGCCGCCTTGTCCTTGAAAGTGTTTGGGGACTGTTATTCGGAATCATGCCTGAAACGAAACCTCAAGACTTTTGTCTGAAACTTTGGAGTTTGGGGCTTTAATGGGCTCCACGTAGCCACACGGTAACTCGCTGCCCCGTTCAACCAATAGTTACCAAATGCTGGCACTGGGGACGCAGAGATAAATAAGGCAGAGTCCTCGCTCCTGGCTCGTGGTCAAGTGCAGGATACAGTCGCGCAAACAGACAACAGGAAATGCCGAGAGACCCGGATGTTGAGGGCAAGGAGGGGATGAGCTGGGTCTTGGGCGAGGAACAGGATTTTTTCGGGGGGAGGGGGGAGGCCATTAAGACAAGGAGCAGAATGTACGCGAAGGCACCGAGCGTGGGGAAGGTGGGGAGGGTGTGAGGGCTGGGTGCCTGCGTCTGCAGAGGGGAGTCAGGGAGCAGAGCTGGAGGGTGGAGGGAGGGTCCAGATCACAAGACCCTGCCGGTGGCCTTGCTGTGGCATCCAGGTCCTGACTCACAGGCAGTGGGAAGGCAGGGGAAGTCATCCAGCAGAGAATAATCCATCTGGTTGGGGCGGGGGGGAGGAGGGTCGATCTTGATCTAGAGCTAGATTTTAAACATTACCTCTGCTTTCGTTAAGAGGAATGGAAAACTCTCGGGGGTGATTGCAAGAGCCCAGCCGGATCAGGATGAGGGTCTGGACAGAGACAATACCAGAGAGAAAGAGAAAGCCAGCATGATTCTAGAGATTTCACAGGCAGACACTATAGGACGTGGGGACTGAGTAGGGAAGCTGGGATGGCAAAAGGGGCTTGACTCTGCGGTAGGACCCACGGACACGGGCAGGAGGGCGTGGGAGATGCCTGGTGACACATCCAGTCGATGTTGACTTATACAAAATGTCAGTTTCACATGGTTCGACCTAATCATAAAAAAGCAAGGCCATTCCAACATATGCCCTTCTGGAAAAGGCAAAGCTATGGAAGCGATAAAAAGATCAGCGGTTCCCAGGGGTCAGGGAGGAGTTAGGGGTGAACAGTCAGAGCAGAGAGGATTTTTAGGGCAGTGAAACTACTCCATATGTTTCTCTGATGATGGATACATGACATCACCCATTTGTCCAAACCCATACAACGCATAACCCCGAGTGAACCCTCCAGTCAGCTATGGACTTGGGGTGATAATGATGTGTCAATGTAGGTTCATCGATTAAGACAAATGTACCAACTATAGTGTGGGGGGCGGGGGGGGTGCAGATGTCAGCGGGGCAGGGAGCTGTCCATGCGTGTGCACAGAGCATACATGGGAAATCTCCGTCCCTTGGCCCAATCTTGCTGTGAACTGAAAACTGCTGTGAAAAAATATATATTAATAAAAAAAAAAAGAAGTAAGACCGAGACTTGAGTCCAACTCGGCGAAATCCGAGTATCTTCCTTCCCGCGATGTTGCTCAAGACTGAACATCTTCCAAAGCACTTCCAACACCGGGAAACCAGTCTGCTAGCTCTCTTTCAATAGTCACTTGAGACGTTAGCCCTCAAAAGGTGTATCTTGGAAAGAACAATGCAGTGAGGGGAGGGAAGCCTCGCTGAGAGAAAGAAAACAAAAAGGATCAGAAGCTAGTCTCAGTTGACAAACTCCGCAACGACGCAAACGTACCGGGCGCAGAATCATTGGACCTTCCCCGTGCCTACCTCCGCCCATCCCCCCGTTGGTTCCCCGGTATGGTTTCCTCCCCAGCCTCAGCTTCAACCTGACCTTGCCTTTTCTAGACTCGCTCGTGCTTCGTGAGCTCACGCCCTGACCCATCACCACACACACAGAATTCAGGGGGTCGACTCTACCGAAGAGACAACCAAGCCACTTACAGATACGATGGGGGGTGAACGGTACCCACAGCGACCAAAAGACGGAAGCCTGAAATAGGGACGGAAAGGAGAAAGCAATGAGCCAGGGGCAGAGCCCTGATCCTTTATTCTTTACCTGAAAGGGCGGGCCTACGCCGGCCGACTCCATCTTGTTCTGTGTTCTCCACCTTGAGTGACTATGTCCCCGACATGACCCCTTTTCCGGGAAATTCACAGAAACCTCAGACTGCGCCTCCTCCCCTTGAGTAACCTCCCGCTCACCCGTTCAAACTTTCTGATCAAAACACGCCCAGCGACCTGCGTAACAGGACTCCGACCCTTCCCCAACCAATCGGCTGAGGCCACGACCCTTCCCCAGCCAATCGGCTGAGGCCACAGCCATTACCTCACCAACTGCCCCTACACCCCTATAAAACCTTTGTGCTTTTGAAACTCGCTCTCTCTCCCTGGTATCTCACCGCTGCGTCGGTGCAGGTAGGGGATTGAGCTCGAGCTAGCTCGAATAAAGGTTCTTTTGCTTTTGCATCGGACTCGGCTCCCTGGTGGTCTTTGGGGATCACGAATTCTGGGCATAACATTTGGGGGCTCGGCCCGGGATCCCCAAGACCCCTGAGGGACCCCCGACCCGGAGAGCCTGACTGGCCACGGTTAGTGTCTGTCTGTTTGTTCTGTCTTTTCTGTGTGAGCTCACTTCTGGAGTTCTGGTAGTGCCCGACGCGGTCTAAGTGGACGCACTGGAGGACCACGGGCCGGGAGTTTCGGAAGACGTTCCGATTCTCCCTTCTGGAGGGACGTGGAATCCCCTCAAAGGTCTGAGACGAGGCGGGTCGCTCCCGCTGGTCGGCGTGAGGCCGTCGTCTTTGGAGGGACGTGGAATCCCCTCATCGGTTTTGGAGGGACGTGGAATCCCCTCATCGGTTTTGGAGGGACGTGGAATCCCCTCAAATGTCTAAGCTAGCTTTCAGTTTTGCTTCCATGGAGTTGGAAGATTTTCTAGGGGCCCTCTGTTTGTCTGTTTTTGTGTTTCTCTGTTTTGTTCTGTGGACTTACTGGACGGACGTTATGGGACAGACTCAGACTACTCCTCTAAGTATTATGATTGATCACTTTAAGGATGTGAGGGGAAGAGCTAACAACCTCAGTGTGGAAGTCCGAAAGGGTCGGTGGCAGTTTTTTTGTTCTAGCGAGTGGCCAACTTTCAATGTCGGATGGCCACCAGAGGGGACCTTCGACCTCCCTACCATCCACCGAGTCAGGAGTATCATCTCTCAGCCTAAGACGGGCCATCTTGATCAGCTCCCTTACATTATCACTTGGCAGGACCTTGTGGAAGACCCACCCTCTTGGCTTAAACCCTTCCTAGCCCCGCTCCCTCCGGAGCCAAAACCCATTCTTGCTTTGCAGGGGACAAAGAAGAAGAAAAGTCTTATCCAGCCTTCAGCACCCCTCTACCCTGTCTTACAGGGGGGTACTGAAGAAGAATTAATTTTTCCTCCCTCGTATAACCCCTCTAGGATGCTGGAAGAACACCATCCTCCCCCTCCGGGGGAGGCAGACGCTGTTCCGAGAGCGGGAGGCGGAAACGCTCCAGTGGGAAGCCCGCCCTTCACCAGACAAAGGGCTCAGAGGGAGCAATCCGCCTCCGCCGCCGACTCCACTATTCTGCCCCTGCGAGCCACCGGACCCCCAGACGCGGAGGGGAACCAGCCCCATCACTATTGGCCTTTCACCACTAGTGACCTCTACAATTGGAAAGCTCAGAATCCTAAGTTTTCCGAGAAACCGGCAGGGCTTATTGATTTATTAGACTCTGTTCTTTTTACCCATCAGCCCACGTGGGACGATTGCCAGCAGCTTTTGCAGGTCCTGTTCACGACTGAAGAAAGAGAAAGAATCGTCAACGAGGCCCGAAAACTAGTTCCGGGCACAGACGGGAATCCCACCACCAACCAGGCTCAGATAGATGCCTCCTTCCCCTTAACTCGGCCCCAGTGGGATTTCAACACGGCAGAAGGTAAGGAGAGGCTCCGGGTCTACCGCCAGACTCTAATGGGGGGTCTCTGAATGGCTGCTAGAAAGCCAACCAATTTGGCCAAGGTAGGAAATGTACAACAGGGAAAAGATGAATCTCCGGCTGCCTTTTTAGAACGGATCATGGAGGCATTCCGTACCTATACCCCCATGAATCCAGAGGCTCCGGAAAGCAAGGCAGCTGTTATCATGGCCTTTGTAAACCAATCGGCCATAGACATTAGGAGAAAATTACAGAAAATAGATAGACTAGGAGAAAAAAGTCTGCAGGACTTACTGGTGGTAGCCGAAAAGGTATATAATAACCGGGAGCTTCCTGAGGACAAGCAGGCTCGCGCCATGGCGGCTGCCAGCAGTAAGCAGACTCGAGACCTGGCGAGAATACTACTAGCTACCACTGCTGACTCCCCTGAGGAACGAGACCGCCGTCTCTGGCAGCTGGCAGACGACGCAAGAAAAGGTAAAAGAACCACCAAGGGGGGGAAGCAGAGGCTGCAGAAGGATCAGTGCGCATACTGCAAGGAGATAGGGCATTGGGCCCGAGATTGTCTGAAAAGGGCCGGCGGGAAAGGAAGCAAGACTGATCGAGTAAAAGTCCTAGAGCTAGATGAACTAAGTGATTAGGGGAGTCGGGGTTCGGACCCTCTCCCCGAACCCAGGGTAACTCTTAAAGTGGAGGGGACCCCTGTTGACTTCCTTGTCGACACCGGAGCACAACATTCGGTCCTCCGCACCCCACAAGGAAAACTAGCCAGCAAGAAGTCCTGGGTACAAGGGGCAACTGGTATGAGCCAGTATTCATGGACTACCCGAAGAACAGTAGATTTGGGAACGGGCCGGGTATCCCACTCCTTTATGGTAATACCAGAATGCCCCTACCCGCTGTTAGGACGGGACTTACTGACCAAGATTGGAGCTCAGATAACTTTCAGACAAGGGGGGCCTCAGGTCACCGATGGCAAGGGCCACCCCATCCAGGTCCTGACCATGAAACTGGAGGATGAATACCTCCTCCACCAGGAGGCGCTCCCGAGAGAGGATAATATAGACAGATGGCTACAAGAATTCCCCTCGGTTTGGGCAGAGACTGGGGGGGGGGATGGGACTAGCCGCTCATAGGACCCCAGTCCTGGTAGAGCTCAAGCCAGGAGAGAGTCCGGTAAGGATCAAACAATACCCCATGTCACAGGAGGCCCGGAAGGGGATCCAGCCACACATCCGGAGACTATGAAGCCTAGGGGTACTAGTTCCTTGCCAGTCTGCCTGGAACACCCCCTTACTGCCGGTCAAAAAGCCTCACACAAATGACTACCGACCGGTACAAGACCTCCGGGAAGTAAATAAGAGGGTCGCGGACATACACCCAACTGTTCCCAACCCATATACTCTCTTGAGCTCCTTGGCGCCCTCCAGGGTCTGGTATACTGTACTAGATTTAAAGGACGCCTTCTTCAGTCTGCCGCTGGCACCCCAGAGCCAACCCCTGTTCGCCTTCGAGTGGCATGATCCGGAGGAGGGCTACAGTGGGCAACTCACCTGGACACGGCTACCTCAGGGATTCAAAAATTCACCCACCATCTTCGACGAGGCACTACACGAGGACCTGGGTGAGTACAGAAGGGAGCACCCTGGCCTCACCCTCCTACAGTACGTAGATGACATCCTGATTGCTGCTGACACGGCCAAAGACTGTGAGCGAGGGACCCAGGACCTGCTGGCTACCCTGGGGGCTTTAGGGTACCGGGCATCCGCGAAGAAGGCTCAGATATGCAGGGAGAGGGTAAGTTACCTGGGATATATCCTGGAGGGCGGACAGCGGCAGTTATCAGATGCCAGAAAAGAAACTGTCCTAAAGATCCCTACTCCCACCTCCCGAAGAGAAGTGAGGGAATTCCTAGGATCAGCCGGCTACTGCCGCCTCTGGGTTCCAGGTTTTGCTGAGATCGCCAGGCCCCTATATGAAGCTACCAAAGAGGGGAAAACATTTAAATGGACTGAAAAAGAAGAAATTGCCTTTAATCAGTTAAAAAAGGCCCTCCTAAGTGCCCCAGCCCTGGGCCTACCAGACATTACGAAACCCTTCCACCTCTTTGTAGACGAACATAAGGGAATAGCAAAAGGGGTTCTAACTCAAGCCTTAGGCCCCTGGAACCGCCCAGTGGCTTACCTGTCTAAGAAACTAGACCCAGTGGCTGCCGGCTGGCCGCCATGCCTAAGAATTATTGCGGCGACAGCACTCCTAGTCAAGGATGCAGACAAACTGACCCTAGGACAGGAGATCTGGATCACAACCCCACACGCCATTGAAGGGGTCCTGAAACAGCCTCCTGATAGATGGATGAGCAATACACGTGTGACTCATTACCAGAGCCTCCTACTCAACCCTCCACGGGTGCGGTTCCACCCCAGTGCAGCCCTCAATCCTGCAACCCTGCTGCCCGACCCTGACCTAGGTGCTCCACTACATGACTGTGCGGGAATCCTGGAACGAGTACATGGATTCCGGATGGACCTGACCGACCAGCCCCTCCCCGATGCCGAGGCTACTTGGTTCACTGATGGCAGCAGCTTTGTGCGAGATGGACACAGGTATGCGGGTGCAGCGGTGGTCACCGAAATGGACACCGTATGGGCGGAGGCTCTACCCTCCGGAACGTCAGCCCAGAGAGCGGAGCTCATAGCCCTCACCAAGGCGCTGATGCTGGGAGCTGGAAAACGGCTTAACATCTACACAGACAGCCGTTATGCATTTGCCACAGCTCATATTCATGGGGCAATTTATCAGGAGAGGGGGTTACTGACGGCAGAAGGACGGACTATAAAAAATAAGCAGGAGATACTTAACCTGCTTACGGCCTTATGGCTTCCTGCCAAGCTAGCCATTATCCACTGCCAAGGGCACCAAAAAGCTGATAACCCAGTAGCTAGAGGTAATCGAAAGGCTGACCAGGCAGCCAAGGCAGTAGCCCTTACTCCAGTCCCCACCATGACCATACAACTACCAGACCTGGGAGACCCAGTTTTACCAGACCAGCCCAAATACTCCCAGGAGGAGTTACAGCGGATCAAGAAACTCCCCATGGCCCAGGAGATAAAGGGATGGTGGTATACACCTAACAAGGAGCTCGTGCTGCCAGACCGGCTCGGAGTCTCAATATTAGAGCACATGCATCGGTCTACTCACATGGGGGCCCGAAAATTAAAAGACTTAATCCGACATGCCGGAATCAAGATTCACCAACAGGACACCAAAATAGAGCAAGTTGTATCTGCCTGCAAGACCTGCCAACTCACCAACGCGAAAGCCACATCAAATAAAAAAGGAACCAGGCTCAGAGGCACCAGACCGGGAGCCCAATGGGAAGTCGACTTCACTGAAGTCAAACCAGGAAAGTATGGTTATAAATATCTTTTAGTATTTACAGACACCTTCTCTGGCTGGGTGGAGGCATACCCAACCAAGCATGAAACGGCTCAGACGGTGGCTAAGAAGCTACTAGAAGACATCTTACCCAGGTATGGTTTTCCTGCCATGGTAGGATCAGACAATGGACCAGCTTTTATCTCTCAGGTAACACAGGCAGTAGCCAAGGCGGTGGGGGCAAACTGGAAATTACATTGTGCTTATAGGCCCCAGAGCTCAGGACAGGTAGAAAGAATGAATAGAACCCTAAAAGAGACCCTTACCAAATTAATCATGGAGACTGGCGGGGACTGGGTGACTCTCCTACCGTACGCCCTTTACCGGGTTAGAAACACTCCTTACACTCTGGGTTTTACTCCCTACGAGATCATGTTTGGCAGGCCACCCCCTGTTATTCCCAGCCTTCGAGCTGAACTTCTTGCAGAGTTTAAAGATCAAGAACTTTTTCTTTCCTTGAGAGGGCTCCAGAGGGCGCACGAGGACATTTGGCCGCGCCTCCGTGCCATCTACGAGGCTGGCCCGACCCCGACACCTCATCAGTACAAGCCGGGAGACTGGGTCTATGTCAAGAGGCACCACCGAGAGACTCTCGAGCCGCGCTGGAAGGGACCCTACATTGTAGTGCTGACAACCCCCACCGCTCTCAAAGTAGACGGCATCGCGACCTGGGTCCATCACACCCACGTTCGGCCAGCGGACCCCTCCTCGATCCGGAAGGACTTCGTCACGCGATGGGCCATCAGTCGGGACCAACACAACCCGCTCAAGCTCAAGCTCAAGCTACAGCACAATCGACCCACCTAATATTGGTAACTCTGTTAACTCTGCTTGTCATTGCTCATGCTACTGGGAGTCCCCACACCCCCCAAAACATCACCTGGCAGATCATAGATACCAGCTCAGGGACAATACTTAATTAGACCTCCCAGAGCCACCCCAGGGACACATGCTTCCCAGAACTTAGCGTAAACTTCCAAACTCTGTTCCCCTTGTCACCATAAATGCAGCCGGTCCCATGATTGGGTCCGTAAGTTACATGACAAGGGGGGAATGAAAGGGCGGGCCTATGCTGGCCGACTCCATCTTGTTCTGTGTTCTCCACCTTGAGTGACTATGTCCCCGACATGACCCCTTTTCCGGGAAATTCACAGAAACCTCAGACTGCGCCTCCTCCCCTTGAGTAACCTCCCGCTCACCCGTTCAAACTTTCTGATCAAAACACGCCCAGCGACCTGCGTAACAGGACTCCGACCCTTCCCCAACCAATCGGCTGAGGCCACGACCCTTCCCCAGCCAATCGGCTGAGGCCACAGCCATTACCTCACCAACTGCCCCTACACCCCTATAAAACCTTTGTGCTTTTGAAACTCGCTCTCTCTCCCTGGTATCTCACCGCTGCGTCGGTGCAGGTAGGGGATTGAGCTCGAGCTAGCTCAAATAAAGGTTCTTTTGCTTTTGCATCGGACTCGGCTCCCTGGTGGTCTTTGGGGATCACGAATTCTGGGCATAACATTACCCTTTTGCTTCCTTGAAATAATCACCACAGACACCCTCAGTTTCTGCCTACACTTGACTTCGTTCGGTCTTCCACCTGTGCTGTGATTGTGTTTCCAAAGCTTCTATCCCCAGCGACACCTGGACAGGCACGACGCTTTTACAGGGACGCCACCTGGGGCGGGGGTGGGGGAGGATCCTCCCCTGCTGATCTGCAGACTGGCTTCCCGTCCCTCCGTTTCCACCCCCCTGAGCCAACAGACCACTCCCAACACGGCTGACTGTGTCCCCAGCCCGAGCGGTCCCCTCTGTGATGCGGGAGGCACAAGGGGCTGCGTGGAGTCTGTGTTTCCTCTTTCCCTCGGGGACAGGAAAGGAGGCCAGCCACGGCCTGAGCAGGAGTCACTGGGCAGGCCGACAGGCTCACGGCCACCAGCTCCAGCCCTAGGGTCTGCCAGAGAGCAGAAAGCAAAAGGGAGGGAGCCCACAGATGGCCAAGTCTCTTGACCCCCACTTGGGGGGAGGAGCGCTCGGGCTCGGCCCAGACTTGAACCTGAGCCACGGCCATCCGGTCTGCCCTGGAGGCATTGGGTGCGTGCTGTGGGGCCTCGTGCGGGTCAGAACGCATACACAGGTGTGATGGTGCGGCTAGACCTTGCCCTTGAGCGAAGGATGTAATGACTCAGCTCAATAAATAAAAAAAAAGCAGTAGTTTTGGATGCTATGTCGTTCTTACTGACTAGAACACAGTTTGGGGGCATTGTTTGCTAGTTTTGTCCTCACAGCCCAGAATGGGGGGAGAAACTCACCTATTTAGAAAAGGAGAAGAAAGTCAGGCCAAGGACCAGCGCAGGTGTTGAAGGGACCCTGGGTCCCAGTCTGACACCTGAATGTGTCAACGGCTCCGTGGGACCCGTGCCAGCCCCCTCCGTCTCTCGGTTTCTTCCTCTGATAATTCCTGCCCTTTCCATCTCCGGAGGGTGCGAGAAAGACCCAGGGCCAGCATGGACGTGGAAACGTTTCAAAAAGGCGACGTCCTACCCGAGGGCGTGGTGTTCGGCTCCCCCAATGACATCACCCCGCGCAGGGGCCTTGGAGGGCTGAACAACGAGGTAAGGGGCGCAGAAAGCCCTTGCAAATTCGAAACCACAAACTAGATGGAGAATTATAGAAGCGAGGCCTGATTATCTGTGGGGTTCCGATAACAACACCATTTTGCCACCTGCTGCCCGGACATTTCTGTCACCGCACGACTTTGCGAGGACGTGAACTTGGCATGCTGGGGTTTGCCCAGCTGTAAAATGAGATACCTCCGGGAATGGCAAACACCGCCGGCTCGCGTGGGTCCACGGGGATGTTTAGCTTGGAGATGAGATGTTCAGGGGCAGGGTCACGGGCTTCAGGGAGGATGTGAAGAGAGTTGGCTCGGAGGATGGACGCCGGTCCGGGGCAGGTCTCAAAGGACGCAGATTGGGCTGCGGGCGACACTTCCCAACACCCAGGGACCTCCGGAAACCCCTCTGCCTTTGACTACGTCGCCACCTTCGACCTCTGCCCGCCAGCCTGTGAGATCAGTTTTCCTATTACGCCCATTTCACAGACGAGGAAACCGAGTCTTAGGGGCTTACGTCCAAGGTCACACGGCTTTGAACGCGAAGCAAACAGGATTTATTGGCACGTCAATCTGCCACCACCACAAAGCCCACGCTTTTACGGGGATGTCCAGATCGGCGATCTATGTAACACCCGAGCCGAGGTTGTTGAGGACGTTCCCCTGCGGGGTCACAAACTAGACCTGCAAGCCTGAGCCAGAGCAGCCCTGTGAGGGGGACACTGCAGAAGTGTGCAGGGGGATGCCACGTTAAGACCAACTGGGCCACCCAGGCGCCCCTCCGGTCCTTACTATTCGGAGCCAAGCATGGCTTGTGGCCCGCCCCCCGCAAAGCCTTCCCCCATCTGTCTCGCTACGGGAAATTTCTCCACTGGGCTCCCCATCTGCCCCACCGCGAATCGTGGGCTGCGAGACCACAAGCCAGGACTGCGTCTGGAAGCCTCGCCTTGTCTTCCCGATTATGTTTTAAGACCCTTAAAGGCCAGGACGAAGGAGCAGCTTTTGCTGCCGCCATACCTCCCAGACCGAGGGGGATCACAGGAATTACCTGGGACTTTGGAAACAGACGCGCGTTCCCCGGCCCAGACCTGCTGTGTCAGAATCCCAGGGGTAGAAGCCAGGAGTCTATTTTTAAAAAAGTTCCCTGGGTGATTCTGCTGAATAGTCATCACAGGGAAACACCACGGCCCTCCAACATCTCTTTGGCACAATGCGGGACACCTGGACTGTTCTTAGACTATTTGTTGTCTAACGATTGATGGATCAATCCAAGCAGCAACGCGCATTTCCGCGGGCCGGTCACACCTGCCTTGGATTTGGAAACGCAGTGCTGTCTGGCAAGGCTCTGGAAGAGCTGGCCCATGCTGTGAACGCCCCCCCAGACCCCCGTCCAAACCCTGAGCAGCGTGCTTAGTGCACATGGGCTGTCCCACATGAGCTTCTGCTCTCCCGTTCTCTTGGTGGCCTTGGCTGGCGGGGGCGGGGGGGGGGGTGGCGGTCTTCCCCAGATTATTCCCATCAATGGCTGGGCGACAGCCTGCTCACCGTGGGGCTCCCACTGCCACTCCAGGACCAGCCGCATGACTCAGCACCCGGGGTTGCTGTTGGACGGGCCTGCCACTCGCTCTCAGCAGCCATCCCGGCAAAGTCAGCTCCAGCTTTCTCTGCCTTGCATGCGAAGTCAAGGGTATCTGCTCCATATGGCAATGCATAATTTACAACACAATTTACTTCCTGCTTATATAGCCTATTCTGTACAAAGCTTCCATTTGCATATTTATTAATTTACAAAATTAATGCCATTTTCTTAGTCCCTTACAGGATGTGTGGCTGGTCCCTGTCTTTGAATTAATTTTAATCTAAGGTGGAAACATTTGTTAAGGGAGTTGGCTCCGGCCAAAGTAATCAAATGCACGGTAATCAAATGTTGGTAAGACGAAAAGAGAGGGCAAACATTTACCGAGAGCCTACCTCTTACTCGGCTCCAAGAAATTAATGGCGCAGAATGTAAGTCTCCAGAAACATTCCTGTAATGACGTATTGTTGCTGTTTCATAAACAAGGAAACTGAGACTCAGAGAGAGTAAGTTGCTGGCCCGCCTAAGTGGCGGAGGCTTAGACGCCCACGAAAGTCGAGAAGCAGGGTTTCCATCTGAGAAGGGCCCTCCTTCTGAAAAATTATCCCCCCACCCCCAGAGGGTCCTCGACACTGTGAATATGTCAACACTCACAGGTATTCCTGCCACATAACCTGACCTTTGAGACGAACAGGGCTGGAAGGTACCCATTAAGAATCTTACTCTACCATTGTTGCCAGCCTTGGAGCAGATCAACTCAAGAAAACAAATGCTTTGGTCAACGTTCTCACTTGGTGGCACTGGAAAGCTTCAACAGGAAGCCAAGCTACTACGCACGAACCAAAAAAATCCCTACCCTAACCCTTCCCGTCACCCAAGTCACCAACGCAGACCTTCACCTCTCCATCACCTGTTTGAAGATACGGTTCTCCGATGTTCCTGTCCTCCTCTCTTCCCCCTTGCTCCCTCCGGCTGTGTCAATATGGTCTTCGCCCCCCTCCTTCGCCACAACAATGGCGGGCTCTATCTCACCTACCTTGGTGTATTGTGCCATATACCTATTCCTCACAGCTCGGGGATTGTGTCTCCTATTCCTTCAACCCTCAGCATCAACATTCAACGGGTTATAAAATGGTATCAGGTCCTTCCAAATACGCTTCTGAAATCTACCTCCGAAAAAACTTCCAAAATTTCCCCAGGTTTTATCCCTCCCCATCTGCCCCAAGTAAGTCCTCTGCAGTCTCTTAGGGAAGGGAAACTCTTTTGTCTCCAGTCTTTCATTTACTCTCCAACATCAGTAATGTTTCTGAGACACAGCTCTGATCCCATGGACCATTTTGCTTACCATTTTCTCTGACGGCTCCCCAGTACCCTTGGATGGATGCCATCACCTCTGGATTGCGGAGTGGAATTCACACTCCCTGAAGGCAAGGAGTGAGTCTGCTGTTCACAGGTCTATAGCCACGCCCAGAGCAGTGTTTATCGCTGATGCTCCAAAAATACGTGTTGAGAAAATGAACAGGAGCCCCGCCATTTTGTGAAAGCCATCTAATTCTTGCTTTGTCTTCCAAAGCTCCGGCCTTACACCTCGAGATTCAACCATCTCTAACACCAACACATCATGGCTTGGTCCTTGTCACAACTCCCAACTTTTGTACATGCTGTTCCCACGTGGTTGGATGTATTTCCCCTACAATCCACTTGGCACACTCCTCCTTCACACTCAAAACTCGATTCTGACTTTACCACCCGCGAGAAAGTTTCCTTCGTGCCCTCATGATAATGAGCGAACCTTTCCTCCATGGAACCATCCTCCTGTTCGCTTCCAGGATAAAGAGAGAAAAAAAAACATATTAGCAAACTAAGAATCAGTATCGAAAACACACAACCGTGAAGCATGGCGTTAAGTCTTAGGCATCAGCAAAGCCACGAGATAAACCACATCCGTGTCTCTGTCACTGGATGTTTCTGCCCCAAAACAAAGACCCAAGGCTCAATGACCACTTTGGTCTCCTGCCTCTAGAATTCCAGTTCTGGCTCTCAAAACGTGCTGAGCTTCCTTGACTAACTCTATGGCAATACTTTTTTGCCTTTGACCCAAGCCAAGGATGATGAGGTCTTGAGCTCCCCCTAGAGGCCAGTAGTGGTAGCGAGGAAGGGAAAGCAGCGAGACTCTGCAGGCCAATATAAAGGACAGTTATGACATCATTCCTTGGCAGGAGGAAAGCTGAGATGCCTGAGGACACCCGAGAAGTGAAGGAAGTGTTCCCAGGAGCACCAGCCCAAGAGGCCTGTTCACAGCTCATTCTGTAGGCACAAGGCTGTCATAGAGAGATCTAGCAAAGCAAGCCTCTAGAGCTGGGAACTGTGGATTTCATCCTCAGGAGACACTGGAGGAACAGAGCAAGGAAACTGCCCTCCTCCTGCCATCATGTGCAGCACATTTTTAACCCATAAATTTTAATTTAAACACTTGCTGCTTTTAACCCCCACAATAAACCTGAAGGCCAGGCGTTCCTCTTCTCATGTGGCAGGGACGAAAATCAAAGCCCCCAGTTCATATTAAAAATAAGGGTGATCTTGGGGCGCCTGGTGGCTCAGTCGGTTAAGCGTCCGGCTTCGGCTCAGGTCATGATCTCACGGTTCGTGGGTTCGAGCCCTGCGTCTGACTCTGTGCTGACGGCTCGGAGCCTGGAGCCTGCTTCGGATTCGGTGTCCCCCTCTCTCTCTCTGCCCCTTCCCTGTTCACATGCTATTTCTCTCTCTCTCAAAGATAAATAAACATTTTTAAAAATTAAAAAAGAAAATAAGGGTGATCTTGAATTTGGACCTTAAATTGTTTAACTCCAAAAGCCTACACTGTTTGAATTTGCCACGCTGCCTTCGAGGGAAGAGAAGTCTGGGGGGCAGTTTCCGCTGAGTGTGGTCTGGTGTCCGTTTGATGACCCGACATGAACGCTCTCATTGCCTTCCCTGCCAAGTTGGCATCTATGTGCCAAGGGCTTCGTATGTATTCCCTCAGCCTTCACAATAAAGCTGTGAAGGGGGTATTACTTGTTATCCCCTTTCAGGGATGTTGAATTACCCAAGGTCATAGCTGGGAAATGGCGGAGACAGATTTCAACACAAGCGCTTACCTAGAGCAGGGCTCGGCAAAGATTTTCTTTGAAGAGCTTTGAGTTACCCTGGGAAAGCAGCCGTGGACAGTCCATAAAGAACGGGCATGCTCGCATTCCAATAAACCTTTATTTATAAAAACAGATGGAGGGCAGAATTCGGCCGACTGACTGTAGTGTGCCAACCTCTGTCCTAGACTCTTTGTTTGGCTAAGAGGTGGCGTATGGGAGAGGGTCTCACAAGGGGTGGGCTCAGGCATTCCAGGCACAGTCAGCGGTTGTGCCAGAACATGACGTGTTTGGAAATGACAAACGTCAGGTAGAGGTAGGCTTGCCTGGGACAAGTGGACCTCGTGGCTGGAGAAGGGACAGAAACTCAAGGCAACGGAAGCAGATTTTAAAGAGGGGAGTGATGCCGGCCATCTTGGAAAGAGCCTTCTACTGGCAGAGGTGAGTCTAAGGCATCCTGAATTGAGATCATCACGCCCGTGCAGAGAAAAGTTAACAGTTCTGTCAAACGTCCATCAAAGGATGAATGGGTAAAGAAAAGGTGACATATACATTCAATGGAATATGCTTCAGTCTCAAAGGGAAGGAAATCCTGTCACCTGCCCCAACATGGCTGAACCTCGAGGACATTATGTTCAGTGAAATAAGCTGGCCACCAAAGGGCAAATACTGTGTGATTCCACTTGTGTGAGGTCCCTAAGAGAGGCGAACCCAGAGACCCAGAAAGTAGAATTAAAAGTTGCCAGGGGCCGGGGGAGGGGGAATGGGGAGTTGTTTAATTGGTATAGCGTTCCAGGTTTGCAAGGTGAAGGTTCTGGACACTGGCTGCACGACAATGGGGACATACTTAACACCGCTGAACTGGGAATCTAAAAATGGTGAAGATAGTACTATTGTGTGTGTGTTTCTATCGTCTGTGTGTGTGTGTTGTGTGTTTTGTTTTGTTTTGTTTTTTGCCACAGTTAAACATAAAATAGAAGAGCTGACGAGGTTGCTTTTCAACCAAGGCTGCACCAGAGGGGAAGGTGAAGAAGGGCAGGAGAGGAAGACGGTCTGGCGGCCATGACAGGCCCACGCCATCCTGCAGACACAGCACTCGGCCACCTGCTTGGTCTTTCAGCCTCATTATTCCTGCCTGGTGGCGTCATTAGGCTGCCATAACCGTGAACGGGGTCCTGGCGCTCTGGCCTGGGCCGTCAGCCGCGAGGCTGGGCTGCTCCGGACGAGTCCACTCGCTGTGTCGTCTCCCGCCATATGTTGGGCCACCCTGTTCATTCATCATGCCTCCTGAAAAGTCTCTTAATTACATTATGTTCACAATCCATAAAACATAATTAAAATATGTAAATCCATTATATTCTTTAATGAGCACATTGAGACCTCAAATTTTTAAATTAGATATAAAATTGATGTGGACCTACTACTATTGATTACGCGTGGTAATAAATCAGCTTCAATCTGGATTGAGAAGACTTCCCACCTCCCCTCGGCTTGTGCGTGCGTGTGTGTGTTGTTTCTTGGGCTTTGGTTTGTTTTTTGTTTTTTTTTTTTAGCATTTCCTATGACTGTTTAAAGTTACCTGCTATCGGGGCGCCTGGGTGGCTCAGTGGGTTGAGCGGCCGACTCTCGATTTCGGCTCAGGTCACGATCTCATAGTTCGTGAGTTCGGGCCCCATGTCGGGCTCCGCACTGAGCACAGAGCCTGCTTGGCATTCTCTCTCTCTCTTTCTCAGAATAAATACGTGAACATTAAAATAAATAAATAAATAAATAAATAAAATTACCCTCTCTCTTTTAAGGACAGCCATGCCTGGCTTGCTCTTACCTGACCATGCCGGTAGCAAAAGCATCACCCGACGTTTGAGTCGGTGCTCTGGAGCTTACGGAGGGCTCGCGCAAAACATCGTCTCGTTTCTCTTGTCGCGATATTTTCGTTTGCATTTCAGTATGGATACGCCAAGTTTTCACTATCCTGGAAGGTATCGGAGGTACCTCAGATAAGTCACTCAGAGAAGTCAGTTACGATTTTCCAGACGCACCGTGTGGCTGTCTGTCTCCCCAGCTCTGTGCGGGCTGGTCTGTCTCTGCAGTGAATGTCCTTCTGTAATCTGCCCGTAGGGGATATGCACACATTTTCAAGCAGTGAGTAGAGGAGGAGCAGAGATGGAGAGAGAGAGAGAGAGAGAGGGAGAGGGAGACAGAATCCCAAGCAGGCTCCGCACTGTCAGCGCAAAGCCCCGAATGGGGCTCGAACTCATGAATCCACGAAGTCATGGCCTGAGCCAAAACCAAGAGTCAGACGCTTAACCAACTGAGCCACCCGGGTGCCACCCACACCCCCCCTGGAGTTGTTGAGTCTGTAGATCTGGGGTGGGACCCGGAAGTCTGCATTCCTTACGTGTTCTGGGGCGATGTTGCTGCTGTCGAGCCAGGGACCTCGCACCAACGTCCTGCTTCTGTCAACGGTGGCAGAGAGCCAGACGGAAGGACCCTGGATCCCCCAGTCGCTGCATGGAAGACGCCCACCAAGCGCCCACCCTGGCCCATGAGTGTTAAACCTCTGAGAGTCACGGCTTATCTGTCACAGAAGCCACACTTACCTAACAGACTAAAAGGTACTCGTTTCCGTGAAGAAGAGGAAGGGACCGGCCTCTGAGTTTCACTCCTCGCCTCAAAATACGAGAGTTGCATTCCCTAACCTTCTTCCTCCAAGTCTCCCCTCGGCCCCCCGCTGCCGTCCTCTCTCAATTCTAGGTCCACTGTGTTGTCAGAGGCGTATGAAGGAAAGAAGCCAAGAGTGAGGTCAACTCAACTGGCCGAAGGATAGCGTTAGGAAAGTTCGTGTATAAAATCAGAACGTAGGGGCGCCCGGGTGGCTCAGGCAGTTAAGCTTCAGACTCGGTTTTGGCTCAGGTCACGGCACGACCTCACGGTTTGCGAGTTCTAGCCCCGTGCTGGGCTCTGTGCTGATAGTGCGGAGCCTGCTTGGGATTCTCTCTCTCCCTCTCCTGTCTCTCCCTCTCTCTCTCTCAAAAATAAATAAACACTAAAAAAAAATCAGTATATAATGAGGGGCGCCTGGGTAGCTCAGTCAGTTAATCGTCTGACTCTTGGTTTCGGCTCAGGTCACGATCTCATGGTTCGCGAGTTCAAGCCCTGCATTGAGCTCTGAGCTGGCAGCATGGAGCCTGCTTAGGATTCTCTCCCTCTCTCTCTCTCTCTCTCTCTCTCTCTGTCCTTACCCCACTCACACTGTCTCTGTCTCTCTCAAAATAACGAAATCAAATTAAATTTTTTTAATTATAAAATGTTTAAAAAAAAATCAGTATACAGTGAACTCCATAACTCATTCATATTTTGAAAGATCTTTGCTGCGTGCCCATTGTAGGCAGGTACCGTTCTAAGAAGGGTAGAGCCTGTGATGAACAAGACAGCTGAAGTCTCAGAGGAAACACACAAAAGGTCGTCTTCAGGGTCCTTACTGGCTGGCTTCCCCGGTGGAAGCAAGATATAACCATAATCTAAAGGAATGGGTTAAAAACCTCAAAAAACTAGGATTCTGTTTCAACTAGAAGGGGCCGTTGTGTGTTAGTGTGGCAAAGAGTCAGGGAGGCATCCTTTGGCCTTGGTGACATCCCTGTCCAGGAAAGAGCCGGCACTAGGACCCTTTTGCCTCGTCCTGCTAGGGAGGAGTGTCCCTCAAGCTGTCTTAGCTGAGAATCCATTGTCTGTGAACCTATGTACAGAGGCACAAAGTGCTGATATGTTATCCTGACTGTTAATTAGGTTTGTCAATGGCAAGTGGCACAGGTTTTCCGGTTAGATATCAGTCTACCAAGAGTTGAGCTAATGTGAGTCTCTCTAAAGACTGAACCCCCTCACAGTTCCCCGATAAAAATCGAGTTTCTTGGCTTGCTTGCCTGGAGCCTGCTTTGGCTTCTGTGTCTCCCTCTCTCTCTCTGCGCCTTCCCCGCTCATGCTCTGTCTTTTTCTCTCTCTCAAAAATAAACATTAAAAAATACTAAAAAATTTAAAAATATCCAAAATGAAACGATTTAGCACAAACGCTTTATGCCCCCGACTCTAGCTTTCTCCCTGCCTTAACTGGTATCATCTGCTTTCCCTGTCTGTTCTGCAGAGCAGATTTCCGCTGAGTTATTCCCCAAAAGATGCTCCTTCTGATCCCCTCTGGGGACTTGTCCGACCACACAATATTAATTCCATGCAACTTAAATGCCCCAGCCATTTAGCTTATCTCTCTCATTTATGCTACAGTAAGATTCCGAGATGTGCTTGCTTAAGAGGCAGAAGGAGGCAGCCTCTAATTCATACATGATTTCTTCTCAAATGCGCGCTCTCTCTCTTATGGCAGATGGTTCACAGGCTCATCCTGTGAATGTTATGATACTTAGAGCATAAGACGACTCTAGTGGGGGAGGAAGGAAAAAGGAAGATGAGATCAAAGACAATTACCATTTGTTTATGCTTCAAATCCTACTTAAAGAGTCGTGGCTCAAGACGGGAGGGTGGGAACCAGGAAGCCGGTTCCATACGAGATAAAATCTAGAGGCAGAGCAGACGTAATAACCTGACCACAGAGATATTACTTTCATCAAGGTCCAGACTTGGTTTCTTCTAATCTGCTTATTCAGGTATTCGGGCTTTTCTAGGGAGATCTCCGTTTCTTGCGTGAAAATTGCAGGTAAGTAAAATTACCATTAAAATTTTTATAACAGGGGCTCCTGGGTGGCTTAGTCGGTTGGGCATCCGACTTCAGCTCAGGTCATGAACTCACGGTTTGTGAGTTCGAGCCCCGCGTCAGGCTCTGTGCTGACGGCTCAGAGCCTGGAGCCTGTTTCAGATTCTGTGTCTCCCTCTCTCTCTCTGCCCCTCCCCTGCTCATGCTCTGTCTCTCTCTGTCTCTCGAAAATAAATACAAATGTTAAAAAAAATTTTTTTTTAAGTTTGTTAGGGGGGGTGCCTGGGTGGCTCAGTCGGTTGAACATCTGACTTTGGCTCAGGTCATGATCTTATGGTTCGTGGGTTCTCTCCCCGCGTAGGGCTCTGTGCCATTTGTGCTTTCTCTCTCTCTCTCTCTCTCTCTCTCTCTCTCTCTCTCTCTCAAAAATAAATAAGCATTACAAAATTAAAAATAATTCAATGTGG
This sequence comes from Panthera leo, assembly GCF_018350215.1. NCBI lineage: Eukaryota > Metazoa > Chordata > Mammalia > Carnivora > Felidae > Panthera > Panthera leo. Next base: position 11,616,241 of record NC_056694.1, on the reverse strand, counting down.
GAGAGGGAGAGAAAGTTTTTACAGAAAGGTGTTTATCACATCATTAATAGGGTAAAATCAGGAGCAAATTAAATACTTCTTAAGTCTGGAAGTGTCGTTTCGTCCCAGTAAAATTTTATAACAAAATATCCTGTGTCTTTCACCCATGACCTTTGTTTACATCCACAGGTAGAATAAGTAGCCGTGTAAGTTTTCTTCTAGTTTTTTGTATTCCCATTTCTTCCATTAAGCCCTTTATTCTCTGCGGGATGTATTTCAACATGAGATGGGAGGAGACAGAGGATATGGTCCCATCTGTGTGTAACACCAGATGGGATACTTTGGGCAAATAGCTTCATCTCTCTGGGTCTTAGTTAACTGGTCCACCGAAAGTGAAAAAAAAAAAAATCACACTTACCTTACAGTTGGGTTGAGAATCTGAAGTGAGTTTGCACGCGTGGAATCAGTGAGCGTGGCTTCAACTGGCCACAGGCTTAGAGGTGAGGGTCTGATGGTCCATCTGTCAGGAGTCAGAGAGATCAGTAACCGGAACAGCCGGAGAGGCATGTCTAGGAAAAAAAGGCAACTGTGAATCAAGTATTACAAGTCAGGAGAGGAGCGCCTGGGTGGCTCAGTTGGTTAAGCGTCCGGCTCTTGGTTTTGACTCAGGTCATGATCTCACAGTTCCGTAAGTTCAAGCCCTGCATCGGGGTCTGTACTGAATAGATGTGTCTGTCCAGCAGTCGTAAGTTGAAAAGACTAAGACACGCGGGCCAAAGTATCCTAGACTAAAGCTCGTTCTAGGCTTGCCTCGGAAGGTGTAAAACTCAAAAGTTACAAATAACCCCAAGTAATGTAATTTTGTCCCAGACCAAAGCACAAAATATTTAAAGAGATCGCCTGGGAATACAAAGACTTGTTCCACATTCAAATGCCCGTAAATGTAGCCTGACACAGCGACAGAAAAATATTAAAAGAAAACACTACATGTCATATGAATTATAATAATCATTTGATCATTCAGCATTCATTAATGTTAATAAAAACGTTCAGCAAAGTAGACTTAGAAGGGAACTTTCTCAACCTGATCAAGAGCTTCTGGAAAAACAATATGCTTTTACCCCAAGGCTGGGAACAAGGCAAGGCAAGAGTCGGTCTCACCAGCCATGCAACATAGAATTACAAGTCCTAACCCAGCGAGGGAAGACAGTGAAATAAAGGCAGATAGATTGCAATGGAAGCAATAAAGCTGTCTCTATTTACAAGTTGCACGATTATCTGTGTACAAAATCCCAAGAAATATGGAAAAAAAAAGTTCTAGGACTGAGTGTAGCAAATTTGTAGGAAATGAGTACGATGCTTAAAAATCAATTATACTTCCGTAACTAGCAATGAACAATTGGAAACACCATTTTAAAGGAGTGCAATTTACAATAGCAGCAAGAAAAGAGACACGTTCAGGTCGACATCTAACCGAATGTAGAGGGTTTCTGAAAACTATGAAACACTAATGAAATAATCAAAGAAAGCCTAAATAAATGTAGAGATATAGCTTTTTCGTGGACTGGATGGCCCAGTATTGTTAAGATGTCAGTGCTCCTCACACCGATCTATGGATTTAATGCCAATCAAATTCCCAGCAGGATGTTAGACGCGGGTTCAAAAATGTATGTATAAAGGCAAAGAACCTAAGCAAGGCCCACAAAACTTTGTGGGGTGACTGGGTGGCTCAGTCGGCTGTTAAGCGTCTGACTTCAGCTCAGATCATGATCTCACAGTTCGTGGGTTCCAGCCCCGCGACGGGCTCTGTGCTGACAGCTCAGAGCCTGGAGCCTGCTTCGGATTCTGTGTCTCCCTCTCTCTCTGCCCCTCCCCTTCTCGTGTTCTCTCTCTCTCTCTCTCTCTCTCTCTCCTCTATCTCTCTCTCTCTCTCAAAAATAAATAAACATTGAAAAAACACTTTGCAATAGAAAGGAAACACTGAAGAATCTCATACCTGATTTTGACACTTGTTGTAAAGCTAGAGTAATTAAGACAGATACCGGCATATAGAGAGGCACATAGATTAATGGGTCGGAATACGGTGTCCACGTACCTGACCAATTTATTTTCAACAAAGGTGTCAGGACAATTTAACGCGTTTCCGAAACTGTTACATAGACATGTGCACACACGCACAAGTTGAATCTCAACCATCACCTCCCACCACATAGAGAAATGAACTCAAAATCAATTATAGACCTATGTAAGAGAAAACATGTAGATCTTAATGACCTTGAATTGGTATATTTCTTGAAAAAAAATTTTTTTTAATTTTTTAGAGAGAGAGAGAGTGTGCACAAGCAGGGAAGAGGGGCAGAGGGACAGAGAAAGAGAGTCGCAAGCGGGCTCCATGCTGAAGCCTGCTGCAGGGCTCTGTCCTGTGACCTCAGATAAAATCAAAGGTGGGCCTCTCAATGAAATGAGCCACCCAGGCACCCTGGTCAAAGATTTCCTTCTAGGAGACCAAATGCATGCATTAAATGCATTAAAATGCATTCATACATAAACTGCAAACAACATCAACTGCATTAAAGAGAAAACACGATAAATTGGGATTTCATCAAGCTTAAGCTCTGGGTCTTTGAAAGATACTCTTCTATGGGTATATAAGAGTTTAGCCTTAGAGGAAGTGTGGTGAAAGCTGTACAAAACTCTCAGTACCCTTTTTGTAATGTTTGTATAAGTTGAACTGTTTTAAAATAGAAAGTTAGGATAAACATCCTGTTAGCAAAAATTAAAGGTGAGCCACCAGCTAGAACAAATATTTTAAAAATAGGTATCTTACCAAGGACTTGTATCCAGACTCTATGAATATATTTATATTTATATATATAAATATATATAAATTATATGTTTTTCACCCCTACATACTATCTAAGAGAAATGAAAACATAGGTTCCCATAAAGCCCAGTGCAGAGTTATTTATGACAGCAAAAAAACTGGAACGAACCCAAATAACGCCCATGACCTGGTAAACAGTTGCACAAGTCGTGGTCTATCCATCTGAGACACGTGATGAACGGAAACAGACTCACTGAAACACACAGTCGCACGGATAGATTTCCAAAGCTTTATGCTAAATTGAAGAAGCTGGACACGGAAGGCTAGGTGCTTTAGTGGGATGTCTTCAGCCTGCGTCCAGCCCCATTTCTGCTGGTGCTCAGCATTAGTAGTTAGACACGTGGAAAAAAAAAGAAACTCTACTCTTTCCATGCACGACACCAGGCTTTGCTGTAGGAAGCTCCCCTCTTGAGTCTGGATTTATATCAGTCTTCATTTATAATGCTCTACGTCTCCGGGAGCATAACTGTGCTTCTAGATTACAGTATGGTCTGGCTGCAAAACCACATTCCAGACTGCATACAGCACAGCCAAATATGGAAAGACTCCTTAAAGAGCAAGGCTGTTGGGCTGGATTTGCTAACTCACTCGTGGAGAGACTCTAAGGAAGATAGTAAGTATCTTGAAAGCCTTGATAAACTCATCTATAAAAGGGGAGCAGTAGGGTCACGCGGAGGATTAAATGAAGTATTTTAGGCTAATGTGTTTTCCTTGAGTACGGCATGGGCTCGCAACACCACTGAACAGACCTCCGTGGCTGTCAGGCAGTTCGATACCTCTGGGCTCCAAAATGTTATCAACAACCTTGCTATGACTTGGGGGGCTTCTGAGCTATCATTTCTCAGATGACAGGAGCCACTTACGTGACTCAGTTGAGATGGGCGAATTAGTTCAAACGTTCCTAACCAAGAATAGTTAGAAAGCTCAACATATGTGAATTCAGGCAAGGAAACATTGCTGTGTCTCCTCCCCACAGGGAATTCAGAAGGGTTCCATAGGGACAATTCTAAAGGAAATTCTAAATTCTTCCCATGCCCTCCTCTGTAACTGCCTGTTCCTTCTCTATTTTTCCACATAGATATTCTCCCCCTAGTGAATCTTCTCATAAATAAATAAATAAATAAATAAACCAACCAACCAACCAACCAACCAACCAACTTGCTTACTTACCTACCTACCTTTTGGTTCTCTTAATCACCAAAAGTCAAGGAACGTTAACTGTGCCCAAACGCTCAATATGGCAGTGAAAGTCATTATCCTTGGTGACCGAGATCCTACCTTCTCTGGATACCTCCCCAGGTAAACTGAAACTGACCAAAGATACAGAAAAACCAAGTATAGCGACCAAGTGTATTTCCTGCCGGAAGTATGGGATACTTTTTACGATACGAAAACCGTAATACTCAACAGCCTGTGCGAAGAATCTCATCTCAGCCGTAGCTAAATCCAGGGCTAGTTTCACCCTCATGGAGGCACCTTCTGTTTTGAAACTTGAACCGCTGGAACACACATCACATTTTCCGTCTCTTTCCTCCTTCTATTTGAGTCCAGTCCAATGATGTCTGCAATCCGACGTGGCTATCCAACTCGGAGGCCCTCTCGGAAGAACATTCAGTCAAACCTAAGCTCTTTTCATTATCTCGGCCACTTTTCCACCTGACGTTTTCTCTGAACGTCCCTCCACTGCAGTGTGGAGCTAACCCGAAGACTCAAAGGGGCTCACTCCCCCCGTTACTGCCGCTGCTGCTCAGAGGCTGGTGTGCGGGGATGCCAAGGGAAGAGTGACACATGTACCTCCTAGGCTGGCAGAACACTCTCCTCTGAACTCAGCTGTCATCTCTCATGGTTCCCAGAGAGGCAGGCGACCAGATAATTCTGCTCCCGACACAGCGGCAGACTGGCCTCCCACGCAGAGGACCAGGCCCCTTTTGACTTGTCACGGGGGTTAGTATAGCAACACATTCTCAAAATCCGGCTGTTCAAGCTGTAATTCCTTCACTATCCCATGGTTGAGGGGGACGGGAAAGAATCTTCTATCCTCAGGAGATGCATATTTTTGTCTTTTAATGACCTCCCACCTGCTAGTTTCAGGGTAACTTCTTGTTCTAAAAACTCCGCAGGCCAAACTTCCAAGTGTCATTGCCTGTCTATCTTCTATTTCTTGCCTATTTTTACCGAAGACATCTCAAGGTCTCCGAAGGTGAAGGAGACACTTTTCAAGGGATTTTTCATTGAGCGAATTCATTAGGGGACTACAGAGACATATGCCCAGGTTCAAAGAATTCTTTGGCCATCCATACTCTCTGGTAACTTCTACGATCACATCCCATTTAGAGGAGACCTCTCTTTCATCGATAGAGTAACATGAAATCACTTGTGAAATCACCTTGACACTTACCCATGCAATTAAAATTGATCTAAACCTCACTAACATCGTTGTTATCAATTTCAATTAATTTCATAGTAAGCTGGAATACACATCAAGACACGACTGTAGACCCGATGCCTTTAAATACACTGGAAATGGAACAGAAGACACCAGAATAGGAGTCCTCCTTCTCAAATTCAGTTGAAATCTTGTATGGCGAGGGCACACAGAAGAGGCAAGCAGATACTTTGTCTACAAACTCACCGGATAGGCAGATTAAGGCACACATGAAGGACATCAGCAGAGGAACATCAGACCCCAAGAACAGTCCACCCTCGAAGAATCTCATTCAAAGCACTTACTCAAAATATTTCGAATGAAAAATCAGACAATGGCAAGTGTATCTGTGGCTGTAGAACAAGACAAACTTCTAATGATGTAGGTCGGTGCAACCATTTTGGAGGCCGGTTTGGTCCTCCAACATGTGGAGAGGCACACGCCCTACAATCCAGTGGTTTCTCTGTTAGGGATTTGCCCTCCTGAGCCTCTCGCACAGGTGCACACGTGCACAAGGAATGCTCAGAGCAGCACTGGTCGGAATAGCAAATCTTGGGAAACAAACTCCACCCATCAATAACGGACGAGATGAATCGGTCGCGGTAGATTCACACAAGCCTAGGGAAGCAGTCAAGCGGCATCTTCGGGGGATGGGGCCTGGTGCTTCCACTGCTATATGAAAGAACATTCGGTGTCAGTGAGCTAGGGTGTTCACAGATTATTGACACTGTGGTCTGGAGGGGTAGGTTGACTTGTCGGAGGTAAACCAGTTGGTAAAATGGGCCAGAACCAGGTTCTCTTGCCCCCCGGTCCAGAGCTTTCTCTAGTAGATCACATCACCTTCCTACAGGTCAAAAGATAATGTACTTAAACGAACCCAGTACTCCAGCAAGAGTGTTAAACTACCTGTGTTGACTTTGACTTAAGGAGAGCACATCATCCTTCTTGTCTGTCCCTTGGGATCTGAAGCCCCTGCTGACTAGTCTGAGCTTGTGGTCTGTCCATCCTAACTAGAAAGCCTGAATTCGAAGGAACCTGGAGACAGAGATGATGGAGGTAGACACACGGGATACACACGGGAGTCGGAACTCTTGTGTTAAACCCAACATTTCCTTGGAATGCCAGTGCCTCGCTAAGCCCCTTCTGCTTGGCTGTCACGTGGGTAACACCATACTTTCCCAACATACCTCCTTTCACAGGGCTTAATTTTAGACCTGGCCTTGGCCTCTCGCGGGATTATGGGCTGGTTGCCTGGGGCTCCTGCTCATTCACTAGAATGTTGACCGGCTCCTAGTACCTCAGGGGGTGCCGTGGGCTGTAGGAAGTGCCAGGTGAAGTCAGAATTGCGGTGAAACGGGTATCCCTACAGGAAGGACAGACAGAAATGTGGAAGTCCCAGTCATCAGTGGAGAAGAGAGATTGCCTGGTGTGACGGGCAGGCGTGGAGCTCTTCATGTGCATTTATCCATTCTTTGGTTGCTTCGATGACTCTTCGTTCATCCCGTAAACACTTATTGTGTCCCTCCTGGCTATGCCGAGGATACAGCTGCGGATAAATGAGACAGAACCTTCCCGAATGCACGGCGTCAACGGGAGAATAGACAACTATGTAAACGGTTACAATCAAGTGAGATGGAAAGAAGAAGGAGCTGTGGGTAAAGAAGGGGGTCTGTACCAGCTTCAGTAGGGAGGGAGAGCTTCCTAGGGGAACTGGCATTTAAACTGACACCTGCCAGTGGCACCTGGGTGGCTCAGTCGGTTAAGCTTCGGACTTCAGCTCAGGTCATGATTTCGGTCTGTGAGTTCAGGTGAGCTGGAGCCCCACCTCAGGTGAGCCCACCTCCTCTCTCTCTCTCTCTCGTTGTCTCTCTCTCTCTGCCCATCGTGGGATTCTCTCTCTCTCTCTCTCTCTCTCTCTCTCTCTCAAAAAAAATTAAAAAAAATAAACTGACACCTGTCAAACGAGATCTGGATCAGGTAAGGGCACAGAGCACATCCAAAACCTCAGAAGCTTTGGAGGAATCATGGCACCAACCCATAGCTGAAATCAACTATAGCTGAGCCTGGACCACGAGGGGGCAGGTGACAGGAAGTGAGACCAGAAAGGTGGCAAGAGTCAGATGAAGTGAGTTATACGGTTATGGATCCTATACAGGAAACTGGCTGCCACGTGGAAGACAGCAGAGGCTCTGTCCCTCGTCTTTCGGATCATGACCTTTTTCCACTATTAGACTTAATGACATGCTGGACGGGATGTTTCTCATGCCTGTGCATTTCTTTATGCTGTGCGTGTGTTTATTTATTTATACATATATAATTTAGTCTCATTTACATATAATTATATAGGGGAATTATATACAATATAATATAATATAAAAATAAAATATAATAACATTATAATATAGTTATTAATCATACAAGTATTAATGTTATTATATGCTGTAATTAGTATATAACAGCACAATAATGTTAAAAACAGAGCATATATATTAATTATGGATGACTTATATCGCTGTCTCACATTTTCCCCCTTCATATAAATGGTGGTACGCTGTAATAATTCTTCTCCAACTTACTTTTTCACTCGTTATGGTTTGGGGTTCCATCCTGTGAATACACACCTGATTCTTTTTTTTTTTTTTAATTTTCTGCATTTTTTTTCAGGCTTTATGACCTCCCGTCATGAGGAAAAGCAGTATTCGACTGTGAACAAAAGTCGTCAGAAATGTTTAGTTTGCAGGGGCTGAGATTATGACTATACTTACTGGCTTTTCTTTATGATGCCGTTTATTAACTTTTATCTATCACTTCTCACTTAATGAGTCACCAACTGAGGAGAAAAAGCTGAGAACTTGGCTTACATGGGGCTTCTTAGACTTCTTTTTCACTTCCAACGCTTTTCATTTTGTTAAATCTTTGCTATGCTTTACCGTGAATACTCCGTTTAAATCTGACGGAACATATTAAACATAATACCCGATTTGGTGTTAATATTGCTGACCCTGACCCCACGTTGCAATTCCGGTGGCCTCGTCCCATTTTGTTTTAGTATTTCTCTCAAAAGTAACCAATACATGAAGGAAAAAAAATTAAATCTGAGACTTATCACCCTTTTAAAAATGAGAATGTATCTTGCTTATATTTTTTTTAATTTCTGGGGTTTTTTTTATTGAAGAACAGTTTACGCACGATGTTATGTTAGTGTCAGGTGTACCCCTAGTGATTCAGCAATTACGTCCGTTATTTAGTGGCCACGACGATAAGTGGGCTCACCCATCCTCTGTCACCATACAGCGTTACTACGATATTATTGACTAAATGCCCGGTGCTGTACTCTTCACTTCTGGATTATAACTTTTGTTCTTGCTATGAAATCTTCACTCATAGTTTAAATTATCTATTTTATGCTCCTTTATTATGCCTATGTTGTCTCCCAGCGAATGAACCACCTCATTCATTCACTCAAGAGACATTTACTGAGCACTTACTACATACACATACACAACTATTTGCCTTAAAATGCTACTAAGATGGGAACAGTAGAACAATAAACTACACTTCTGCCAACATCATCTCCTCACATGTCATGTTCTCACAATTCATAGGTACCTAATCAATATCATGTCAAACCAATATAAGCCAATTTTTTATCATGGTAAAAACCAGAAAATTTTCTCCTAAGCATTTTTACATGTACCATACAGTCGTGTTAACTATGTGTGCGTTGTTGTGTAACAGATTGCTGGGATGTTTTCCTCTTGCAAAACTGAAATTCTATGTCATGCGAACAACTCCTCCCTTCCTCCCTCCCGTCCCCCCCCCCCCAGCCCCTGACAATGACTCTCTTACCGTCTAAGAATTTGACTACTCTACGTACTTTATTAAGCGGAATATGTAGTATCTGTCCTTTTGTGACCGGCTTATTTCACCTAGCATATTGTCCTCAAAGTTAGTCCATGTTTTCACATATTATGGAATTTAGTTCCTTTATCGACCGTTTATTCTGCCGCACAAAAGTTCTAAAATTTGACAGAGCTCCACAGGTTCTGTTTTTGCTTTTGTTGCATGGGACTTGGGCGTCGCGTACAAGAAATCTTCGTCAAATCTCACGGCCTGAAGCTTTTTCCCTATGTTTTCTTCTCAGTAGTTTCAAGTTTTATGTGTAGCCTTTGATTTGTTTTGAGTTGACTTTTGTGTACGGTGTAAGGGAAGGGTTCAAATTCATTCTCTCGCATGTGGATATCCAGTTTTCCCGACATCATTTGTTGAACAGACTATTCTTTTCCCTTGTCACCCTTGTGGAAGATCATTTGACCACACGCACAACAGTTTATCTCTGTTCTGTCCCATTGGTTCATATGTCCATCATTAGGCCAGTACCATACTGTTTTGTTCACTGTTGTTTTGTAATATGTTTTGAAATCAGGACGCGTGAGTCCTCTAGCTTCGTTTTTCTTAAAATGTTTTTAATGTTTATTCTTGAGAGAGAGGGAGAGAAACAAAGCATGAGTGGGGGAGAGGCAGAGAGAGAGGGAGACACAGAAACCGAAGCAGCTCCAGGCGCTGAGCTGTCAGCACAGAGCCGATGTGGGGCTCAAACTCACAGACTGTGAGATCATGACCTGAGCTGCAGTCGGATGCCCAACCGACTGAGCCACCCAGGTGCCCCTAGCTTTGTATTTCTTTATCAAGGTTATTTTGGTCATTCAGGATCCTTTGAGATTCATATGCATTTTAGCACATTTTTTTTCTATTTCTAAAAAAAAAAAAAAGTCATCAGATCTTGATAGGGATTACAAGTAAAGATATTTTAAGAATATTAAGTTTTCCAATCCAAGAATCCAGGACCACTTTCCATTTATTTGTGTCTTCTTTAATTTCTTTCAGCAATGTTTTGTAGTTTTCATTGTAAAAGTCTTTCACCTCCTTTGTTAAGTGTATTCCTAAGGATTTTTTTTTTTTGATGTTACTGTCAATGGGGTTATTTTCTTAATTCTCCATTCCACATAATAACTGTAACGGTCAATCCCCAGTTGTTCTTTAGAAAGTACCATCTCTGCATTGTTCAAAATATTTTCCAGTTTTATTTATTTATTTATTTATTTCCCCCAAAGGCCTTTGGGGCAACATGTATCTGAGACTCTGCAGACCTGAGAATACCTTTCTGGGCCTGAGATGTGACATATGCTAACTAGGTCACATCTAGGTGTTGAGGTATCGATAATGACAGAAAGAAAATCCGAAACTAACTTGGTTTTAACTCCTCTGAAAGTAAATTGTTCCCCTTCCTGAAGGTCACGGGATTATCTTTTTATCCTTCAAATTTAAAATCTTCCTAAGGGATTTGTCTCGTTTATTTGAATTTATTTTGTCCTCTTGATTTCCAATCTTTGGGTTTTTCCATATTAGTTTTGAAGATAACGTTTTGAATTGGTTGCCTTATTTTTAGAGGGGTGGTGATTACTTTCCGTGGGAGGGACTCTTTTTATTGACAGATTCAATCTTTCTATTTTGACCGTCATGTTGATCATCTTTCTTGTTAAAGTAAAAAGCAATAGCAATCAAAGTACTGAATTCTTATAATATTTTAATATCTCGTTCTGTACATTCTTTTCCATTATTTTTAAACTTCTCTGCTATATCGTGGCGATAACTCTCGAATAGAAATCTGAGAATCTGCCTGACGGCTGATTCTGCAAACTGTTTGCTTTGTTTCTATCTATTCTCTTTCTTTACATTTGAGTGCCTGGGCTCTGTTTCAGGGATAGTGTGCATCCTTCTTTTATTCTCTAGTGGAATAGAAAATCCTTAATTTCAAGTTTTGCTCTCGTCCATGAATTAAGCTCTAATTTGGGGAAGAAGATGGGATATCTATGGTCATCTCTGTGTGCGCGTGTGCGGACTTTCATAATAATCTCAGCGTGTACCTCATCCACCATTTTCCATTGTTGACCCAAAGGACCCAAGTGAAAAACATTATGAATATTCAACTTTGTTTGGTCTGTGTTTCCCTAGTACAATAAAGCAGGTGGCAGTCATATACCATGAACAGATCTTGCAAGCCGTACTGGCACAGAGCTCTGTTGTTTCATTAGCGAAACACAAAACTTAACATTATTTCCGTGGCTGTACAGGGAGCTGGAAGAACTCATTCTACTCTCCACGCTGCTGGGTCCTTGGCCTTACTCGTTGAGGCCACACTGGACGTAGTTTACTGTGGTGGAAGGTCCTTGTGTTTTGGCTTGGAAGCTGTTATGCCAGACTTTCTCATGGAGGGATTTACTCCCTGTCTATACCTATGTCATGGTAATTTCAGTAACATGTCAGTATACTCTGAAAGCCCCTCCGATTCCTGTTAGTTTCATAAGGGGGGTGAAGCATTCATTTTACAAGGGAGGGAGCGTTGTTATGATCCCTCCACTACCACCATATTTTCCTACGTTCTTGTCATCAACTTTCCTTTTTCCCCGCTGTGCTAATTTCCTGTGGTTACCATGATGAATTAAAAACTTGGTGACTTGAAACAATGCAAATGGACTCTCTCGCAGTTCTGGAGGCGAAACATCCAAACGTAGTATCTGAGCCAAAATCGTGGTGTTGGGCAGACCACTCTCCTTGTGGAGGCTCAGGAAGGGGGTGGGATCTGTTCCTTGCCTCTTTCAGCTTCCGTTGGCTGCTGGCTTTCTTTGGCCTGTGGTCACGGCCCTCCAGCCTTCAAGGCCAGCACGTTCAAATCTCTCTGCTCTGTCTGCACATGGCCTGCTCCCCTGTTTGTGTTTATCCCCCTCTGCCTTTTCCTTATAAGGATGCTCATGTTGGCATTTAGAGCCCATTGGGTAATCCAGGATAGTCTCTTCATCTCACAATTTTTAATTTGATTACACAGGCAACCCCTCCCCCTATACACACACACACACACACACACACACACACACACACACAAAAGACCTTCCCCAAATCAGGTGACATTTGCAGGTTCTTTCTAATGCAAATCGCCAACTGGTTTCAGAAAAGATGTGGGTCCAGGAAAACGACTCCTCCCAAGAACTAAAGCACAGGATCTAATGAATAGATAAGCCACAAGTCCATCTTCATGAGAATTATTTTATCAGTATTTCTTATGTGCATTCAGCTGGTGAATGTAAATGCTTATTTTTTTCTCGTTTAATTTTCCCAGTGACCTTATGAGGTTGGCACTGTTCTTGTGCTACTGTTACAAACCCCGAGACACAGACAGCTTAATCAGCTTCCCTAAAATGATAGAGTCAGAACTTGAATCTAGATTTAAGACGTGTTTTAAGAAGTCACAAAAACTGTCAACGTCTCCTTCCAGTAAGGAGTCGGGTGGGGCGTCAATGTGTTTCTAAAGACCAGTGGCAGGAGACCAGTCCCGAAGGAAGAGGAAGGCTGGAGAGCGGAGCGTGAAAAGGAAGACACAATTGGCCAAACCAAAGCAGGAGAAACTTCTCCAAGATTGGGAGGAGAACTTCTACCGTCCTACCTGGCAACTTGGAGGACTTGAGAGATGAATGAGTTGGAGTCACGGGTAGGTCATGGGGCCCAGGCATTGGGACTCCTAGACTCATCAAGGAGCCTGTTGGAGGTATAACATATGCCGGTGGACAGGCCCTCATGCAGGGGACTCTCTGTGCCTAGAAAATGTCCATGTCGGGGCGCCTGGGTGGCTCAATCGGTTAAACATCCAGCTCTTGACTTCAGCTCAGGTCACGATCTCACAGTTCAATGAGATCAAGCCGCGTGTCAGGCTCTGTGCTCAAATATAAAGAAGAAATAAATAAATAAATAAAACTTCGAGTTCTGGTGATGACGGAGATCTAATGTCTCAACCTCGTGCCTGCCAAAGAGCTCAGGGTAAGACGGATTCGGGGAGAGTAAGGCACTTCTCCGCTTCTCGCATTCAAATGTGACAGTGGGAAAATTGCGGTCCCCTCAGCCTGAAGCTCGGCTCTTCACAGTCGGCCACAGGGCTGGATGTCAAGATGGGGACATTTGAGACGGGCCAGAGCCTGTGTTATTACGGCCATTGTCAGTGAGGGCGGACTTAGGCTTGGATTCACCTAGAAGAATGGAACTTAGTGGAGCCCATCTGTGCAGTTCACTCTCGTGCCACCATCATTTCTGAAATCCACTCGTCATACTTTGTAATTAGTTTATTAATGGCAATTAATAATGCCAATTATGGCAATAATATAATATAATATATTAATATATTATATATTATATTATAATAATATAATATATAATATAATTAATTATTGGCATAATTAATATGCCAATAATGGCAATTATTATATTAATATATTATATTATATTATATATTATAATATAATAATATAATATAATAATATAATTAATTATTGGCATAATTAATATGCCAATAATAGCAATTATTATATTAATATATTATATTATATATTATAATACAATAATATAATATAATAATATAATTAATTATTGGCATAATTAATATGCCAATAATGGCAATTAATGTATTATTTATTCCTGGCAAGGAAATATGCACCAGGTTATTTTCTGCATCTCTGAAAACAATAACGTTTGCACTTTAAAAAATTCAAACAAGTATTACTTGTTTGCTGGCTTTTTTTTTTTTATTCGTGTGGTCCTGTGATCCTCATGGCCGTTGTGAGTGACACATTTTCCCGAAACTCGAGGCTGTCGTGGGGGATGAATTCTCTTATCTCTACAGAACTTCGACTGCTTCTCATGTGTCTAGTAATTCCACGACTTATTATATTTTTGGTCTTTAGACCCCAGTGGCCATTTAAGTGCTAGAGCAGCAAGAGATAAAACCTTTTTTTACCAATAAAATACTTTACAATGAACCCATGGTCACTACCGTCATATTCGCTGCTGCTTTGCCCTTTTTGCCTACTCCTGAGAGTTGTCCTATAAAAATCCCGGGTCTGAAAGAAACATCTAGAAAACTCGATTATGCCCAAACAAAAGAAGCCATCATTTTTAAGGCTGCTAAAGTGTATTTGGCATTTCCAAATGAACCTCCTTTATCTCAATAAGCAACAATTACTCCAAGTTCTTATTTTAATTCCACAGCTACTTTAGAGGCAGCCGAAAGACTGCCTCTAAAACTGGAAATAAGTTTCCCATGTTGAGGTCTCTATGAAATATTTCCTCCTTAGCTTCAATAGCCTATTTTCTGAGACAGAGATTGAGTGACAGCTTAAAAGAGTGCGGATTATAAACCCATTTAAGAGTGTTGCATTTTTTAAATTTGTCACAAATGGAAGGAAAAACCAGGGCGACACAGGCAAGGCTCAAGTGCCAACATGTGTCTTTCTGTTTATTCATTATTCAAGGGTCAGACCCTCAACCAGGGCCAGAGAGAAATGACAAAAATAAATACATATCTGTGCAACAATCTGCAATTTAAAATAATGGAAAGCAAGATTCCTATTCATTTTTATGGCACAAACCTGACATCACTTCACTCCAATTTTCTATAATGGAACCAGCTGGGCTCTGGGAGGGAACTAGTAATAGGTTTTAATGGATAAAATCTGCCATTGAAACTGGCCATTTTCTAGAACGATCTCAGTGCTTGGCACCCGGCCCATCATACAGCATCATGCCTTCTGCAGCCCTGGGCCAGCTCACGGAACCGGAGGGGTGTGCGTGCAGGGCTGCTGAACTTGGAGAAGCCTCTCGTCTCTCCATTAAGGGAGCGTCCCAAGCCCCAGCCCGGGTTCCATTGACCCAGCTGGACAGACCACTGGGGAAGAATCAGGGAAATGTCATTGTCTTCGATCAAGGCTTGCAAAAGCCATAGCAACAAGGTTAGGGGGAGAGGCAGAGGGGCCCAGACCGGGTGAAGGCAGTACATTCCCCATTTCAAGGCCGAGCCCTTGAACGGACGGCCGGTTCCGTTTGGAACAACTGGGTTTTACTGGCTCTGGGTTAATAACAAGTGTTTTTCCCTCTCGCCTCCCCTCTCATTCCGTTAAACCATTCCTTCTCTCCTCCTATTCAGCTCTCAAGCTGCTGTTAACATATGAAAATAGCATGCAAAGAATGGAATGGGCCGCCTGCCACGGAGATAAAAATGGGATGTTCATTCTAATTTATTTCATGGCATCACGCCTCCTCGCTGCCTCTGTTTTCTTTGCTAGGCAGCTTGATTGCCTCTTTGAGAGTATGACTGGTCTGGCCCTCAGCCTTGTATTTGAGCCATGGTGGAGGTTAAACAGGTAACCAGCCTTTGGAGGTCTGACACAAATCTGAATAGCCACCTGGACAGGTTTCTGTGGGCACAGGAGAATTAGGTGCGCGCGCGCGCTCTCTCTCTCTCTCTCTCTTTTAACTAGTAGCAGATTTTCGGCTATATGATCTCTAATGTTCATTTTGGTGAAATGCTGCCGGCTCTAAAAATAAATGATGTTTTCAAATAATGTCTACTCACTTTGCCTAAAGCATGTTCCACAACTTCTGTTCTGACTGCCTCGTGGCAATGGTCCCGAAGCGCGGGTACACGATTTACAAGCACATTTGCAATGCCTGTCAGAGTACCAGGCGTGACCCGATCAGAAAATGGGGATGCACTCGGTATGGTCGCTTCCTCAGCACTCACGTGTCTTTGTTGACATTCCCTGACTTTGTGACCGCATGCCTTTTTCACGCGCTGCCTCCCTGAGATGGCTGTGCTCTCGCCACCAAGGTGTGTGACCATACAGAACAACAGCAGAGAGGAAACTCGGTTGAGTAGACATTATCTTGACTGGGGGCGCCTGGGTGGCTCAGTCAGTTAAGTGTCCAACGTCGACTCAGGTTATCATCTCGAGGTCTGTGGGTTCAAGTCCCGCGTTGGGTTCTGTGCTGACAGCTCGGAGCCTGGAGCCTGCTTCCGGTTCTCCCTCCCTTTCTGCCCCTCCCCCACTTTCTTTCTCTCTGTCTCTCTCTCTCTCTATCTCTCTGTCTCTTCCAAAACTAAGTGAACGTTTAAAAAAAATGTTTTTAATCGTTATCTTGACCACTAAATAGGAAAGTCTAAATTCTGATCCAGGGTCAACGGCCTCTGATTTGCAGTTGGCCCAGAACACGACTGCCATTGTTTCCTTCCGCAGCTTTCTTGTCCAACTCAAAGTGCAGCGTGTCTCCCGCCTCCCCAGAGCCTCCCTTCCCGTCACTGCCCATCACGCACACTGCATCCCAACCCCGTCCGACTACTGACCTTGTCTGTTCTTCCAGGTCTTCTTCCAGTTACCAACTCCTAGCGAATTTCTGCTCTTTCTTCAAGGTGTTGTTCACCTGCTCCCAGCAGGGCTGCTTTCTCTGTTCTACTACGTGCTTATACTTCCAACCGTCAACTGTCCACACTCCCACCTCGTGAGCACCTCAAAGGCCAATCTCCAACGGGGAGAATAGAGTCGGACGTGTCGAAGGTGTTTCGAAGGCGTTCGTCATATGACTTGGGGGAAAACTCATGGAAAGGAAAAGATCCCTAAAACCCCAACAGGAAGGGCATTTTCTTTTTCCTCCAGATGTTCCAGAAACACGGGAACCGCGGCTTCCTTTCCAACTCTGCACTGATTGTTGTTCTCTGACTTTAGATCTTTCTAGCACAGCCAGCTCTGCTGAACATAATGAAGGGGGATAACAATGACATGAATAATGATAAAAAAGATGCTTCAAAGATCATTTATCTCTGATATTCCGAACAACGTATTTTAAAGCCGTGTTCCTTTCCAACATCACGTAGGGGAGAGATGTTGCAGAAAGCACTCTGAACTTTAATAGAAGAGATAAAATGGCTCCTTCTTGCTTTGTTAACCATTTGGTTTATGATTGTGGCCAAGTCCTTCTCTGCCAGCCTTAGTTTCTTACCCTCAAGGTGGGATCCTTTCCATGTTCAACTAGCGTTGTTCTCAGTAAGAGCGTGAATATGTCCCCCCTTTGAATCGGGAGTGCAAGAACTCTAGGACCTCTGGAAGATTTAAGGTAGTGTTTGCTGGTGGACCTTCTCAGCCAGACGACAGGGTCTCTGAGAATCTTGCTGTCCCATAACAACCCGAGAAGCCCAAAGTAGGGAGAAGCTTGTGTCAAAGAGAATCATGGATGGGGCTTCGGCGACCACAGCAGGATTCACAGGAAACACACAAGGTTTAGGGGCGCGTGGGTGGCTCTGTCAGTTAAGAGTCCGACTCTTGATCTCGGCTCAGGTCACGAGCTCACGGTTTCGTGAGTTCGAGCCCCACGTCAGGCTCTGCGCTGACCGCGTGGAGCCCGCCTGGGCTTCTCTCTCGCCTCTGTCTCTGCCCCTCCCCGACTTGCGCTGTATGTCTCTCTGAAAATAAATACATAAAAATTAAAAAATTTGGAAAAGGGGCGCCTGGGTGGCTCAGTCGGTTGAGCATCCAACTTCGGCTCAGGTCATGATCTCACAGCTCGTGGGTTCGTGCCCCGCGTCGGGCTCTGCGCTGCCAGCTCGGAGCCTGGAACCTGCTTCGGATTCTGTGTCTCCCTCTCTCTCTGCCCCTTCCCCACTCATGCTCTGTCTCTCTCTCTCTCCTTCAAAAATAAATTAAAAAACAGTAAAAAAAAATTTTTTTTTAAAGCGCAAAGTAGCAAGAGTCCTCTGGGTGCCCAACCCTACATATTGGCCTAAAATAGGATGAGAAAGCTACTTAGCTGTAAGCGTGAGCCCTGTATTTATGCAAAAGACAGAATGACCCTGAGCACAGAGCCCAGAGCGGAGGAAAGTTGTAGAGTAGGGAACCTCTCAGACGCAGAACTGGACCCTAACCAAGGGACATTTCCCATCCCCAGGGCTGGGGAGCTCACTATGTGTGCCTGACTTCATGAACAGTTGTGTCTGTTATGGTTATTCTGTTCTTGTCTCGCTGTTTACGTTGGGCGTATTTGTGTGAGGCGAGGCACTTGGCTGGGCTTGTTTTTGGTGGTGGTGTTAGTGTTTTGGTTTCCAAAGCAAGAGGAAACTTACCTGAGTAGTTTCATCCACATCTAGCCACAGCCAGACCCGGCTTTAAATCCTGGCTTTGGGTCAAACAGCCTGAGGCACTGTTTGAATGACACTGAAGATCTTTGGGTTGGGCAGATAATATTTGCACATGGGAGGCACATACATCGCTGTGGCTACAGGGCAGGCTGGGAGGTTGTCTCCAAACATGGCCACAAATGACTCCTCTTATGTTCCGCTTTTGTATGTACATGGAACTCTTCCCGTTGACAGGTGGATTCTGCCTCTTGAAGCTTGGCTAGGCTTTGATTTGTTTTAATCAGCAGAAGGCAGCGGAAGTAATGCTCTGGCAATTCTGACTCGAACTCTTCAGAGTTTTGGTAGCTTCACCTTTCACTTTTTTGAACCAGCACGTAAGGTCCCAGCCACGCTGATGGAGAGAGAGGGCCCGCTGACCTCCAGACATTACAGTCTTCCTAGGTGACCTACCTGCATGAGCTCTAAGACCCCTATCAACTCCTACGTGAGCATGTGAATGAGGTTACTATGGACATTCTAGCCCCAGTCAATCTCTTAAATGAATGCAAATGAATATGTGACTTCAGCCAGCAGTGCATGGGGCAGGTGAAATGTCCAGCTGAGCCACTAAATTGTGGGAAATAATAAAGCATCGTTGGTTCGGGCCATTGAACGCGGGGGCCCTTTGTTACACAGCAACGCACACACTCTTAACAACCGGTCATCCATAATTAAAAATATATCGTCTGCTCAGATTCACCACAAGTGGTTTAGGTGAGCAGTCCAGAAGTAGAAAGGATGCAGGTTTCCTGCTCGGTACTAAACACAAGTTGTAGATATTTTCCCATGAATGAGTCAGAGTTAACTGTAGTTTATTTTTGACCCTTACTTATCTCTGTCCTATTCTGTATTTATGTTCAGCTACGACATCTAACTGGAAATGGGAACACCGAGCCCATTACCTGCTACTCAACCTGTGTGGAGCAAAATACTAATCTGAGGAGTCTTAGAGCCCAGGAACAATCAAAAGAGGGCTCCTCAAGAGGAGTAGAAGGTCCAGAGAGAAGCGGAGAGAAGTCCGTGTTTGCCGAGCAAGCTAGTGGCATTTGAGACAGACTGAATGAACGACCAGATGTTTTCATCCCAGCAACTTGGCGGAAAAGAGAGAGCACCTTAGTTCTCGTGCCTATGAAGGGCACCTGGAAAAAACAAAACGAAACAAAACAACACAACACATTACTTCTTTCACGTTTGGTGGACCCCTTACTCTGCTCATGTGAAATACCAGGAAACCTCATAATGAACTAGATTTGAAACAGTGCCGTATTTACCACGAAGTAGACCCCATCTGAACATGAATTCCACACAAGAAGGTTTGGTTACGAAATGTTTCTGAGATTTTTATTATAACACGCTCTCACCTGGGTAGTACTACCAAAATTCCTGAATTCAGGAGACGGTAAACAGGTAAAGAGGAAGCATTATTGCATCAAATGAGATTCAAAAGACATACCGTATACAATATACAATATGGCGTATCTCAATGACCAAAAGACAATTTACGTATATCTATAATATATATTTATAAATATAAATTTATTTATACTTATATATATATATATTTATATTTATATATATAATAAATATATAAATATTTGTTCTATGTTTATGTATGTTTATATAGGTAAGACGATTTTATATATATAACATACAACATATATTATATATTATATATGTGTATATATATATATATATATATGTATATATGGAGCCCCTTTCTCCCCTCTCCTGAGGTGTAACTCTAGCCTTTTGACAAAGTTTATAACCGAGCTCTTGCTGTTGAGACGCATTTGAGAAATCGCTCCACTTCTGGGTTTCCGTGGAGACCACTTCCCAACTTGTGACTGAAGGTAACCCCTGTCGACCGTGGTTGGGGGTAGTTATCAAGCTGTCGCTGGCAATTTTCCCCCTCATTTACTAGAAGCAACATTCCAGAGAGGAAACAGCGGGATGACATGGTGAGAACACGGTCTCACGTAGAGGCCACCATCGGGGGAAGACTTCTACCGCCGGCTGCAAGCTCCTGGTCCCAGCGGAGTTTGGCTGGGGGTACAGAGAGTGGGGAAAATAGGTCTGGACTTGCGGGCAGACTAAGATTTCGGCCCCTTTCCTGCCGGCTGGAAGAACTTGGGTAAGAGGTGCGTCTGTTCCCTTCTTCCTTTCTTATGAATACAGAATAACTGATTTTGCCCTGCCTACTTTGAAAGATTCTTACAACAATCAAATGAGAAAATAGAGACAAATACACCTTGTAAACTGGGAAGGGTTATATGGATACGAGGCTTAAGAGAGCTAGAGGATAAAAAAAAAATGACAGGGTGATTCATGGTGTTTTCCAGGTCAAAATTCAGGGATGCCCACGCGGAGTCTAGTACTGACGTGAGTGAACTTGCTAGAAGTTGCTTCCGTCCACAGAAATTGCTGTGATAGTTTAAACTGTGCAAAGGACAGATCTAACTTATATATATTTTATGAAAACACAGGCACTGCCTGTATTTTGTTTTATTTTTTTATGAATGTAATGTGTTGTCACACGGGCTTCTATACCACACCCAGTGCTCATCCCAACAAGTGTCCTCCTCAATGCCCATCACCCATTTACAGCTAAAATTTGGCAAGTGATCTAGGAGACATAATCTTCCAACTGAATAAGGTCTTGTTTTGAAAACAGAGGCTTTGTACGTTTAATGGCTTTCCATTCTCACACTCTGTGGGCCGGAAGAACTGGATATCGGACTTGCAGACAGCTTACAGCTGCTTTTTTCTTGTTTTCTTGTTTTGTTTTTTTTTTGTAAATTCAGCAAGCTCACTCCATCCCCAAGCCCTTTTCTATCACCAAGAAAATGAGATGTGTCAGTGTTTCACTTAAAACCGATTCCAAAGGATAACCCCTGAATCGGGAAAAACAAAAGTCGAACAACGAATGGTTTTGTTTACATAAGGTCAATTAAATAATTCAGGGGCGCCTGGGTGGCTCAGTCGGTTAAGCATCCGACTTCAGCTCAGGTCAGGATCTCACGGTCCGTGAGTTCGAGCCCCGCGTTGGGCTCTGGGCTGATGACGGCCCAGAGCCTGGAGCCTGCTTCCGATTCTGTGTCTCCCTCTCTCTCTGACCCTCCCCCGTTCATGCTCTGTCTCTCTCTGTCTCAAAAATAAATAAACGTTAAAAAAAAAAACTTAAAAATAATTCAATGACATCTAATTAAACAGACACCCATGAGGTGACCATTCTACCCCAGATAATGTGAGAGGTGCTGGAGAAACCAACCAACCACCCGACAAATTAAGTCATGAATTTATTTCCAAGAAACCCGACAGTTCGGTAAGTAATTACAATTTAGTGTTATTAGCACAGTAACATAACCACCACATACAGGAGGTAAAAATAACTAAAGAACTCATTGGGTTTCTGGCTTGGGCAAGAAAGAGTCCTGGGTGGAATACATTTCAGGTTTGTATTAAAGGATCGTATAGAATATGGCAGTTGTGCAAGGTCAGGAAAGATAGACACATAGAATAAGGCCAAGGGAATAGCTTGTTCACGGACATAGCCTCATTGTCTCGCAAAGCGCAGTTGGAGAGCTACAGGGTGTCTGATCTTGCTAATGAACAGGAAAGGCATGGAACACTGGTGGCTGGGACTGGAGAAGTAGTGAGGAACCGAATGATGGAGGCCCTTGTATGCCATGCTAAGCCACTTGGACTTCATCTCCTAGATCTGTAGCATCCAGCATGGACAACCCAAGCCATATATGGCTATCTCAAATTCAATTTAACTTAGTTAAAATGTTTACAAATTAATTCAGTTTCCCATTCTTACCAGCCACTCTTGATGGGCTCAATAGCTCCACATGGCTAGTGGGCGCCATATTGAAAAGCTCATTTACAGAACACTTTCATCATTGTTGTTTATGGCACGGTGCTGACATAGATAGTTGGGAGCCTTTGAAGGGATTTAAACGGGAGCGTGCTATGTTAATATTTGCATTTTAGAGAAATAGCTTTGACAGGAAGATAACTTGGGGAGGAAGAAGAAAAAATAGTATGCTGGGACACGTGGGTGGCTCAGTCAGTTAAGCATCCAACTCTTGATTTCCAATCAGGTCCTGATTTCGCGGTTCGTGAGATTGAGTCCCACCTCAGGCTCTGTGAGATCGAGTCCCACCTCAGGCTCTGTGCTAACAGTGTGGAGCCTGCATGGGATTCTCTCTCTCCCTCTCTGTCTCTGTCCCTCCCCTGCTTGCACTCTCTCTCTCCCGCTCTCAAAATAAAGAAAGAAATTTTAAAGCCATTCAGATGGCTGCTGAATGAATAAATATGTGTGCGTGATGAAGGGCTCAGCTAACTTTGTTTATATACGGAAAGTGGATTGGGTTTGCTGAAAATAATAGGATAAGAACCAACCAAACCGGTTCCATGGCCCCATGTAGACCATGAAGTTGACAGCCTGAAATTTTCATTTTCAAGCAATATCTTTGACATTTCCGAAACCACAGGTATATTTATCTTCACATCAAAGCACTAAATCATCTTGATAAATCTTTAAGAGGCTGAGAGGCAAGTTTAGACAATGAAGTTCTCATGAAAATCTTGTGAGGAAGCGTGGCTCGACATTTCCAGTGTTCTGATCTTTCAGCAATGCCTGCCAGTGTTATGGAAATAAGCCCAAGCCTAACATTTTCCCACTGTGCCTTCTGATTGAACAGATCAGCTACAGTCCATTTGATGAGTGGTCCAGTTAGTCAAAGGGATAGTTGCGGTTTCTGTCAATTGAACCACAGATGGAGGTTAGGTCACTTTGTTGAAAACCAGGGTCAGAAGGGGGACGTGGTGAAAAGCTAAATGAGTAAAATTGGAGAGAGAGTAGCTTTAGTAATTTTCTTCCTGGCAAACTTGTAAAGTTGGGATATTAAGTCTCCTAACGAACCACCCCTGGCCCCCTCCTCTCAACATTTTTCTTCTCTTATTTTTTTTCGAAACATCCCCACTATTAACTACATACACAACTACTAATAATGATCATGGCTATCGTCTATTGACACATATGATGTGCCATCCGTGTGTTACATTCTTCTGAACATTATTTCTCTATGTCACTTCGGCTATGAGTGACGGATTCAGGTCTCAAACCAAGCTCTGACTCCAAAACTAACTAACTATCTAACTGTTCCCTGTTTCCCCTTCTCTGGAGAATGATGTGGGACCCATTGGGTCCTCCATTAAGGAAATACTGGCAGAGCTTGGCATTCAGCTGTCATTTCCATAGTCATAGAAATGGCTTTCTCCCCCCCTCAATGAGTCCTACAAGAAACAGAAAAACTGGCCTGCAGTGGTGAAGAGAAGAGATGCTAATTTGGCTCTTGCAACTCTGAGAGAGCTTTTCCTGTCCTTCCACCAGGATTAAGTGGATTCAGTAGGACAAGACCAATCCAGGAAAGTGGTTAAAAAAAAATAGTAATAATTAATTAATTAATTAATTAATTAAAATATGTCAATCCAGAATGAGGCACGGAGTTCAGTCCAAGGCTTTGGGGGTCAAGAAGGAAGCTGGAAACCCACAAATTCAATAGTACCAGGATAGGGAGTTTCAACTACCTCAGTCTTCAGGACATTAATGGTCATTCAAGACAATGGTCTCACTCCACCCCACCCCCAAAAATCTACGAGCAATAGATCGTAAACATCTACTAAGCATGAAACACATGCAAACCCACAAGATGTTAACAACATACTATGTTATGCCATCCAAAGTAGCTAGAATGATTTCGGAAAAACAAAAGTTTAACGGGGGTATGCCGACGTGGGCAATTGCATACATTACTGACAGGGGGTAACTATGAATCATCTGCTAAGAAAGCACTTTGGCAATGTTTGAAAAGGTTAATGTGATTTTTTTCACCCAAAATGCTTTCTCCAGAAATATATTCTAAAGGATGCATTCAAATACAAATAGACAGAAAGCAAAACGGACATCAGGAGAGAGATGGAGAAGGAAATTCTAGAGTGTTCATGGCACTGAAATTTTTTGCAGTCAGTAAAAACAGAGTCCACCAATATAAAAGTGTGCATTAATAAAGACTGCAGGGTAAAAACAAGAGGAGGAAGGAACTGGCTGGCTCAGTCTTCGTCTCAGGGTTGTGAGTTCAAGCCCCATGTTGGGCATAAAATTACTTAAAAACTTAAATAAGGTTAAAAAATTTTTAAAAATATAGAGACTGCAGGAGAATATAATAAAATGCCATTTGTGGATGGCTCTAGGTGGTGAGACTGCAAATGCTTTATTCCTCTTGTATTTTCTATAATTCCTCAGTTTTTGGCAAAAGACTATACTTAAACTGGCGTAGACTAAAGCACTAGTGTGATATGGTGGAAAGATCGCTGGGCTTTGGAGTCTGACTTCCTAAGTTCAAATACTAGCTCCATACTCATTAACCAGGTGACTTGGAGCCATTTGCTTCACCTTTCTGTGTATAAGCTCTCTCATCTATTAAATGGGATGCCCATACATACCTCACGGCGGTTGAGTTAATACCTATAAAATGCATCTTGAACAATGCCTGGCATGTGGTAGAATTACATAGCACTAGGAATTATTGTTGTCCATATTAATATTGTGGTGAAGGAAGAATGTCAGTCACATTACATATATACGTTAGTTGCATGACGTTCATTTCAGCCAGCTATCAATCCTTGCCGAAACTCAAGTTTTTCATTTGTAGAATGAGTATAATAATGCCAATATTGTATTTTTATGAAGATTAATGATTGTGTATAATATCCCTATATAATATACATAGTATTATAATATAATATAATACTATCTATTATAATATATATTATATATAATACTATAATATATAATATGTTACTGTATATTATATATAACATAAATAATACATTATAGTATTATACTATATATATTATATATACTATACAATCTATATTATGTTATACATGGTATACTATATATAGTATACTATAGTATACTATGTATATATATATTATATATAGAATAGTATATAGTATAATATATACTATATATAGTATAGCATATAGTATAATGTATACTATATATAGTATACTATAGTATACTATAGTATAATATAGTACAATATATATATTGTATATATATAGTATACTATAGTACACTATATATAGTATATATTATACTATATTATATACTATATATAGTATATATTATACTATATACTATACTATATATACTATATAGTACACTATATATTGTATATTATATATAGTATATTGTAATATATAGTAATTGTAAATATAATTGTAATATAGATTGCATATATATACATACTATGTATACTATAGTATATACTATATATAGTATACTAGTATACTATATATAGTGTGTATATATACATATATATACTATATACATAGTATATACTATAGTATATACTATACTATGTATATAGTATATATATGCTATATATATACATATATACTATACCTAAGATAATACTATATTATTAATACTATAATATAAATGGTTGTTTGCAAAGATGAATCATTATATATAGCCATATATAATGTGCATAAACTTAGTGAATATATACATATTTTAAATACTTATTATATGTACTTAGTAGAAGCAAAATATAGAGCTGTTTATGTATATAATATAAGCTAAATAAATAATATCTGCTGTTAAGTTGAAAAGCGGAAGAGCATGTTGTACGGAAAAGCATGGGTGTAGGGAATGTTCGAGGGTCATCATTCGGTTGTAATATCTCATTTGTGTTCTGTAGTGTTTTCTAATGAACAGACTTCTTTACTTAATTCTGTGCTAAGAGTGCACAGGACATTGTGTGAGGAGAGGAAACTCTACCCGTTTCAATATCACACTAAATATTCCCAAATGTCCAATATATAAGTCCCATGGAGTAATGACAAAAGTCCTAGTGTCTCCCTCTGAGGCAGAATCAGCTCAGAGATGAGTCCTTTGAAGGTACAGTCTGATGATAAACAGGTAAGGGATCAATGATGTCAGGATATCTGTGGTTTAAGGAGGGCTGTTTCAGAGCTGCCGAGAAAGGTGCTGAGCAAGGTAGGTCCCTGGGGAGTGGAAGATAGGGGTGTGTGTGTGTGTGTGTGTGTGTGTGTGTTGGGGGACCCTTCCCTAACACCATCTCCTTCCAAATCTCATGGTCTGTGCTCTGGTCTTCTGGATCCTTACCTGACTTCTCACAGTGGAGGCCCCTTGGAATCACATCTCACAGAGAAGATCTGAGAAGCGCTTATGGCTGTCCCCAAGGGGCCTCAGCTCAACTGTGACTTCCCAGGTAGACTGTCCGGGGCTGTCCAGGGCAGGGCGCTCACCCTTGTCTCTTCTGACCTGAATGGCAGTGACTGCATTAGCATCAGGTCTCTGCGCCCTGGGTGTTCGGGTCTAAGCCACTGGCGCAGATTAGATACAAATTGTCCTCCTCAATGAAAGAGTTCCATACTCAGATGAAAGCTGTTGATTTCCAATCTACTCTCCAAATGACCCTATCATTAGGGCAAATTAAGTAATTTCCTTCAATTTTAACTTTTGGATTTGGGCCTGAGTTTCTATGGTCAGGCCATACCATTAAGAGTTGTTTAATTAGTTGAAAGGAAGGAAGGAAGGAAGGAAGGAAGGAAGGAAGGAAGGAAGGAAGGAAAAGGAAAAGAGTTGCTATAAACTAAGGCATTTATTTGGGATTCTAAGATCACCTTGCTTCTCCTGTCCCCTACAAGCTCTTATCAAGAATGTGTTAAGGAATTTAACATCTGATTCTTACTGGTGAGTCAGGAAAATCATTAACAGTCAATTGTAACCACCGCCTCCAGTCTGGAAATACCACCGAGTCTCCTCTTCAGAATTTATTATACTCTGAAAAGATGTCCTGTATCAGCCTCTGCCTTAAAAATACCATTTCTCCCCCAAATGTGTAGCACATCATAGGCAAGGGATGTTTC
Organism: Panthera leo; assembly: GCF_018350215.1. Classification (NCBI taxonomy): domain Eukaryota; kingdom Metazoa; phylum Chordata; class Mammalia; order Carnivora; family Felidae; genus Panthera; species Panthera leo. The sequence goes on along the minus strand of NC_056694.1, from coordinate 11,588,935 downwards.
CTAAATACACAGTGAACCTTTATAAATCAACATAAACAGGGGCACATGGGTGGATCTGTCAGTTAAGACTCTGACCTCGGCTCAGGTCATGATGTCACTGTTCCTGGGTTCAAGCCCCACATCAGGCTCTGTGCCAACAGCTCAGAGCCTGGAGCCTGCTTCTGATTCTGTGTGTGTGTGTCTCTTTCTGCCCCTCTCCTGCTCATTCTCTCGCTCTCCCTCGCTTGCTCTCTCAAAAATAAACAAAACATTAAATTTTTTTTAAATAAATAAATTGTGCTCCTGGGTGGCTCAGTCGGTTGAGCATCCAACTTCAGCCCTAGTCATGATCTCACGGTTTGTAAGTTCAAGCCCTGCATCGGGCTCTGTGCTGATAGCTCAGAGTCTGGAGCCTGCTTCGGATTCTGTGTCTCCTTCTCTCTCTGCCTCTCTCTCTCTCTCTCTCTCTCCTTCAAAATAAATATTAAAAAATTTTAAAATAAAGAAAGAAATCAACACCAGCAAAAATCAGTCAACAGTTTCAGTTGGCAAGGGCAAAAATCTTGTTCGTTTTGGTAACCAGCGCCCTCCTGCTTCCCAGAGAACATGCCTGGCATGGTGCTCGAAGACATCTAAAGGAAAAAATGGGTAAACAACATGAATAAGACAAAGGACATACAAATATGCTTAACCTCACTAATAAATAAAGACACACACATTGGAATACAATACAACTTTGACCTTGACACAAAAATGAAAAAGGCTAATAACACCCTGTGCTGGTGGAGGGGCGCGGAAAACAGGCACTTTCAAACGTTGTCGGCCGGGGGTTTAAAATGATGAAATTCTTAGGGGGAAATCTGTGTAAAATTTCTACTGAATACTGAAGCATCCTACCTTTGACCCAGCAATGCCACTTCTCTGATTTCAGTCCACAGACAAACCATTCTCACACGACGATGTGTGCGTAAGGACGGTCTTTTCGGGAATATTGGTAAGAGTGAAATATGGGAGAACACACTGGCAAGCATTTTTATAGCCACAGACAATAGCGGCTGAGCACTTCCTTCATGTTCATCTCCTTAGTATGGGTTTCAAAGGTAGTATCTCATTTAATCTGCTCAATACATTTAGGAAATTGATTCTATTAATATTCTTTAGGCTCGGATCAAAACAGACTCAAAGGCAGATGTTGAACCAGGAAAAGCGTAGGGCTCTATTTTTCTTCCTCTTCTCTCTTTTAATACCTAGTGCAACATGATGTTCTAGAGGCTTTACTCCGTTGGCAATTTTTTTTTAACTTTTATTTATTTTTGACAGGGGGGTGGCAGAGCATGAATGGGGGAGGAGCAAAGAGAGAGGGAGACACAGAATCCGAAGCAGGTTCCAGGCTCCAAGTTGTTAGCACAGAGCCTGATTCAGGGCTCGAACCCACAAAGTGTGAGATCATGACCTGAGCCGAAGTCGGACGTTTAACCGACTGAGCCACCCAGACACCTCTCGATGCTTTACTCCTTTAAGTGCATTTAACATAATTTAGGGTAGAGCTCTTATCTTCATCCTTGTTTTACAGTTGAGGCCCCTGACAGTTAATAGAGGCTAAGTAACTTGCCCAAGATCCCACACATAGCGAGTGGCAAAGTCAGGTACTATTAACCACTGTGCTCCGTGCCTTCCTTAGTAAGGATGGAATACTTAGCTTTGTATCCTTTTTCTGACCCAATTAAATGTTCTAAGCCTCTACTTCTTTACGTATGAGATGGGAATAACAACATTATCTTACAAAATGTTGTGAGTTCACCTGTCTACATCAAATTGTACCAGGCTTGATGTAAAACTACAGTTAAAATAGCATTCCGTTAAGAAAAGAAAAGCCAAGTATATTTTGTCTGTAACACATGCACTTAAAACACAAAGCCTCAAGTAGGTTAAAAGTTAAGTGGAGTTAAGTTAAGTAATCAAAAGAAAGCTGGAGTCACTATATTCAGACAAAGCAGACATCAGAACAAGAGAAATTATCAGGGATAATGAGGGGCATTACATAATAATAAATCACTCAATTCTCCAAAAGATGCAATTCTAAATGTATATGCACCTAACAACAGGGCATCAAAATAGGTAAGGCAAAAATTGACAGAATTATGAGAAGAAAAAGAAAAATCCAATAGTATAGTTGAAAACTTCCACACACCCCTTCAGTAATTGATAGATCAGATAGGCAGAAGAGCCAAAAGGATTTAGTTGCCCCGAACTATCAATCAACTCATCTAGTTGACATTTAGAGAACACTCCACCCAAAAAGAGCAAAATGCACACATCTTTGTAGCTAATATGAAACATTCCCCAAGATTGACCATATTCTAGGCCATAAAACACACCAACAAACTTTTAAAAATATAACTCCTATAAAGTATATTCTCATACCGCAATGAAATTAAACTAGAATTCAACGAGAGAGGGCGGGAAAATCTCCAAATATTCAAAACTTAATAATGCACTTGTAAATAGCACATGGGTCATAGAAGAAGCCTCAAGACAAATCTAAAAATGTTTTAAGATAAATGAAAATAAAAATAAAACTAAGTAAAAGTTGTGGGTTGCAGCAAAAGCAGTGCTTTAAAGGGAAATTTATGGCATTGTATGTATGCATCAGAAAATAAGAAAGCTCTAAAATTAATAACCTAAGTCTTCCACCTTAGTAAACTAGAGAAAGAAGGGCAATGTAAACCTAAAGCAAGCAGAAGAAAAGAAATTTAAAAATTAGAGCAGAAATTGAAGACATTGATGGGGCACCTGGGTAGCTCAGTTGGTGAAACATCCAACTTCAGCTCAGGTCATGATCTCACCATTCATGGGTTCAAGCCCTGCATCAGGCTCTGCGCTGGCAGCTCAGAGCCTGGAGCCTGCTTCAGATTCTGTGTCTCCCTCTCTATCTCTACCCCTTCCCCGCTCATGCTCTGTCTCTCTCTGTCTCTCTCAAAAATAAATAAACATTAAAAAAAAAAGAAATCAAAGAAAGTGAAAACAGGAAAGCAATAGAGAAAATCAATAAAATCAAAAACTTTCAAATAATTTGGAAAAAGTCAATAAAATGTGAAAAGTCAGGCTGATCAAGAAGAAAAGAGAGCAGACACAAATTAGCAGCATGAAAAATGAAGAAGGGTCATCATTGCTGGTCCTCCAAATGCTAAAAGGGCAATAAAAGAATACTATGAATAATAATACGCCCACAGATTGATAACATAGATAAACTAACGCCTTGAAAGAGGCCAGCTACCAAAACTCATGTAAGAAGAAGTAAATAGTCTCAGTAGGATAATATCTGTTAAATAAATTGAGTCAATATTAAAGGCCTTCCAAAAAAAAGAAATCACCGGGTCCAGATGGTTTCACCAATAAATTCTCACAAACATTTAAAGAAGGAATGAAGCCAACATTACAATCTCTTGCAGATTTAGGAGAGGAAGTATTTATTAGTTCATTCTGTGAGACCTGCATTCCCCTAATAATCATACAAGATAATAACATTACCAGAAAGGTAAACCTCAGACCTGCATCTCGATTGAGCATAGATGTAAAAATATCCCACAAAATATTAGCAAATCTAATAATGTATAAAAGGAATTATACCCATGACCAAGTGGGTTTTATCCCGGGTACACAAGGCTGGTTGAATATTTGAAAATCAATGTAACAGACCACACCCACAGGTTAGAGAAGAAAAATCATGATCATATCGATGGACTCAGAAAAGCTTTGAGATATTTTTGACAAAATATAACACACATTTATGATTAAAAACTCTTACCATACTAGAGGCATGGAGGGAATTTCAATTTGATAAAGAACGTCTACAAAGAACCTATGGTTGACATCGTAGTTAACGGTGACAACTGGATGCTTTCTCCCTACGATTTGGAACAAGACAAAATTGTCCTTTCTCACCACTCCTGGTTAACGTTGTACTGGAAGTTCTAGCCAATGCAATAAAACAAGAACAGGAATATATATAATATTTGTATATGTATTGTATATTTTTATATTACTGCATATGTCAAAACATATATAATAACATAATATATATAAATTATAGATCCCGAAAGAGATAGATTAGACAGGAAGAAATAAACCTGCCTTTATTCACAGATGATATGATTGTTTATGTAGAAAATACAAAAGAATCCACAAAAACCTCCTGAAACTCATAAGTGAGTGTTGCAAGGTTTCAGGGGACATACACAAAAGTCAATTGCGTTTCTATTTTCTAGCAGGAACAGTAGGAATTTACAATAAAATGACTATTTACAGGAGCTCCCCCAGAAGTGAAAGATTCAGGCACAGTACCAGGCATAAATCTAACAAAATATGCACAAATTATATGTGCATGTCCTTGAATAGGTGAATGGATAAATAAACTGGTATAGCCATACCACGCAATATTTTTCAGTGATAGAAAGAAATCATCTATCAAAACCCAAAGAGACATGGATGGATATTAACTGCATATTGCTAAGTGAAAGAAGCGAGTCCGTTAAATTTACATAATGTGGGATTCCAAATGCATGACATTCTGAAAAAGGCAAAACTACAAAGATTAGAAACAGAACAGTGGTCACAGGGACAGGGCTTCCAGGGGAGAGAGAGGAGGGTTGACTCAGCATAGGGAATTCAAACACGGGGGATTGTTTTTTAGGGTTATCAAAACATTCAGTATGACACTGTAATGGCGGAGGTGGACACTAGCTGTTTTTCAAACCCCGTAGAACTTTACAGCACAAAATACGAACCTTGAAGTACGTGCATTAAAAAGTAATTTAGGAGGACAGAGGATCCCAGATAGAATGCACAGTGTATGCATTATAAATGTATAAAACAACCTAGCTGAAGTGGGGGGAGAGAAAATGTGCCGATGCAAATAACCTTGGAAATGAGTGAAGTCTGTAAAATTAAAGGCGAAAGAAACTGTGCAGAAGCCCTATATTCTAGATGATAACTGTATATCCACATATGTGTACTATAGAGAGATGAGTTAACAATTCTGACCCTGCTATCCATTGATATTTGAGATGAACAATGAAACAAATGGATGGAGGACGGTGTGAGTCAGGTTTTCACTGTTGGAGTAGAAATTTACAGATTGGCAAAGGGAGGAGGCTAGAATAATCAATGCGGTAATGAATTAGAGTTGGAGATATCGGTAAGAATGGTTTGCATTAATATAGAGATGGTTACATGTAGAACTGTGTCATAATATGTATATATGCATCAGTTACTATACACACATGTATCTCCTTGCTCTGTCAGCACAAAGGTCAGGAAGAAGGTCAAGAAGCAAGCACACCCCAGTAGCAATGAGCACACCTATGATCCAAATCTTGGTTTTTAGTACCATTCTCCAATAAAAAGAATGAGGGTTTTTGGAAAAGGGGCTGATTCTAGGACGGGGCAGGAAATATGGAAGATGAGCCTGGAGCATCTTGTAATGACATATAGGAAGGAAATACCACCTCCCTAAAACAAGCAAACAAACAAACAAACAAACAAGCAAAAGCAACCAAAAATATTCAATGGTGAGGATATTTCAGAAACACACAGGATCAACTAAACTCCCAAAAGCTCACGGACAATCTGAGCAGCAAAATCAATAAAATAGTATTCTCAGATACTGTTCCCAGTAGAATAACCCAACGTATAAAATCAATATCCACGAGCCCAAGCTAATACAAATAACTGAATAAACAAATAAATGGGGGCGAACAGATAAATTTTCCATGCAGAAAAATTCCAAATAATTTAGGTAACTACCCCGCCTTCAAGGAGGTGGGGCATAACCCCCCCCCCCCCCAACCACCACCACTCCGTAAGCATGGGCTGTACATAGTAACCTCTTCCCAAAGAGCACAGCATGGAAAGGGAGAAAAACAGAAAAGTAACTTTATAGTAGAGAAACCTGACAAATGGCACCTTGGCCAGGCGATCGTGGCCATCATGAACAGCCATAAATCATGTGGACGGCACGTCCCCTTGATATCATGTGAAGAAAATGACACTCCACCTCTGTGATTGTCCTCCCCAAAACTCATAACCCCAGTGTACTCATCAGAAGACCATCAGACAGATTCCAATAAAGGGCCATCCTGCACTATATTTTATAGGACGTTTCAAAGCATCAAGGTCATCAAAGACAAGCAAAGTCTGAGAAACTGCCATAGCCATCAGGAGACTAAGGAGACATGACAATTAAACGTGATTTGGCACCTTGGATGGTATCCTGGAACAGAGGAAGGACATTAGGACATAGTTCCATAAACTGGAAATTTGAACAAAGCATGGACTTTAGTTAGTAATCTATCGATATTGGCTCACTAATCATATCAAAGGTATCACACTAATGTCATGTTAATAGTAGGGGAAAATGAGGGAGAGGTAATGAGAACTCTACTATCTTAACGCTTCTGTAAATACAAAACCCTTTTAGGTAAAACTTTAAAAAAAACCCCAATATTCATATAAAATTTTGTTCTGGCTCAACTCCCACCTTTTCTGGGAGAAATCCAGCCCTGTCCAGCTGCCCACAGAATGTCTGGGAATTCTCCAGAAAGTCTCTTTGTTGACTATTAGGACGTTTCTCACGGTGGCCCATGACAAGGTCCCAAACAGGACCATTTGCAAACTTCACCTTGAAGCTCTCGCATGTTCCAAAAGAGAAGGGCACTATTATCACAATTAATGGCCACCACCAGTGGTCACCACTATTTTATGTGTGGTTTGGGGGTAGGCTTCTTAGAACTCTGAAGGGAGCAGAAAGGGCTATTTTGTGGAGGAACCTGCCCTTCCTTTTCCGGCAAACAAAGTGTCTGTGAAAGGGGCACGGGAACCTCTGACGTGAGCTTTTGTCTTGACTAAAGGTCCAGTAAACTTGTTCCTTGTGCCCTTTTAATGAATAATTTCTGACTATCAGGTACCAGGTGTTCCTTTTAGGATATCAAGAAATAAGAAGTGACACTGAGTGCTTCTAGGAAGCCACCAGACCAAGCAAATGTCTTTAGTCGGTGTCTTAATGTCACTCCATTTCCTGCTTCCACAACCTTGCCTGGGTTTCTTTGTCCCTGACCTGTGGTTCGAGCTCAGGATTATTTCTTTGAAAATCTGCCCCTGCCTGAACATCATCTTGTTTTCCATATTCCTGGCTGTGTTTTCAGATTCTTGGTGTTTAGAATTTGGCTGCCCGGCCTGACCATGGCCCTGGGATCATTGGCTGAACTCCCCACCCTCCTACTTACCGATTGGGGAAACTAATTTCTTAATTTCTGGACTGATTTCCAGCCCCATATCACACCAGTACCCAGACAACTATAATAATAACATCAGGCATTTGTTGGCCATGCACTATATGCCATCAAAAGCACAGAGTTCAACTGCCTGAACTCTCCCAAGGTAGGGACCTTGGGTAAGTGTGATTATTATAAAAAGCTGTGGGCTGGAGTTAGGAAGTTGCTCCCAGAAAATTAATGACAGTGAGGATGCACTTGATTCCACAGAAGTAGAAGGAAGAGGAGAGGGTGACTCTGATCCAATTTCTCATCTAGCTATTTAAGTAAAACCAGGGATGTAAAACTCTACCAGAAAACCCAAGCATCAGGAGTGGTGATAGGAACACATTAGAGTCAGGGTAAGAGGATCTATTAGGAACAAACCCGTGGAAGCTTAGCTCACTTTTTTAGTAACTGGCTGGTAAAATATCTTTGGTCCCTAGGATGGGGATGGCTGGAACTCATCCTTTACTCCCAATGGACACCATCTAGCAACTTGGTAAGATGTTTTCCCAATGGGCTGCCTACGCCGACATGGACGCTGAGTTTGCATGGTGACTCGAGTCTGTGAAATGGCTTTGCACCTGTGGAAGGAAACAGTCCCATAAATTCCTCAGGTCTCTTGTTCAGAACGCAGACCATCTTTCCATCTTGTGTAGTATGGAATGGCCTCTCCTTCCACTTCTGCTCCCAGACCATTTCACTCGGAGCCCTTCTTCCACATCTGCTTCTCACTTCTTCTCATTGTTGCTCTGCTGGAGCATGCAACATGCATGGTCATGCAACATGAACTTCTTCCCCAGAACTTGGCCATCCCTTGGCCCGTGATGGTTAATTTTATGCATTAACTGGCTATGATACCCCATTATTTGGTCAGAACCGAGTTTATATATATAGATGTGGATATAGAGAGAATCCGTGGGGGCGCCTGGGTGGCTCAGTCGGCTGAGCATCTGACTCTTGATTTCGGCTCAAGTCGTGATCTCATGGTCATGAGATCAAGCCCTGCTTTGAGCTTTTTGCTGGGTATGGAGCCTGCTTGGGATTCTCTCCCTCTCCTTCTGCCCCACCCTGCTCATGCACGTATGCAGGTGCACTCTTTCTATCCCTCAAAAAAAGGAATAAAATAGAATATGTGGATATATAGGGTATATATGGATATGGATATATCCATACACACACACACACACATATCTATATCTATATCTATATATGGATATAGATATAGATATAGATATAGATATAGATATAGATATAGATATAGATATATGCAGTTGACCCTTGAACAACACGGGGTTGAACTGCGGGGGTCCACTTACATGTATACATACATAAATAAATGTGTACATAAATAAGTACAGTGTTTTACATGTATTTTCTCTTCCTTATAATTGTCTTAATAACATTTTCTTTTCTCTAGCCTACTTTGTTGTAAGAATATGGTATGTAATACATCTAACATACGAAATACGTGCTCATTGTCTGTTTATGGTATCAGTAACGCTTCTGGTAAACAGTAAGCTATGAGTGGTTAGGTTGGGGGGATCAAAAGTTATACGCAGATTTTCAACTGTGCAGGGGGAGTCAGTGCCCTTGTGTTGTTCAAGGGTCAATTGTGTGTATTCTGTTGCTTTGGAGAAGTCTGACTGATGACGGATACACCAGTGAGCAAACCCGACACAATAATAATGGTAATAAATGAGCAAAGGTGTTTTGTTGCCTTAGGTTTCACTTTAATGGAAAAATAATAGTAATAGTAGAAAGAAGTAGAAGAATTAGAATGAGAAGGAGAAGGAGAAGGGGAAGGGGAAAGGGAAGGGGTAGAAAAGGAAGAAGGAGAAGGAGAAGAAGGGGAAGGAGGAAGGAGGAAGGACTGTCCTCATAGCAACAATAATCTCTATAGCTCACTGTTAAAAATAAGAAAAGCTCCCCCATTACCTTTCCAGGATTGATCACGGAGAGACCTGAAAATGAAATTCTTTCACCTACTTTGACTAGTGTCCAATATCTGGAGAAAGAACTTAATGTTTCTGGAAGTCACGCTATGGAGGCATGATTGATTCAACCCCAGGGCTACATTTGTTCAGCTGTCACAGGAGAACCTTTATGGTGGCAACCACGGCCACTTGTGGGTCCATGGTGACATCAGACCCAGAGTGCCCTAGAGGGGTTTTCAGATAGTTGAAGGATTGCCATGCAGAGGAAAGCAACACTCTTTTTGTTTGTTTGTTTCTAAAGGCAAAATCAATGGGTGAAAGTGACGGGAAAACTTCGAAAAATTTCACCTGGCCGTGGGAAGAGTCTGGCTGCCTTCTGAGGGTGACCGCTGTCATCCATGGATGAGTGGCGTATCTGGGAAGATAATGTGGTTGGTTCTCTAGTGTGGTACACACACACACACACACACACACACACACACACACATACACACACACACACAATGTGGGCTTTAAAGAAAGTTTCATGTTCACTTTCTTCGCTCCATCATTCAGTCACTGAGTAGCTATAGGCACGTCACATAATCTCCAATCCTTAGGGTTTTCTTATCTATGAAAGTCCAATGACAGTGCTTATGTCGCAAACATGAACGTGAAAGAAAACAAAAGGAAAGGGGTCGATACTTTGTTCAGTAAAGGTGATCGTGATCCTTCACTGGATGAAGTGAACTCCAAATTACCTCATGGATGCAGCGAGGTATAAATCTCTGAATCTGGGCTGTGGCGGGAGAAGGTATTGGTGTATCAGTGAGGACAAAGATCACCTAACCACGAATGGGTTTGACTTGTGGTACTGGTGGCAAATGGGTGGTTTTCTTTGAGATCCTCCTTAGGTTCAGTTCACCACTAGAGAAATTTCTGCTTTACCATAGACATGGTAAAAGGTGGTTGGCTATTTTTCCCTGGGGGTTGGGACAGGTCTCCTGGGTTTGAGGGAGAAGTACAGAGTAGACTTTTCCAAGATTTCTGAGACTCCTTTCCAGTGGCTCAGCACCCAACAGAGAATCTATCTATCTATCTGTCTACCATTGATGTATGAATCTATCATTGATCTATTGATTGATGTATCCATCCATCTATTGATATAACTATCTATCTTATGTTGAATTAAAATGAAAGTAAGTTATGAGACTTCTCTCACTAACTGGCCCTCTGTAATGGAAAACAGTCAACTCTTTTAGAAATGGTTAATTAAATCTTAAAGAATGAACATTTTGGTTTCTATGCATGTTAGAGAATACCTTTTGGTCACAGGGCAATCATTTCAGAAAATGTACTTTTTAATTCAGATTTCAATTGATCCCATTATTTCATTTGCTTTGCTTTCCACTTATTTTAGAATTCCCAGATTTTGTTTTGTTTCACTTTGTTGTTTACATAATGCACTTTTTGCTAAATTTGCTGGTAGGTGAATCGGCATATTTAAATGTAGATTTCTATATTTAATGATGAGTTCAAACTTGTGCTTTAAAAAAGTTGAAATTTTGCAATTAAGTAGTGACATAATTGTTTGTTTGCATGCTTTTTTAATTCATATTTTGCCAGGCCCTTTGATATATAATTTCCTTTAATTAAATGTTAACAAATATGCCCTCATTTAAAGAACATTTATTTTATTTTATTTTATTTATTTATTTTATTTTTGAGAGAGAGAGAGAGAGAGAGACCGAGCGTGAACGGGGGAGGGGCAGAGAGAGAGGGAGACACAGAATCCGAAGCAGGTTCCAGGCTCCGAGCTGTCAGCACAGAGCCAGATGCGGGGCTCGAACCCACAAACTGTGAGATCATGACCTGAGCCGAAGTCAGACACTCAACCTACTGAGCCACCCAGGCGCCCCTGATTTAAAGAACATTTAAATAGTATTCAGTGTTTTATTCTTTTACTATTGGGGAAGTATCTACTATTAAAAAGTGGCTCAGTTGGTTAAGCATCCAACTTTGGCTCAGGTCACTATCTCACAGTTTGTGAGTTCAAGCCCCGCATCGGGCTCTGTGCTGACAGCTCAGAGCCTGGAGCTTGCCTCGGATTCTATGTCTCCCTCTCTCTCTGCCCCTCCCCACTCATGCTCTGTCCCTCTGTCTTAAAAATAAATGAAACATTAAAAAAAATTTTTTTTAAGTAAATGTTTCTTGTAAAGTTTCATTTCCTCCATCAATCCAAAACAGAGTTCCTAAGGCTTAAATTAACCCGTGCCGCACGGATCATGTAGAAATACCCCAAGCTGGTATAGCCAAGGGGATGCTTTAAAGGTGACTAGCAGAAATGTGAGGGCATTTATATTTTTGCCCAGGACAGGTCCATTTAGAGTTTGGACTACCAGAAGGATACTATTCTTCTGCCAAAAGGGGTTTAAGATGTCTACTCCTTATTTGCACACAAGGAGGAAAATGGCAGACTCCGCCCAACGTACAGATCTTGTGATGAGGTTAATGACACACTGGAAAAACCACATGGCTGTATTTGCTAGAATTCTGCCAGCGTTTTGCAGAGCCTATTGAAGGCCAGGAAGCCTCCACGGGATCTAAGAGCGATGGGTTCATGGACGCTGATTGCATTATTAAGACGCACTAATTGACAAATAAATAATTAAACAAGAGGCCTGGGCAATGACGGAGGCTGAGTGTGCCATGTGAATCCGGGATTATGATTCATCCATTCTTTGCAGCTGAGCTCCCTTCAACCTGAAACAAACCAGAAACCTCGGTGGTTACAGACAGCAAGCTCTGTACAAGCCATCGCTAGAACCTTCTGAGATGCAAAGGACAGGGTCTGGAGCTGATGTGCAGTGTGGATGAGTGTACGACTGCTGGACCTGTGAACCCGTGAGCTCTGAACAAAAATGAGAGCTTCAGCCATGCTGGTTGGGTCTTATGGGAAATGAGCTGGAGCTCCACGGTCCTTCCTTTGCGATTCATTCTCTGTGGTTCATTATACGAACCACAGAGAAAAATATATGAGGTTCGCCCTACCAAGTACATGTTTAGTAATTCTCAAAACACTGTTTTGGCGTTGATTTCTTATGGACCTGAATTAGGATCTTCTTTGCGGTCTGTTCTCAGTTTCAAAATGCATGGGGCAAACCCCAGCTGATGATTATTGCCTTGATCTTCAGACCACAGAGGTGGCAAATACTGGTCACTTTTATTACAAGGAAAGAGAGCCAGAATTTTTACAAAATACACAACATGTAAATCAGAATTCCCTTGAGAAAAGACGAGGCACTGTAGGCATGCCAAGTAGAAAAGGCTCTAACAGAGGGCACTAAAAGCCTACATAATCATTGGAAGTGGTGCAAAAACGATTGATAGCGAAGTTTTGAGAAGGAGGTAATTAACAAGAGCTCTCCAGGAACCCACCACAAATCTCAGGAAACTCAAAGGGTTAGCTGCCTACAATATCGAGACAGGTAAGCTTTAGGACCTCACCTAGAAGGCACTAGGAACTTTATACTGGACATCTGCTCATGTGACTACGGGCAACTGCCATCAGTAATAATAATAATAATAAATAATGGCTTCTCTTTTCTGCCTTCCAAATTTCACTTGTTTGCACTGCCTTTGGGAGTCTCTAACCTGAAACCACATAAAGATAGGCATTCTGAGAAATGTTATCTCCGTGTTTTTCCCTCGTTACACAAAATAAATAAATAAATAAATAAGACTAGAAGAGGTCGGCAAGGTGACACCGAGTTAAAAACATAATCCAGCATAACGAGGAAACCCAGGAAAACTCGGGAGAAGGCAAGAATCATTACAAAACTCTGCTTTGTAACATGGTGGTCGGACTGAATTACCGCTCAGCAAATATTCATTCTCCCTTTCCCTCCAGCCCTGTGGAAGAAGTTAATTTTCCCTCCCCACCCATGTGGACTTGGGCATACGGTCTTGCTTTGGCCAAAAGAATATAGGCAGAAGCGACCGTGTGGAGGTTCCAAGGAGGGGCTTTAAGAGACATTGCACATTTCTCCCAGGATTCTTGAGATTTGGCACTCGAGAATCACTGCCCCTTCAGCCCTGGAGATGCCAGATTAAAACAACAACAAAACCACACGGTGCCCGGCCAACAGAGCCACAGACAACCTCCAGACCCCTGACACACACTCACCCTTATAAGCCGTGAGATGTGGGGGGTTGCTCGGAACCTCAACAAAACATCCGGTCTCTGAACCTGTCCTTTATTTATCGCCCATTTCCTACGGGGATAGTTGTGTTATACAGAGGAATCAGCCCAGATTTTGGAGTTCTGGCTCTATCCGATCCTAATCGCTCTGCCTGCAGGTACATTTGCTCTTTCTGAGGCTCCATTTCCTCACATACAAGAGGATGAAATGATAGAAGCTCTCCACACTCACAATTTACTTTGCCCTCAGCGTATTGAGCCCTTATGTTGATTGCCTTTTATAGTTTCAATAGAGCGATGGCCTAGGAATCTATTAGTCACACATTATTAGGAGACCGAGGCCTCCATAAATAGACTTTTTTTTTTTTAATCCATAACCACACAGGGTTAAGAATAAGTGTAAGAACTAGAACCCAGGCCAAAATCTATCCTCTAGAGCCCAAGCTCTTACTGTAGGGAGGAACTAGAATTATGACGGGGTACAGCAAGCCCGGTGCCCACTGCTACCTTCCCTTCCTTCCCCCAAACTCTCCTCTTCAGGCTTTGTAGAACCTATCATTCCACGTTCCCCTTGAACTTCCCATCACTTGGCTGGATCTCCTAAACCGGTGTATCCAATGAGGTTAGGGCGCTGAAAGGTATTTGTAAGATAAAGAGACTTCACCCAGGAGAGCAGGGTTGACGAAGCTCTAGGAAGACAAGAGGGGAAAAGTCAGGGAAGTCCACGACCAGATCTCAAGGTTACCACTAGCTTTGCGGGAAGATGACCGCCCACGTCAGGAGAACACAGGCCCCCAAACTGACGTCCACGCTTGTCTGTGCCAAGGGGCAGGTGAGTCATAAGAGCCTGTCCAGACGTTGGCGTAAAGCTTCGTGCCATGTGTACCAAAGCCCAAACATCGGCTCGCTACTGTCCAAGGAACAGGAGTGGCCTTCTGCTTCACTTCTGTCTTTAAAGCTGCCTTTAGTGGAGTGTAAACCAGGTGCCGACCAGGGATCCTGGGAGATGTCCTTCCTGGTTTCCTCACCTGTTCTATAGGGAGAGCACAGGAGGGAGCCAGAACGGTGCAGAATTCCGGCACGGCAATGGTCTTGTGTCTTGGTCTTGTAATCTGGCGCGGTCTTGTCCCTTTGACGCCTTACCTGTACATACATTTCCAATATTTAACTTCCAGGCATGAGGAAGGCAAGAATCTAACACGAGAAAGCTCCACGCGGTGCAACCAAAGACCTACTCCCTCTCTGCTCCAAAAGGAAGGTTCTGGTCCCACCAGAGGCTGTATCTACCCTCTGGCTGATGTTGGTTCTCCTTCTACTCATTCTTCAGCAACTTGTACCCTAGAGAGTATCTATTTCACATAATTACCACCAGTGTGCCTTACATAAGGTAGTAAGATAAGAGGACGAATTACAAGGCAATTATAGGCAAATATTTAACCAGAAAAACCTGGAGGAACTTGCACGTGTGCTTTCCGTGTGTTGGTTTGCTTGTTGACAACAGCCTCGGATGTGACACTTGGTGTCCAGAACTTCCTTCTTCGCCCACGTGCTCTCTGATCCCTTAGTAGCCATGGTTCTCTCTCTGATGGGGTGACAGACTTGCCCTCCCACAAGGTGGTCCCGCCTCTATTTATCCTTGTCACCCACTCGCATAGAGCGTTTAGAATGGAATTACCAGGAGTCTCCTCCCCAAAGAAAAATGCTCCCGGGTTTCAGATAGATACTTTCCAGAGCTACGCTTCTCAGGCTCCCACCCCCACTCCTATTCCTTGGGCTTCTACCAATGCTAACAAAATATCATTATTAGTTTTGGTGTGTAAACTGGCTCCGCCCAGGTGAGAACCTGTAGAGATCTCTCTGGGCGATGCTGGGATCTCACCCAGTTATGGGTCTGGAGGCGGAGGCGGTAGCCAGGGTGGCTCTTGAGAATGGCTCTCGTCAAGGTAAAGTCATTGCAAGGTCTTTAAACGGGGCGGGGGGGGGGCGGTGAGCGGCATGGGGTTACTTCTGCCTTCAGTGGAATTAGGTGGGCAATGGGAGGGGCCAAGGGAGTTGTGTTTATCAGAATCTCCAAAACTCAATGTTCCCCAAGCAACACTATCACGCACTAAAGGAGAAAAGGCACAATAGACCGTTTCCACCTGTAAGGTCCACCATCCCCTTCCGAAGAGAAAGCGTAGTACCAACTATCTCTTAGGTCAGGACCCACAGCTGCTGCCAGGCTCCTGGAGGGACCACCAACAGCTGTTACTGTGAGAGATTGCTTGTCACCTAAACCCGCGGTCGTACCCACCGCTGTGAAAATGGCTTCCGCTCCTCTTCCTTCTTCCAAATCTTGCAGGAAAGCTCTGGGAACACAATGTAAGCCAGAATCCTGCTGGCAAGGAACTGGAGGAAACAGGTGCCCAGCTCTCGGCACCTGCCCTACCCAGGAGAGCACGGAAGGCGTTGACAGACAGACACTGCCGACAGACAAGTGTCCGGCCCATCGGGGTCGCACGTTCTCCTCCACAGTTCTCCTCTCAGCACTTTCCACGTGGTGCTGGAATGTTCTCTAAGCTTTTCTATCATTGCTTTAACCTCTCTACCTGGCCTAACATAGTCGTGGCTTAGTGATCCTTGAACGCGTGAGGATTATCACCCGGGCCCATGACTATGAAGGTCAAGCTCTGCCATTGCACTCCAGTCTTTATTAGAAAAAAAAAAGGAACCCGGGGCACCTGGGTGGCTCAGTCGGTTAAGCGTCCGACTTCAGCTCAGGTCACGATCTCGCGGTCCGTGGGTTCGTGCCCCGCGTCAGGCTCTGGGCTGATGCCTCGGAGCCTGGAGCCTGCTTTGGATTCTGTGTCTCCCTCTCTCTCTGCCCCTCCCCTGTTCATGCTCTGTCTCTCTCTGTCTCAAAAATAAATAAACGTTAAAAAAATTTGAAAAAAAAAAAAAAAAAAAAGAAAAAAAAGGAACCCATCCAATCAGGAAAGACAGAAACTGTTTTTAATAATACTCCTTTGTTACTTGGAAAATCAACCCCGTCATGTGGTCCAGTCATCTCCCATGAAATCCAACCCCACGGTTTCTCAAATGCCATTTACCTCACTTCAGGAAGGAGAAACCTTTACAAAGTATGTATGCAGGAAAGCCAACTTTAGCTGTCGATATAACTTCTCCGGGTTTCTTTTTTTTTTTTTTAATTTTTTTTATGTGTATTTATTTTTGACAGAGAGAGACAGAGCATGAGCGGGGGAGGGGCAGAGAAAGAGGGAGACACAGAATCCGAAACAGGCTTCAGGCTCTGAGCCCTCAGCACAGAGCCCGGCGCGGGGCTCGAACTCACAGACCGTGAGATCGTGACCTGAGCCGAAGTGGGATGCCCAACCGACTGAGCCACCCAGGTGCCTCCACTTCCCTGGGTTTCTTAAAGCCTCATTAAAGAGATGGGAGCCATGATGCCACAGGGATCCCTACACTCATCAGCGAAATGCCAGGGAAGGAGATAACAGAGGCCGAGGACTATTAGCCGAATTATCGGAACCCACACTGTATTTAGCTGTAAGCACTGTACCTCGTGGCTTAAGTAGGAACCCTGGTTAACCCAGAGTCAGACTGACAGTTTATCGTCCGGTCACACTTCTGAATTATTGCTTATGTGGAATATGTGGTGGTTCCCCAGAAAGTCAACCCTGATATTTCATGCGTGGACCCCAAAGAAGGCAGGAAATACTTGGAAATAGGCCTGAGAGACAGATGGGAGCAACCATAGGCACTTGCTTATTTATTTAACAAGGGTGTTCGTTCATTTAACAAGCAGGCATCGGGGGGCGCCTGTGGGGCTCCGTCGGTTGAGCGTCCAACTTTGGCTCAGGTCTAGATCTCACGGTTCGTGGGTTCGAGCCCCGCGTCGGGCTCTGTGCCGACAGCTCAGAGCCTGGAGCCTGCTTCGGATTCTGTGTCTCCCTCTCTCTCTGCCCCTCCCCCGCTCATGCACACTCTCTCTCTCTCTCTCTCTCTCTCTCCTCTCTCAAAAATAAATGAACACTAAAAAAAAATTAATAAGCAGGTATTGTGCTAAGCACTCCGGAGAAGATAGTTACAAGAGATGTGGTCCTAGGGTTCTAGTAGGTTAGACTCTAGGGAGGAAAATGGAGCGAGCTGTGTAGGCTCTCTGGATCTCAAAGTCCCTTCTGGAAGGTGTTGGGAGTGATGTTGGGAGCAGTAAGGAAAAAAAGTCACAGAGGCTAGCTGTAAAGAATAAGTTAGACAGACAGATATGTGACACCTACATATACATGTATACATGTGTTCATATACACGTACGTACGTGCATATACTTGTGTGTGTATAAGCTCTCCATGCCATCCTGGGGGACTGAGACTCAGTGAGCCTGGCAGAAAGCACAAGCCGAGGAAGATATGAAAATTGCTTGACTTTTCAAAAATGTTTTACTTATTTATTTTGAGAGAGAGAGAGAAAGAGAGCCGGAGCAGGGGAGTGGCAGAGAGAGAGGGAGAGGGGCAGAGAATCCCAAGCAGGCTCCATGCTGCCAGCATAGAGCCCAACCCGGGGCTTGATCCCACGAACTGTGAGATCATGACCCGAGCCGAAGTCAAGAGCAGGACACTTCACCGACTGAGCCCCCCAAGCAACCTGAAAACTGCCTGAATTTTTAACAAACTTCTCCACCCGCCCAGATCCACAGCCCATCCTGAGTCGTTTGTCACTTTGGAAGTATGTTGAAGCATGTGTGGCATATGGGGGGGGGCGGGGCATAGATCTGTGTGGGAAACCTTAAGACCTTAGTATTGATCATACATTTTCATAGAAGTGATTTTCCTGCTTATCACGGCCAACAGGTTATGCCTTAAATGCTTCTGTTACTGTCCCTCCCACCGGCAGTCACCTTCTCCGTTTCGATTAAGATTACTGTTCTCGACTTTGTTTTTTAGACTCGGGAAGTCATTTCTCTTGAGGTATATGTTTCAAGCACAGCAATTCTTTAAACAAATATATTCCCCTAGTCTGAGACTCTTGTCTGTTTGGCGGTGGAATTTACACTGTTAGTTTTATGTTTGCTGTAACGGCTTCACTTTACCCAACCTCTGTCCCCCTTTTTAACGTGTTCTCTTTATGCTCTCTTGGTGAGCCCTTTCTAATGTTGCCCTCTGATGTGTCGGGAATGCTGGTTTTTGTCTTTGTCAGTGATTTGGAAGAAAAACATGCAGTGTTTAAATTCTACTGGGGATTTCTTTAACTACTCTCTTTTATTTTTCCTTTTTATTCAAGTATTTGGAAGCCACCTCGGTAGATAGATAGATAGATGATCGAGAAGATGTGGTATATATACATATATATACTTCAACTATTTTTTTTATTTAGAGGGAGGGAGAGCGTGAGAGGGGGGAGAGTGGCAGAGGGAGAGAGAGAGACAGAATCTTAAGCAGACCACATACTCAGCACGGAGCCCGACACGGTGTTCAATCCCACGATCGCGACCGCAGCTGAAATCAAGAGTCGGCTGCTCAACTGACTGAGCCACCCAGGTGACCCAACACTTCAACTGTTCTTAATGCCAAAAGGACAGACTGCTGTCCTCAACCCTTTCCATTTCATTTCCAACGCCCCCCCCCCACCCAAAAAGTCTTTTTTGATCTCTTGCAAAGGGCTCTATTTTCAGTACAGCTCAGATGTTGGCAGACGTCATCAACAATCGAATTATAAATGAGGTCCCACGGACAACCGTGTTATCAAGAAATTGCCCTTCGTTCCCCAACCTGCACCTAAAAGATTACATCTCCCTTTTCCGCTGTTATTCTATCTTACGTGGAAAAAGGGGTTTTGCAGATGTGCTTCTGGTTAAGGACCTTAAGATGGGGAGGGTATTCTGGATTTCTCCAGATGACTCAGCCTAGCCACCTTTAAAGAAACGTTCCCAGCTGAAGTCAGAGTCAGAAATGGAGGTGTGGCTACGAGAAAATGTTCAGCGGGGGCGCAATATTGCTGGCTCTGAGGACGGAGGACGAGGGCCATGAGCCGGGACACACGGTGGCCTCCAGAAGCTGGAAAAGGCGAGGAAACAGAGTCTCTCCTGAAGCCCTCACAAAGGAACATGACCCAGCTGACACCTTGACTTTTTTTTTAAATTTTATTTATTTTGAGAGAGACAGACACAGCGCGAGTCGGGGAGGGATGGGGGGGTGCGTGGAGAAAGAGAGAGAATCCCAAGCCGGCTCTGCGCTGTCAGCACAGAGCCCGATGAGGGACTCGAACCCATGAACCGTGAGATCATGACCTGAGCCGACACCGAGACACTTAACCAACTGAGCCACCCAGGCTCTCCGACACCTTGATTTTAGCCTGTGTCAGACTTCTGACTCTCACCGAATGACAAAATTATACATTCGAATGACCTTAAGCCACGAAATCTGTGGTATTTGTTACGCAGCAATAGGAACCTACTGCAGTCTTTGCTCACGGGGGGGGGGGGGGGGGGGGCGGGGAGGGGCATCCTGGCACACCTTACCGGCCACCTCGGAGCCACGTGCCAGATAGTTTGCTCTGGCTTTCCCAGTCTAGTCAGCCTTGGCTTCTCGGAAAGCCACTGGGACGACTTCAACATTGCTGGGATATAGCAAAGAGACACAACCGCCCAGGGACTGGATCCCCAGGGAAGTAGGGCCCCAGACTTGGCGTTATTGTCCAGATCAAATGCCTTCATATAGTCAACGTGCTTTCAACAGTTGCCTGGTGAAGAAGGCTGGGTTTCAGCAAATATATATATATATATACATTTTTGGTACTACAGATAAAGACAGTTGAGTTGATCAAACTCCATTTATCCTCACCATTGACCTGTCCATCTCTTGTATTCATTCATTCATTCATTCATTCACTCATTCATTCATTCCCTTTAAGAGCCACAACCCACTCCCATTATTCCTCCTTACACTATCATTGTCGTAGTATACGTTCATCTTTCTTTTGTTTCGTATTTTATTTTATTTTATTTTATTTTATTTTATTTTATTTGAGAGAGAGAGAGAGCACGAGTGAGAGCACGAGTGGAGGGGAGGGGCAGAAGGAGAGAGAGAGAGAAAGATCATCTTAAGCAGCCTCCACACTCTGGTGGAGCCCGACATGGGGCTTGGTCCCACGATCCTGATATCATGACCTGAGCCAAAGTCAAGAGTCGGACCCTCAGCTGACTGGAGCCACCCGGGTGCCCCTCAACTTGCTTTTGAATGTGTCCTTACAAGGTATGTATTTCAGTCTTGCATACGTGTCATTTTTAATTTACATAAATGCAATTGACATAGAACAGTTCATTTTGCAAGAGAGCTAGTTTTTTATTCGTTTGGGGGGTTTTATTTTGTTTTCATTTGTTTTAAATAATTTATTGTCAAGTCAGTTAACATACAGTGTATACAGTATAGTCTTGGCTGCGGGAATAGATTCCCACGATTCATCACTTCCATATAATACCCAGTGCTCATCCCAACAAGTGCCTTCCTCAATGCCCATCACCCATCTTCCCCTCCCCCCCATCTCCCCCATCAACCCTGTTTGTTCTCTGTATTTAAGAGTCTTTTATGGTTTGCCTTCCTTGTTTTCATTTTTAACTTTTTTTAAGACACAAGCTTCTCTCCACATCCATTGCTTCCAACTGCTAACATTCCATGGGGTCAACCCACCTCATCTGATCCGTCCAAAAGGTTAACGTCCAAAATATTTAACCTTTGTACAACAAAAAGCCCGATCAGGAAGCTGCCTCAGCGTTTGAACTGGGTGCTACAAGTCCCCGAAGTGCAGGACTTTAATCTTTCGTTGCTGCATAGACGAGGACTGTGTAGGTCTCAAAAGGAGATACAAAGGCTCTGAGTGGGTTAGGGGACGCAGCCAGTTATCGACCCGCACTGTTTCCCTATTTCAACAACCAGCATGGCTGTACTATGTCTCTCAGCCTGTATCACCTCTCCCTGTCCCCTCTTCAAGTGATGAATGCCCAGCTTGCCCCCAACTTCCTCAACATAAACTATGACATACCAGACTTTCTTGCTCACGTCCCGTGATGGACCCCGAGAATTTTTCCCTGGTTTGGACACCAGGCAAAGAACTGCTGGGTCGACATCATGCACATGCGTAATTTGCACGGAGGGTGCCATGTGGTTCTGCCATAACGGCAACGCCAGTCCACCCTCCCCGACAGCAGAGCGCCTGCCCCCTCCCCCCGGGGCTCCACATCCCGCCAATGCCGGTGTCCCCTCACTCTGATTTTCACCCATTTGTAGGCATGAAGGAGTAACCCCTGTCGTTTGAAATGGCGTTTGACGGATTCCTAATTGCCCGTGGGCTTGGGCTCTCGTCGTACGCTTGAAACTTTGGTGCCTTCCCTTTCTCCGAACGTCCTTCTCGCGGCTCCTCTCACTGTCCCGTCGGGCTTTCTGTCTTTTTATCACCCATATGCAGGAGTTGCCTGTGTGAGCATGTCAGTGTGTGCATCAGCAGTGCTAACTCCTCACGCTTCCCAGGACCACACATCCTTCGAGTGCCAGCCGCGTGCTGCGTCCTGAGTCAAGGCAGGGAGGCTGATTCTCCGACGACTGCCTCGTGGTCTGCCACCTGCACCCTAGAGTTAGCAGTGCCTGTGCCCCGAGTCTGAAATCTCTTCACGAAACACCTGTCCGGGCCGCTGTCCTCACACCCTGGCTGAACAGTAGGGTTGCAAGCCAATCTTGCTGAGTGGCGGAACGGGAGGGGGAGAGATTTTTGTCGTCTAAAGCAAACCGTAGCTCAGCCAACCAAAGTGTCCTTAAATGGTCTCAGTCACTTAGATTTACCAGCTGAAACGATTCCTCATTGGTAGTTGTAGGGGTCGGGTGCCCCCATCAAGGTCAGTGATTTTCACCGATTTTTCCTTCTTGGGCCACAAATGTCCCACCCACGGCAAGATTCTTGGACTCTGCATTCTCAGATTTCATAATAGGCATCTGGTAAAGAAAGAGCTGAATGCTTGGGACGCCTGGGTGGCTCAGTCGGGGAAGCATCTGACTTTTGATTTCGGCTTGGGTCGTGATCTCGCGGGTCGTGAGTCTGAGCCCCACATCGGGCTCTGTGCTAACACCGTGGAGCCTCCTTGGAATATTCTGTCTCTCCCGCTCTCCTCTCTCTCTCAAAACAAATAAATAAACTTTAAAGAAGAAAGAAAGAGCTCAATGCTCGGATACGATAGAGAGATCTAGGTTAAGTAACCACCTATTTTTTTTTTAATGAAGAGTTTCTCATTACGTGCATCGTGGATTTCAAAAAGGTAGACGTAATATCAAGCAGGAGCAAGCATTGCTGTGGCAAAATGAGACTATTCTAGAAGGCGAGTCCTCTCATCTCATCTCCACTGCATATAACATTGCAGCTTGATGTGACAGCTCATCGAAGCCTCAGTTTCTGAATCTGTACTATGGGGACAAGAATACAGTTCCTGCATAAAGACAGGAAGCTTGACTCCAGGAGTTTGACTGGGTTTCTGCTTCCGCCTAGAACTTAGTCATGGCCAAACCTCTCACGCCTTGACCCACAAACCTCTGCCCACCCAGCCCTCGTGGGAAATACCCCCACGGGACAGCCAAGATACCTTGGCAGCCGTGGGTAGTGACGCTTGAAGCAAAACCTTTTGTTGATTTCGTTGGGCTTCTGTAAACCTGGAGTGGAGGGCTGTTGGAAGCCCCGTAGTAATTATGCATCTGGGCGTCCCATCTCCTGCTCCAACAGGCTGTCCCTGGCAGAGACACATGCTCCACTGGCACAGACCATGTTTCCAATCACAGCTTATCCGAGCAGCGTTCAAAGTCCAAAGCTACTATTTACGGCTCCGTTGAGGAGACAACAGAGAATCAGGAACTTTGAATGAGACCCAGCTGCAAAAACCACTGTCACAGGGAGTGACAGGGTTTGAGACGCATAAGGAGAGGGGAGAAGGGGTTTTAGGATCTCTTAAAGCCTCGGAGATCTGCTTCCTCCCCTTCCCCAGAAGCCTACGTTGGTCACCTCCTTCCCTAACCCATTGCATTAGTCAGGGTCACTGGAGAACCTCCAGAAAAACAGAACCAGGAGATCTATGAACTCTGACACTCCCTCTCTCTCTCTCTCTCTCTCTCTCTCTCTATCCATCCATCCACTGTCTATTAGAACCCTGACCCAAGCATTGATTGATTGATTGTGAGGAATTTGCTCACATGATTATAGCGGCTGTGAAGTCCCACCATCTGCCATCTGCAAGATAGACACCCAGGGAAACCCATGGTGTAGTGCAATCCAAGTCCAAAAGCCTGAGAACCAGGAGAGCCAATGGTACAAATCCCAGTCCAAGGGCAAGGGATGGCATGGAATGTTCCAGATCAACAGTGAGGCAGAATAAAAGGTGGTCGAATTCCTCCCTTCCTCTGCCTTTTGTTCTATTCAGGCCCTCAGCCGGGTGGAGGAGGGCCACTCATTGGGGATGGCCATCTGCTTTGCTGAGTTCACCGATTCTCATGCCAATGGTCCCCGGAAACACCCTCACAGACACCGCCCCCCTTCATAATGGTTAATAACCTGGGCACCCCTTGGCCAGCCAAGCTGATACAGGGAAAGAACCATCACACTAACCCTATTCCACACTAGAGTGACCAACTCCTCCCACTTTTCCTGGGGCTTATCCCAGTTTTCTAACTGAAAGTCCAGTGTCCTCGGAAACCACTCCAATATCTGGCAAAGCAAGACAGTTGTCACTCTCCCTGTACTATCTAATTAAGCATCTGTCACTTGATTATGTTTGGTTTAAGAATTTGGTCATATTAGCAACACTTATCAGGTGTCTAGTGAGTGCAGTGTGCTAATCTTTGAGGTCAGACTGTTCTAATCTGGTTCCCGTGTGTGTGTGTGTGTGTGTGTGTGTGTGTGTGTATTTGTTTTGCCTCTTTATTCTTCCACAACACTTTACAAAGTGCTTATTCCATACCCGGTACTCAGATCTGTTATCTATATAGCATTGTCCAAGATAAGGAACCGAGATCTTCGAAGAAATGGTTCATTTCAGGACTGGGGGAAGGAAAATAAGATGAGCCCAAGACAATTTGTGATTCCAGGAGGTACGAAAGCGGACATATTGCAGGAACATCTCAGAGGAGAACAGGACATAGCCTGAAGAAGCCCCTAATGACCAAATCTAGGAAAATTTAAGCAACAAGATAATTAATAATAATCTATTCTAACCATCGGAATAATGCCTTGTCTTGACAAAGTCTTGGCAAACCCAAAGGGGAGCCCCAGAGCAAGCTTTGTCCATAGAGGGGGCACCCCATCTCCTAACACACCTGCCGTGAGCCCAGAAGAGCTTAGCTCCACTTCAGTTACTTATTGATTAGAATTTTGCTATCATAACGTATCTCCATTTATCTGTTTATTTGATTGGATTCATTCATTGATTCATTCATCCATGTGGATTCATGGACATTTACTTGATTCCAAAGGATTGTCTGCCCACAGACAATCTCAGCTGCAACTAGCCCTTTGCTTTCTGGGAGGTTTCTCAAATTTTATTCTTATGTTTTATTTTCTTTTATTTTTTAGTGGGGGAGGGGCAGAGAGAGAGAGAGGGAGACCCAGAATCCAAAGCAGGCTCCAGGCTCTGAGCTGTCAGCACAGAGCCTGATGCGGGCTCAAACCCTCGAACCGTGAGATCCCGACCGGAGCCAAAGTCGAATGCTTAACCGGCTGAGCCACCCAGGCGCCCCCGGGAGGTTTCTGATAGATGGTTTTCTCCCATCTTAATATTTTCCTCCCGTGGAGCCACTGAGTCATTTTGGGCAGAGGGAACCAGGCTGATTTGGCCAGGAGACCACTTTTGAACTCTGATGTAAATAACTGAGGATTTTGGAAAGGACAAATCATGAGCAATGAGGAGGAAGTGAATGTGTTTGAGCAAGGGAGAGCCACGATTCACACACGTTATACCATCCATTGGTCCGAATTCTTGGGTGTTTCAAAACAAGACACCACACTCGACGTCCTAATGTAAATCCTGGTTCCACTTCTTCGTAACTTGAGATTCAGGGCAAATTACTTGGTCACTCTGATTCTTGGCGTTCGCTAACTATACCCCACCGACAGGTCTAAATATGACAAAGCAGAATAGCACCTACCTCATGGTAAGTGTTCCAAGACTTGAGTTCTTATCAGAGCCCAGCTGGGGTTTTCTTTAAAAAAAACCTTAAGAAAGCGGTCCTAATGAGAGAGAAGCGTTACCTAGAAGCTGGAAGGCCATTCCAAAGGTACCAGAAGCCAAGAACCTGTCACTGACCACAGTTCTCTTTTTCCCTCTTTTCTTTTCTCTCTCATTTCCCCATAAGGTTGCCGGAGTTCGATAGTGGCTTAGTGCACACTCTTGATTTGTTGACGCCGAAAATGTACAATGGCAATATTTTTTAGTTTCAGAGAGAAAAATTTCTTTGCTCCTTTCTGGGAACAACTGCAAAATAATATTCTAGAAGTAGACTAAAAGGCAACATTACCATGTATGTTATGTGTGTGTATATATATATACATACAGTGTTTATATATATTTATATATATATACACATAACATACTACATAAACATATATAAACACTGTATATATATATATATATATACACACACACATAACATACATATATATAGTGTTTAATGTTTATTTATATATATATACACATATATATGATGTTTATTTATATATATATACACACACACAACATACATATATATAGTATTTAATGTTTATTTATATATATACACATATATATGATGTTTATTTATATATATATACACACACACACAACATACATATATATATAGTGTTTAATGTTTATTTATATATACACATATATATAATGTTTATTTATATATATACACACACACACACACACAACATACATATATATATAGTGTTTAATGTATATATATATACACATATGTATAATGTTTATTTTTATATATATACACACACACACACACAACATACATATATATAGTGTTTAATGTTTATTTATATATATATACACATATATAATGTTTATTTATATATATACACACACACACACACACAACATACATATATATATAGTGTTTAATGTTTATTTATATATATACACATATATATAATGTTTATTTATATATATATATACACACACACACAACATACATATATATATAGTGTTTAATGTTTATTTATATATATACACATATATATAATGTTTATTTATATATATATATACACACACACACAACATACATATATATATAGTGTTTAATGTTTATTTATATATATACACATATATATAATGTTTATTTATATATATATATACACACACACACAACATACATATATATATATATATAGTGTTTAATGTTTATTTATATATACACATACATATATAATGTTTATTTATATATATATACACACACACAACATACATATATATATAGTGTTTGATGTTTATTTATATATACACACATATATATAATGTTTATTTATATATATATATACACACACACAACATACATATAGATAGTATTTAATGTTTATTTATATATACACATATATATAATGTTTATTTATATATATATATACACACACACACACCAGACATATATATAGTGTTTAATGTTTATTTATATATACACATATATATATAATGTTTATTTATATATATATATACACACACAACATACATATATATATAGTATTTAATGTTTATTTACATATACACACATATATATAATGTTTATTTATATATATATACACACACACACACAACAGACATATATATAGTGTTTAATGTTTATTTATTTTTGAGAGAGACAGACAGACAGAATGCGAGCAGGGGAGGGGCAGAGAGAGAGAAAGAGACACGGAATCCGAAGCAGGGTCCAGGCTTCCAGCTGTCAGCACAGAGCCCGACACGGGGCTCGAACCCAGGAACTGTGAGATCATGACCTGAGCCGAGGTCAGATGCTTAACCCACTGAGGCACCCAGGCACCCCCCAGAAAACTATATTTTATCTTCTTCTCTGTCAGTGGTCATTTTCAGGGGTCAGTTTCTCTCCGAACTTACTCTTTATCATTTTGTTTGCTTTGCCATCAAACCCATCGTTTCCCACGACCTTCCAGAGGTACCGTTTCTGCCCGGTCAGCAACCACAGAGGCCATGGCCGGCGTCTACGTCATGACGAGGCAAATGCAGACTGCTTGGCACAGGGTCTGGGGTGAGGGACTGAAAGAAATAAATGCACTAACAGAATCCTTCCAAACGCGCGGGTCACTTCCCCACCTCGCGGTTGGATGCGTGCCATTCTGTGCCAAGGGCAGGCGGTATCTGACATTCAGGGACCACCCGCCCCCCCACCCCCACCCCGCCCCGACCGTGTACCAAACACTGTTCTAAGGAATAAGTCAGCTCATTTTATACTCCTAGATGATGAGAGACTCTTAGAACAACCAGTTTACTGAAGGGAGAAGGAGAAGGAAGCAGATACAAAGTTCCTTGCCTGGTCCCATAAGCCGGTGACAGCGACACTACTGAACATTATCACATTGGCGCTGTGAGCCTGAGCCGAGCGAGTACCGCCTGGGCAACACGGGGAATTAAGTGGCAGGTGGTTACTTTCAGCCTCGCTCTTTTATTCCGTGCAATGCCCTCTTTAATTAAACCCATGGTAGGTCTCCTTCTTTCAAGGGAGAAGAAATCATCTGCCTCCACCCTGCAGAGGGAAAAGGGTAATGCTCTGTGTCCAATTTTCTTTTCATTGCTATTTTTATTATGGAAACACAAATGTTCAGTGATTCCAAAATGAAAACAGGGAAAGTTAATTTTGTCATCCTTACCTAATAAAATTCTTAATGGGTTTCTCACCCATTATCATAAATACTTTTATTGTTTCTAATGTTTTTTGCCCACCGCACAGTAGTATATCTTGCTTTCAAAAAAAACAAAAAATAAGAAATTTAAGAAGAGACAGGTTCCTTCGGTGTTTTTAAGAAGAGACATGTTCCTTCGGTGTTTAGATCTCTTAAGTACCATTTGCTACTTGGGATTTAGCTCTATTTCCGCAATTTGGATCAGATAATAAGCGTCCTAAGGTAGACTTCGCATGTTTGGGGCCAATCTTATGTAGTGAAGGGAGGGGACGCGAGAACTCTTTAAAAAGGAAGGGATTCTTGAAGTTATTGTAAAAATCGTTGCGTGAACTCTGTTCAATACCTAAATCATCTCCTGATAGGCAACATTATCACGCATTCATTGTATGTTAAATTCTGCATTCAACGTTCAATAAATGAGAGACAAACAAACTGGACACACCCATCCCCACTGTCAATAAACATTTGTCAAGCACTTGGTAGGTGCAGGGCATTGCGCTAAGATGGGCAAAGATCATATATGTATTTCTTCTTGAGCTTCAAATAATTGTTTGGGGGGATATGAAAATAAGTAAACACCTTACGGCTCCTGGCATCCATCACGTGTCCTGAGGTTAAATATTCAAGTCTTTCACCAGTCCATAATATTCTCGTCTATTACCTCTCTGGACACTGAAACTCACCAACTCATTCTGTTCCCTTTTCCCGTAACACCAGCTACACAGATGGGTCCTTTTCTTCTCTTCTTTCTTTCCTCCACACCTCTCACTTCTCATAGTTTCCTCCTCTTCTCTCTGTGCTGATTTCACGGTAGCATTTCAGATCTACCTTCAAGGTAATTCTGTCATTAGCTGCATCAAGCTGCTCTCCAACTTGCCCACGTTTTTTCAATGTTAATGTCCTCAAATTTTTTGGTTTTTTGAGATCTTTAATAAATCTTCCTGAATATTCTTACATACTCCCTTGTTCCTTCATCATTTTTGATCCATTTTATCCATTTAAATGTACGAAACACGGGCGCCTGGGTGGCTCAGTCGGTTGAGCGTCCGACTTCGGCTCAGGTCATGATCTCCCGGTTCTCAGGTTCGAGCCCCGCGTCGGGCTCTGTGCTGACAGCTCGGAGCCTGGACCCTGCTTCGGATTCTGTGTCTCCCTCTCTCTCCACCCCTCTGCCACTCGTGCTCTGTCTTTCTCAGAAACTAAATAAACATAAAAAATAAATAAATAAATGTATGAAACATACTCTGTTTCCATAGGGTTGTCAGTGACTCTGCTCTGCATAGCTTTTGAGGGTCTGATCCTACAGTTTGTTGTTTCTGTCAGCTCTTGGTCCAGTGGCCCCTTCTTCCCTCCAGACACCGTGTTCCCTCTTATTTCCGGTCCCAGGGAAGCTCACCTGTGTGAATGTGCCCTAACCTAAGATGGTGAACTGGGTTTCTCCAGGAAAGGTAGGTGGGATGAATTCTGGCCCAAATCTTCACTATACATTCCTAATTAGGGATTCTCAAGAGACTTTTTCTTTTTGTCAATATCTCAACCCAATGCTAAGAATGATGCCAGCAATTTTGTCAAGATCTTTCTTCTCCAGAAGAGGAATCTTATTGACTGTATCTTCTGAGGGTGTCATATATCTAGGGCCCTGACTCCCCCACAGGGTTTGCAACCCATCCATACACTATGGGGACTCTCGATTTTCATGTCTCGCTAGAACCCTTCACAGACGAACACTTGCCCTCAGGCAAAAAGCCAGCTTCAAAAATTAATTACTTTTCTTAAATCGTGCTTCATTTCTGTTTCTCACCTCCAACTTGCTTTTGAGCTCTGCATACTTGAAATATTTAAAATGTGTTCTTCAGCATGTTTAGGTTCCTTGATTGTGTGTGTATATATATATATATATATTCTCCTGAATGGCTTTACGTTAAAGTCATCTCATGAATCTTAATTTTCCCCAAAATCACTAAAATGATCCTAATACACACACCAAATATTAACAACGATTTGATTTTTTGGTGCTTTCTGGTGCTATTATTATTTTTCCTTAATGCTCACTTCTATTTTAAGAATGTGAAACGAGGGGCATTTCTTATTTTTGTGATCAGGACAAAAAAGGTTATGAAATAAATATTGTAGTGAATAATTACATTATGGAATGGCACTGAAATGTGAAATCCCACCAACTTAGCTGTGAGTTTTCTATTTTTTTTTCCCCCCTCCTCGTCTTCTAGCCTGGACCCAAAGGTAGTTCTAAATTCAGAACTGCACTCAACATACAGATAGGAAAAGTTTCAAGACAATGGCCTTTATTTCTGATAAATTTATTTATGTATTGAATCATTTATACTAGAATGGACTTGTGGATATTTATTTTATCATTTGGATTATAATCCAATACATGTCATTTATTACTATAGTTCTCAAATGGCCCCATATTTCAGTCATCTCTGTACCCTTTTGACATATGCACCCCTCATTTGTTTTTTCAGACCTTCCTTAATTTCGGGTACCACACGGTGCTCTAGACTTATCTGGTATATTCCCTGTTCCAGACCGGAGCCAACCATTTCTCCAAGAAGCCCCGATC
Source organism: Panthera leo (assembly GCF_018350215.1). Classification (NCBI taxonomy): domain Eukaryota; kingdom Metazoa; phylum Chordata; class Mammalia; order Carnivora; family Felidae; genus Panthera; species Panthera leo. The sequence continues at coordinate 11,558,023 of NC_056694.1, read as the reverse complement.
CCTTTTGTTTTGTTTGTTTTTGCGCTTTTTGAAGACAGTCCCCAGGCAGCCCTACAATGTCACTGGCAGCATTGCGATAACTGCTACTTGGCAATGAGAAAGAGTGAAATCTGGCCATTTGCAGCAAGGTGGATGGAACTGGAAGGTATTACGCTAAGTGAAATAAGTCAGGCAGAGAAAGACGGATACCACCTGTTTCCACCCATAGGTGGGTCTTGAGAAACTTAACAGAAGACCAGGGGCGAGGGGAAGGGTGAAAAAAAAAGTTACAGAGAGGGAGGGAGGTGAACCATAAGAGACTCTTGGATGCTGAGAACAAACTGAGGGTGGATGGAGGGTGGGGGAGAGGGGAAAGTGGGTGATGGGCACGGAGGAGGGCACCTGTTGGCATGGGCACTGGGTGTTGTATGGAAACCAATCTGACAATAAATTATATTGAAAAGAAAAGAAATAAGTGCATGGGAAGACCGAAACTCTGAAAGAGGGCTACCTTGCCCTCTGACCAGAACTTCTGTGCCAAAACTGAGGTGGGAGAATGGGGTCTCCAGGGTTCTTTTTCTCTGAATATGCTCTTACAGCTTAGATCTAGAAGCAGACACAAGTATGTGGTGCAGTGGGGAAAATCAAGGTCCAGAGTTCTAGCCAGAGAATCAGAGAGGGAGCCGCTGGGGGGGCCAGAACGGAGATCATAGACAGGAGGGAGTCCAAGGAAACAAGACAGTTAGAAGACACTAACAATGAAGTTACGTCGATGTTGAGATTATCGGACAAAGACCCTGCCTCAGGCTCTGTGCCGACAGCACGGAGCCTGGAGCCTGCTTCAGATTCTGTGTCTCCCTCTCTCTCTGCCCCTCTTCCCCCTCTCAAAACATAAACATTAACACATTTTTTTAAACTTATTCAAAAAGAACCATATGGAAATTGTATATAATAACCACAATTTAAAAAAATCATTGGATAAACTCAGAAGCATAATGGAGAAAACAGAGGAAAAAAAAAAAAAAAAACATGGAGAAAGACCATGAGATTATCCGATCTCAACAACGGAGAAAATAAAGATAATTGGGGGAAAAAAATTAACAGCGCCTCAGGAAGCCATGGAACAATACCAAAAGATCTAACATTTGTGTCCATAGAGTCCCAGGGGAAGACAAAGCGTCATGGAGAATTTTTTGAAAAAAATAACGGATGATGTAAGTAAAATGAGCAAATACCTGGAACAAAGTCTTGAAAAATCTTTCGCAACAAGAAATATAAAACCGAAGCGATCCTATAACAATTCAAATAAACTGAAATTGCAGTTTAAAGTCTTTCACAAAGGTAGCACTAGACTCAGAAAGTTTTATTGATGAGCTTCAGGTTCAGATTCAGGGAAGAAAGAATTCTAATCTTATGCAAATCAGCTTGGAGAATAAGAAAAAAATAAGCATGCTACAATTCATTTGTGAAGCTAACATAGCCTTAACAATGCAATAATTAAATAAGAAAAGAATTTATTAACATAAATGCAAAAATTTCAATCAGAATGTTAGGAAAGCGATAACCAACAATGCCTTTAAAAGACTGTACGTCATGATCAAGTCAGGTTTATTTCATAAACCCAGTTAATAATAAAAATCCTATTAGCGAAATTTATAATAATCATAATAACAGATAGAAGGAGAAAAAGAGAAGCAAAAAGTGCATTACAATTAAAATTATTAAAATATAACTGAATCTTTTAGCAGATTAGGAAGAAGAGAGCACCTCTTTAACTGGAAAGTGCACACATACATACACAGCAAAACAGATCCCATGCGAAGTATTCTCTATAAAATCAGGAACAAAACAAGGATGCCTGCTAGCACTAATTTAGTCAACTTCAAATTAAGCATCCAAGGCAATGCATTTAGATGCAAGAAAAATACATAAACATTCAAAAAGATACACAATACTCAGTGGTCACAATGTATACAATTATCTACATGGAAAACGCTAAAGAATTCACAAACAAATTATTAGTTTCAAGTAGGTAATTGAGCACTGTTTGCATATGTAAACATTACAGAGGTCCCCTGAATTCCTAAATACTAGCAAGAAACAATTAGAGAACGAAGTTGAACAGAAGATACCATTTACAATAGTGACACAGATTATGCACTAAGAATAAAACTAACTAGCAGGACTTAAAAGCATTGAAGGAGGCACAAGTAGGGGTGGCTGGGTGGCTCAGTCAGTTAAGCATTCCACTTCAGCTCAGGTCATAGTCTCACTGTTCCTGGGTTCGAGCCCCACCTCTCGCTCTGTGCTGACAGCCTGGAGCCTGGAGCCTGCTTTGGATTCTGTGCCTCCCTCTCTCTCTCTCTCTCTCTGTCACTCCCCCACTCATGCTCTCTCTCTCTCTCTCTCTCTCTCTCCCTCAAAAATAAATAAACATAAAAAAAATTAAAGAGACACAAGTAAATGGAGGCATTCACCGTGTCAGGGAGGGGAGGACTGGATATTGTAAAGATTTTAATTCTCCCCCAAATGGATCCATATGTTTAATGCAACACCAATATTTGTGACTTGATAAGCAGTTCCAAAAATATAAGTAGAAGAGGAAAGGATATGGACTCAAAAAGATAATGGAAAGCCCAGGAAAGGATCCAGACATGTACGGAAAAACTTATATATCAGGGCTAGAATTACAGCTTTCTGAAGAAAAGTAGAACTGTTCGTTCATTAAGTGAAGCAGAGACAATTGGACTAAAAATTGAATTTGATCACTAGCACATACCATTTAAAAATATAGAAAGATAGATGATAGAGAGACAAATAGGTAGCAAGATCAATAGATAGATAATGCATCAAAAACTTGTACACAACAAGGCAAGCCCTTAAAACTTTTAGGAGAAAATATATAGGAGACTGTGTGGATGATCGCAGAATGGGGAATCATTTTTCAAGACACAACTGCACAAATAATAAAGTCAAAAAGTCGCCAACCTGGGCAGTCTTACATTTGGGTTCTTCACCCCAACACAAGAGAAATAGAACGTAAAGCAAAAACACAAACTAGGAGATGTTATCTGCTACTCATATAACCGGAAAAAAAAATTAGTATTCAGTGTGAATGCAGAACTTTGAAAAATCGAAAGAGGGAAAAAAACCTACTCAATGGAAAAACCGGCAACAAATAGAAACAGACATTTCACAGGAAAAGAAGCATGAATAGCCCGTGATGTCATGAAATGATTCTAAATAATAACCAGAGAGATGTCATATGGTCAAGACGTTTGAAGTTGAGCGATATCGACCATTGGCAAGGATGCACTGTGTCAGGCATTTCCAAGGGCTACTTGTGAGCATTTAAATGGTCACAGTTGCTTTGGAAAACACTTGGCTTGACCTTATTTGGCAGACCCCCCCCCCAGATGTCCTCCAAAATTCATTCGCCCTCAAGTAAGTGTTGGATTGCCCCTGAGCCATGCCGGATGAACCTGGTGGCATATTTCTTTGCCCCTTTGCAGGTCGGTGCTGCTGGGAAGTTAACCGTGGAGTATGGACAGAAACTGTCGGGTCATTTGCAGGCATTTAAAAAGTGGCTGAGTCTCTTTCATGTTTCCTGCCTCTCACCACTGCTCAAGCTCGATGAGAGGGACAGCAGCCCTAAAATGGGAGAGGTCCGAGTCCCGGAATTACCTTCTGGGGGTGACCTTCCACTAATCCGGAATGCATTTGGGCCACTACGGAATACGAGTGTAGAGTAATCTGGGTTTAAGCACAGACGGACTTTTGTTTCTAGTTGTTACTCTGGCCTAGACTAACGTAACTAATGTATCCAGAAGAGAAGAAGCGTGGGCACATCCTAAGACCCGCTGTGTCCACTTGTAACCATTTGCCCCAGAGAAAATCCTGCCCGGTTTTCCCAGAAGTCCCGTACAGTAATAATCGTCAAGAGCAAAACATAAACTTCACACAACAGAAATATGCATTAATAGTGGAGCAGGCCCATAAATCGCAGGCTGACAAAGCAAATGAAAACTTTGGAGCAGGAATAACGGATCACCCAGAGCTGCACACAGTCAACACGTCTGAATATCAGAAACATAACCAGGAACAAGAAAGAGTAAATCACGGTAGTACATGCTATATGATGCCATTTGTAAAAAGTTCAAAACCAGACGAAAGAAGAAAGAAAGAAAGAAAGAAAGAAAGAAAGAAAGAAAGAAAGAAAGAAGAAAGAAAAGAAGGAAAGAAGGAAGAAAGAAAGGAAGGAGGAAGGAAGGAAGGAAGAAAGGAAAGAAGAAGGAAAAAGGAAGAAAAGAAAGAAAGAAAGAAAGAAAGAAAGAAAGAGGGAAGGAGGGGAAGAAAGAAAGAAAGAAAGAAAGAAAGAAAGAAAGAAGAAAGAAAAGAAGGAAAGAAGGAAGGAAGAAAGGAAGGAGGAAGGAAGGAAGGAAGGAAGGAAGGAAAGAAGAAAGGAAAAAGGAAGAAAGGAAAGAAAGAAAGAAAGAAAGAGGGAAGGAGGGGAGAAAAGAAAGAAAGAAAGAAAGAAAGAAAGAAAGAAAGAAAGAAAGAAAAGAAAAGAAAAGAAAGGAGGGAGGGAGGGAAGGAAGGAGGGAGGGAAGGAAGAATGGAGGAAAGAAATAAAGAAAAGAAAGAAAGAAGAAAGAAAAGAAAGAAAGAAGAAAGAAAAGAAGGAAAGAAAAGGAAGGAAGAAAGGAAGGAAGGAAGGAAGGAAGGAAGGAAGGAAGGAGAAAGAAAGAAAGAAAGAAAGAAAGAAAGAAAGAAAGAAACAAAGAAACAAACAAAGAAGGAAAGAAATGCATTGTCTCAGCCTGTGCCATAAGCTCGGTGGCTTATAAGCAAAGGAAATTTCATGCTCACAGTCCTGGAGGCAGGGAAGTCCAAGATCAAGGTGCCAGCACAGTTGTATTCTGGTAAAGGCTGTCTTCCTGCTTCATAGCAGGAGGGCCCTAACGGGGTCCTCACATGGTAGGAGGGACAAGGGATCTCTCTGGAGCTTTCTTGGAACCGGCACTAATCCCACTCATGAGGGCCCCGCTTTCACGCCTTAAACACATCTCAAAGGCTCTACTTCCCAATACCATCATGTTTAGAAGTTAAGATTCCAGCGCAGGAGTTTTGAGGGAGACATAAACATTCAGACCCTAACAGCACGCATTATTTAAGGGTACATACTTCTACGTGAAAGAACAAAGAGAAAAATCAAAGATTTAAACATATACCTGAAACTGTAAAACTCCAAGAATATATAGGAGCAAAGCTTCAAGACGTTGTTCTGGGCCATTATTTCTTGCGTATGAAATACGTACCAAAAGCACAGGCAACAAGAGCAAAAGTAGACAGATGGGATCTCATGAAACCACAAACCTTCTGCGCAGCAAAGGAAGCAACCGAAAGAGTGGAAAGGCAAGCTACAGAATGGGAAAAAATATTTGCAAAGCACATGTCTGGTAAGAGCTTAATATGCAAAACATATAAGGAGCTTTTGCAACTCAGTAGCCACGAAAAAACAAAACAGAACGAAAACACTCCCAGATATCTGAATTTAAACATGGGCAAGGTGCTTCGGTAGTTTTCCAAAGACATTCCCATGGCCGGCAGGTATATGAAAAGATTCTCAGCGTCACGAATCCTCAGGGGAATGCAAATCCAAACCTTGTGCGCTGGGACTGGGAGTGTAAAATGGTGTAGCTGGTCTGGAGAGAAGTATGAAAGTCCCTCGAAAAGCCCAAACAGAATGACCCTGTCATCCAGCAGTCCCACTTCTGAGTAGTTATTCAAAGGAATTGGAATCGGTATCTCAAGGAGTTATTTGAACCCCCATGTTCATTGAGCCATCATTTTCAATAGCCAAGATTGTGGAAGCAAAATTATATAGAGAGCTGTATATGTTTAATATATATAAATATATAGAATTATATATGATATACGCATGATATACTATGTAAATAAGTATTGATTAATGTAAACCTTTGTATTTATATTTAAAATAAATAACATGTGTAGATATTAGATACTTATGTTGTGTTACAGCCTAAGCTGGGAGGTGCACGCACCGAACTTAGGTTTGTTTATTGGTATTGTTCACACAGTGCACATAGGGTAGCCACTCTTTCCTCTGTGATCTATTTCACGCACAACCAATTTACGATCGAAATGACATATGACACACAAAGAATTTAGCGCAGGACCGAAAACGTGTTAAGTTTCACAGTAACAGTTGAATGACCACTTGCTCGTCATTTTTCTTTCTTTCTATGGTATATAGATGTATATTATACATCATGTATACATCATGTATACATGCTATGTATAAGTATATATTAGATGTGTAAATTTCAGTGTGTGTATGTAACATATTATACATCACATCGTATACATAAGGTATATGATACAAGTCATGTAATACATATAAGGTGGGTTCATCCCCGACAGAACTTTGTATCCTGCTTTTTGAACCTAACACTCAATAGTGAGTAGAAAAGAAGCCATATTAAATTCCCTTCCTAAACATGGCATTCAATGACTCCATAACGCGCACGTCTATGGATGTGCTGTAATGGACACAATCATTCCTCTGGTGATGGGTGTGCCCTTCGCAGAAACTGTGTACTGCACCGAAATGTTTGACTGCCCCGCGTTCCCCACTTTAGACTGTGAAGGCTTTGAGGGGACAGGCTGTGGAGGGGCCAGCACCCAAGGCCCCGCAGACACCTGGTGACGGTCTGCGGGATGTGAGTGGACCCCGCTTCCTTCTGATTCCCTGCGCCCCCTCCCCCAACACACGCCTGGGGGGTTCATTTCTTGGAAGAAGCCTGATAGGGAGCTTTTCCTACAAGGGCGGCGAATTTTCCTCCTGACGGTCGGACCACAATGGAAAGAATTCTACGGTATCTGGAGACCGAAAATAGAAAAAGAACAGTAATTGCCTATCCTGGCACCTACACACAGAATCCAAGGACCCCGTTGCACGGGTTCCTTGGAACAAATAACACTTGCCTTCGGTAACTGACGTTCAATACCTTTCTGCGAAGGCTGTTATTATTCTTCTCGTTTAAGACTCAGAACTCGGAGGAAACTCCTCACATCTACAAATTAACAGAGGGGTGATATCATGGGTTTTGGCTACCTTGTAAAAATAACTTGAGCTGAAAGCAAAGCTCACATTTGGGAAGAGATTCTGGTCCGCTTCCCAGAGAGTCAGGTAATAAACTCGCGCTGATGGACACGTGGTTTGCCGGCTCATTGCCTTTTCCAAAATGCGTCTTCGAGGCTTTCTGTTGGAGGGACGATTTGGGCTTAATTGATTGCGTTTGATAAAGATCATAGAATTTTATAGCTGGGAAGAGCCTTTGTTTGACACAGGGGAATAGAAGCCCAGGGTCCCACAGCCAGGTGGGCACAGGTGGGTAGATGGGAACAGAGAACTAACTCCCTGCTCAGGATGTGTACTAGGTGCCCGGACGGTGTGTGTCTGACCATCAAGAAGCCGCTGAGGTAATCCCACATCTTAGAGGCAGGCCACTGTATTATTTGGATTCTTCTTCTTCTTTTTTTAATGTTTATTTTTGAGAGAGCAAGAGCGAGAGAGAGCGAGAGCGGTGGGGGACAGAGGATCCGAAGCGGGCTCTGTGCTAACAGGAGGCAGCCCGACATGGGGCTCGAACTCACGGACCGTTAGATCATGAGCAGAACTGAAGATGGATGCTTAACCGACTGAGCTCCCCGGGGGTCCCTCATTTGAATTCTTTAATTGTGAGCGTCACACAATCACTAGCCACCTGAAGAGAGAAAGGGGATGATGGTTTTTTTTAATGTTTATTTATTTTTGACAGACAGAGAGACAGAGCGTGAGTGGGGGAGGGGCAAAGAGAAAGAGAGAGACACAGAATCCAAAGCAGGCGTCCAGGCTCCGAGCTGTCAGCACAGAGCCCGACGCGGGGCTCGAACCCACGAACCATGGGATCATGACGTGAGCCGAAGTTGGATGTTCAACCGACTGAGCCACCCAGGCGCCCCGGGGATGATGTTTTGAAGGCAGAGCTGCCTCACTCTGTGGGGTACCCCTCTCCCTGCTGTGCCCCCTTGTCCTTTCTGTTGGCCCTGCTGAGACCTCCCCATGGCAGCCGCTGTGGCCACCACAGTGAGATGTCACCTATAAGCCGGGGAAGGACTCAGGCCACCAGATGCCAGGAGGGAAGCCTGGGACACATCCTCCCTTGGTGGAACCACCCCTAACGACCCCCGGACTTCAGCCTTCCGGCCTCCATCCCTGTTGTCTAAGCTGCCCCGTGCGTGGTCTTTGTTGGGCGGCCGTGGGAGACACACAGGAGGCATCCCTCTGCTTCATGACCCCTCGCTGTCGAGCGTTCCCCGCCAACAACCTTTTTTCACGTCTGTTTCTCCCTTCAGATGCTTTAGAGAAAGCCTAGTTCTTTTTTCCAGAGTCCACATCTCGGGTTAGGGCCCCACGCCTGGTTGGATCGGCTCTGACGCAAACAGAGCGCGTCCCTCCAGCTGAGAGCGGGTTTCAGGCAATGCCCGTGGCTCAGGGAGAGGCCCAGGCCCGTACACAGGAGATCGACACATGTCCTTTCCATCGTAAGGAAAACCGCACGCCGTGTATAATGTACAAACCTCTGCGAAGCCCTCCTGGCATTCCCATCCCATGAGAGGAGGCCAAGAGAGTCCTCCACGAGTTGTGTATGGGGTCCTTCGAAACTACCCCCCCCCCCCCGCCGCCACCAGTTACTATGGTTCTGATTCTATCCTTACTGAACAGCCTCTGCTCAGTACTCCAGGAAGACGATGCCCCGGAAGATGGACATGGAAATTCTGGTCATTCCCTTGCAAGGGACTGTCATTCAGATTTATACATCAGTCTCTTGTGAGTTTAGTCAATATGAATCCATTCCCCCTGAGACTCACATACCCTTCTGTGACCTGAAACAATCAGGCAGCCAAACCAAAGCTCAGCACTAGATCCTGAACAGTAACCACAACAAACGCTTCTGTTGACCGGACCTTTCTGAACAATGCTGTGCCTTTCCTTTCTGTCCCCTTTTGTGCCTATTTGCCAGTAGGAATCTAAGTGACTATGAAAACCGGAGGCAGTCCCACCCACGCGAAAGAGGACTGAATTTGGACTCTGGCAGATACGACTTAAGTTCTGTCTTGCCACTTTCTCTGCTCGCAGTTGTGAGCCAGTTGCTTGACCCCCGTTTTCTCAACTTGAGAATGGGAATATTAAAATCTATCTTACGGGGCAGGGAGAAAAAAGGCACCGTGCACAGAGCATAGCACAGAACGTGTACATAACAGGTGACAGCTCCTTGCCCCTGCTTGTGGATTGCTTCGGCGTCGGGTGACTTTATTAATCTTCTCAGTTATATCCTCTTACCAGTAGCTGATGGCTGTTCAGGGAACAAAAATTAATTTTTACATTAGCCCAAGCAAAACATAATTAGGAAGTCGACTCTGTTGCCGTAGCAGCCAGCACTGTAAAAAATAGGAATGCGCCTCAGAGCTAATGGCGTATTTAGCAACCGGGAGCGTCCTTGCACGCCCGTCCCTTGCACACATGGCGGGAATTTATGGGGATTTCACGGCACGAAGCAAAGGGCACTGGGCACGGAATCGAGAATCCTTCATTCGAGTCCTGCTTCTGTCATCTTGGGGAAGACCTCGGGCATTTCACCTCTCTGTGCTTCCTCATCTTAATGGGACAGTGTTCCCAGCTCCCCCTGAGGATGTGCTTGTCCTTGAACTCGGGGAAGCCTGGAACAAGGGGACTGGTGGGCTGTGCAGCCGTGGGGGGTAGGCCACTCAGATCTCCCTTCCAGGGAACCTGCCATGAGGAGGGCAGGCAGTGGCCAGCACCCAGCGGTTCGACCTTCCCCGTCTTCCACAGACCCTCCATGGGTTCTCCAGAACGAATGTTCACGGGGAACGCAATTCGCAGGGAAGTCACACTTCCCTCCCTGCTGCTCCCGTCGAATGGCTGGGCATAACAAGGGTTCTAGAGCCAGGCTATTTCTGCCCATCATGGGCTCCTCTAACAGAGAATCACGGCTGGTGGGGCATGGTAGCCAGTCTCCAAGATAGCCCCATTGAGCCCACAAGGAACGCTGGGTATTCCCACCCTGGGCCGACCCCTCCCAACAATGGGCTGATCTTGCGACCAGTTGGAGTCCACAGAACTGATGGTGTGTGGCTTCCCAGGATGATAAAAGATGTCATAGCTTCCATCTCGTTATAGTCTCTAGGACCGTCCACTCTGGGGGAAGGAGGTCTTTGTTGATGTCCAAGTGGCAGGACCAGGCCAGTCTCCTGCTCAGCCAGCCACGCGAGGGAGCCACCTTTGGACTACATCGTCCTGCCCAAATCGGGTCTTCAAAAGACCACAGCCAGCATCTTGCCTGCAACCTCATGAGAGACTGAGCTAGAACCATCCAGCTAAGCACCTCCAGAAATCCTAACCCACAGAAACCGTGAGATAAGGGGAGTACGTCGTTTTAAGGCATTAAGTGTTGAATTAACCGCTTCAGGCACTCCCTATGACCTGGCCAAGACTCTCGGAGCCACGCCGCAGTTCAACCTTCTTCCTACCTGGTGCCCTTTCCTTCCCTCTCTCCTTAACACTGGTGTCCCCTTACATATGGCGTCACTGCATAGTGACCTGAAGGCTCTCTCTACCAGCTCTGCTCCTTCTTCCCTTCATCCTTCAGAGAAATTCCCAATAGATTCTCCCAATAAATCTTGTCTGTCTCCACCTCCTCGACTTCTGTTTCTCCAGAGATCTGAACTGATACGGGGGAAACACAAAGAGAATGGAGGTGCCCAAGTCTGGTTCAAGAACTGCCATTGTGTGTGGGTGGTGTAGTTCCAAGGAGAGCAAAGCGTGTGCTCCTCAGCTTGTGACTCAGTTTCTGCAACCGAGTACCAGGACGAAGAGATTGTAGAACGAAACAAGCAATAGGGCCCTTCTCTATGATCTCTACAGGCATGGAAATGGTTGGTAGAATCACATCGGCCGCCATCTTGGCAGCCAAAACGTGTAGTGTTGGTGCCTAATGGATGGAACCAACCATGGAGGCACCACAGGGCGTGCTGTTGACGCTGGCAGTGATGCGCTGGTAAAAAGTTGGTGCAACAGTATGTGCCACTGACACTGGCCACTGGTGACACAGCAGCCTTCATATGCCGCTGACAGGAGCGAAAATGCCTTGGCAGTGTGCAAGCTTTGGACAAGAGCAAGCAAAGAGAAAAATGCCAACCACACAAGGGAGCTAAGAGCCTGCTTCTCGAGACACACGGGACACAGCCCTTGAGAGTCCCGAAACCAAGCCTGGGAGGGACAGGAGGAGGTAACCGTTTTCAGCTAAAAGGGTTAAGGGTTGATATACAGCCAGAGAAATTCTCATCAAGGGTAAGGGTGGTCATCACCTTGTCTCCAAATGCCAGATCAGTTGGGGAACGACACATTAAATGTAAAAATTGGGAGCCTGATTGTGTTTCCCCAGGACCTTACGTTTGACATTGGCACATCACCGCCAACGTCAACACCCCTCTGGATGCACTGCGGTGCCTCCGCTGCCCCTCTCGGCTGCCAATATGGCAGCTGACATGTTTCTACCAATGATCTCCACCCCTGTGGAGATTATAGAGAACTGGTTCTGTCGCTGGAGGGGGAGAATATTGAAGACGAACTTCAAAAACGAACAAAATCGAGACTGTCGCGTCTCTCTCCTTCCTCTCTCCCCTGTGCACATGGCCCAAACCAGTTCTCTCTGATGACAGGCCAGAACTTTCTCACCACTCAAGGCTTCTTTGATTTTGTCTCTCTCTTTCTTACCAACCTAGAAAGCAGGCATTGATACGACGCGCAGCCCATCAGCAGCAGACATTGCCTGGACCCCCTTCCACTGGGCTGGTTCCCTAAGTGTTGAGGCAACTCCTTCTTTTTCAGGGTCAGTTCTGCTTCCTTCTGATGCCACAGAGGGGGCTGAGCCTCCTTGGCCTGGTCCTGAATTTGAGATGATTGTCAGGTAAGCCACCTAGTCAGAGATTCTCCATCCACTTAAGGCCAAGCCGTGCCCCCTAACGGAACTCATTAGCCTTATGGGTGGGTGTGCAAGGGGCTCTACTATGGTTTGGAGCCAGCTCTCTCTCTCTCTCTCTGTCTCTCTGTCTCTCTGATAAATGTACATTCATATGTACATTGAAGGGACATACCATCATGTGCCAGAGGTGGTAGAAAAGCTATAAACCCTGACACCAGAGTGAGGATGACCACTGCTCTGCACCTCCACTGATATAACTCAAGGCCAAGCATCTGACAACTCTTGTCTAGGCTGCCATATTTATTTCCTATCCCTCCATTCTTGCCCTCATCCACCACCTTCTCCTCACAACACAGAGTGAGCCTTTAAAAAGGCAGCCCCATTCTTATCTCTCCACCCCTTCCAATGCTGTTGCTTGTGGGCCAAGTCCCAGTGGCCCTCTGTGACATGGCCAGTGTCCATCTTTGTTCACTCATATCTCTATAAAGTCCTCATCCATGCTTTCCCCCCATGCCTGGTAAATTTGTCCTACATGAATCTCTTCTTACTCGTTCCTCCTCCTCCTCCAATTCTCAGCTGAGTGTCACTGCCCTGGGAAAGTCTTCCATAACACCCTCTCTGGTCATGGACTTCACAGCATGAGTCGCACATATGATTAAATAAGCACGTGTGGAATTACCTGCCTCATGTGTTTCATTCCCAGAAGACAGGTATGTAATAGGCACTCAGAAACATTTGTTAGATGAATAAATGGTTGGATGGATGGATGGATGGGTGAATGGCCATGTCAACTGTCTGGGTGGTCTCCCCTAACTTTGCTTCCTTAAGACAAGCTTTGGGGGCACCTGGGTGGCTCAGTCGGTTAAGTGTCCGACTTCAGCTCAGGTCACGATCTCGCGGTCCGTGAGTTCGAGCCCCGCGTCGGGCTCTGGGCTGATGGCTCAGAGCCTGGAGCCTGCTTCCCATTCTGTGTCTCCCTCTCTCTCTGCCCCTCCCCCGTTCATGCTCTGTCTCTCTCTGTCTCAAAAATAAATAAAACGTTAAAAAAAATTAAAAAAAAAAAGACAAGCTTTGACTCTGACATCATAAACTTGACATCTAATGAATGAGAGCTACAGAAACCATGATGCTATCGAATGAACTGCCCTAGGACCCTTCTTCATTCCTTCTTCATTCTTTTTTTGATTCCCACATTTTACCCCTTGACTCCTCATCACCAGCTTCCTCTTGTTAGCAGACAGGTTCTCTTCCTGCTTTGCTTGCTGTCCCTATGCTGTACCTCCCTTTTATCTTCCAGTATCTGGAAGAAATTAGACCTACCCCCTCAGTCAATACCCTATTTGAGCTGTTGTTTCTTTGAGACCCAACTCCTATCCCTTGGCCAGTTGGTCAACACTTAGTCGTACTTTCCCAGGCATCAGTGCCTTCCTCTGAGCACACAAAGCACAGACTCACAACTGTCTTGGGTATCTGTGGGCCAAGCTTAAAGTATGTCGAGTCATAGATGGCACTTGACATTTCCACAGAGGAATCTTTGGCGGGAGCATTTTCCTGACACACAGTAGGCACCTGGTAGTTACTACTGAACACACGAATGAATGAATTCTCCGGATGAAGGTGGGTGGGGGAAAAGCAACAATTATTTTAGCTGAGGAGACAGGGGCCGGCCCAGCCTGCTGTCCCCAAGTGCTTTCGATATCTGGAGGGCTGAAGATAATTAAATGGAAACCATCCATTCAACTGCTCACCATGACAACTATCCTTGATTGATGAGCCCTGAGGAATAGCCTCGAAAGATTTCAATCTATCTGAGAGGATCACCACCAACCAGGGATTTTTCTGAGCTGATTTTTCTAAGATCTGCAGATAATGTTGTCACTAAGTTTGACGGAATGACAATTTTCAATTCATCCCTCTAGTACCTCACGGTGTTATCTGGCAGCCAGCACGCTGGCTAAATGGTATTTTAGTGTTAATGCAATGGCGTCGCGATCCTGTGTGTCTCCTTCCTCTCATCTGGTTTAAGGACATCTCTTCAAGGGAACAAAAAATAGGAAAGCGTCAGGTCCTCCCATGATACTCTTTGTGATCAAGACTGCATAATGGCAGAGTGTTATGAAAACTCCAGTCACGCATTTGAGGAATTGTGTCTTACTACACACACTTGAATACCATCCACGAGACCGTATTCTACTAGGTTCATTTACTGGCAGTGCTCGGTCTCAAGGTGGTAAGAGAAGTCTGGAATCATTGCTCTAATTGTGAGCACAGCTCTACCCCGGCTCTGTCCCCCCACGCCGGTGGTTTGTGGGCCACAGGTTAGGAATTATTGCTCTCGTTCATCTTTCTGAAGTTCAGGGCTCAAAGCTGAGAGTGCTTCTTGGGTGCAGCCCAAGGGGTCCCGGGGTATTAAGCACCCCACCAATGAGGGCATGCATGTTCCAGATGGCGTGGAAGGATGCTTCCCTCCCAAGTGGAGAATGAGAACCTCGGGGTGAACCAGACTTTACACGCGACCTCAGGCTGTCTGTACCCACCGGTGACTCCTAACCATTTTCCCATCCCAAAGCCTCTGCCATCTCCCTGCAGCGCGATACAGCTCCCTGCCTCAACATGCCCATCCCTACCCCATCCCTAGCTCCAAGTGCGTCCCCAGAGGCCCCACTGAACTAGGATGTCCCAAATTGCTCAGATCACTCTTGTAAGCGAAAGATTCCACGGCTGCCCTTAGTCCCAAGAGCAATTTCATCCCAATGCTTGACATGCCTGAAGGATGTCGACTCCAAACTCCAAACTGCCTATAGAGTTGGACCTTCCCCGGCCCATTGGTACCCGCTGCGGGACGCAAAGGCCGCGGGCAGGTGGAGTCTTCTCCGCTTCCGGGTCACGTGCTGCTGTCCTCCCTCTGATTGGCGAGAAGCCTTTGGCTGCTCCTACTTGGGAGGAGGAGTCAGACACCAAGACCGGGAAGGGGCAGGACTGGTCAGGTTGGTCTCGTCTGCCCGCCGGCAGCGACTTATTGGCTCCTCTCGCGTAGGGGTCGTTTTGTGGGTCCTTTGGGGCTCCCTTAGCAGGGGGCCCTCCAGCTGGCTGTCACAGTCACAGGTCCTCTGGCTTCCCAGGGGGCTCCCACTGTTCCGGGGTTAACTCCAAGCAGCTATTCTGGCTCCCAACGTGCTCACTGCTCTTCCCACTCAGCTGATCTGAGACGCTGCACTCCAGGAGGCCCCACAGGAGCATCCCGGGTGGCCTCCTTGAAGGCCCTTGAGACCGGGGCCAAGAGACAGCCACCAACTCGTCCTGGACTCTCCCACTTCAACCCCATGAGATTCCCCCTGTGGGTATTGAGCTAAGAGGCACAGAGCCTGCTGTCTGCCACCTTCGGGACGCTAGGGGGCGGTGATGCAGACACCTGATCACACCCAAAAGAGGGGGGAGGGTGACGGGGAAGAAGGAGACCCTGAGAGCACTGGGGGAGTCCTTTCTGTGCTCTCGCAGGAGGAGAGGGGCCGGCGTGGCACAGCTGACGAACCCCTTCCCACATTCTCTGTGCGGGACTGGGCTGCTCCCAGAGAGGGGTCCTCTCTAACAAGGTGCCCCTGGGCTCCGCCCCACCGCACCCCTCCCTGGGAGCCCAAAGCTTTCTGGAATATAACGGATCATTGTCCAATTGACCAGGGTCTTAGAGATTACACCGCTAATCCCATCAAAGACCATCTGCTTACAGTGTGCCTCCTGAGCCCAAATAAACAGATCTTCTGCGCCCTCCACTTCAACCCCTCTGGGGTTATTGTAGCAGGAGAAAGTTTCCGTCATCCTCCAATTCCACTCCTGGGCTATACTCCTAAGAAATGTGCACAGATTCCCCCCAAAAACACACAGAACGTGTGTACCCGCACAGTTCGTGACAGTTCCACACTAGAAAACTGGTCAGATGAACAAAAGCAGAAGGAAAGCGTGTCGGGGTTGGTTAACCCGCGGGAGTAGGACGCAGCAGAGAACACGGACAAACGCCAGACACGCGCAAGATGGATGCAGCTAACAACGTGATGTTTAACAAAAAGGAAGGCTCAGAAGAGGACACACGGCGAGATCCCACGTCTCTAAAGCCCCAGAACAGGAAACACTAACATATTAGCAATCAGAGTAAAGGTAGTGACCAAGCAAAGATACGGCAGACCTTCTGGAGTGTGGGTAAGACTCCGTTCTGATCGGGGAGCTTGGTGTGTGTTTGCTTTGTGAGACCACCTCCCACCGCGCATGCATGAGGGGTGCGCCTCTCTCTACACACGCAAGGCTTCGGTAGACAGATTCCTTAAGGGAATGAGTCAGACACAGGCAGACCGTGTGACCAGGCACTGTGGCACTCGAAAAGTGAACGATCATAGCCAAGGCTGAGCAAGGGCGTGGCCGGCCAGCCAGAGCCTTTGCTGGATGGGCTCTGTGCCCCTGCAGCCTTGAACCCCGGTTCCTGTAGAGCCCCGCTGGCTTCCGACACTCATTTTCCCCTCTCCCGTTTCCCATCACGGTGTCGGGTCACAAGTGTCTGTCTTCATCTGACCTCTTCAATGGCAGTCGGTTCGCTTCTTCTGTCTGGTGATAACAAGGAAAAGGCATGAGATTTTTTTCCCAAGGTTTTTGTTTTGTTTCGTTTTCCAGAGCAGTTTTAGGTTCACAGCAAAACTGAGAGGAAGATACAGAGACTTCCCATATATCCCTGGTCCTTACGCAGGTGGAGCCTTCCCCATTATGGACATCCCCCACCAGAGTGATACATCGTAATCACCCCAAATTCATGGTTTACGTTGCAGTTGGCGGCTGGGAGTTGTACATTCTGTGGATTTGGACAGATGTGTAATGATGTGTATCCACCATGATCGTATGGTACAAGCTATATTCGCTGCCCTAAAAATCCTCAGTGTTCTGCCTATTTATCCCTCCTGCCCTGCTAATGCCCTGCTAACCCCAACCCTAATCCTAACCACTGACCTTTTTACCCTCTCCATTGTTTTGACTTTTCCAGAATGTCACATAGTTGCAATAGACAGTATGTAGCCTTTAGAGACTGGCTTCTTTCACTTAGTAATAAGCTTTTAAGATTCCTCTCTGTCTCTCTGTGGCTCGATCGCTCACTTGTTTTTAGTGCTGAGTAATATGCCGTGGGCTGCCTGTGCCGCGGTTTGCTGATCCATTCACCTGCTGTGGAACATCCTGTTTGCTTTCAAGTCTGAGCAAAATTCCGGACAAAGCTGCTGTAAACACCTCTGCACAGGGTTTGGAAGGGGGCGGGGAACAGGGGATTTTGAAACAGAGTATCTCGCTTTGCAGCCCAGGTTCCCCACCCGCTGGCTTGGCTTTTTGAGCAACTTGTGGATGGCTCTCAGCCTCAGTTTCTTTCTCTGTGAAATGGGAATAATCCCGCATCGTTCCTGGGAGATTCACAGAACGAACGGCTCGGAGGGCGCTCTGTGGCAGTACAAGGTGATGGACACGTTACAGTTCACAGTTACGAGTCTTTGCTTTTAGTTGGGGAGTTGGCCCAGGACCCAGTCACCTGGCAAGCGGACGGAGGCCTCTGGTCACCGATCTCTGCCTGCAGTGGCAGAGAGGGATTGAAAGCCACTGACAGTCAGTCTCTAGCATCGTCTCAGGCTCCTTCAGACTGTCTTCACTCCAGAGCGGCTCAGTCCCTCCTCTTCTCCACCCTCCAAGAGGGATAGAGCCACACGGAGAAATCTATTGCCAACGCCTGCCGCTGCAGACGGGAAGAAAGTCGCAGCTGCTCTCTCTTGCACTGGTGATTAATCGAGTTCACTCCAGGCGCAGACAAGCCCATGGAACAGTAGATAAATAACAGGCCGAGTTTAAGAAGATGCATGTTCTTTGAGTTAATAATTTTAACAGCCGGAGAAATGCTGCCGTGGTTCTCATGGTAACAGAGACCTGCAATTCGGTCTCTAATTTGAGAGCCTCAGACTAATATGTACAGAGAGCTACCCTACAGGAACTTCATTCTTTCCCTTAATTGGAGCCTTTCAACGGAGCATGGCTTCAATGAAGCAATGATATGATGCCATTTGGAGAAACAATGCAGAATATTACTCGTTTGCTCTAAACGTGCCCATGAAATGCATACCGGCCAACATTTTCTGGGCTGATGCGGAGGGTCTGTGACATCTGCTTTGGTGTGAACCTCTGCTCCCTGAAGAGTCTCCTGAGGCGACATCGGCATTGGCTGTTCGCTCCTGATTGACCAGACGTTTCAAGGGACTGCAGTCCTCTTTTACAATAAGGATTTAGGACGCTCCTTGGCTGTCGCTAGCATCGCGTCTTGGATGGGATTTGGAGGGAGGCAAGACAAGGAACACCGTGAGTCTAGAAGCCAGGATGCCAAAGTCTGTTCCTGAACCAGTCTTGCTGATCTGGATGCGAACTAAGCCAGACAAGACCTTGAGAGTTGGAATGCTAGGGAGAGCTGACTTTTGGGACTGGTCAGATGGGCCACTCTGTCCCGACTCTTTTGTAAGCTGCTTCCTCCTCCGAGGCTTCTGGATTGCGAGGAGATTCCTCCTCACTGGGGGGTTTCCCTGTATTCGCACCCTCACTTTCCTCCAAACATTCACAGCGTGCCAGCCACTTTCCTTCCTGAAGCGATTCAAACTGCCCGTCGATCGTGCTGAAAACATCTTCCTCTGGTGTCTTGGGGCCCTTCTTCTTAGGCGCTTGGAAGCGTGACAGCGCCTTCCCCGAGCCTGTGACTCGGCTCAGGGCTGTGGAAAGCTGTCTTCAATCACGCACACGTCTGTGCATCACATTTCCCCCCTCCCGCTGGCCGCGGCGTGCCACTGGTTTCGGTGGCTGCACCGGTCACACCCACGACTGGGGCTGTCGACACGAGTTCCGTGCAAGAAAGGCTGTAAATGGGAGAGGTCACAAGTCAAGCCCTGACACCTGGTGATTCTTTTTAGGCTGAGGTTCCCCTTTGCCCGGTGGATCTCTTGCGTGTTACCGCCGACGGCACCGTGCTTGGAAAGCGAGGAGGGGGAGGAATCTCCCGGAACACAAAATCCAACCCCACACGCAAAGTCCCCGTTAGTGATCGTTCATGGCCCAGCTGTGGGCCAGACCTGAACCATGTGTACAAGGCTTCAGGAGAGGTGTTAAATCACAAGCGAGGAAGAGAGCAGAATCACAGGAGGCTCAAAGCCTGCTTTGTGATAACAGAGAGATCACAAGAGATCCTTCTGCGTTCTTGGAAAATCCCAGAAAGAGGGTAAGGTCAAGAAGGTTCTTGCCCTCCTGTCTTCCTCCTTCCCCTTCTCTTTGGTTCTCATCATCCTGTCTGGAGGGGAAGCCCTACGTCCGAGGGTCATTGTATATACCTATCCTGGGGTACCATCTCTGGTCTTTGGACTAGCGAAACAGTGATCCTAACCATGACCACTGGACAAGCTACTATGCCAATCTCTAGTCGTACTTGAACCTTGAAAAAAGGGGCGCCTGGCTGGCCCGGTTGGTAGAGCATAGGACTCTTGATCTCAGGGCCAGGAGTTCGAGCCCCACGTGGGGCGTGGAGATGACTGAAAAATAAAATTTACAAAATAATCGTGTGGCCCATGGTCACGGATGCTACAAGCATTTTCTAGCTGGGGGCAAAAAATCCAAACGCTGCTCCAGGCAAATATTTTGCTTTCTCAAGGTGTGCATCTCCCCTCTCTGTTCTCCAAGCTGAAAAACAGCCCTCCCTCCCCCTGCCCCACACTCCACCCCACCCCACCCCCGCTAGATTCTCTGGAATATTTGGCACATCAGGCTGTTAGCCCCTGACAGACTCTGGCTCTTTGAAAGTCCTGTCAAATCTTTTCGTAGATGTAATTGGTTATAGTTTCCATGTCCTTAGAGCTGCTAAGCTAGCAGTTTAATTTATCCTAATTCAGAACCTAATTGTCTTTCACTGCTGGCTAATTAAATGTTCAAAGAAGTGATAAATTAGGCAGGTTGATCATTACAGCACAAGTAATTAGCCAGTTGATCTGAAGCCAGCCAGGTTTTTAGGACAGGGCTTGGAAGGGGGGAGCCATGCAGAGCGATAAGGCCCTTCTATCACACGGACTCGTAAGGATAAGGAGGGTGGGTTGAAAAGCCTCGGACCTGCTACCATGACGCTACCACAACCGTAGGTGGGAGTCTTGCCTTTCAAGGCTAAGAGTTGGCCCAAGTCTCGGGGAGGCCCAAGTTCACGTCAGGCCACATTGGCCACCCAGACTTCCCTGTGGACGTGTCAGCATCCGTTGAGATACGGAATGCAGCGGGGCAGGGACCCGGTCACTGGAGGGTCCGCACAGCTGAGCCAGGTGGGGATCGACCTTGAAGACTAGAAGCAGGTTCCTGGACAGGGAACGGCACGACTACCATTGAGTGGGGCTGAGCCGAAGATCCCAGGCTGGGCTGCGCAGCGGTCAGGGTGAGTCAGGCTTCAAGGGACAGAGGTGACCTCTGGGATGATTCTGTAGCCGAACCAGCCTGAGTTTGCTTCCTGGGGAGTCAGAAACTGTACCAGCTGAGTTGTCGCACAAAGAAAACTTTCACTGGGGCGCCTGGGCCGCTCGATCGGTTAAGCATCCGACTTCAGCTCGGATCGTGATCTCACGGTTCGAGCCCCGCGTGGGGCTCTCTGCCGATAGACAGCTCGGAGCCCGGAGCCTGCTTCGGATTCTGTGTCTCCCTCTCTCTCTGCCCCTCCCCCACTCGTGCTCTGTCTCTCAAAAATGAATAAA
Source organism: Panthera leo (assembly GCF_018350215.1). NCBI lineage: Eukaryota > Metazoa > Chordata > Mammalia > Carnivora > Felidae > Panthera > Panthera leo. The sequence goes on along the minus strand of NC_056694.1, from coordinate 11,537,196 downwards.
CATTAAAAGAAATTAAACAGAATAGGGCTGATATCAATAATAATAATAATGATAACAAAGTAAAATGGCCATCTCCACCCCCGACGATCCTCCTGAAATGCACCCTGCCTCTGAGGGTCCCCTCGGGCGTCCGTCAGGCCACAGTCTGCAAGTCATGTCTCAGAACACATACATCTTTTCCCATCTAAAAATACGGAGAGGGGCGCCTGGGTGGCTCAGTCGGTTAAGCGTCCGACTTCAACTCAGGTCACTATCTCACGGTCCGTGAGTTCGAGCCCCGCATCGGGCTCTGGGCTGATGGCTCAGAGCCTGGAGCCTGCTTCCGATTCTGTGTCTCCCTCTCTCTTCCCCTCCCCCGTTCATGCTCTGTCTCTCTCTGTCTCAAAAATAAAAAATAAAAAAAACGTTAAAAAAAAATACGGAGAAACTTGGCTACCGCAGCGTATCTTAGGAAGAATCCTATTTCTTAAGTGGAAAGAATGTCTTAATAAGCCCACGTGGGGTAAAAGTTAGGACCCCCCAGAAGGGCAGGAATGCAAACCAGCGCCCAGATTTCAGGAAAAGAGGGAAAACTGTTCCACCTAAGACCAGGAGAGATTTCTGCCTTGCTCTCGCTGCATCGAGCCCGGAAGCCGTCAGGAGCCCATGTGCTATACAATGAGACCCTTCCTTCTGAGCACAGATACCCGGCAAACCTACGAACCCCAAAGAAGATTTGGTGGGAGCGGGTTTGTGACTAAGAAAAGAAGAAGTGTTACACGAGATGAATTAAACAGACAGGCGCAGTCTGACCGGATCCCACGAGAAGGGTGGCAGAGAGACCTTAACTGTCAATGCTAGAGCAAATCAGAAGTTCTGCCCTGCACGCTCACCAGCCACAGGTGGCTCACGGCTGTGCTCGGGTGGCCCAGTGTGTCCAGGGGCAGAGCTGACGTGATTCCAGTGACCGGACTCTGGCCTGCGACTCAATCTCTTCCGCAGCCAGAAGCACCCCCAACCCCAGCCCCAACGCCTGCCCGGCTCAGCCTCTTCGCATTCGGATGCTCTCTGTCCCCGGCACCCCTCCATCTCCCTCCCCAAATCCCCTTGTCATCAGCTCCTCACAGACCTCACCTGCCCCCAGAAAACCCATCTCTAAAGAACACCATTCAACGGACACACCGCCCTTCACGATCTTGGAACAGATGATGTTTAGGGAAACACCAGGTTGGGCACATTAAAAAAAAAAAAAAAAAAACCGACTGCAGAGTTCTGCCGGTCCGGCCACAGAACTGTCACTTGGGGAGCTCACTCAACATCAGGATGCCAGGAGCGTCCCCCCCCCCCCGCATATAGATACTCTGACAAACAGCCCATATTTGTAACGTAGGAAGGGATCCCCTCCTTGGCTATGTTTGCCGCACGAGTGACCCGTGCTGCAGAGCTCTGGCCCGGCTACGTTCGAAGAGGCAAGTTCCCTGCAAACTCCCAAGCGATCCTAGGGCCAGGGATCTTCGGTGACACCCCCACCAGCAGGCGGAGACTTCTTCCCCCACCACCTCGGCTGCTGAGCCTCCCTTTGATTGGCACAGGAGCTGGAAGGTTCAAAGATGGCTCACTTGCAGTGCGAGATGGCCTCAACACCCAGCAGCTGGCCCTAGAACATTCTTCTGTGCCCCTGCAGAACACTGCTGTACCGACCGGGCCTGTGGTCTGGGCTGGGGTGTCCACGTGACTCAGGGGCCTGTGGGTCCCATTCTACATCCCCAGGTCTCGGCCAGGAGATATCCTTCCTTCACCGGGATGCTGATGAGTTTCAGAGAACCCTGGAAATAATGCTTAGGACGCGCCGACCGGCTGTGTTCATTCCCCGGGGCCACCGTAACAAAGCACCAAGAACCGGGTGGCTTTAAACAACACAGATTTGTGCTCTCGCAGTGCTAGGGGCTGGATGTCCAAAATCAAAGGGTCATCAGGGCCGGGCTCCCGCCGCAGGCTCTAGGGGAGACCCCTTCCCCAGACGGTGCTCGGCTTGTGAAGGCATCACTCCATTCTCGGCACGTACCTTCACGTGGTCTCCTCCACGTGTCTCTCGAACATCACTGTCCCTCTTCTGTAAGGACACCAGTCATGGGATCGATGGCCACCGACAGCAGTATGACCTCATCCTAACTAAGTACAGCTGCAATGACCGTATTTCCAAATAAGGTCACATTCTGAGGTGCCGGGCGTTAAGACACCATCACTATAAATTTGCTCAGACCCCTGGGGAGAGTTTTCATAAAAGAGCAGTGAAGCCTTACTCAGTGTAGCTCTCTAGAGGGACGAGGGCCCATGGGGGAGGTGGAGAGAGCTGGCCTTGGTTGACCCAGAAGGGGAACCCCAGGACCAGGGACGTAGCAAAGCCACTGAATGGACTATCTTGTGGGTAGAGTTTCTATTTACCCCAAAGCGGCATCGTTTCATCACATGTATGGGTCCTTTTCATCTCCGTGACACCTTACCCCGTATTTACTATTTCCCACTTCCTACTAAGAAGACACCTGACGCACAGAGGGGTTAAGTAATTCGCCCAGGATCACACAGCTAGTAGGTGACAGAACCGGGTTGTGAACCCAGCATATGTGACCTCCAGTGCCCATCCCCAGGGGTTTCAGCATTTTTATTTGAGCAACTCCATTAGGTCAAGCACTGTCCTAAGCAAAGAAGAACGCACTCTATTGTTCCATAGCCTTGGGATACGTTGAGTTTCGAATATTTCCATCACCGGGGATACGTTTCCACACGCGTGGGTGCCGCCTCAGGTCACTGTCAACGTTAGGAGATGTTCCGACAGTTTACCGAACATTTTACGCACACCATCTCTTGTGCGACTCGCAAAAAAAAATGTCTGATGAGAGGTAACATCACAACTGGTGTCTTACAGATACATTGAGTTGGGAAAGCAACAGCGTGATTCGGTTATCCCGGTGTTTGTCGGTGGCAGAATCCAGATGTTTCCGTTATCTCTTGCTGCGTAACACATGGCCCCAAATCTTAGCCAAACAAAACAATGACAATCAGTGTAGTCTTGCCTCTCGTGGTTCTGGGGATTGACTGGGCTCAGCTGGCTGGTTCTCACTCAGGGGGTTGGGATGAGACCGTGGCCAGGTTGGGTCTTCTGAAGGCTGCCCCACTCATGTGTCTGGTGCCCAAGCTTGGGAAGATTCAGAGTTGGGACAAATACGGAGTTCCTTGTCTCTTTCTCTCTCTGTCTCTCCCCCTGCCCCCTCATCATTTTGCATGGGCCCTCCAGCACGGAAGCTTCTGAGAAGTCCAGCCCTTGCATAACAGCTCAGGACTTCAAAGCAAATTGCCCCAGAGGTTAGGGCAGAAGATGCCCGACCTTGGCCTTCTCTAACCCAGCCTTTTAAACCAAGCAGCCCCACCTCTGCCACATTCTATCCAGAGACGATCACAAAAGCCTGCCCAGTTTCAAGGGGGGGGGCACACAAACTCTCCCTCTTGATTGGGAGCCCGTCACAGAATTCACAGACACATCTTCAAACCGCCACACCCGGGCTGTTGATCCCGCATATCAAGAGGTTCTACTGGGTTATCTCCTCTAAGAGTGAATGCCAGAGAGAGGTTCAAGTTGATGCTCTGCCGGACCCTTGTTATTCCCTTAGCCAAGTCCTTACTAGCGCAGCTCTCTCTCCTGGGGGCCAACAAGAGACAGGTTGAGGGCAGCGTTGAACTGGAAGGCACTGGGGTTGGGGGGGAGGTGGAAAATGAGAGCGGCGACTGAAGGAGGATTGATGGGGGCCCAAGAGGAAATGGCAAATGCCCCTTTCCCCTCCCCCTCCACTCTTCCTTCTCTCTGCCTCAACATCCCCCACTGGCCGAAGCATGAGGAGGGCAGGATTCTGCAGCTACGCGCGTCTCTCCCGCGCACCCCCAGCTCCTGGGCAGCCCCAGAGCTTTGTCTTTGCTTAGACAGGTTGCATCGTCAGTGCAATCGATGCTTCTGGGAGTTTCCAAGTTCATGTATGCCTGGGAGACTGGGCTCTGAGCACTTTGCTTATTCCTAGTAATAAAGTTTTCATCGAACCATCTTTTCTTTGCAATTAAGCCAAAAATTTCACTCCTGTCCTCCGGGCTGAGTCATGCTAGCTATAACTTGACCGTGGCTACCTGAACAAACAGGGAAGAGTGATGCCACAGCAGGAAGGGCAACAGAATTAGCATGGGAGGGCCGGGTTCCTGCCCCGTTGCCTACCTGCTGGGTGTCTCTGAGCTAGCCGCTCAACCTCTCTGAACTGCTTTCATTTTACGTAAAACGGGGGAGATGCCCTCCTTGCGTCCAGTGAACGTCAGGAAAGAGTCCCTAGCACAGAGGCTGGAATGCAGGAAGCAGTTTCCCTCCAATTTTCTCTACTCGTTTATTCATAATGCAGAAATGTGAACAGCCCGATTCATACATCTTTGCCCACCTCTCTGATTAGTTTCTCAAGACAGATCCCTCCGTACTGAATCACTGTGTCAAGGGTATAAACATTTTAAAAGATCGTCAAATGTATTGGCAGAAAGCGTTTTCAGAATTGGTATCAGTTTATATTCCCATCAGCTGTTTGGAGGATTTTGAGCTTACCAGACACGGCCCAGCATTATTATCTAGAATTTATTTCTTCGTCCATTTGCTAGGCAAAAGAACGATCTCTCGCGTTGCCTTATTTTTTTCCTCTCTTCATTAATTTTGTTGTTTTACTCTGAAATAATTGTAGATTCACATGCAGCTGTGAGAACTAATACGGAGACCTCTCTCGTCCCCTTGTCCCCCCTGCTGCCCGGTGGTAACATCTCATAAAATTAGAGTTCGATATCACCATTGCGACTGATACCGTCGAAATACAGAACATTTTCTCACCACAAAGATCCCTAACGTTGCCCTTTTGTTACTACACTCACTCCTCACTCCTCCCATCTCCGTGTCCTTGACCCCTGACAATTACTAACATGTTCTCCATTTTGTGAATTTTGTCACGTCGAGAGTTCTACGTGAGTGGAACATAGAGTATGTAACCTTTGGGGGATTGCCTTTTTCCACTCAGCCTAATTCTCTAGACGTTTACCCAGATTGTCGTGGGTAACAAGAGGCTGTTCCCTTTTGTTGCTGAATAGTATTCCGTGGTATGGATATACCACAGTTGGTGAAACCGTCCACCCTTTGAAGGACATCGGGGCTGTTTCCAGTTTCGGCTATTTGGATAAGGTGCGATAAACATTTGCATACAGGTTTTTGTGTGAACATGTTTTCATTTCTCTCAGATAAATGCCCGGGAGTATAATTGCCAGATCAGATGGTATTTGCGTGTGTATAATTTCTTTTTAAGAAACTGCCAAATTGTTTTCCAGAATGACTGCATCATTTCTTTAATTTCCTTTCTGATTGTTCGTTAGGTTGAATAATTATAACACTTTTTGTTTATTTTATTTTTTTCTAAATTTTGTTTAATGTTTATTTATTTTTGAGAGAGAGAGACAGAGTGCAAGTGAGAGAGGGGCAGAGAGAGAGGGAGACACAGACTCCGAAGCAGGCTCCAGGCTCTGAGCTGTCAGCACAGAGCCCGATGCAGGGCTTGAACTCATGGACTGAGAGATCTTGACCTGAGCTGAAGTTGGACGCTTAACCGACTGAGCCACCCGGGTGTCCCGAACATTTTTTATTTTTTGATGTCTATTGATATCCTTTTTTTTTTTTTTTTTTACAGTTCTCCATTGAGATGCTCTGTTTCTTATCAATTCAAAAGATCTTTTCCAATAAAGTAATAATTAATAGTCATTTCCCCTTACATTTCTTTGCTTGTTTGTTGTCATGATTTACAATGTTTCGGATGAAGAGCAGTTTGATGTATTTATGAAGTAACCCATAGATTGTTACGATTAGAAAGTCTTTTCCTATCCATCAATCAATTTACTATGAGCTTGTTTTCTTCCTGGACACTTTAATAATCTGGAATTTATTTTGAACCGGAGTTGAGTCATGAGCCCTCCCTTCTGACTGCGGCCCTTCATCACACATTCTAGCCCCTGATTCTTTGTTATGTTTTCCGTTTCATGTTGGCTCACAACTCCTAACGTATTTTCATTACATAGCTTCGCGGTTATGCTCCTTATGTGTCAGGGCGAATCACATCACACCATTCTCCTTATTTTAATTTTGTGATTTCCGTGAATCCCTTAATTCTTCGTAATTCTTACCCCTTTTTCTTTCTGATTGTTTTAAAACTTTTCATGTGACATAACTGTAGGCGCCCAGGAAGTTACAAAACACAGTACATGGAGTCCCGGGTCCCCTTTACCCATCATTCCCCACTGGTAACATTCTACGTAACTATTGTACAATGTCGAGACCAGAACATTGACATTTGTAGCTTTCGTACTGTTAACTAGACTATCAACATTACTACATCATGGATGTGCCATTTTTTTTCCCAAACAATTTTTTTAATGTTTAGTTTTGAGAGAGAGAGACAGAGCATGAGTGGGGAAGGGGCAGAAGGAGAGAAAGAGAGACAGAGGGAGACACAGAATCCAAAGCAGGCTCCAGGCTCTGAGCTGTCAGCACAGAGACCGACCCAAGACTCCAGCTCACAAATGGTGGGATCGTGACCCGAGCCGAAGTCGTGCATTTAACCGACTGAGCCATCCAGGAGCCCCATGAATGCACCATTTTTATATACCACACACAGTTTTGATTTTCTCCCATGCACGGATTTGTGCAAACACTAACACGGCCAAGACACAAGGCTGCTCTGTCACCACAGGGGGCTCCTGCATGAGACCCCCGCCCCCTTTACTTCTCTTTCTTTATAATTGCATCCTTGTCCCCAGCAACCACCAATCTTTTCTCCATCTCTGTAGTTCTGACATTTGAAGAATGTGATATAAATGGAAGCATACAGTATATAACCTTTTAAGACTGGCGTATTTTCACTAAGCATAAAGCCCTTGAGATCCATCTAGGATTTTGTGTATATCAACAATTCATTCTTTTTATTATTATTATTATTATTATTGTTTTTTTTTTTTTTTGTTTTTTTTTTGCTGAGTAGTATTTCATTGGCCAGGACTCATTCACCCATTCACCCATTGAAGGACATTTGGATTCTTTCCAGTTTGGGGTTGCTGCAAAGAAAGGTGCTGCGAACATTTGTGTTCAAATTTTTGGGTGAACGTAAGTTTTCATTTATCTGGGATAAAGCCGCAGGGTGTCATTGCTGGGTCCTATGGTCAGCGTACATCAAATTTTATTTAAAAATTGCCAGTTTCCCATCATGGCTGTTCCACTTTCCATAACCACCAGCGATGTATGAGAACCCCCCGTGTCTCTGCAGTAACTAGGATTATGTTTTGTTTTTGCCTTTCTAATAGGTGTACAGAGATCTTTCAGTGTGGCATTTTTTTTTAAGTTTATTTACTTATTTTTCAGAGACAGAGAGAGAGAACACAAATGGGGATGGGGCAGAGAGAGAGGGAGACACAGAATCCGAAGCCGGTTCCAGGCTCTGACCTGTTAGCACAGAGCCCGTTACGGGGCTCGAACTCATGAACCGTGAGATCATGACCTGAGCTAAAGTCAGATGCTTAACCTACTGAGCCACCCAGGTGTCCCTCCTTCACTGTAGTTTTAATATGTATTTCGTAAAGTTGGATACTTTTTATTTTTCCAGATGAACTTTAATTTCTATTTTTTTTAATTTTTGAATTTCATTTAAATCCAAGTTAGCTAAAATTAATGTAATAATGACTTCAGGAGCAGAATTGAATGAGTCATCACTTACATATAAACCCAGGGGTCATCCCAACAAGTGGCCTCCTTAATGCCCATCACCCACTTAGCCCCTCCCCCTCCCCACCTCCCCTCCAGCAACCCTCAGTTTTGCTCTCTGTATTTAAGAGTCTCTTATGGTTTGCCTCCCTCTCTCTTTTTATCTTGTTTTTCCCTCCCTTCCCCTATGTTCCCCCGCCAAAAACTTCCATTAATATTTTTCTTAGATTAGGCCGAAATATACCTTAAGTTGAGAGTAATTTACATTCTTAAATATTCAGTCTTTCCAATCAAGGGATATAGTATCTCTCTCCATTATTCATTAATATTTTTCTCAGTGAAATTGTGTATTTCCCTTCAGATAAGTCTTGCACATTTTTTATCATATTTGGTACCAGTCTTTGCTTTGCTCTATCTCTTCTGTTTTTATTTTGCAACGTTCCCAGATAGGATTTTCTCACTATATTTTTAAGCATGTTGATAGACTATAGTAAATATATTTATTTTTATTTGCCTTTTATTCAGTCGCTTTTCTGAACTCTATTACGAAGAGAGGAATAGCTTTACAGTTTTTCTCTCTACATAAATACACGCAGTAAAATAAAAGGGTCTAATAGTTAATATTTATTGACCATGTGGAAGGTACCAGCTAGAAACCACGCTCCGGAAGCATTATTTCACTTAAATCCATTTGTCACCTTAAGAAAGGCTCATTGGCTAGGTGTACCTCTTTGCTAGAATCAACTGTGCCTCGAATTGGGGTCTGCTGTGAAATGTACTCATAGGTTGTTCTAGAACATGAGTGCGCATGCCCTGGGCAGCTAGTCAGATCAGAAGCCCCCGCTGAACAATCACACCGGCACGTCACTTGCAAACGTGTGCAGAAGGGGGGGGGGGGGGCAAAAGGTAGAAAGTTCCAGATGAACAAAGAAGAGAGAGGGAAAGCAATGGTTTTGTTGGGCAAACATAAAGGACAGGAGCTTTTATGTAAATGATTTGAGGTCCCCCACCGCACCCCTGACTCCCATCTGTTGTGGACATCACAGGCCAATTACAGAAAGCAGGTGAATCATAGCTCAGCCCGCCCCCTTTCCTTCTCTCCCCACTCCACCCCCTCACAAGCCTCCTTGCCCAGAGCGGTGCGTCTCATTTCTTGGCTCGGCCATTTGAACATCTCTTGAGTTGGAACACGAGTTGGTTTATTTTGATCCTTCCTGGTTTAAAAATTGAAGTATGTGCAGGGCGTCGGGGTGGCTCAGTCGGCTGAGCGTCTGACTTCGGCTCAGGTCACGATCTCACGATTCGTGAGTTCGAGCCCCGCGTCGGGCTCTGTGCTGACAGCTCAGAGCCTGGAGCCTGCTTCGGATTCTGTGTCTGGCTCTCTCGCTGTCCCTCCCCTGCTCACGCTCTGTCTCTGTCTCAAAAATGAATAAAACAGTAAAAAAAATTTTTTTTTTAATTTAAGTATGTGCAAGGACACATTTATCTCTCAATTCCACTTTAACCGCCTTCCGTCAGAGTTGATCGGCATTATTCCGTCTTCTTTATTTTTTGAATGGCCTATGATTATGGTTGTGATTTCCTCTTTGACTCAGCAACTTATTATAGTTTTTGTTTTAATTTCCAAGTAAGTGAGTATTTTAAGCATTTATAATTATCATTATTCTTATTTGCATTGTTATCGGAAAATATGAACCCTGCAATTTCTGCCTTTTGAAATTTATTAAGTTTTCCTCAAGACCTGCTATATGGCCAATTCTCTCATAAATGCTTAATAGGGAGGCAGAGTCTCTGTAGATTAAAGAGGTTTATAGATACATAGAGATGTGACCAAAGTAGATAGACAAATAGATATTAATGAATCCACTGATATTTTTCTGTTCAAATGTTTCATCATTAAAACACACAGCTACTTAAGGATTTGTGTTTTCTCTCACATGTATTGTTTCCTGGGTTTTTTTCCTATTTTTATTTCTATTTTATTTCTATTCTATTTCTATTTCTATTTTATTTCTACTTTCTATTTTCTACTTCTATTATTTCTATTTTTATTTCTATTTTTCTGTTTTTTTCTATTTCTGATAGCCGTCTTTTATATACCTCTTGGTACCCTTGAATGTTACACCCATCACCAGAACGGAATGTCCCTTTATGTTAATGTGTTTTGCCTTGAACGCTACAGTTTCCAGGGCCTTTTTACTTTGAGTTCTGCTATGTCAGATTACTTTGCTCAAGCTTGTTGTTTTTGTCTGCATTTGAGCCGTAATGCCCACTGTATCTTTGCTCATCCTTGATGCAAAGTGTGGTGATACAAATTAGTCTCACCACCCAGGTGGATAGTCAGAAAACCCCATTCTAGAGCACTCCCTTGTCCTCTGGCTGGACTACCTTTCAGGCACAGATGTGACTAATGTGTCCTTCAATATTTTGTGGAAAATGAGAAAAGAGAGTCACACTTTTTCTTAAGACCTAAGTCAACGCGTCAGGGCGTGCCTTTGTGTGTTTTTTACGAACACAAACGATGACCAGTTTTCACGTTAGCCCCAAGTCTGTAGTTAGTCAATGTCAGCTGGGTGGCCAAGAAGAAAGAAAGCAGTGTTCAGTGAGGACGGGCTGCCTAATCCTGATTTGTATTTCAAGGTCTTCTCGCCCTCTGAAGGAGGCCGCTCAGACCCTTGACTTGGCTGGACGCTGCCGCACTTTGAAGGAGAATCAAGGCAAGGCTTTCAAACATCAAGGACATGAAGTCATTTTACTGGCATGTATTTCTGGTCTAGCCAATCAAAGCTGAACAGGTAGCGGGGTGGCAGTAATTTATACATGAGAAGAGGAACAATTTAGAATTTCTAGAAATGTAACTATGGCAACAAATTAAGAAAGTTAGCTACAATTTGTCATTCCTTAAAGTCATGCATATTACATTATCCTAATAATTTACGTAGTAATTACTTAACAAGCTCAAATGAGAGGAATAAGTAATCATGTGAGCCCACGGCGGAGATTTATGTGTGGTTTAAGAGTGGATGGCCTTGTCTTTTTCATTAAACCTTCCTATTTTCTACATATTAGGTATTCAGAAAAATGGATGACCTCTGCTTTCACAAATGTCAGGGCTGTAAAAGCAAAAATTGTCCCCACGAAGACAATCACAGAAAGTCAGCACTACATACTCAGCCCTTACAAGTACATAGTCAACGGTGGAATCTTTGGGTTAAATAGTCGTATTCTGGAGGCGTCTTCGGTTCCAGTCTTTCACAGAATTATACATTGGCCACGAGGGGAGGACAGATTTTATCCACTTCCTCATCAGTCGTTTGAGGTACGGGTGGCCAAGTTCTTTGGTGCAAACAACCCTTCGAAAGAGCCAATCTAGAGCCAAGTTGTTGATTTTCCGGAGGGTGACATTCTACGGGGCCCAGAGTCGGTCGGGATCCAGGAGAGTTTAGGTAACCCGGCCTCAGGTCTATGCCAAAGGAATTAGTAAATTCCACCAACATGGCAAAACGCACTTTTCCAGCATTTCTCCTAAAGTCAGCCCGTGACCTGGTCCCTTTGGCCCTTGGGACACAGTATTTCCTCTGGCCCTTCTAGGCTTACTGGTAGAAACAAGGACGAACCAAAAGCAAAACAATTATTCCACAGCTTCTTTCCACGTAGAGAATGGTTGGGATGGCCGTCCTTTGCAACCTCCTCCCTGTCCTCACGTTGGCCCCCAGCTTCCAGGTCATTTTCCACGTCAATCCCACAATGTTTAGTGAACACCTACCATGTGAGAGATGTTGAGAAACCATCGTGACCCAGGCCCGTCCCACAATATATGGTGATGGCCTCATGCTGGTATAGAGTATTCTTCTCCCCTTCCACCCGCCTCCTCCTCAGTTATTCACTCATCCTCCTCTCCTGAAGAGGAGTAAACCCCCTCCTCCCAGTCATCAGGTGGCCTCCCTTTCCCTGGTGGCAGCTCTCAACTCCCGTCCTTCGACAAATCTCAAAACACAGCACGTTAAAGCCTAGGCCCGTAGTTCACCTGCTCCCGTTTGTGTGTTTGTTCATTTGGCTACGATTAGATGCCATACAACTGCTTTCAGAGGGCAGAGAGCCCTTCGTACAAACAGACTTGCATCTGCAGCCAGCGCCTTGGTATAACAAACAGCATTTTTAGAGGGGGATAAATTAAATCTTATTTTAAAGGTAGCTAGGGGAGTTGGTTATTTAAAACGATCACGTGTTCAATCTTTTGTGAAATAAATAAGCTCCTCTTTTTCCTGCTTTTCTAGACCATTAATCTATTTTTTTTAAAAGATATGTTCAGGGGCGCCCGGGTGGCCCAGTTAGTTAAGCACCCGACTTCGGCTCAGGTCACCATCTGGCGGTTCGTGGGTTCGAGCCCCGCGTCGGGCTCTGTGCTGACAGCTTAGAGCCTGGGGCCTGCTTCTGATTCTGTGTCTCCTTCACTCTCTGCTCCTCCCCTGCTCTCGCTCTCTCTCAAAAATGAATAAATGTTTAAAAAAATTTTTAAAAAAGATATGTTTATATACCCAAGCACACACACATACCCATACTGTGTGTCTGTGTATGCATGTGTTTGTGCTTGTGTGTGTATCTGATTTCGCCTAATGTAAGGGCATCTGTAAAGTGCCTAACAGAGTGCTATGGGTGATTAGCTTCTATTTAAAGGGCTTTTTTCCCCATCTACTGATGATGGCAAGAGGGCAGGGAAAATGATTAACAGGTTAGAAGCAGACTGTGAGGGAAGACTAAAGGATTTATGGATATTTGCCTGGAGCCAGAAGGCTGATATGTAGTTAATTACAGTCTTCAAGTTAATGAAGCAATATTTTATGGGTGATAGCTAGCAACTGTGTTTTTTATTCCAAGAACAAGAAGACCTTATGTCGCAACAAGACAGATTGAGTTTAAAGGAAGAATTTTGAATGTCGAAGTTTGAGGATGAGCAAATCAGCACCTAGGCAGATCTTGGGATTACTCTCTGGATTCTTCTCTTCCGGGGAGAGAGCGCGAGCGAGGGTGGGGCAGAAGGAGAGGGAGAGAGAATCTTAAGGAGGCTCCGCCCTCAGCACGCAGCCTGACGTGGGGTTTGATCTCCCGACCCTGAGATCATGAGCTGAGCCCAAATCAAGAGTCGGATACTCAGCCAACAGAGCTCCCCGGGCGCCCCCCTCTCTGGATTTTTAATAGTCGATAAACCCCTTCTTATGAAGCTTCATGTTACTCAACTGTAGTTCTAGCCCCACAGCAAACACTTAAGTAACGTTAGTCTCCGTGCCTTCCCTCCCACCGTCCTCCTAGTCACAATTCCCTCCGTCTTTCCATCTATACGTCGACACCCTTCTTATCTTTCAATGATTATTATAAAGCTTCTTTCTCTACTCCAGAGCTCTCGCTTCTTGGCTTGAGCCACATATTGTTTTGTCAGAGTGCATTAGTTAGGATGAGCTCGTCTTCGCCGCAAAACCCAGCAAACCTCCAAATCCCGGTGGCTTAAAGGGAAGGCTTCACTTCTTTGTTTGGATTGTTATTTAGGCCGTCGTCAACTTTAAACAGTGACTCAGAGATCCTGGCTCTTTCCTTCTGGTGGCCTTGCCATCTCAGGACCTCTATGAGAGCTGTGGCCCGGACAGAGTCGGAGGGATAGTCATGCGCTAACTCTTCAACACTGTGGCGTGGGTATGACAGCATCGCTTCGACTCACGGCGCATCTCCCAAAACCAGTTCCGCACAAATCCCCCTGCCTGCGAGGACAAAGGAAAAATGCAGGGGGCGCTGGAGGTCCTTATGGGCATGTAGGCAACTGTATTATGGTTCTTTACTGTGTGGAATCATCTAACTATTGCAGGTTGAGTGGCCTATGTCGTTCTGACCTGGCACTTTGAAATTGGTACATGTCTATTGATCTTTTTTTTTTTTTTTTCAACGTTTTTTATTTATTTTTGGGACAGAGAGAGACAGAGCATGAACGAGGGAGGGGCAGAGAGAGAGGGAGACACAGAATCGGAAGCAGGCTCTAGGCTCTGAGCCATCAGCCCAGAGCCCGACGCGGGGCTCGAACCCACGGACCGCGAGATCGTGACCTGGCTGAAGTCGGACGCCCAACCGACTGAGCCACCCAGGTGCCCCTCTATTGATCTTAATGATGGAGTCAGTTGTCCCACTTAAGAATGCCAGTTTTAGGGGTGCCTGGGTGGTTCAGTTAGTTGAGTGCCTCTTGATTTTGGCTCAGGTCATGGTCTCGTGGTCATGGGATTGACGCTCTCCAACATTTGACCTGATTTTTTTGTTTGTCTACTGAAGAACGTTAGAGTCCTACACATCTGAGGTCAAACCTTCTTTGTGAAACGCAGAGAACAGGTCAGGGGAGAGGATCCTGCCTTTGTGGATTATCGTGAAGAGGAAAAGGAATCAAGTATGAAGCATTCGGCTAAGTGCCCAAGATATAGGAAGGGCTCAGTAAATGCTACCCATGGTTATTATTGAATTATTAAAACAGCAAGTTTGAAGTATGTAAGGGTAAGTTTATGGATATCGTGGTTTACTTTTACTATATGAAAAAAATATCGTAGAACGAGGGACAAATGATTTGACACGAAGATCATGAAGAAAACATAGCAAAATGCTAACAGTAGGCTATAGCTGGTGGGCATACGACTGTTCACTGTACAAAAGCTTTCCATTTAGCTGCATTTTGAATGGTATTGTAATAAAATATCGGGGGGAATCAGTAAATTTAGACATTTTTCCCCTCCCCCCCCCCCGCCCCGACATACAGAAGACTGAAACCTGGCACTTGCCTTGGACGGGTTCCTAATAAGAATTCAGGAATCTTGTGATGCCCCCTCTTAACTTCTATGTGATGTTTAGAGGGCTGTCTGCCTGGCAACGAGGGCACAGTGGGACAGGGGAGGAAGGAAGCAGGTGTCTGAAGCACCAGGAACCAGGATGCGGAATTTGCTGCCGGGTATTTGTAGAGGGTCCGCATAAAATACGAGCCTCTTTTGTCTTGCACGTTATCCACCGGGGAAAATCAGGGCTAAATACTACTGCAGTGGGCCGTGTGTATTCCGAGAGGAAACAATTCTAATTCGACGCGGAGTACCTGACAGATTGTATGTACTACCAAGATAGCAGGAGGTTCAGGGAAATACAAGAAATTCTGAGCAAGTAGAGGGCAGTACAACTCAGCAAGCCATGCTCAGAAGGTGCCACCTCCAGGGGCCCCTGGGGGGCTCAGTCGGTTAAGTATCCGACTCTTGATTTGGGCTCAGGTCATGATCACACGGTGTGTGAGATCAAGCCCCATGAAGCTACCAGCTCAGAGCCTGCTTGGGCTTCTCTCTCTCTCTCTCTCTCTCTCTCAAAATAAATAAAGTAAACTTAAAAAAAGAAAAAAGAAAGGCCACCTCAAGACCACAGTTACAATCATTGAAACTGACACTGGGTAACGTCCGCTCCATTCTTGTGTTTTAAATGGGGAAGAAAGAGAAGCCTGAGACCCAATGAAGA
Organism: Panthera leo; assembly: GCF_018350215.1. NCBI lineage: Eukaryota > Metazoa > Chordata > Mammalia > Carnivora > Felidae > Panthera > Panthera leo. The sequence goes on along the minus strand of NC_056694.1, from coordinate 11,521,886 downwards.
CAGACCGAGGGTGCTAACAATTTTGGTTTCAAACACAGCCCTCCTCTCTTCTGGTGAAGGCACGACAGGGTACCTCAGGGTGCTTTCTACCCTCCTGTCCATTTCCATCGATGTCCCCGACACTCACCCAGCTGCTGGAAGGGGACAAACACAGTCTGAGGTGGAGCTCTGGGCTGCCTTCGCAAACCCTTTTCCAGCGAAGTCTCCTAGCCCTCTCCTCGGAGCTGACTTCCAGCCCCAGGCGCCCCCTCCGCGGGGAGTCTGCAGCTTCCTCTGTGTCCCTCGACCACAGCCTTAATGGAAGCCCTCATGACTCCCGACCTGGACTTCATCAATCGCTTCTTGACCACTTTCACAACACTCAACATACCCCCGCCCCCCAATATGTCTTTCAGGTGCTGCAGAATTACCTTTCTCACCACACGGTTGGGGGCACATCACTGCTCCCCTTGGGTGTTTAGGGCCATTCCCCACCTCCCCCTCTTGGGATAAAAGGTCACCCAGGGACTCCTCACTCCCTAGAGTCCATTGGATTCCACCATCCCTGGCATGCCCAGGCAATTCAGGCTATCAGTGGGCTCCTGGGGGGACCCCTGCTTTGTGGGTACAGTCTGGAAACCTGTAGACATGATCCGAGCCCCTGCCTGTGTAATTCTTCCCCTTCAACTCCCAGAGCAAATGCTGGCGCCCCCATGAAGGGGTCTCTATCTGATGCACCGATAGCCCCCCTTTCCTTTAATCTCCCCTAACGCAACATTCGGCCTTCTAGTATGGGATTTCCCATATTTCGTCTTATGCCACAGCTTGATTTTTAGGCTCCTTGCTAGATTGGAATCTTCTTGAAGCTCCAGGAGAGGAAAAGCCAGGCTATTACTAAGCGCTTACTCTGTGCCAAATTTCCTTGTCATCTGTTTAAACCTCACCCTGACGAGGTGGTGGGCAGTCATTTTGCACCGTTCACAGCTGAGCGAGACAGGATCGAGACCCCAAGTGCCTTACCCTTTACACGATCTCAACAAATACCTGAGGAATGAATTAACTGGATCATTGCCAAAGGTTTGGGGCTGTTTATTCAGATATGGCTTCTCCAAGTTCCCAAAGGACTCAAAGACAAAGAAAAATGTTTGGTGTTGCATTTTCTGCTGACCTTTATTGATGATGCTTTCTTATATATGCATCAAAGGGCCCATTCTCAAACAGATGTTTAGGACTGAGTTATGAGTCTTAAGAGTTAAGATTCTTAAGGAGAGGTCAACACAGGAATGTGAAATGCTGGCTGAGAAGCAGTTGACCTCCTCCAAGAAAGGGGAAAGTCAAGTGGCAGATGCTTGTTCTTTTCTAGAAGACCAGACCAGGCCTAAGCTTGGGTGTGCTTGTCTTGGGATAGGGACACGATGAGAATTCACCAGCCTCAGAATCTTAAGGGAACAGCTAGCTTAAGAAGGGGGACAGTATCTTTCACTCACTCAACCACATTCCGGCCTTTTGCAGGGGCGTTAAGAAAAGGAGGTGGTGTTGAGGGGGTCGAAGGATCCAGATGGAATCATTCTGGATGACGTGCTCACGCGCCTTATGGTTCCGCCCAGGAGAAGCCCCGTACAACTTCCTTTCGTGCTTTCAGTGCCAGATGGTGCCTGGATCCGTTGCCGGAAGGAGAAACATACGCAAACCATAAATCCATTTGGACACTTTCCTGAGAGTCTCCAGTTTTGTGGCCTGAGTAATTTCATGATAAACGAGGTAAGCAGATAGTTTTTCATTCGTTCAATCAGGATTAACTGAGAAGCCAGACACCGTGCTTTCGGATGGTGGAGCGAACACATCGTGTGAGACAGAGCGGACTTCACACCCGTGTTGAGTTAGGAGAAGCTTTATCTCTTGGGAGAGCAGCTCGGTAAGGGCCTGGGCCCACACGTAAGGGGATCATGCAAAGCTCCTGGGGATCTGCACCCCACTCTTTTCTGAAAATCACAATTCAATTTCAAAGTTTCTATCTTTGCAGTGCCGGCGGAGATACACGACGGTGCTGGTATCTTGAGCCGTTCCCACACTGTTCGAACCAAATCCCACACCCCATTCATGCTCGGTCTTCGCAGTTGTAACCTCAGATGATGCCTGGTCTCCTGTATTCGCGTTGTTGACCCCCAGCCTCAAGTTAGGATGGGATCAGGCTCAGTCGGTGAAGCGTCCGACTTCACCTCAGGTCATGATCTCGCGGTCCATGAGCTCGAGCCCCACGTCGGGCTCTGTGCTGATGGCTCGGAGCCTGGAGGCTGCTTTGGCTTCTGTGCCCCCACCCCCTTTCTCTTCTCCTCCACTCGTGCTCTGTCTCTGTACCTCAAAAATAAATAAATGTTAAAAAAAAATTTTTTTTAAGTTAGGATGGGATCCAGGTCCTTGAATATATGGAACAATTATTTGAAGTGTCCAGGGATAAGAAAACCTAGGGCAAAAGAGACCTGTTTCTCAGAGAGACAAAATGGAGAAAACTAAATCCGCCCTCAAGGTCAAGGGTTGGGGTGACTAGGACATGGGCGATGGGATGAGTATCAAAAGGTAAGACGAAAAAGCACAGAGAAGCTGGAAATGAAAGAGTGAGGGTCTGAGGAAACTTCTAGGAAGAAGGATGAAGTGTCAGAAGTTTTAGGTTAAAACGCATACGTAGATGGATTGGTCTCAGGTGACACAGGGCAAGGAAGGACAACTGTGTGTCTGGGTACGGCCCGTGATAGAGGAAGTCATGGCTACAGAAACGACATCGGAGAGTTGCCATGGGGAACGAACTCTGACATCACCCTGGAATTTCAAATCGTTCCAATGCAATCACGCTCCCTTTTGGGGCGGTGGGGGTGGGGGTGGGGAATCTATTTAACATTGCTTCAGAGAATTTGTATTTCTACAAGTTACAAAACCTTTGAAGTTGCACTGAAGTTACACCTGAATGTGCTATATTTGCATCCTATTCATTCATTCACTTGGGTGGTTCTTCCTAATCTCTACATCAGAGCACAAATCCCTTTCATGCTCCATTTCCCACACACCGAAACCTCCCATTTTGTAGGTAATGTTCTTTTCTTCCATTATGGTTACAAACGACTGGGAGAAAAACACACAGGCCTCAAGCAGCCCTGGGTAATAACCTGCCTACCTCCACAATGTGAGTTCCTGCTAACTTCTTGTTTATTATACCTTCTCCGCGTACGATGGTTCCCTGTCAGAGATGTTTCTAATGACAGAGGCTCCTGGGAGAGCAAAAGTGGATTGAGAGTTGGGACGTGACTTTAGACTTCTTGACGACGACTCGGGCTCAACCTGTTTCTCCCAAATTGTTATTATTTTTTTTTTCACTTTAATTGTACCTAAAGTGGTTTTTTTTTCTTCAAACCTTTTGTTAAAGAACAACATTGTAGCGGGGTGCATTTTTTTTTTCTTCAAAATTTGCCATACCTATATATCTGGTCCAGATACTCTTTCGGAACATTGCCTTTCCCCATCCAGAGATGGGGTCTATTTTTCCTCACCTGAATATTGGACGAGCCTTTGTGGCTGCTTTGATGAACAAAATGCAGGGTGAGTGACATTACGAGGTCACAAAAGGCAATATGGCTTCCCCCTGACTCTGCTCACCCTTGGAACGCAGTCGCCATGTTGTGAGAAGCCCAGGCCACATAGAGAGGCTCCCTGTGGGGGTTGCAGCCAAGTCCCAGCTAAAGTTTCAGTTGACAGCTCGCATGAATTGTAAGACATGGGAGTTGAGTGAGCCTTCAGATGGTCCTAGTGCCCGGCCTCTGATCTGCCCCAGCTATTGCCAACTGGGGCAGAGATACAATTATCCCTGTCAAGCCCTGCCAAATTCCAGATTTGTATGAAAAACTAATTCTGCTCTTTGCTTTAAACCACCGTGTTTGGGGTGGTTTGTTACACAGCACTAGCTACCTGGAACTAACAGACACAGAGAAGAAATACACACACAATGCCATAAGTAGGCCGGCCAATGAATTTTCACAATCCAAACACAGCCATGCCACCAGCACCCAGATCGTGAAATACCTTCTCGGGGGGCACCTGGGTGGCTCAGTGGGTTGAGCGTCTGACTTCAGCTCGTGTCATGATCTTGCAGTTTGTGGGTTCAAGCCCCACATTGGGCCCTGAGCTGACAGCTCAGAACCCACTTCGATTCCTCTGTCTCCCTCTCTCTCTGCTCCTCCCCCCGGCACTCTCTTTCTCAAAAATAAATAAACATTAAAAAAAGGGGAGGGGGGGCTCCTGGTGGCTTAGTCAGTTGAGCATCCAATCTCAGCCGGGTCACGATCTCACTGTTCATGAGTTCAAGCCCTGTGTTGGGCTCGGTGCTGACAGCTCAGAGCCTGGAGCCTGCTTCAGATTCTGTGTCTCCCTCTCTCTCTGCTCCTCTTTTTCTCTGTCTCTCTCAAAAATAATAAACATTAAAAAAGAAAGAAACACCTTCTCAGAAGCCCTCTTCACTCCTTCTTCTGGTCACTAATTGCCAAACATAACCACTAGCCCAACAGCTTGGGTTAATTTTGCCCGTTTTTGTATTGGTCAATTTTCACTTGGCTTTTGTGCCCCATCAGAAGTAAATGAGGCAGGACATGAATTGAGATTCCAGGAAAGGGAAATCCAGTAACCAGAAGCATTTCCAGTTACATGGGGACCCGCTGAGTGTGAGGGACTGAATCGTGTCCTGCCCCCAACCTCCAGTCCATGCCAAATTCATATGTTGAAGCTTTGACTCCTGGAGTGACTATATTTGGAGCTAGGACCTTAAGGGTAGTTAAGGCTAAAGGAGGTCATGGGAGTGGGGGTGCCTAATCCCATAGGGCTGGGGTTCTGATAAGAAGAGGAAGAGATACCAAGAGAACATTCACGGAGGAAAGGCCATGTGGAGATACAGTGACAAGACAGCCATCTACGAGGCAGGAAGAGAGCTCTCACCAGAAACCACCCCTGCTGGCATGTTGCTCTTAGACTTCTAGCCTTCAGAACTATGGTAAAATAAATTAATGTTGGTTGAGTCACCAAGTCTGTGACACGGAATAGTTGATGGAACTGAAATCTGTGACGGTAGAGCGCTTGAGTGAAAACAAAAACACTGAGGCAGATGTCCCCTCAAATCTAGAAGGTGTCGCTAAAGAGCTATGGTGTAGAGTCAACGATGAGTAGACATCCTTCAAGTTCAGTTTCCGCCCAGAGTGTGCGATGATCCACAGCCATTGATGATGGAGAAAGCCTAAGGGCATTGGCTACCAGAGTTGAACACACTCGCCTGACCATAGCTGACTGGAAGAGAGGTGAGAACCCAGTCAAAGTTGAGCCCATTGGATTTACTCTCTCTCTTAAGCACAGAACCTAGAGGCAAACCAAACAGCAGCAGATGCTGGAGTTCCAAGGTCATCTCGTCTCAGGAGTAGTAGCTGATTTAACTTACACATCATGGCAAATAAGCTAAAACGAAACAGCAACAACAACAAAAGTAAGCCAAAGAAAACAGAAGAATGAAGTAGATACACAAAGAGCAGCCCATACCACAGCCTGAAATGGAGACAGAGAGACAGCAGAGGCACAGAGACAAAGTCTGGGGATACTTCCTGCAGGAAGCGCTCAGAGATTCCCTTCTTTGTTCTTAACAACATTCCCTTGCCCTCGGGCCATTTAAAGTGATGCCAAAAGGGGCGCCTGGGTGGCTCAGTCGGTTAAGCGTCTGACTTGGGCTCAGGTCGTGATCTCACGGTTGGTGAGTCTGAGCCCGCGTCAGGCTCTGTGCTGATGGCTCGGAGTCTGGAGCTGCTTTGCATTCTGTGTCTCCCTCTCTCTCTTCCCTTCCTCCATGTGTGCTTTGTCTCTCTCTCTCTCTCAAAACTAAATAAACATTAAAAAAATAAATAAAGTAACACCAAAGGTGGGTACTGAAGCATACGGAACACTGGGCCCATGTTGACAGGAGCAACTCCAGGCTGTAACTCCTTTGGATTTAAAATAGCGAATCTACCCACCGCCCCACTGACGACTGCTTCCGGTCACGGGCAGGGTTGAGGCTGATAGTTGAGGGATGGTCTGGTCCACAGGGGGACCCGCATAGAGGACACAGCCTCCACCTGTTCCTCCACATCCCAGGAGCAGCTACGGACTCTTAGGATTTTGTCCATGTCCTTTAGCATTGAGGAAATGCTTCAGTGTCGTTCTTAGATTGTGTTGTCTCATGAATTGTTCACGGACGATCAAGAACCTCTTGAAAACAAGCAGTGTGCCCCACTCACCTCTGTATTCCACCGGGTTCAAGTCCAAGGACACAATGCACATGAAGTGTTCAATGTCTGCAGAATAAATGCATCATCGAGTGGAAAAAAAAAAAAAAAAGAAGAAAAACCTGCCCTCCCATCCATTCTGTGACTAACTAGTTGTGTCACCCCAGGCAAATCAATGAACCTCTCTGGGCTTCGGTTTTCTGATAAAGAAAGATGAAATTAGGCTCTCGAGTCTTTTAGCCTCCTTCAAGCCGTCTCAATGTAGTTCTATTTATATTCTGCAAACCCATGAACCGCTCATAGAAGAGAAACCAAAACCCCAGTGACCGTCGTCTCAAACAAGCATCTAAACGAGGCTGTGATCTGTCCATCTGTTTATTTGGAAGATCAGTCGCGTTCCCGTTTCAGAGCACTGATCCTGAGCGCCGTCTCTTCCCCTCCGAGGCTGCCCTGGGTCCCGTCCCGGTCTTGTCTTGTGTAGCAGGCTGACGTTTGATCTTCGGTTCACATTTGTTCCTGCTCTTACCACTCCTGGGAGGCTGTATTACCCTCTTCTAATGCCGTCAAAGGCTACCTTTCAGTGTATTGTGTTGTCATCTTATAGACGCTGCCGAATGTTAGCTTCGCGTCGCCCAGGGACCCCGCGGGACCGGTGAATGACAAACGAGCAACGCACTGAAATTTCTCTCTTTCAGCTGGTCTCCACATAAAACTTGCAAACCGTAAGGTTGTCTGCCCTCATGGCTAAGGGATTTCTGAATGTAATTTCTTTGCATCCCTGCCCCCCGGACCAACGGCTGGCAGGTGTGACGGGAAGCACGCGTAGCTACGAGCAGAGAATCCTATTCCAGGCTGTTTTGCCACTAACTAGCTTAAGTCAAGAGTAATACACTCAATGCCCTGTACTCTAGGTCCTATATGTAGATTTTCTTAGCTTACCTTATAGAAACTGTGGCTGAACTGCTATTTTATTTTATCTTATCTTCTTTTATCTTATCTTCAAAATAAATAAATATACTGCTAAAGCTCCAGTCTCTGAGATGGCTTTCCCAGAGTGTGTTTGTCCCCTGGGCCACCAGATTCACAGGCGGGTCCTCCCAAGCAAAGCTCTGCGGTGTCATCCGTGCTGTCATGAGCTGCCTGAATGCCCCCACATCAAAGCAGGGCTCTGGGATGTAGTGGACGCTGCTGGGAGCTGCCCGGATGCCCCACTCATGAACTTCTCCCCTCCAAGAACTTGCTCTCAGCTGAAGAAGGATGCCTCGCTCAGAGCTATCCTCCCATTCAAGGAAGTCTGCGTCTTCTAATGCCCAATACCAGGGCTCTGGGGCGTAGCAGTGGTGTTAATAAAGCCCCAGATGCCTTGGCCCACCCTGAGACAGATGCAAAAGGCCTTCCCAACCCCGGAGCTCCCTGGCGGATCGGCCAAATTCGATTTCTTCAGCGGCCAGTCTTGTTTTCTTCCACAGGTTGTTGATCCTAGGAACCCACCCTAATGAATTTCCGTACACACATCTCAGAGCATCAGGGCCCGCCTCGAGAAGGGCCTTATGTATATTCGCGTATCAGAAGGGCGTTTACCAAGCCCATGCGCTCCGGCAACAAATGGAGCTTGCATTGAACCTGGACCGTAACACCTGCTAGCTGTGCCTCTTTGGGCAAGTTTCTGGGCATATCCAAACTTGAGTTTTCTCATCGGAAAACCCCTGGTATTTATAGTAGGCAGTTCCTACAGCAGGCTGGATGTGCAAATGTGCTCACTGACCTCAGGCCAGGTGCCTGGCTCTGAATTGTTACCAGCTTTGAGAAGGCCTTCAGCCAAGGGATCTGCATGACCTGGTTCAAACCAGTGGGTTCCAGGATCTCCGGGTCCCCCTGAGACTTACAGGGGGTGAGGGACCTTTGGAAACTTCCCCTCTCTGCAGCGTAAAGTGGAGGGGGGCGAGGCTAGGAATTGAGGTTCCCTTTCCCACCTACTACTTAAGAAAAGCAGCGTTGACCTAGGCCCTTCATAACCTCAACTGCGGGGTAATCGGCATCAGAGGATGTAGAATCTGGGAGGAGGAACAGGGAAGTCGGAGGTCTTGCTGCCGTGTAGAGAAGTCTCCTCTGAGGGCTGCCTTGTTTGGACGGTGGGTCCCTTTCGTGGCTGTCTCTCTTGAAACCCACTTGTCCCAATTGTTCAAGGGCAAGGGGTGGCCTTTTGTTTGAGCGGCTGGAGTGGTTCTTGGCTTGGAAGGCTCAGCAGGGCCCGGGCCAGGCTCTGGGGCAAAGACCAAGAATGGAGGGGACGATGAAGGTTTGGACCGGCTGCTGTCAGCTTCAGGCCAAAATGCTTGTGCTTTGGTCCTACTTCCCGTGACTATCGTCACTGCTACAATGGTCAAATCCTGACCAATTCTGGAGCAGTGGTTTCACACCAATTACAGATTGTACAGACTCTAATATTGCACTTGAAAAAAGGAGGGGGGTGGCGCTTGGTGGGGGGGTCAGTCAGTTAAGCGTCCGTCTTCAGCCCAGGTCATGATCTCACAGTCTGTGAGTTCGAGCCCCGCGTCGGGCTCTGTGCCGACAGCTCAGAGCCTGGAGCCTGCTTCAGATTCTATGTCTCCCTCTCTTTGCCCCTCCCCTGCTTGCGCTCTGTCTCTCTCTCAAAAATAAATATACGCTAAAAAAATTTTTTTTAAATGGGTGGGGGGTAGTCACCATGACCATGAGAGGGGTCCCCTGGTGGTTAGTGGTTAGAGACCAGGGGCAAAGCCCCACCCAATGTGTGCAACAGTCTCATCCCAAGAAAAAATGCCCCCAGCCTATATTTGAATAGTACCCCCACTGATTCACACACAGAGGACACGCATTAAAGAGCCTTACTTAGCCTGATTGTAGTCAGGCGCTCAAGAAGGGTAGATTCAAGGAAGCCTCTGACCCCACCAGCATGCCTCATCAGAGCGTGAGGCCGTGGCATTGTGGCCAGAGCGAGAGGGCCCCATGTCAGTGTCCTCCCAGGAAATCTGCTGAGTAGGAAGTCCGGTCTCTGAATGCTGGTCACCTCTCCATCTCTTTCAATCAGAGGAAAGAACCACCATTGGGAACCCCTTAAATTTCTGGTCCCGTTGATGTCCCTTATGCTATGTACCAAACCTGTGCATTACAAGGGCATTTTAAAAATTTTTATTTATTCATTTATTTATGTAGAGAGCACGAGCAGGGGAGGGACAGAAAGAGAGAGACACAAAACCCGAAGCAGGCTCCAGGCTCTGAGCTGTCCGCACAAGAGCCCGATGCGGGGCTCGAACCCGCGAGCCGTGAGATCACGACCTGAGCCAAAGTCAGATGCCTAACTGACTGAGCCGCCCAGGCGCCCCTAGAAAGGTATTTTCTTTTTTAAGAAAGAGAGGCTATAGCTGTCATGAGAATTTCAGCACGGTCTCCCCAACACTGGAACCACTACGTTCCATGCATCTGAAAACAAATTGGTCTGCTAATTAACTTTTAACGGGCTCACCTTGCTCACGATCTTGCCCAGACCTTTCTGCTGGTGTGTGTGTGTGTGTGTGTGTGTGTGTGTGTGTGTGAATTTTCCTTTGAAGCATGCCATACTCCTAATGCAATTCTCTCTACCCCCCTGATGTTTGAAATACCTGGTTTCTCCTTCCCCTTCTCTGTGCATCTCCCTCCTAATCCGGGCACATCTATTTGCCCAGCCGCATGGCACTTTGAGTTCAGAGCGGTGATCCCGGCCTGCCTTTCCCATCTGTTATCTCCATACACCTGACGTCTTCGTAGTAGCCTTCTGGAAAATAACAAGACCCTCCTTTACAAGCCATCCTTCTCTCTCCAAACACTTGATGTCCAAAATGTGGGGGCGCCGGAGGCACTGATCGGGCAAAGGAGTTTTAAGGCGCTGACCATACAGCAACAGCCTGGGAGTCAGAGTTTCAAGCCAATGCCTGACAGCGACTGGAGACAAAGCCTTAAAATCTCTAGGGCGAATGGAGAGAAGAGAACCAGGTGAATTGCCCCGGGCTCCGAGCAAGCATGAGTTTCTGAGGGACTGGTGAGACCCAGATCTCACCGTGGGGAGCAGCTTGGGGAGGGGGGGACAGGGAGGAGGCAGCTCTGTGGGCCTGTGGGGGCCAAACGCCAGCCCAGGAGAAACAGGCAGGCCTGAGCTGCTAGCAAAGGGCTCAAAGCCACCCCGCCACAGGAACCGGCAGCTGGCCTGGGCCCCTGGGACACCGGGCGCCCACAGAGCAGAGAGCTCCTACAGGGGCCCTGAGCTGATGACGGCTGTGGCATAATCCAGTCGTCGCCTCTGCCTTTGGCACCAAGAACGTAAGAGAAACGGCCTCAGAAGCGTGGTCCGTGGGCCACGGGTCTCTGCGAGGTCGAGCTGCACCTGTAGACTCTGTCCGGGGCCTCGCAGAGCTCAGTTCCTCCTGGGTGCCCTTTGTGAGATCAGTTCCAGACCTTGCCCTTGGCCGGTCGCCCACTAATCCCCTCAGCCGGTGAGGTTCCAGGATGGCACCTTTTCCAGGGAACCATGCTTCTTAACAGACCACCCTTAGACCCTGAGAAGCCTTTAAGGGCCAAAGGAATCGAGCTCTAGAGGTGACGTCTCAGGCAGGAGGTAGGGCACCAGCGTGCAGAAATGTCCCCCCAGGGTCATCGCTGCCACGCAGGACACAGGCCGGCTTTCCCCGGCGGGGACCAGAGCCGAATTTTCTACGAGAGGCACCGCGCCTTCCTATATATAGCCTTGCTGACATCTGGTGAAAGGGGAGATCATCACGGAGGAAACACCACCACAAGGCCGCGTGTAGTAGCATAGGGAAGGGTTCTCTTTTACAGCTTGGGAGGGAATCAAGCGACAGCGCACGGTCCAGTCGGTGCACTGATATTCCGGAAACTTCTAGAGCCCGCGTGTCATTTATGTCATGTGAGTCTCATAGCGATTGACCGCAAAACCAGTGGCTCAAACAAGAGCCTGGTTTTAGAGCCGGAAAAGGAGACGGTCTGGAGAAGCTGGATTCCCCTCGGCCCCGGTGCCTGGGGAGAAGGAGTCTCAAGTGATTGCATCCGGGCGCCGATGGCTCAGTCGGTTGCACGTCCAACTTCGGCTCAGGTCATGATCTCACAGTTCGTGAGTTCGAGTCTCACGTTAGGTGAGTTGGAACCCCACTTCGGGGGAGTCTAAACCCCGCTTCGGGTGAGCACAAGTCCCGCTTTGGGTAAAAAATTCGAGCCCTGCTTCGAGTGAGCCCCCCTTCCCTCTCTCTCTCCCTCTTTCCCTCCCCCCCCCAGCCCCTTGCTCACTGACGCCCTCTCTAAAAAAATAAAAGATAAAAAATAAAACCCTCTGATGCAACAAAAAATTAAAGTGTGCTTACCAAAAATGAACAAAGGGATGAATGAATGAACACAAATCGAACCTCTAATCACGTACAGTTATACAAACAGTGCGGTCCTAGTTTAATCTTTAAATCTCACAGAAAGGGAATTTAACTGGAAGGCTAGTTTGGGGGTTGGATTGAGTTGGGATATAGTTCAGTAAGGAATATTCAGAGAGGAAAGAAAAAAGAAATCGGAATACCTCGAGTTAAATTCTTCCGTACTGTTGGATCCAATGCTCAGAGCAGGTTCACACTGGTTCCTGAAACCCAGAGGTTCTGAGAATATTCCAGACGAGAACAACACCTAGACGTACTCAGCAAACACAGCACATACAAGGTGCCATTCGCGGAAAGCATGGAATAGAGCTGCGGGCCCCGATATATTTCTGCCTTTGTATTTCTAACATTTTTTAATGTTTATTTTTGAGAGAGAGAGACAGACAAACAGAACGCAAGCGGGGGAGGGCAGAGAGAGAGGGAGACAGAATCGGAAGCAGGCTCCAGGCTCCTAGCCGTCAGCACAGAGCGTGACGTGGGGAACCCACGAACCGTGAGATCGTGACCTGAGCCGAAGTCCGACGCTCAACCGACTGAGCCACCGAGGCTCAACCAGAAATACCGCCTACAGTCTAAGTCCCCAGCTGCCCCCACTGTGTTTGGTGTTGAGGTCAATCTCTCTCCCCTATTGCAATAGTCTTGAATAAAGTCTTCCTTGCCTACTTAACTCTGTCCAGGATAATTTTTCTCAGATGCGACCCAGCGTGTCGGACAGAACATTGGTCAGGAAGTCCTATGTGTTCAGTGTCAGCGTGGGCCCCTCGACCACTCGCCAGCACAAGAGAGTGACCGGCTTCATTTGCAGCATGGCATCTCAGCTAAGAGATGAGCTAAGGCCTCGGAGACCTGCAAACGGGCATCTGACTCCTTGCTATGGTCTGAACATTGTATCTCCCCCAAGTTCATATGTTGAAATCCTAATTCCCAGTGTGACGGTATTTGGAGGTGGGGACCTCAGAAGGTGATGGGATTAGCTCCCTGATAAAAGAGACCCCGGGGAGAGCTCCCTTGACCCTTTTGCCAATGAGAAGATAGCCATCTACAAACCAGGAAACGGGTTCTCACCCGACACTGAATCTGTGGGTGCCTTGATCTTGGACCTCCGGCCTCCAGAACTGTGAGAAGTAGATTTCCCTTGTTTATAAGCCCCCCAGACCACGGGATTTTGTGAGGGCGGCCCAGGTGGACGGATATCTTGCTTCCTGTTAGTCCCCCTCTGGCCTTTGGCCGGCTACTTAGCTCTCCGGGTTTCTGTTTTCTTACCTATAAAACGAGACAATGATAGCACCTCCTTAGGGTTTTCGTGAGGAGTAAAAAATGAGGTAATGTTTGTCAATGGCTTAGAACAGTGTCTTGCACATATCAGAGTTATATTTTTCATTAGCCATCTCTCCGAGCTGGTCTTTTCCCGAAAGTGGGATGGGAAATGGGGAGCCAGGAAGATGTCATTCCTCTGTGTTGTTTCCCAGTTAGGAGACGAGAATGTTTTATGATAAGGAAGGAGAGAAGGAAGGAAGGGAGGGAGGGAGGGAGGGCAAAACACAATCTGCACGTCAATCCTCAGCTACTCTTATGAAGACATATTACTTTCCACCTGCCCTTTCGACCAGAGAGGGATTTGGTCCCATCTGAATGGAAGTTCCAGCCCTTAAATGAATTTGGCAAATGTCTGAATGATAGTGCCTGGTCTTACTCTTCGTAAATCAAAGCCGGGGACTAATTCCAACGACGCATAAACAGAAAATATGAAAATTAATGCTTGCAGGAACCTTATTTAATTTTGCTGTAAACGGATTTCCGTGACATGTATGCTGTTTGTGTTGTGCAATTGTGTGGGGTTTTTTTTTTTACCCCCCTCTTTATATTTTGTTTTGTGTTTTCTTTTTCCTCTTGGCTCTGTTTCATGGAGCCTAGTTATCTGCACATTTATCTCTAAAATGACCTTCCTTTCTTGCAACGCATGTCCTTCTGTTTGTAATAAAAGGTCGTAAACTTGTCGGGCCCATCAAAGCCATTACTATGGCAATACGCTACAGGATTGCAATTATTAACCTCTGGATAAACAGGCAGTCAGGGAAGATGGATGGAGAGGGATAAGGCTTGTGTTTATACACATTTATCTTTAGTAATTAGCCATCTGGGGGAAACCGCAAATACAGGCAACAGAAATTGATTTATCTTCAAATAATAAGTTTTGCTTTACAACAAGGTCTAAAAGTGGATCCTCTCAAGTGCTAATTTTGCGTGTCACTTGCACGCTTTAAGGACGAAAGTAGTAATTACCAGGGCTTTCATATGCAAAAGTAAGGTGCTGGGGATTGGGATGGCTTCATCTGGGAGAAAAAAAAGAGATGTCCCCCCCCCCCCCCATCCCTCCAGAAGCATGCCAGTTTCCAGAGGCTTTCTCGGCTCCTCAAGGCTGGGCACTAGAGGGCTGTATCTCCCTGGAGGTGCAGGGCCATCCATGCGGGATCAGCAGCAGATTCACACGGTCCGGAGCTGGACGGTCTCTGGCTCCATGAGGGCATCCCTGACCACGGGCTAACCTTTCCCCAAGGATGCTAAGGTTCACGGCCAGGAGAGGAACCACGTCCACGCGGGCGCCAAGCGAGACGGGGTTCTCTGGCAGACCGCAGCGGGCATGGACGGATCAAGACGCCGGGTGTCTCATTTCCACTGCTGGCTCAGTATCTTAGGGCTTCCTATCCCCATTTGCACCCTGGCCACATGCCCTTCTGTTCCAGGAAGTAACAGCCCAGACCAGAGGGGAATTGGCCCGGGTGATTCACTTTCCTTCCTCATTAACCCTCAGGGAAGCGCCTGCTTTTAATTAGCTGTGGTTCAAAACCATCCATCCAGGCTCGCACGTGGCACCCTCCGAGTCTGTTCAAAGACAAAGGAAAACAAGGCGGGACACTCCGGAGGGGCCCCGGCGACATCCGACTGCTACAGCTGCGCATCCTCCCATTAAACCCTTCGCATAAACAGCCCCGGATCCCGCAGTCTTCCACCAAATGTTCTTTGAACTGTTGTTATTAATAACAAATCGGAATTAGCTGCTGTCTGAAATCGGCCCTGCAGGCCGCCACCTGTGAACCCCTTCGGGGAGAGGTGGGGCCACCTTACACGCAGCACCTGTCGGCACGCTGCGTGCGCTGGGGGGCGACGCCCGCAAGCCCCACGCCCGCTGGTGGGTGACCACCATGGAGGTGACCCCAGGGGTAGTAAGAGAAGGTGGGCCGAAGCCCTGAGAGCCAAGTGCGGACCCCTCCTCTGCCACTTGATCTTACTTCGCTAGCGTAAATTGGAGATGGTGCCAGTTCCCATCCCATGGGGCCGTTGTAGGCGGTGAAGGTCAATCGCGCAGGACTTCTCTACCCACCGCCAACTGTGTAACCCGGGCCCACACAGGCTCTGCCCGCTGAACTCAGCAATGTTGTCACTGTGAGATACGAGGCAGGACCATTCTTCTGAGCCCCGATGATGACAATAAGAATGTGATTTTTTTTATTAAAGTGTAATTGACATACAATATTCTATTAGCTTCAGGTGTATATCACAGTGACACGATATTTTTCTACATTACAAAATGAGCCCCGCAATAAGTCTGGTTGCCATCTGTCACCGTGCAAAGTTATTACAATATCATTGACTGTATTCCCTATGCTATAATTACTTTTTAATGAAAAATAAATAAAATACTTATAGAAAGCTCTCAGCCCGTGTCTTGCACATATGAGGCGATGAATAAATGATGGCTTTTAAAGAAGTTTTGTGGGGCACCTGGGTGGCTCCGTCGGTTGGGCGTCCGACTTCGGCTCAGGTCGTGATCTCCCGGTTGGTGAGTTCGAGCCCCACGTCGGGCTCGCTGCCATCAGCCTGTCCAATCCTCTGCCTCCCTCTCTATGCCCCTCCCCCGCTTGTGCATTCCCAAAAATAAATAAATATTTTTAAAAGAGAAGTTTTGTGATTGGCATCTATGCTTACGTGAGTACACTCTCATTACAGGTAGACACCCGATTTATGAATAAATAGAGGTCTGCCCACGGTCGCTCCTGACTTTATCAGCTGTAACATATCCTAAGCAGGACCAGCAGAACTGAACAGGAACTTACTTGGGCCCCCCAGCGCATCCTCCCTTTGGGAAATAGAAACCCAACGTTATAACGGGCTGCCCAGCTACAGACCACATTTCCCAGCTGTCTCTCAATCACCCCCAACGAAATGGGACCACAAGTGTCACCTCACCACCCGAAAAAGGGAGCGTTGTCCTTCCCAGACTCGCCCCTTCCAGGGACTGGAACATGATGACCCAACTTTGGTCATTCTGGCAGGCACCGCGTTGTAGGGCATCACCGAGCACAAGAGAGTTAAGACTCTGTACGACCTCACGAAGCAAAGCTCCTGGCTGTCTCCCATCCACTTCCCTGGGGACCGTTGTCTGGGCAAAAAAAAAAAACATGCATTTCTCTCCTCTTTACGTCGTCGCTGTTGTGGGCTTCTTTGTCACTACTGTTTGGTCCATATTCTAATACGTGGGCAAGGAGGGTCAGCAGAGGTAACGGTCTGTGGGACCCCGCCCTTCCACCCCCCCTTGACTATTCCCAGATGAACTGTGCCTCCCTGACTTTCTTCTCTTCCGATCACCCAGCTGTCCTCACGTTTCAAAGGCTTGCTTTATGGCATCAGATCAGTTGATCTCAGTCCAAAATATGCTCTGTTTAGGCACAAATGTTTCTTATTTGCCCTCTTCTTTCTTCTTTCCTTCACTGCTAGCCCTGACTTCAGGCTTGAAGTCAATTTCTCTGGTCCCTACGCCGTTTCTTTCCTTGTCTTTCTACATCTCATTCCTACTGACTGCCTTGCCCCTTTCCAGCCTGGTAGCTCCTTTTCTCTCTGACAAAACCAGAGGCGATTAAAGCCAATACGAATACGAGGCCACGTTGGCAACGCACCCGTGACAAGAAAACAAGGAATTGTGTACTAGACGCAGCAATGGTTCACAGACTCGTACTGGCAGAAGGGCACCGGAAGACCCCTGATGATAATTGTCATCAGTGGCCATAGGGAGATGACACCAGGCCACCGGACGGGAACAGGCTACACAAGTAACAACTGGAATTAAGATGCAGGCCCTTTGGGGCGCCTGGGTGGCTCAGTCGGTGGAGCGTCCGACTTCGGCTCAGGTCGTGATCTCGCGGTCCGTGAGTTCGAGCCCCGCGTCGGGCTCTGTGCTGACGGCTCAGAGTTTACAGCCTGCTTCGGATTCTGTGTCTCCCTCTGTCTCTGCCCCTCCCCTGCTCATGCTCTGTCTCTCTCTCTCCCCGTCAAAAATAAACATTGAAAAAAATTTTTCTAATAAAAATTAAAAACAAAATTGCAAACAACAAACAAACCGCAGGCCCTCTGACTTCTGGTCAAGCCCGGGATGCCCCAGTTTGTACCACGCCTCCACTGACACGGCTCAAAGAAGCACACATGGCTCCTTTCCGTTGCACGTTCCCTTGCGTGGAAACTCACTTCCGCTCCAGACGGAGCTCCCTAACAACGTGTTCTATACTGTGCTGTACCAGGTTTCAAAACCATGCCAAGGGCGGGGGGCATCATAAACTGGGCAGGGACTTCCCTGCTGGTCAGAACATCCACTCACTCACCTCTTTACAAGCCCAGCCCTGACCGAGTCCCTGGCTGGTGGGAGTTCCTCGAAGACTTCTTAACACTTGCCTTCAGCACCGTGCTGAGAAAATAGTAGAAACTCAATAAAGACTTATCAATTGATTTTCAATTCCTACAGAGAGCTTTCCGTGGCTGGGTTTTATAACCTCCCTGCTTCTCTCGCACCTGCCCTCTCTCCCCTCTTCCAAGGCCCTTAGAAGTCCCACTTCCTGCCGACCACATGGTTAACAAGCTCTCTTTCCTCCTGACTCATGAACTGCCCCTTTCCATCCATACTGCACGACTCAGCACTTACTCATTCAGTCAAGAATCATTGGTGGCTTCTATGGTACTTGGCCCGCTTCTCCCACTAGACCCTAAGCTGCTGCCCTTCGTGAACGATTTGGTCAGACACGTCTCTGAGCTGGAACACTAACATGACTCACCAACTGCTCTTAGACGCGAGGGACCATTTCCCCAGGGTAGTATTCCTCCCCCGGCCCCTGTCTGAGGCCTGCTTCACCTTCTCCATGCAGGACTACACTCCAGGCAGCGGTCAACTACAAGAGTTCCTACCCAACATCTCTGCCCTGGAGGGCTGAGCTGAGCACTCTTCAGTACCCTGAATCCCATGGAGGTCTACTGTATGGGTGTCATATCTGTGGCCAGAAATTTTCCTTCCTGACGCTAATCCTGTATGGAATATCCTCAAAGAACATCTGAAAGGCGGGTTTTCATATCCACAGGAGTGCTCTTTATGACATTTTTACCTCCAAACAATTGTCAGCCTAAAGCTACACATTGTCTTTGATGAGCACTATTTTTAATTTGCTTTGTTAAGTTAGTGAAATGGAAATGTAGAGGGTATAAAGAAGAAAGCAGGCAGACAGGTAGATAGATGGATAGATGGATGGATAGATTAATGGATAGATAGATAGTAGATAGATAGATGATAGATAAATGAGTGGATGGATGGGTGGATGGATGGATGGATGGATGGATAGATGGATAGATGGATAGACTGATGGATAGATAGATAGATAGATAATAGATAGATCAGTAAATGGGTGGATAGATGGATGGATGGATGGATGGATGGACGGATGGATGGATAGATAGATAGGTAGATAGAGGATAGATAGATAATAGATAGATGAATGGATAGATAGATAGATAGATTAGATAGATGGATGATAGGTAAATGGGTGGATGGATGAATGGATAAATAGATGAATAAATAGATAATAGATAGATAGGCAGATAGATGATAGATAGGTAAATGGGCAGATAGATGGATGGATGGATAGATAGATATAGAAATAGATAGATGATAGATATATAGAAATACCAAGCGTTCTAGGCCATTAGCCCATGTCTGCAATGTGGAGAAAACGTCTCACTCTCAGGGAGATGATGTTCCTGCCTTAGTGACTTAGCTGGCTCACGACAGAGCCCTGAGCATCACCTTGCTTAACCGTGTGAGAAACCGTTTCCACAAATCTGAGAACTTACTGTGAATGCCACAGAGGCCAGGGCAGATATTGCATCTATTTCCAGAACAGAAACATGAGCTTTACTGTGACGCTCACCCACCCCCCACTCCGTACTACCCACGTAATAAACCCCTGCAGCCCCATCTCAGCGGCAGCTGCCTAACTGGGGCTTACCGCTGTATCATCACGATCTGGTCAGGAGGGGGAACCACACCAGTCATCGGACAGCGAGATCTGAATATGAGCCTTTAACTGGGCCACCGAAAGAGCAAGGAGAACATTACGGGGTTTGGCAACGCAAATAAATACGCAAGTGTCACCACCAGCGCAGGCTGGGAGCACAAAGGAGGGGGTTGGAATTATTCAAACTTAGAATCTCGATGGAAGGGCCTGTGGCGTCAAGGCTCAGCCCCTGGAGAGAGTACGGTACTCAGCTGGGTGCGGGTCTCTTGGCGGTCGGGGGCTGGGCGGCTGGGTGGCTGAGTGGTTGTGTGGACGGTGGAGGAGAGGGATGAAACTGGCACCACAAGTGTTGGGCAAACGCGATCCAGCCACTGCTCTGGATTGGAATCGCTGCTGCCAGCGGGGAGAAGGTCTCTTGGAGCCACAGAACGGGAAGGAAGGAAGCCAATGGGACACAAGTGAATCGCAGCTACTTCCTCCTTCCTCCTCCCACAGCCTGACGTTGTCTCTCTAGTGCCCCTCATGAGCGGCGCGTAACGGGGAGCCAGCTTGAGAACCAGCGGGGCTTGCAGAGTCCGATTCCAAGCCTCACCAAGCAGAGTCTCGAGGGCACAGCTTATTACTGAGACACATAATAGTCGGCACATCTGGCGGGCAGGGAGTCCCCACACCTGGCGGCTGTCTTGGCGTGGGTGGGGGGGGGGCGTCCTCCCAGTTCTTCAGGATAAGAAAGCCAAGAAGGTCATCGACCCGCAGGGAACACAAATGGGGAACCCGGAGATGACGAACTTTGCCACGTCGAGCAGATGAGCAGAGGGAACCGGTGGAGGTCAAAGAACATACAGATTCTTCCTTGGGCGGGAACAGAGCTTGCGCGCAAGACCGTGGCCATGAGTAGGCTGCGGGGAGTCGGGTGGGGCTGGGGCTCCCCATTCCTGGCGAGTAGACCCCTGAACTGAGTCGGGCAGAGGGGTCAGAACTCACACCTTTGACTAATTCCTTGGACCGTATCCACCCTGGGCCCCAGTTCCTTCCTCCACCAAATGAAGACGTCAGTCCTTTCAACACCAACATTCTGTAACTCCTTCCCTTTGTCCTCCGGCACCTGCCCTAGAAAGTAACCGGCAGGTCTGTACGGTTCTCGGAAGTTTCAATTCTTTCTTCCAGGGGGTATAAATATTCCATGAAACCTCTCTACGTGCAGGAAGCAGAAGGGACCCCTCTCCGCAGGGCCCAGATCCGATATCAAAAGGTGGACCGTTTGGGGAAACAAAGTGGATTCCTTTGCATGACAGCATGGAGGCTCCCAGAGATTTCAGGGCTTCTGAAGGGAAAACGGTTTGATCATTAGGGGAAGGAGGCGGGTAGGGGTGTGAAGAGAGGAACTCACACAGCTTTGTTGAATTATCACATATCCAAGAGAGCAGCATCTCTAGAGGACCCCCCCCCCGCCCCCGTGCCCCCCAGGCAAGGGGGTCCAGGACACAATTTCTGATCTTAAGGGCATTTCTATTTAGCTCATTGGCTCACGCAGCC
Organism: Panthera leo; assembly: GCF_018350215.1. Taxonomy (NCBI): domain Eukaryota; kingdom Metazoa; phylum Chordata; class Mammalia; order Carnivora; family Felidae; genus Panthera; species Panthera leo. Next base: position 11,501,303 of record NC_056694.1, on the reverse strand, counting down.
AATGTTTGTCGAATCCTCGCCTGTAGGAACTGATTTAGGCTGACAGAGTGCAAGCAGGACTGACCGTGTCCTGTCTTCCTGGAGCTTCGGACTAATGGGAAAGACACAGCAGAATACATGGCAAGGAGATACATACACAAAGAAATGAATCAATAATGGGAAATTCTGAGAAGTGGTAATCAGAAAACAAAGAGAGGGCTAAGGGGAAGTAATAAGGTAGGGTTGAGGGTTACAGGTTGCTTTGGGTAAAACCCACGGGGAAAATCTTGCTGGGCAGAGCTTGAACACCAGTCAGGAAAAGGGTGGGAAGGGGGGAAAAGGAGGCCTTTCCAGGCAGAGCAAGCAACACACACAAGAGGATGAAGGGTACAAAAGAATCCGCCTGTCTGGGTCCCTAAAACAGGCTGCGTGTCCAGGATGAGAGAGGAGAGTGAGGGCAAGCTGCAGAGGAAGGTAGGACCCAGATCGATCTGTTGGGCTATCCATGTTAAGGAGATTATACTCTGGCTGATGGAGGGGAACAGACGGGAGAGGCAGGGCCATCAGCAAGGAGACTGGGCCATAAAAGAGATTTAGAGGCTTGGATGACAGTGGAGATGAAGACAAATGCATGAATTAGAGATCTAGCTTGAAACAACCAAACTTGCCCCCAGGTGCCACGCAGGGAGTGAGAAAGTGAGTTCTAGGATTCTTCGAGGGCAAGCTGTCAGCACAGAGTCCACCGCAGGGCTCGAACTCATGGAGTGTGAGATCATGACCTGAGCTGAAGTCGGACGCTCAACCGACTGAGCCACCCAGGCGCCCCGGAAAAATAATTTTTAAAAAACCACTTGTAAGGGGCGCCTGGGTGGCTCAGTCGGTTGAACATCTGATCCTTGGTCTCAGCTCACGTCATGATCCCAGGTTTGTGGGATCGGGCCCCACGTCGGGCTCTGTGCTGAGCAAGGAGACTGCTTAGGATTTTCTCTCTCTCCCTCTGCCTTCCCCTCCTGGTGATCTCTCTCTCTCTCTCTCAAAAATAAAAAAAAAAGAGATAATAAAAACCACCTGTAGATTCAGAAACATTAAAGATCATATGTATTATAATATTTAATAATAAAAGGTTAAAAATAAAATAGAAGAGTGACTATCGATAGAATGAGAGAAAAACAAACTGGGAAGGGATGCAAGGAACCATTCTGGGTGTTGGATGTACCCTAAATCCGGATTTGAATGGTGAATGATTTGGTGTTAGTGTAGATTATACATGGCCATGAATGCTTTGCGCTTCCTCCCGTGGAAAGACTGGCCTCGTGATCTGCTTGCACAGTGGAATTAGATGGAAACTGACATTCTGGGACTTTTGAGGTCTTGCAACTTCCGCCTGGTTTGCTTGGGGTGTCCATCATGGAGCAAACCAATGCCTACAACATTCTGATTATCTGAGGCTACCATGTTGGGAAGAAGCCCAAGCTTGCCACATGGAGAACTCCAAATGAGAGAGAGAGAGAGAGAGAGACAGAGAGACAGAGAGAGAGAGAGAGAGAGAGAAAGAGAGGTAACAGTGCCTGCTTGTTCCACCATCCCAACCCAGGTGTGAGACGTGTAAGCAAAGAAGCCTCCAGAAGCCTCCAGCCCTAGCCGTTATCTGATGGTAACTGAGTGAGGGAGAACCACTTGGCTGTGTCCAGTCAACCGACGGAACCAGAGGAGAAAATAAGAACTTGTTTTAAAACCACTAGGTTTTGAGGTCGTCTATGACTTAGCAATATAACCAGATCACCAGAACAGGTATATTATACATATGTATATTGGACCCTTTATAAATGTATATTATACTTCAATTAAAAACAAGTAGAGGGGCACCTGGGGGGCTCAGCTGGTTAAGCATCCAACTCTTGATTTCGGCTCAGGTCACCATCTCATGGTTGGGAGATCGAGCCACTCAGGGGTGAGGAGGTAACGAATACTTGCCTTTTCCTTCCTCTTTCCTCTAGCTCTTCCTTGGCAAAACCACTTTCTGCTTTCCTTTCCCATCCAGCGGGAACTTCCCTTATATCCTTCCCTCCCCCTCTTTTTCTCTGGCCTTATGGTCTAGTGTCAACGGCGTAAAGTTGGAAAGGACAAAACCAGATTTACCAAGAAAGTATTTCAAAACATATCATCCCATGACGGTGGTATCTAAGGCGAGCTGTCTACACGGATGCTATTGGAAAGAATGGGGGAGTGGGGGCAGGGGCAGCAGGCTGTAGGTTCAGGAAACAAGCTAGGACTGGGGGGACCAGGATAGGCCTGAGGCCAGGCTGAGGCACTGGTGCCTGGGGAGTGGGACAAGGTGCAGGATGGGCTATATGTCAATTCTCAGGGTAAGGTGAAGACAGAAAGGCACACGGAGCACGTTCAAGCAAGAACTAATTCCAGGATGCAAAGACACTAACTAGGCAGCGGGAACCCCGAGAACGGTGTGCCTATAACACGCACTTGGCCTTGAACCTGTCTCTCTCTGGTTGCGTCACCCTCCTCCGGCGTGCCCGTATTTACCCAATAACAATCCTGGGGTCCAGACACACAGGACGATGGCGTTGATGTGACATACCCCTCCCACTGGGAGAACAGAGCAGAAATCGGGGCATTCATGCGCCCGGAGCTGCCTGGGTTCTGTATGTGAGCACTGTTAGGGTCATGGCCCGACCTCCAGCTGAGCCACTGGGCCATCCTGCTGTTCTCCCTTCTATTGCTGAGCCTTGCGATCGCTGTGCCCATCAGTCCATGCTCCTCCCAGGGTTTCTCTGCCCGTACTCAGGCTTTGGCTTGGCTCAGGCAACTACCCTGACTTGGAACCCCCACCTCCAATCTAAGTCTTCTCTACATAGATGGTCCGTTATAGCACCAGATGTCCAACCCAGAGTCATCGATAAAAGAAAGACAGAAGTCGAATCGCAACTGGCAAACTCCATCGAAGAATGTAGAGGAAATGGGTAACACATTTTAGGAAGATTCGTGTTTAACATTACTTTCTTCGGGGCGCCTGGGTGGCTCCGTCGGTTAAGCGTCCAACTTCAGGTCAGGTCATGATCTCACAGTTCATGGGTTCGAGCCCCGCGTCGGGCTCTGTGCTGACAGCTCGGAGTCTGGAACTAGCTTCGGATTCTGTGTCTCCCTCTCTCTCTGCCCCTCCCCTGCTCACACTCTGTCTCTGTCTCTCTCAAAAATAAATAAAACGTTAAAAAAAATTTACTTTCTTCTTTCTTAAGGTTTATTTATTTATTTTGAGGGAGAGTGCATGCTCAGGAGTGGGATGAGGGGCAGAGAGAAAGGGAGAGAGAGAATCCCAAGCAGGCTCCATGCTGTCAGCACGGAGCCCGACGGAGGGCTCGATATCATGATGATGAGATCATGACGAGAGCCGAAATCAAGAGTTGAACGTTTAACCAACTGAGCCACCCAGGCACCCCATAAAATGATTTTCTTTTTTCTTTTAAAAAATTGTTTAATGTTTATTTATTTTTGAGAGGGAGAGAGACAGAGCATGAGCGGGGGAGGAGCAGAGAGAGAGAGGGAGACACAGAATCGGAAGCAGGCTCCAGGCTCTGAGCTGTCGGCACAGAGCCCATCACAGGGCTGAAATCCACGCACCGTGAGATCATGACCTGAGCCCAAGTCGGGCGCTTAACCGACTGAGCCACTTAGGAGCCCTCCTTTTCTTTTTTAATTCAGACTTTATTCATCTAATTCAGCTGCCTGGAATAATACCTCTTTCCATGGCCACGTGAAATAAATGAGGTGTTTCTGTGGCTGGAAAAAAATGTACACAGGCACCAAGGCTTTAAATAAATTGTAAAGTTGCTGGCTTTGCCCCACACAGAGGACATTTACTTTTCCAGGCATTTCTGCTGAGTTTATCCCAAGTCCAAAGAATGACCTAATGTGTAACTTAAAAAAAGGTAAACTTTGGTATCAAAAAGAACTCTCCATGTAGCAAAAATCACATCCTCTTAAGGATATTAACATACCCCCTCCAGGGAGGCTCTAAAATTTTTAGAGGCATCTTCTGACTGCTGTCAAATACTTATTAACCAGACTTTTTCTTTAAGGGCTATTCTTCTATATAATTTCGTCCAATTATTTTGAGAAGAGTATTAGATTTGCCTCTCGGTACTTTTTTCCCTGAGCGGAGATTAGGAACTGTATTGGGAAATAATATTGATTTATCCAAATGGATTTGTTTTACAAGGTGAAAATAATCCTGTAATATCGCTACGTAAATATGGATGAGAAATTGACCATATAATTAGCTACCCATCTTTTTTGCTGCATCCGGTTTGTTACTAAAATGTGTCTTCTGGTAAATCCTCATTATAACTCCGGGCGTCGTACGACAGGCAAGTTCTCAGGATATGCCTTTTGCATTTCCTTCAAATTCAGAAAGTCATCAGCAAAGGACTAGAGTGGAAAAGAGCATCTCCACATCCAAGGAGCCACTCCTCTGTGGCATGATTCAGTCTCTGTGGATGCTCCTTCTCTGCTGGGCGTTTCTGTGACTTCTGCCTTGTTCCATTTGTCTATCCTGCCCGACCACCTACTCTCTGCTGATTCATAGCACCAGTTATGGACCCGTATCACCCTTTAGACCCAGGATGTGGGAGACATAACAAGGGCTTTGAAATCAGATCTGAATTTAAAGCTCATACTACATTTCTAGCTGTATGAACTTTGGCAAGTATAAGTGTCCCCCAAAGCAGGAACACTAGTTCCCCTGACAGATTTGTGCCTTCTAATCCACTGGTAAGGTCAGTTTGTCCCTTTATTACTCATATTAACTTTGTGCGTTTGGCTTAAGGTGGTGCCCATAACACATCCATGTAAAGGGATTCGTGGAGACTTTGTAAATATCTCGTTTCCCACGTCAAACTTTCAGCTTACTTGTAGCATCCGTTGTCAATGTTTAACTAAATCGGTTATTATTCCGATGACTTTCTACTTCATTCTCCCCACATTTATTAGTTGGCTCTGTCCCACAGCAACGAGCTTTGTCTTCTTTTTTCATGATCGTTGTGGGTTTGTAAATTCTGATTTTGTTCAGTTCAGTGCTCAGACTCCCCCGGGGTTGGCCAGGGGGACTTCCTTCTGGCTGGCACCTGTGTCCTCTTACGTGTCCTCATCACTCTCTGAGGACCTTCTTATTCCCTTTGCTCATGTTGTGAGTTCCTCCCGCATATTTCTTGCCCCAGCTCTGGAATCCGCTCTGTCGGTGAAGCATCCGACTGTTGGTTTCGGCTCAGGTCATGATCTCGCAGTTCGTGAGTTTGAGCCCCGCGTCAGTGGGAACCTGACAGTGTGGAGCTTGCTTGGGACTCTCTCTCTCCCTCCCTCTCTGCCCCTCCCCGCTCTCTCTAAATACATAAATAAATAAACTTTAAAAAAATAAATCAAAGGGTTTGACAATTTCAGTACACACTGTCAATAAGGAATGCCTTGAAGTCAAGATACAAGACGTGTTTCTTGGCTGCAGACTCCTAGTCTCTGGTCACCACCAGTCTAGCCATTTACAAACCCTTTCGTGTATTCGCTACACCAGATATTTGCTGATATGGGAAGTCAGCCAACGTTGACAAATGTGCCAGATAAGGCATGCAGGGGTCAACGACGACACTCCCTCTTTGTCATTTGCTGTCTGATGCTACAACATGACAAACTCAACCCTCAGCAAGATCCAGATTTCCCGCTCAAGGATACTGGCATGTTTACCGCCCCCCCCCAGAGCACCCCAACTTTTCGGCTAATGAAAGATAAGGTATATGGGGACTAAGGAGGGCACTTGTCCTGATGAGCACCGGGCGACGCACGGAAGGCCGAATTTCTGTATCATACACCTGAAATTAATAGAGCGCTCTATGTTCACGACACCGGAATTAAAATAAAAAGCTTAAAAACAAAGATAAGGTATAACAAGCTTCCCGTTGAGGCTGCAACCAGAAAAAACAACACCTACTCTCAGTGACCGGCTGAACCTCATGTCTCTCTATCTCATTTCATTTCATCTGTTATCCGGAGCACAGGAAGTATATATTTTCTCTGGAAAAGGAAATGGGGTTTACGGTAGAGAAGGGATGCGTCCCCCGTCACCTATTCAGCAACTAGAACATTTGAACCATGACTGACTCTGACGCTGATGAAGTTTTCTAATTGTTAGAAATTTTTGGGGGGACGCCTGGGTGGCTCAGCCGGTTGTGCGTCTGGCTTCAGCTCGGGTCATGATCTCACAGTTGGTGAGTTCGAGCCCCACGTCCGGCTCTGTGCTGACAGCGTGGAGCCTGCTTGGGATTCTCTCTCTCTTTCCCTCTGTCTACCCCATACACCTGCTCTCTCTCTCTCAAAATAAATAAATAAATAGATAGATAGATAGATAAATAAATAAATAAATAAATAAAATCAGCTGCCTTGCCTTCGCTTGGATTCAAAAGGTGTCTCTCTCATCTTTGCGTTATTTTGACATTAAAATGCCTCTAGGTACCTCTAAGCAGGCAGCTAATAACGAGGCCTGTCCCCAGTGCCTTCCGTGACACAGAATCGCCCCAGACAAAGGGCAGTATTCTGCTGCCCTCTCTGGTTTCCCCTTCCTGTTCTGGTTCATTTGTCTGTCTGTCTGTTTGTTTGTTTTACCCCATCACTGGCTATGGAGACGGAGGGACACATTGTAGCCACACAAGGTACCTGTGGATTGGGACCGTAGGCCACACACTTGCCATGTTTGAGCCCACGTGGCTCTTCAAACCCAAGCAACTGCCAAATCAGTGCTGGGAGAAAGCATTCCTTTTTTTTTTTTTTTTTTTTTTTTTTTTTTTTTGAGAGAGAGAGAGAGAGAGAGAACGGGAGCAGGGGAGGGTCAGAGAGAGAGAGGGAGAGAGAGAATCCCAAGCAGGTTCCACACTGTCAGCACAGAGCCCTACTCGGGGCTTGAAACCACGAACCATGAGATCATGACCCAAGCTGAAACCAAGAGTCAGGTGCTTAACTGACGGAGCCCCCCCCAGGAGCCCCAGAAAGCATTTCTGATTCCAGGCAAATTCCAGACCTGCTTTCTGTCAGCCAGCTCTCCCCTGCTCACTGTTGTGGTTCCTGCCACCCTTCCTTTTAGGGACATGCTTGGCCTCCCCTTTCTGACTTATCTACTCATTTAGATCTTTGGCTAGATGTCACTTGCCCCACTTAACTTCTAAATAGCACTTAATTATTTCACAAGCAGACTGCTGATAACGTGCTGGAGGTGTGTGAGGTACCTGTTCCATTTATAATTTGCTTCCACCGGAAAGGTCTTGAGGAACCCTTTCAGGAAAGTTGATTTCCTCCAGGGACCTGGCAAGTCTACGTCCTCCTGGGGAATCTGGGATCCTAAATCCTTTGTCCCAGGAGCACTGCCTTAATCAGCCTGTGCTGCAGACCGACCCAGTTTGAACAACAGTGTTTATTCCTCACGGTTCCGGAGACTGAGAAGTCCAAGATCAAGGTGTCGGCAGATGGGAGCCTCTTCCGCACATGGCGGAGAGATCATCACTCTCCTGTCCTCTCTTTCTCTCTTTTTTAAAAAATTTTTTTAATGTTTTAATTTACTTTTGAAGGAGAGAGAGAGACACAGCATGAGGGGGGGAGGAGCAGAGAGAGAGAGGGAGACACAGGATCTGAAGGAGGCTCCAGGCTCCGAGCTGTCAGCACAGAGCCCGACGCGGGGCTCGAACTCACGGACCGCGAGATCATGACCTGAGCCGAAGTCGGCCACTCAACCGACTGAGCCACCCAGGCGCCCCTCCTGTCCTCTCTCTTAAGGGCACTGATCCCACTCAGGAGGGCCCCACACTGTGACCTAATCACCTCCCAAAGGCCCCACCCCCATATACATCCTACTGGGGGCTGGGGTTTCAGCATATGAATTGGGGAGGGACAGGAATATTCAGTCCCTGGCTGGCACGTTCACACTCATCAGTACACACACTGATCAGTAAGTACATGAGGCTCCATTTTCTGGTTCCAAAAATCACTTGTATGGGAGCGGGGTATTTGATCCCAAACGAGGGCAAAAAATATTGTTGTCCAGGGATTTCGTTTCAAATACGTTGTTTAATTCGATTTTTAAAATAAACTACTTTTTAAAAACGATTGGTTTTCTAACAGAGCTTTCTAGAGATTCTAAGATTCTCTTCCACCCTGTGTTAAGAATGCCCACCTAGGTGGATGCCTGGGTAGCTCAGTCGGTTAATAATGTGTCTGACTCTCGATTTCAGCTCGGGTCGTGATCTCACTGTTCATGGGTTCGAGCCCCGCAACTGGCTCTGTGCTGACAGTGCACACACAAGCACGCGTTCTCTCTCAAAATAAATAAATAAACATTTAAAACATAAAAAAAATAAATAAATAAGAATGCCCACGCTGATGAGTCAGGGACTTCGAACAGAAGCTGTGAGTCCTCCGCTATGTCACCTGCAGGAAGCCTTGAGATCCGTCCACACGGTGACTAAGGCTCGCGGTGTTCCAAACACGGGCAGGAGAGCAGCGACCAGCTTTCCTTTACCGACGTGGGGCAGTGTCTTCCCAGGGTGGTATGTTAGAAAGAGCCCACTGGGAGCCGAGCAGGGTCGGGGTCAAACCCTGTACCCCCTCCTACACAAGTGTCCCTTCGTTTCGTAATCTGTAAAATGGGCATATTTGCTGTGTGAGGGTGCTTTCCAGATCTGAAGCGGTCAAGTTCTTGGCACGCAGTAAATATACAACAAGTGAAACTAGGGTGATTCTCATCCGACGAGGAACAAATGTCTTTGAGAAAGAAAGCTCTACCCTTTTATATTGATCTACTCAAAATGCCATTGTATCTATACATGATAAAATGATCTATAAAATGAGAAGCTAAGTATTCTAGCAGCAGCAAAACATGGAGGTCTTCGTTCCAGAAAACAGTTTTCTCGACCCTGATATTCTGATGAAAAAGCCCAGGTCAGGCAAAGCACCCCCCACCTCCCGATCTTTGCCCTTTGGCTTTTTTAAATCACCACTGCAGATCGTTTTGTTTCCTCACTGAGGTGTTCTGGAGTTGGCATGGGAAGAAAAAAAAGCATAATAAAATAATTCTTTGAGACAAGTTTAGAGAGGAGCTTTCCCAGAAGACAGGATCCTGGCTTTGAGTCACATAAAGTGTGTGCTTTGTCAATAACACAAGGAACAAAGGCATGAATGAATTTTATTTTGTTGGACAAGCAGTTCGGAATACAGATAAGGCCAGGCAAGCCACTAAACTCTTAAATAAATGTTTTAGCACTATCTAGAAAGAAAGACTGCAATTGATTCCAATCTTTTGTGACAGAAAATCAGTTCTTTTAAAACTCCCCGGGCAGCAAATAGTAACAAAAATGTCCTGTTTCTAATAAGAGTCCGGGAAAGGGTTGCAAAATAAAACATTGTCTCTGGAAACCTACAAGCTGCAATTAACATGCATGAAATTTCCCCAGGTGCCTTCCTTCCCTTTCCCTTTTGTCTCAAAGGAAAAAAAAAACCCAAAAACAAGCTTACTGTGATTTGTAATTTTGTAAAACGATATATTCTAATTATCCGTAGGGTCTTTCAATATTTCCAAAGACACAGGAAGAGATATTTTAATACCAAACAAGTCCAAGTGTGGAATGCACGGATAGCACTAACACCCCGGCGGCGACTGCTACGGAGTTTTTAGCGTGTGGAGGGATTTTCTTTTATTTCAACAATGTAACAGTTGCTAAAATCTGCCCATACCCAACATCTGCGGGGCTTACAGACATTCACCGAGCAGAGGGGTTCTCTGACTTGGGCCGCCAAGCATCAGAACACCTGGAAAAGGGGTCGAATTGCGGATCTCCGGGCCCCACCCCCAGAGTATCTGATTCAGTAGGTCTGCGTGGGGTCTCGGAAGCTGCACCTCTTACAAGTTCCCAGATGCCGCTGAGGCTGCTGGTCTAGGGAACTCGCTTTCAGAACTACCACATCAACATTAAGAATCACAGACCACTTTCACGGAAAAGGATAAGAATTTACCACCAGAAACAATCATGTGAAAGGCAGGATGATGTTGAATTACTAGCATTGTCCTTTTTTCTTCCTTAGGATAGTTTTAACAGCCTCATGGAATGTCCTACAAGTCCACTTATTGGTTTTCTACCAGCTTCTGCATCTGGTCCCTGTATTCTTTGGTTGCCTGGGACCACCCGTGTGATGCTGACATCGAGCTCTAACCATGCCTCTGCTCAAACACCCTCAGTGGCTGGGCATTGCCTATGGAACAAGATGAGGTCTCCCAGGCGTGACACTCAAAGCTGTCCTCCATCATGACTTGCCACCTTGCCGGGCTCACTTCCCATCTGACCTTGCCACCAACCTACAGTATTTGCCGTGCCCTTGCTAGACCTAGGGTCAACATGTCCCCGGCGAGTGCTTAACATCTCCCAGCCTGAGTATCTGAGCACATAGGTGAATGGAACTGTACCAAAGCCAAACCAGGGTGTCCATCACAAATGATCCCAACTTAAACTCGTTGAACACCTGCTCGCTCATATCTGTATGTTCCAGAATAGAGCCGCGGATGGTGAATCGGTGTGGGCTTATGGGTTCCCAGAGATGGTTGGCTGTCCCTTCCTAAGCATCCCGCTCTGAGGAACCTCATCCCCACCATGTTCTGACTCTCTTTGCTTTGGAAAGTGATCAATCAAGCTGTGTCCACTGCAGGGACATTCGCGGTTGTCTTTGGCTATTGGCCAACAACAGTAGGTAGGGTTCTTCTTGCTCAGATGGAATAACATGAATCAGAGAGAGATGTGATTGTCACAATGGGACGGTGATGGGACTGACTAGGGGTCCACTGACGCCATCGGTTACAGATTTAAAGTTTCTCTAGTGACAAAAATACAGGGATACACAAAGATGTGCACACCCCTTGTTCCGGATGGAGGTACAGCGTCTCACACCCCAGCACTCCCATGGGAATCAGACCTGTGGATCACACCACTTGCTCTGAGCGAGGATTCCCAGATGAGAAGAACTTTCTATGCCTTGGGCACAAGGTTTATACCCTCCTGGACTCCTTCCCATCGGATCACCTCATGACGGCAGTTAGATACCTACTGGCCTGCCTATCAACCATGTGCAGGTGACTGAAACACAGCAATCTTCCCTTCCCCTGGTCCTGAGTAATTATGGAGGGTGAGGGAACCAGAAGCCAGTTTCCCGGGCATAGCCTCTCCCAGCATACCCCAGCTCTGGAGCTATGTGAGATCCGTTCCTGTAATACACCAGACCCTTAGCACGATGGCTAGCAGGCAGTAGGAGCTCCATGAAAGTTTGCTATCCCTCCGCATCCGAAAATCCCACCATCCTTTAAAAGCCACTCCATTGGCATCTCGCGGAATGAAACCTCCGTTCCCACCACAAAAGCACACGGGAAACTCTCCCTTCTTGAGAAGCCCAGAGCACCCTGAGTGGGTGGCTCCCATGCTCCATCCCACTCTCTGGGGACATGACCTCGCCCATGACCGCTAACCCCTTGACTCGAGAGCCCGCATCTCCCATGTTTGCACGTCACCTTGTGCCTAACATGGACCCTGCATCTCAGAGAGTCTAGCCATTTTATCATGGACACGATTGTTAATTTTAGAGCCAAAATGCAATACCTTGCGCCGTTTACCTATTTTTATCCCAGCTGGCCTGCAGTAAAACCAACAAGAACGGATTTCATAAAATCGGAAGTAGGACCTCTGAAAACAGGTTTCCCAAACACTCACAGTTGAGTCAGCTTGTTATACCTTTTCTTCTTCTTTTTTTTTTTCAAGGAGAAATAAACCAGCGGGTTCCTCGAGCCTTGAAAATAAATTTGCTGAAGGCTTAAATCCACTGACCCTAATAAATTCCTTTTCTTCAAGGAGTGGCATTCATAGTGGAGATAATTGCTGGTAACCCTAAGTGATTCACTTCTGTACAACGTCTGAAAGGTGGTGGTATGGGATATTTCGGCGTTCGCAAACCCGGTACGCAGATCGCAGAATGGGTTTTTATTTTTGTTTTTTTTTTAAGTGTTCTTCTGTGTCAAGCCCTGGGTCAGATGCCATCTTCCGGCACACTCTGCATAAAATTTAAATTGCGGCATTAATTATCGTGACAGGATGCAGATGTTAATTTTCCGAAACGTTTTCAGGCCTTAGCCTCACAAAGTTCGGAGCGGTGTCGGGGGATGGCAGTCGGCAGCAGTGAAAGCACAGACAAGTGACTTATTTTCTGGACCTCCAAAATAGCAGGGGTGATCATGGGCACCTCACATGGTTCTCACTGGAATGAAATACCCCGAGAGCGCTCGGTACGTTGAGGAGTGCTTCACAAATGTGAGTTACTACCGAATCTATTCGTAGACACATCGTATGTCACAGCAGGAGAGGTGCTCAGAGACCCTCTCATCCATCATTGAGCCCAGAGTGGCTGTTACTTGTTTGAGAGTCCAAGGGTCAAAAGACTACCCCTCTTTCCACAATAGAACCGAGCACAAAGCTAACTTAGCAGAAGCCAAATTTTCTGTTAACTCATACGTTACGAATATTTCTAAACCAGAAACACTGGTAGGGGTTCAAAGCTGTCTCCTCAAGAAAGATATGTTGGAGTCCTTAACCCCAGTCCCTTAGGATGTGATGTTCCCCGGAGATGGGGTCTTTATAGAAGTGATCAAGTTACAATGAGGTCATTAGGGTGGGCCCTAATCTCAAGGACTGTTATCCTTATAAAAATGGGAAGCTGGCCACAGAGACAGGCACACACACACACACACACACACACACACAGAAGGCCATGTGAACGTGAGATGGGGTGATGCGTCAGCCAGCTGAGGAACTCCAAACGCCCAAGATTGTCAGTAAAAATTGCCAGGAGCTAGGAGAGAATCATGGAACAGATTCTTCCTCGCTGCCCTCGGGAAAAAAACGAACAAAAACAAAAGCAAACAAACCAAAAAACACACACAAAAGACCCCTCAGACTTCCTGCCTCCAGAACTGGGCCACCAGACATGTCTGTTTTTGCAGCCACTCAGTGGGTGGCACTTTGTGACTGCAGCCCTTGCAAACTAACACAAGCATCGTGTTCTTTAATCCATGAACTTGACGTAACTGTTGATCGCACTTGGGCTGTTTGCAAAAGGAGGTTTATCTCCAAAACAAATTTCAATACCTTCTCGCATTTTATCTTTGCAAGATGCCTCTGAGGGAAACAGCCATTTCAGTTTTATAGATGTTTTTCACATGAATCATTTATATACCGTCGCACACGGAAACTATTTGGAGGGGACGAGATAAAGGTTTTAATACAAATAAAAAGCAAAATGATTCTTAAATTACAAAATAAAGAAAAACCTGACGTGACAAAAGCAATGGGGGCAGGGTTTAAGCAAATCACGAGCACGGATATACAGTGTCTGAAAAATCACAAGAACCGATCGACAGATTTAAGTTTCTCAACGATTAAGGCCATAAAAGTAAAGAACAGTGTGTTATAATAACGAGAACCCCAAGTAGTATTTCAGTTCTTTTTGGATTATCTTATTTGCTTCTTACGAAAGATCTTTGTGCCACATGTTATTAAGATCCCCATTTTATAGATGTGGAAACGGACAACTAGGTTATATAATCTGCCCAAGACCACAGAACTAATCCTAGATTAGTCGGGATAACTACAGTTTAATGGCAGGGCTGTCCTCTCACCTCATGCCATCGGGTGAGACAAGATTCTCCTAACTCAACCTTGAGGGGGTGCCTGGGTGGCTCAGTCGGTCAAGCACCCAACTTCGGCTCAGGTCACGATCTCACAGTTCGGGGGTTCGACTCCTGTGACGGGCGTCGGGCTCTGGGCTGACGGCTCGGAGCCTGGAGCCTGCTTCGGATTCTGGGTCTCCCTCTCTCTCTCTTTCTCTCAAAAATAAATAAATAAACATTTAAAACAAAATAACGATTGGACCCTGAGATAGACGGGCCATGACTCCCTATAGAAGGGACATGGAACACCACCAAGAACGAAGCTAATCACAGTTCTGCCTAAAATGCCCAGAGATTTTACCTTAATTTACCTGCAGCGAACACTAGCCAAATACTTGCCATGCATTTGGTGCGCTGTGGGTATTCAATCAGTCTGTCAAATGTAAAGGGCAGAATGATCACGAGGCTGCCCAACACTGGCTGTCAGGAAGGAAAGGGATGTCTCTTTCCTAACAGAGTAAGAAAGAAAGACACGAAGGAAATCATTTGGTCGCCGTGGGCTGAGCACCCTCGTAAACGCGTGGGCTACCGACCGTGGTTATCGCAGAGGAGAGGATGATCCCTTCAAACCACCGAAGAAGGCTGAGCTTGGAAAAGAAGCAGCAGCAAAGGAGGCGGGATCTACCGAGAAGGGTTTTCTATCATAAACAGCAACAGAAACGTTGCTGTGGATGATTTTCCTTGAATTCTCTGGGGAAAATTGAAGAAGCGGCAGGAGTCAGTTTTCCTGCCGATTACCTTCCTGTCGCTGCTCTAACAAACCATCACCAACTTGGTGGCTTACAACAATATCCATTCATTATCATACCAGTTTTTTTGTTTTTCAATGTTTATTCTTTAGAAATAGAGAGAGACAGAACGTGAACAGGGAAGGGGCAGAGAGAGAGGAAGAGAGTCAGAATCCCAAGCAGGCTCCACACTGTCAGACAGAGCCTAACGCGGGGCTCAAACCCGTGAACCTCGAGATCATGACCTGAGCTGAAGTTGGATGCCTAACCGACTGAGCCACCCCGGCACCCCATTATCTTACCAGTCTTGAGGTCAGGAGTCCAACATGGGTCTCCCCGGTTATAATCAAGGTGTCGTCAGGATTACATTCCTTTCTGGAGGCTTTGGGGGAGAATCCATTCCCATTCTAGACGCTGTTCAGATTCTTTGGCCTTATAGCCCCTTCTGCCATCATCAAAGAAGGCAACCTTGGAGCGCCTGGCTGACTTAGTGAAGCATCCAACTCTTGATTTCAGCTCAGGTCATGATCTCGCGGTTCATGAGATCGAGCCCCGTGTCAGGCTCTGTGCTGACAGTGCAAAGCCTGCTTGGGATTCTATCTCTCACCCTCTTTCTCTGCCCCTCCCCCACTCACGTGCATGCTCTCTCTCTCTCTCTCTCTCCCTCTCTCAAAAATAAATAAACATTAAAAAAAAAAAGAAGGCAACCTCAGGCCAAGTCCTGCTCATGTTTTCACCTCTTTGGTTCCCTTGCTCTGCTTCCCTTTTCCACATTTAAGGACCCTTGTGATGACATTGGACCCACCCAGATAACCCAAGAGAATCTCGCACTTGAAAGTCAGCTGATCAGCATCCTTAATGCCATCCGTACCCTTTGCCGTGCAACCGAACGTAGTCACAGGTGCCGGGGCTTTGGGCGTAGACAACTCTGGAGGGGATATTACTCTGCACGCTGCACCTGCTGTACCTCAGAAAAGGAAGTTTAGTCTCTCTGGGTCATGTTCCTAGGGAGATCCCAGCTCTAGGGAAATCAAGCCATTTCGCCTTTCGTAGGGCACAAGCTTTGCCTCTAAAGTTGTTAGTTGGCCAATTACTGCCAAGGTCTTAAAAAAATCTGCAAGGCAGTGTGCCTTTTGGGGAAGAGTCCTTCGAAGGACTTTCTAAGCCAGCACTTTTTATGTGCTCTCAGCCAGGGACACAATAACTGGCCAGTGGCATACCTCAGTCCTACTAGTTTTGCTATACAATATACAATTCAATATACAAAGCCCATCCCAAACATCAGCCATCTGTAACTCCAAAGAGATGTAGGTTTACGGGTCTCGATTTTTTTTTTTAATGTTTATTTATTTTTGAGACAGAGAGAGACAGAGCATGAATGGGGGAGGGTCAGAGAGAGGGAGACACAGAATCTGAAACAGGCTCCAGGCTCTGAGCTGTCAGCGCAGAGCCCAGTGCGGGGCTTGAACTCACGGACCACGAGATCATGACCTGAGCCGAAGTCGGACGCTTAACCGACTGAGCCACCCAGGCACCCCTACGGGTCTCGATTTTGATCCGCTCGCCAAGGTCGATGTTCTGTAGCCAAGGCAGACGCACGGAGCAAATGGCCTCCCCAAGGTTCTTGCTTATCAGCAAGTTACGATTGGATTAGAAGATTCCCTTCCCGTCCCAAACAACACTGCATCTTACCCATTGAATTATTTCCTTTTTGACTTGCTATCTTTAACAGTCTCAGGGAATTCTAGGAGACCAATCTGTAATTTATTCTTTACTAAGATACCCAGAAAACGTGTTACTGATACAAATATTGGAAGGTGCAGGGAGATCGTGTGTTGATGGAAAAAGAAAAAGGACCTCAGGAGGATGGAAATGAATCTCTGATTACCTTGGATTCAGGTTTAGTTAAAATTCGACTTCAAATCAGAAGCCATGAGGATTTGGGGGGCAAACATTTTAATGAAATTTAATAAGCTTTGGAATGTGAGCGCTTTTGAGAAATCAAAGCATTGAATTAATAACCTGTTACATATTTTACAGAGGTTTGGTGCCTATTGACGGAAGTCACCATAAAGTTTACCTTAAATCTCTACCTATTGTCTATCTTGTCACCGTAAAGGTGAGTATTTAAATCCATTGGTTAAGAAGAGTAGGATTTTCGTGGAATATTAAAATGTTGGTTTTAATATTCCCAAAGACGGTTGATTTATGGCCTTTATCAGCTCTGAATGTTTATCGTAGGAGACGCTATTTGTCTAGATAACCGTTGATTCCATCAAAGTCATAAACTGTATTTACCGCAAGGGGTCAACCTGCTCACCAACCTTGTGATAATTAATTTGCCAACCATGACCTCACTGGACCAGCTCTAATTAGCTCTACCGGTAAGAACAACGGTGCAAATTTTCTAAAAATTAGAGAATGGCGAAAGGCCATTGTCCTTGCAGACAATTATTTTCCACGTACAATAAGGTGACCCTAGCATGGTGCTTCTCAGACTCTGTCACATACTAAAATCATCTGGGGAGTATTGAAGAAAACAAAGTCCAGGTCGCAGCGCAGAGCAAATTAATCAGAATCTTCAGGTGGGGGTTCAGGTAGCTCGTGGTAAAGCTCCCCACCAAATGTGAGGGGTTACGCGAACCTTAGTATCACCTGGGTGCACGTTCGATCCAGAATCCTGGGCCACAGCTCAATTCTACCGCCACAAAACCCACATTTAACCACATCCCCAGGTGGTTCTCAAGAACATTCAAGCGTGAGGAGCCCTGAACTTTGCCCAGTGCAGAATCCTGACTGAGCAAGAAAGCCTGAAACCCAGCAATGAACCTGACACCAATCAAGTAGGCAGGTGTGACCGATTCATTTACCTTCCTTGAGGGCTCGGTTCCCCACGTGTTAAATGATGCTATTGAGCAAGATCACATCTAACGTCTTACGCACCCCTGAAATTCTAGGATCTTATTAAATTACTCGACTACTCTGCATTCTGTGTGCCTATAGATGTTCTACCATTTTCGATTCAGGGCGTTCAGATGTACCAGCCAATTCACCCATTGGCACACAGGCTGGTTGAGAGGCATTTACTTCTAATTGTAGATGGGCATACGCTATTTACTTCTCGTGGAGTCACAGGTGACTTTTTGGAAGAAGACCATGGAATTTTCAACATAATGCACTTTATTTGCGGGCATACGTTCAAAGAAAAGTGCTAACATTCAAATATTATGGCTTGATTAAGGAGATGGCAACGTCCACAGAGTCGCTTTATATAATCTCTCTCCGGCCTTATCAGTTCAGTCTCGCTATTTCACAAGGTGCCCCCTGGAAGCATCACTACTGTGTTTTCTTGGTGACACAGCCTTCAGAAGATGCCCTCTGTGAGTCTGCCCCTTCCCCGGGTGCCCTTGACAGTAAATGGTGCAAGAAAATGAGACTCGAGAGAGCCAGATTTTTGTCTTGGATTTGCCATTGTCCAGCTCTGTGACCTTGAGAGGCTGACTGACAATATCTGTACCTGTTTTCCCCTCTGTAATCAGATTATAGCAGAAAGAGTCCATGTCTGATACGTTGAATCTGTGCTTATTCCTTATTCCCTAGTATTCCCTTATTCGCCCTGTTTAGTGTGTATAATTCCATTCGATTCCTGTTTTCAGAATGGGCAGAGGACCCGGTTGATTTTCTAGGTAGAATCTAGACTCCTTGGGTTTTGTCTGTGATTTGCACAACCTCCTACCTCCCACCAAAATTTGAAGAAGGTGAGTGTATCTTGGGTGTAGGACACAGGCTAACTTGAGCCGTAAAGGAGTTCATTGGAAAGCTATTGGGTGCTCCCACAACAAAGACCCCCATGAAGCCACCACAGGTGTGGGAGTGGGGAGCTGGCAGTGTGACAGGAGCAGGTGTGCCAGGAGTGTGAACTACATGCTCATGCAACTGACCTTTGCCTTGAGGACCCACTTGGCTTGGTCTTAACTACCACTGGATGATGAAGGCTCTTTGTTGGCCAGGAGAGTCCGTGCTAGCTGCTATTGTAAACAGCCCCCAGATCTTAGTAGTATTTTATGCAATAAACATGTATGTCTTACCCACATTCCAGTCTGAAGCGGGTTCAGATGTCTCTCTTGCAAGTAACGACACAGTCATCCGGGTACCTTCCATCTGCGGGAAGCCATGTTGGGTTCCTTGACGTCCAGCCCCATGGACGGGGGAAAGACACACACGGAAAGTGATATGTTGCTTCTTACTGTGCACATGGCTTCAACCCACCACATGGCTCCAACCTAAGTGAAAAAAAGGCTGTCGAATATAATCTACTTGATGCTAAAAAGAAAAAAAAAATGCGGGAGAGGGAAGCATCTGGGCAGGCTTGTCACAGCTCTCCTGCACATGCCTAATTTGCGGCTAAGTGGATTAGCTAATACCTAGTTCATTATGGGCAATTGAGGTCACATTATCACTCAGAGCCTCATGGGCGAGAATTCGGTGTCCACTCAAGAACCATTAACAAGTTAAGAGCTGGTTTCTCAAAATGTTAATTGATGGAAAGGACACAGCCTCCTCTGGTTTCTCTTATCTAATTGCCACAGACTGTATAAGGACCTTCAAGGTTATAAGGGAACAAAGGCGTTTGCACTTCATCCAAGAAAATGTTCTCTTGTTCTGAGTTCCGTTTTAAACCTCGTAATTTTGGGGACTGGGTGGCAAAGGACTCAAATATAGCTTAGCTCACTGCATTCTCTCCCCCTCTTAGCAGTACCCCAAACGTCTTGCAGGGGGCAAGCTCCAACATTTTCCAGAGATTCATCTCGCATCCTGTGAAATACGTGTCTCAACCAAGACACGATCATTTATTGTGTTCTGTGTGCCGGACCCCGTCCTGACTACGTACGTTAACTCCTTTGAGCCGCACGAAAGCCTTACGAGGACCTGGCTGTGGTTACTGCCATTTTACAGATGAGGAAACTGAGGCTCGGGAAGTTTAAAGCAATTTGCCAAGCTCCCACCCTGAGCTCCAAGTGTGGGTGGTGGAATTCTAACCGAGCACACACTCTACTATCCTCATTCCCTAGAGTAGCTGGTGTATTTCCTATTTCCTAGGCCCTGGTCCCATTCTTCAACATAATGGAACAGCATGGTTTTGTTTGGGGACGTTTTCTTGTTTGTTCGCTTCTTCTTATTTTTGGTCTTGTACAACTAGAATGATAAGGTTGCCATTAACTGAGATGGAAAAGGCGAGAAGATCAAAGGCTTACTTTTGAACGTATGAAACTTGAGGTCCCCGTGAGACATCCAACTGGAGCTACCAAGGGGACAATTGAATATGCCGGTCTGGATTTGGGGGAGAATGCTCAGTTAGATTTGGGGTGGTTAGCATGTAGATCGCATCTGAAATCATGAGACTCAATGTTGACCCACCTGTCGAGGTTAAGGGCGAAAGTGTACCACCGTTACGGCCAAAGTAACGCAAATTCTGCCCGTATTAGAAAAAAATCATCAAATATGTTCGATATCAAATATCAAATACACATTCATGTCGGTTTCCGGGAGCTATATTCGTTGGCCCCAGGAAAGGAACCATATGTAAATGAGCAGCTTTCATGGGAGTCGCACTGATCCCACTTCTGACAGTGTAGTCTCACTCTCTACAAGTCCTCACCAAGAGCCAACCTCGAGCGGAGACTTAAATAGACACATAAAAGAAAGTATTTTCTTCGCATTTTACAGACTTTTCCTAGTGGCACCAATCTCCATGGTATTCACAGCAGTGTTTTGTTCTACACTCTTTCAGCAGGGAGAGTGAGATGTGGGGACTTCTACGTGGACCTTCCTACTAACGAACGTCTTTCCGTCAGAGACCCGCGAGACAATGATGGAATGCTGATAACTAACTAACTGTTCCAACTACTCATCCAGAAACTGGGAAACCAACCATGGGATGAGTTTGGGAGCCCAAAGATTTCATCTGTGGAGTACATTTGGGTCACATCTCCACTGATGACACAATGCTGGTGAACTGAAATGGTATTCTGAGTCCTCGGAAAGTGCCCAGGAAGCCCCCCAAAGAGGGATGCATTCATTTCCTTAGGTCACCGTTGCCTTGGGAATAACCATTAATCACCTTGCAAAAAGCTAGAATACAGACTCACAGTATTTATTTGTCATGTTAGTACGAGGGCTTCAAGGACATCGGCTCCTGTTTCAAGGAACTCCGCCCCTCTGAACTGACTCCTGTGTGAGAAGTTAGTAGATTTTATTGCAACTCCATTGTGGTGACATAACTCAAGTTTCTGCTCAAGAAATCTGGAGGAGTCTTTTTTTGGTCTTTTGACTAATAGAAATTAAGTCCTTTGGGTGATTTTCTCTTAAGTCGCCCGCGACAAAGAGCCCCGCCATTGGACCTTTCTGAATGCTGCAAAGCCCTGTTGTCTAGTGTGATAACTGCCGCCATTTTGCCCCTGGAAGTTAAGTGCTGTTGCTCGTCTACCCCAGCCCTAGATCCTCTATGCCCCCACTCCCTAGTTAGTCAGGAAGTTCATTTTAATGGTAACACCTCACCCTTACATCCTCAGCCTACCGAACTGTTTTTCAAAAACTGTTAGGATTCCCCTCACCAACATATGTCAAAAGATCTTAGTGCCGAGGCTTTACTGAGGGTCTCCTGAAAGAATATGGCTGGATATTAAAGGCTAAATCTTATAGCATAAATACCTCCCAGCATGTATCTGAAATATATCAGAAATATATTTCTGCACTGTACCAAGTCACTCCCGGTACCTATCTAGGATAGGCTAAATCTGGATTTAGGTAAGCAAAGTACTAGACTTACTCCCAGACGCTCAAGTTGGGACACTGACTATGGAATCGCTAAGGACACTTACATAAACTCGACCTAATCTGAAAATATGACCCCACCTTGGTTGATGGCCCTCAGAGTTCACACGTTTTCCCTATTTTGCCACTGTTAACTAGCAAAGTTCTATCTGATGTGTAAGCCTTGTCCTGATATTGATTTTGTAATGGACTCCTAGAGGCTCTCTGGGAACCTGCCTTCCTGTGATGCGTAATCCCCGGAAATGTCTACTGCGCCTCACAGAACCCACGTGAGCATCCTGGCGAGGGCAGACATTTAGGACCAAGCACTGGGGGCAGTTTTCTGAGAGTCTAACCCGATGGCTGCAGAAGATAAGAGATTCTTGGAGCATGATAATCACAGAAACCAGGTTTTCAGCCCACAACTGGCATAGAGAACTCAGGAAACTGATATTGTTACCTTTTCTTTATTTTGTGATATTAGATGCAGCCCCTCCCTTGCGATCTCTGCATCCCTCATGCTTCCTATATCACATTTAAACAATTCACTGCCCCCTCAAATCCTGTCTCTGGATGGACACTTGATTTCAGGTGGCCGCACGCATAATTCTTACCAGATTCACTGATGTATAGTAAACATATGACAACCTGCACATATCCAAAGTGTACAATGTGATAAGTTTTGATATATGATTGAAACCACCACTACAATCCAGATAATGAATATATCCATTACCCCCAAAAGTTTTAAATAAATGTTTAAATTTGGGGGCGCCTGCGTGGCTCAGTCAGTTAAGCGTCCGACTTCGGCTCAGGTCACAATCTCACAGTCTGTGAGTTCGAGCCCCGCATCGGACTCTCTGCTGACGGCTCAGAGCCTGGAGCTTGCTTCAGATTCGTTGCCTCCCTCTCTCTGTCTCTGTCTCTCCCCAGCTCGTGCTCTCTCTCTCTTTCAAAAATAAATAAATAAACTTCAAAATTTTTAAATTTGTAAGGAACTACCAACCTACTTTCCATTTTACATTCCTCACCCCCACTCTGCCAAGCAGAATGTGAATGTTCCAAGCCTTCTACTTCCTGCCATCAAAGAATTGAACAGTTAACAACTCGAGGGGCGCCCGCGTGGCTCAGTCGGTTGGGCAGCCGACTTCAGCTCAGGTCACGATCTCGTGGTTCCTGGGTTCGAGTCCCACGTCAGGCTCTGTGCTGACAGTGCGGAGCCTGGAGCCTGCTTCGGATTCTGCGTCTCTCTCTCTTTCTCTCTGTCCCTCCCCGACTCACACTGTCTCTCTCTCCCTCTCAAAAATAAATACACATTAAAAACAAGTTAAAAAAATAATTAACAGCTTGAGATAAATATAGCTCCAGTCCTCCACCCACTAAGACTAGAAAATACAACTGATCCCCAGTCGTACAATTTATTATTATTATTATTAATGATTATCATTATTATTATTTTAGAAAAGGGGATAGAACAGGGACTAGGTTTATGAAGAAAGGAAAAGAGGTGGTAAAAATCTTTTTGGGGCCTCACTTTACCATAATCTCCTTCAAACTGGGTCAGTTTCCCGGAGTTCGTACTCTGAATACCCAAGTGGGCAAAGATTTCTCTTGAAAAGGCCAGTTACCACTCTATATTTCAACATACCTCGGAGAACAGTCCTTATGTTTGTTTCTACTTTCCCAGACCCTGCCACTGACAATATCCCAGGCTTCTCGCAAGCTTTCAAAATTGGTGTTGGCGACCATATCACCCGATCTCCATGAAAATGGCTTTCTTCTCCCGGTTTACATTCAAAACCTCTTGATTTCCACCTCTTTGCTGAGACTTGCCCTCCAAGCAACTCAGTACTGCGATTAGCATAGGCTTTGTCTAGTGGTGTCTCAGAGCAGGAGTTGTTTCTCTATCCCGTGCTCCCCTAGCCATTGTCACTGCCTCTTGACGTGGAATTGCCTGGAACAAATAAACCTGCCGCTTCAGAAACGTCTGCCCTGTTCCCACATTTCTTAGCTACGAAATCCCTCTCAGTGGTCTTTGAACTTAAAGGGAAGTCCGTACCGCTAGGGGCCCAGTGAGTGCTATTTCTCCTTACTGGAATCTTTAAGAGAGAGGAAGGAAAGGGAAGGGGAGGGAAGGGGAGGGGAGGAGAGGGGAGGGAGTAGAAAGAAGGGGAGGAGGGGAGAAAAAAAAAACGAACATCCTAGGCTTCAAGTACTATTTCTTTGTCTTGTAAAAAATCTAGAGATTTTTTTTCACCTGCTCTCATTAACCCTTAGAAGACTCCGCCGATTTTCTAGCAATTTCACCCATTTTTAAAGTTTGCTTCCTCTCCCTCTAAGGTGCATAAGGTGAGTTTGGATTAATGACCCCAAATGCCTTTTGTATTTCTTCTCTACCTTTGCACTTTATCCCGGACACGTGTGCTTGTGTGTTTTAATTTAATATACAGTGAAACTGACGTCGTGTAGCAAAAAGCATTCAGTGCTATGAGTTTTTTCCATGTACGTGTTTCTGTGACACTACCACATCCAGGCTATGGAACAGTTCCGATAACCCAAAAAAGTAGGGTTCACCTGCACACTGCCCCTTCCTAATCACACCTACCCACCACCCTTACCCCCCAGTGATCGCTCCGTTCTCTGTTGCTATAGTCAGACTTTTCTAGGCGCTCATTTCAATGAAATCATACAGTATGCAACATTTGAGACTGGCTTCTTTGGGTGAGCGGAACGCCTCTGTGATTTATCTGCATTGTTGCATTTATCGATCGTTCATTACTTTTTATTACCGAGTAATACTCCGGTGTATGGATATGTCACTGTTTGTTTCTCCATAAACCCACTGAAGCTTATCTGCGTTGTTTCTGGTGATTTGGAAGATGGCTGCCATAAACATCAGAGTACAGGTTTTTGTGCAAACACACACTTGGATTCCTCCAGGGTCAATACCCGGGAGTTGGGACGGCTGTGTCATGTAGGGGGTGTATGTCGCTATTTCCTCAGACCTCCTTTGATGTCTTGGATGGTAAATATCTCGTGATGAGATCAGTTTCCTCGTAGGAAGAGGAAGAAGCACCAAGGTCCTTTCTCTCTTCACTACGTGAGGACACAAAAGGAAGGCAGCAGTCCAGAAGCAGGAGGAAACTCTCACCAGGAGGGACCACGCTGGCACTCTGGTCTTGGACTTCCTGCCTCCAGACAGTGAGAAATACATTTTTGTTATGGAAACCCCTCGGTCAGTGGTATTTTATTACAGCAGCTTCGAGCAGAGTGATGCACAGAGATTAGCCCTTCCGCAGTGAGAATTCCCTCTTGGCCTCAAATGCCACTCAAAATACCTAGAAGAGACCGGAATTTGGTACAGGTGCTAGAATGCAACCCGCTAAGTCACAACACAAGCAACAGTTTACAGTCGTGTCTGATTGGAGCACCTGGGTGGCTCCGTCGGTTAAGCGTCCGATTTCGGCTCGGGTCATGATCTCACGGTTCGTGAGTTCGAGCCCCGAGTCGGGCTCTGTGCTGACAGCTCACAGCCTGGAGCCTGCTTCCAATTCTGTGTCTCCCTCTCTCTCCGACCCTCCCCCACCCATGCTCTGTGTCTCAAAAATGAATGAATGTTAAAAAATAATTCAAGTCCTGTCTGAGGAAACATAATGGCCACCAGATATTTTCAACCTACCAACTTCTAAAATGATCCAACCCCCACCTCAGCTTTGTCTGCAGTAGGTCAGAGTTGAAGTACAGTAATGTGTATATAATGGCCTGCATGGACCAGATTTGTTAAGGTCTTAAGAGGTCTGCATTTAAAAAAAAAAAAAATTTTTTAACATTTATTCATTTTTGAGAGATAGAGACAAAGCATGAGCAGGGGAGGGGCAGAGAGAGAGGGAGACACAGAATCAGAAACAGGCTCCAGGCTCTGAGCTGTCGGCACAGAGCCCGACGCGGGGCTCGAATTTACAAACCACAAGATTATGACCTGAGCCGAAGTCGGATGCTTAACCGACTGACCCACCCAGGTGCTGCAAGAGATCTGTATTTCCTAAGATCTTCTCTGCCTGTAAAACATCAGTCATTTTCCTCTGGACACAGCCTGCATTGAGTCGCATGGGTTAATTCCCCCCACATTAGCCCTACTTACTCAAGACTAAGGTAGAAAGCCATCAACTCTCGGCAAGTTGGGATACTCATTTCACTTTCCATATTGTATTTGGGCCCCCAGTTTGATATCTATTTACTTCACAAGTGTCTTAGTCCCATGACTTAAGATACTGGGTTTTTCTGAAAGCTCATGATCAGTACCATTGTAGAGGGTTTTTTGTTTCTTTGTTTCTTTGTTTTTTTCCCCTTCCAGATTCTAGAACCAGTTGAGAGGCAAACCCATGAATTAGGCAGCTGAAGATCAAAATATTTTTCTTTGTTACCAACAAAGCTGTTAAGGTAACCATGCCTCCTACTTTGGTGAGGAGTGAGGGGGTAAGGGTGAGTTAGAAAGTGAGGGAATACAGAGCAACCGAGACTAAGGCTAATGGCAATTTTTGTCACAGGAAGTGGATAAACCAGGAATGAGCAATTTCCATGACAGTCCTATGTCTTGCCCTGGCTTCCAGAGAGGAAGAGAGGGGGTGCCGAAGGTTCCTGATCCCTTTGCATCCAGAAAGGGAAACAGGACTCTATCTCCTCCCAAGACTCGCAATGGGAAGGGATTTAGAAAAACTAAACAAAACAGTGCAAAACTTCAACAACAAAAAGTCAGTTGTCCGCTCCAAGGAGGAACGTGTTTCAAGTCTTCTTTAAAGTATGTCTTCGTCATCCCAAATATGCTCTTTTCGTAAGTTCCTCTCTGTGTCTTTACCTCTGTGTGTCCTGACTTCTGCTCTAAACGGCCGCTGGACCCAGGTGGTGCTACATGGCCCAACGTGAGTCACAGCTAGCAAAGAGTATCCGGGCATCTATTACACAAAATGTAGAAGATTCTCAGGAATAAGTCTCCCAAAGTGTAATATTAATCCTATGGGGCTCTACTATTAAAATAGAGCTAGCAGTGGGTGGGGCAAAAACTTTCAACTTTTTCTCTCTTCCATTCCCTGCTAGGGAGGTGGCATTATCTTAAGCTTAAATGGCTTTGAATGGCCAAACATCTGTGTAACAGTTTCCTTTTTGTCCTTTTATTGCTCTAATTGTCTTGCTATCTGCAGCATTCCCCAGATAAGACCCTGGGTCGGAGATTTTAAAAGCTTCACTTAACTTACTTTTTTAAGTCACACGACCAAGTTCACCTACGGTTTTATGCGTTTCAGGATAGAGCGAAGGTTTCTGAACATGGTCACAAAAGAAACCTCTACAGCGCTTTTTTAAAAATATTTTTTAATGCTTTATTTGTTAGTTTTTTTTATAAAGTTGTATTTGTTTTTGAGAGAGAGAGAGAGAGACAGAGTGTGAGCAGTGGACAGGCAGAGAGAGAGGGAGACACAGAATCTGAAGCAGGCTCCAAGCTCTGAGTTGTCAGCACAGAGCCCGACATGGGGCTCAAGCTCACGAAACCATGAGCCAAAACCAAGGGTCAGATGCTTCACTGACTGAGCCACCCAGGTGCCCCTCTACAGCGCTTTTGCTACTAGGTTAATGTGACAAGAAGAGAATTAAACTTATCTTATTTTCACTAAGAAAACTCTGTGAAAGTCTCTCCCTCTGACTTAGGCTTGAACTGGAGGTTGTCTGACTTCCCATAACCAAAGCCAAGATTCGGAAGGTCAATGGGCTTTGTCTTAAAGGTCTGGGAATACTTGGGGGTTCTTGACGAGATTGATTATGATGTCCTAGTTCCTTGCCCCTCACCCTGGACATCGTGTTCCCTGGACTGCCTTCCACACCTGGTTCAAAGAGAGTGGGTTTGCACATTCGCAGGGCCACATTATGATTAGAATAGTATTGCTATCAGGAATGGTGGACCAACTTATTGCTAAGGGTTCCCATGTGTCCGTGGTTTCAAAACAACAAATAAAAATATAATAAGCCCTTTAAATTGGCTTTTAAGCCCAGTTCATTTCATCCTTTATACAGAACAGAGCATCTGTTTAATGAACACCAAGCATAAGGCAGGAAATATGGTATACAAGATGAAAAAGGAAGTTTGCCCACAAATCATGTTAGTAGAACCAGTTTTTTAAACAATGCATAAGGGGCAAATAATGTTTATAGTCATTCTGGAATCACAGATTTGGGAAAATTGCCTGGTAAAAGCACTGAAAAATCTCAGTTCTCCTATCACAAAATAAGGGGCCCTCTGAGTGATTGTGTGTGATTCCTACTAGGCCGATTTATTAGCACCATCACTAAAGTCACTTATATATTTGATATTAATGTTTACATTTCTGTTTCGGTAGCCCAGGTCTACAAACACACTACCCCAAAACTTAGTGGCTTAAAGCCTTAACCATCACTTAATATCTTTCAAGGGAGATGCTTCTGTTGGTCTGGCTCGTACCCTCTTCTGTGATTGTAGTCAGATGGTCACTGGGCCTGGAATCATCTGGAGGCTTGACTGGGACAGACTCTTCTCTCCATGGGGCCACTCCTAAATGTCCAAGCTCTTCCCGGGTAGCTGAACTTCAACACGGCGATTCAGAGATTACCAAAATCGCAGCTACAGAAGTTGCCTGAGCTCAGATGTCACAGAACATGACTCCTACTGCCTTCAGTTGGTGAAACAAGCCAAGGACAGTGTCGATTCAATACGGGAGGGGACCGCACAAGCGTGTGACCACCAGGAGTTGCCATCTTTGGAGCCTGGGTGCCACAGGCTCCCTCTGGATATTTTGTGTAAGTTACTTCTCTGAGCTTGGACGAGGCAATAGCCTTCTGGCTGGCCTCCCTGCCGCTATACTTGCCCCTTCTTCCATCTATTCTCCTCTGCAGCGACAAAGGTCCCATCGGAAGACAGTGGCTTTTTATAACAATTTCATTAAGATGCAATTCGCATAACATAATATCCGTCTTCTTAAAGTATGCAAGCAGGTATAAGGGTTCCAATTTGTCCACATCCTGCCCAACATGTGTTACTTTCTGGTTCTTGAAATTCTTAGTACATTGGGGCACCTGGGTGGCTCAGTCGGCTAAGTGTCCAACTCTTGATTTAGCCCTGTTGGAGCCCTGTGTGGGGTTCTGCGCTGACAGCTCAGAGCCTGCTTGGGTTTCTCTGTCTCCCTCTCTCTCTCTCTCTCAAAAATAAATAAATAAATTTTTAAAAAACTAAAATTATTAGTACAGCCATCTCACGGTTCTGATTTTCCTTTCTCAAATGACTCGTGACGTTGAGCATCTTTTCATGGGCTTATTGGCCAGTGTATATCTTCTTTGGAGAAATGTCCATTCAAGTTCTTTGCCCATATTTTAATTGGGTTATTTGTCTTTATTGTGGAAATGTAAGGTTTCTTTATTTCGAATATAAATCTTTTATCAGATATATAATTTGCCATTATTTTTCCGTTGCGTGGCTATCTTTTCACTTTCCTGATGGTGTCTTTTGAAGCACCGATGTTATAATTTTGAAGAAGTTGAGTTTTTCTATCTTTTCTTTTGTTGTTTTTTGGTGTCCTATCTCAGAAACCATTGCCTTATCCAAAGCCACAAAGATTTAGTCCCATGTTTTCTTTGAGAGTTTTTAGTGTAATCTCTTATATTTAAGGCTATATTCCCTCTGACTAATTTTTGTACACGGTGTGAAGTAGGC
Organism: Panthera leo; assembly: GCF_018350215.1. Lineage (NCBI taxonomy): Eukaryota > Metazoa > Chordata > Mammalia > Carnivora > Felidae > Panthera > Panthera leo. Next base: position 11,472,247 of record NC_056694.1, on the reverse strand, counting down.
ATCCAACTTCATTATTTTGTAAGTGGATATCCGACTTTCTCAGCACCATTTGTCGAAAAGACCACTGTATCTCCTGTTGAATGGTCTTGGCACCCTCGTAAAACTCCGCTGACCAGAGACACATGGGTTTATTTCTGAATATTCAATTCGATTCCATTAATCTGTATGTCTATTCTTATGTTTTTATGCCAGTGCTGCGTCTCTTAATGATATACATTTGTAGTAGTTTTGACATAAGGAAGTGAAGTGAGTCCTCCACCTTGGATCTTTGTCTTGGAGTTTTGTTTTGTTCTTAATTTATGCAGAAATGGAAGCTGGAATTTTAATAGGGGTTACACTGAATCTGGATCAGATGGGGGAGTATCATCATCTTAACAACATCACATCTTTCAATCCATGGACATGGGACTTCTTTCTATGTATTCAGGTCTCTTTTCTTGTAAGTTTATTTATTTATTTTGAGGAAGGAGAGTGAGCAGGGGAGGGACAAAGAGAGAGGGAGAGAGAATCCCAAGCGGGGCCCCGCATGCCCAGCACCAAGCTCAACGCAGGGCTCGAACCATGAACCATGAGATCGTGACCTGTGTTGAAATCAAGAGTCAGAGACTTAACCAGCTGAGCCACCTGGGAACCCTTCTATTTATTTAGGTCTTTTAAAATTCCTTCCAGCTATGTTCTTTTGTTTTCGGTGAACAAGTCTTACACCTCTGTGATAAAGAATCTGACTCCATTTTTTTTTATGTTTGATGACCATGGGCAGTCACTTCTGATCAAGCTGATGCCCATATCTCATCAAGCTGGTGAGAAAGCCTGCATGTTCCCCTTGGTGCTGGTGGAAAGCTCAAACTATGTACGGGAGTACTCACCCTCCATCCACCCCAACCACCATGAAAACTCCACCCGGTCTCCCTTCCCATTTTCAGACCAGCCTGAGTAACCTGTTTTGCTCTTCCCAGAAAGCTGCATTATGTGAGTAATAAACCGTTGCATCATCTCTGGTACCCATGTGGCATCATCAGTCTTAACATCTGAACCGAATATTGGATGGCGGGGGGGGGGTGGTCCCTCCACTCTGCAGAGTGCTCACACCTTCATTGGTCCAGTTTCTTCCTAAATATATTGTATGCCATTATAAATGCAATTGTTTTCTAATTTCATTTTCAGAGGTCACATTGCTACTGTCAAAAAAAATAAAACTGACTTCCGCAACCTTGCCGCACTCATCAGTTGTCGGAGTTTTTGAGTGGATTCTCTACATACAAGATGATGTCGTCTGCCAAGAGAGATAGTTTTACTCCTTCTTTTCAAAGCGGGTGTCTCTTACTACTTTTTCTTGTCTCATTGTCCTGCCTAGAATGTTGTCCTGTGATGTCCTGTGATGTTGAGTAGAATGTCCTTGTCTTTTCCTGATTCTCGAGGGAAAGCATCCAATCTTTCTCTTTTAGGGAGAGTGTTACCTTTGGGGTTTTTCCAGATGTCCTTTACCAGGGGGAGCAAGTTCTCTTTCATTCCTGGTTTGGTGAATGTTTTTAATGATAAAAGGATGGAAGATTTTGTCAAATGCCTTTGCTGCAGCTACTGAGGTGATCATACAGTTTTTTATTTTATTTTAAAGATACGGTATATTGCGTTGTACCACGTATTACACTATATGGTGCATTACATAATTTTGGAAATTAAACCAACTTTGGCTACTCAGATAAATCCCACCTGGTCATGAGGTATAATTAGTTTTATATATATGGATTCAGTTTGCTAATTTTTTTAGATGTTTATTTATTTTTGAGAGAGAGAGACAGAGTGTAGGCAGAGGAGGGGCAGAGGGAGGGGGAGACACAATCTAAAGCAGGCTCTGGGCTCTGAGCTGTCAGCACAGAACCCGAAGAGGGGCTTGAACTCACAAACCGTGAGATCGTGGCCTGAGCCGAAGTCGGATGCTTAACCGACTGAGCCACCCAGGCACCCCCAGTTTGCTAATGTCTTTTAGGATTTTTGCATATATATCCATAAAAGATATTGGTCTGCAGTTTTCTTTTCTTGTGATACCTTCGTCTGGTTTTGCTGTCAGGGGAATACTGGCCTCACAGAATGAGTTGGGAAGAGAGCCCTCTTCTTCTATTCTTTGGAAGAGTTTATGGGAGATGGGTGTGTTTTTTGTTTTTACTTGTTATAGTTCTATTCAAATTTCCTAATTTTCAGGGCGCCTGGGTGGCTCAGTTGGTTAAGCAACTGACTGTTGGTTTAGGCTCAGGTCACGATCTCACAGTCGTGAGTTCAAGCCCCACATCTGGCTTCAGGCTGACAGTGCGGAGCCTTTTTGGAATTCTCTCCCTCTCTCTTTGCCCCTCTCTGGTTCATTCACTCTGTCTCTCTCTCAAAATAAATAAAAACATGAAAAAATATTTTTAAAAAATTTCTTAATTTTCGATTTCTTCTTGAGTCAGTTTTGGTGTGTCTTTCTAGGAATTTGTCCATTTCATTCAGATCATTTAATTGATTAGCATACAATTGTTTATCATATTCCCTTATAAACCCTTTTTATTTCTGTAAGTTTGGTAGTGATATCCTTTTCTCATTACTGATTTTAGTAACTTGAGCGTTCTCATTTTTTCTCTTAGTCAATCCAGCTAAATGTTTGTCCATTTCGTTGATCTTTACAAATAACCAACTTTTGATTTTGTTGATTTTTTTCTATTCTTTATATCATTTACTTCTGTTGGAGATTATTGATTTCATATCTGTATTGCCCTTTTACACAAGCATTTACAGCTATAAATTTTCCTCTAGTCAATGCTTTTGGTGCAAGCTACAAGTTCAGATACATTTTACTGTCCTTTTCATTTACATCAGAGTATCTTTTGATTTCCCTTGTGATTCCTTCTTTAATCCATTTGATTACTTATTTAATTTCAACATATTTGTGAATTTCTCAAATTTTCTTCCATTATTTATTTCTAATTTCATTCTATTGTGGTTGAAGAACATACTTTGCATGATTTCAACCCTTTAAAAATTGCTTACACTTGTTTTCAACATATGGCCTATCCTGAGAATGTTCTATATGCACTTAAGAAGAGTATGTATTCTGGGGGCGCCTGGGTGGCTCAGTAGGTTGAGCATCCGACTTCGGCTCAGGTCATGATCTCGCGGTCCGTGAGTTCGAGCCCCACATCAGGCTCTGGGCTGCCAGTTCGGAGCCTGGAGCCTGCTTCGGGTTCTGTGTCTCCCTCTCTTTCTGCTCCTCCCCTGCTCATGCTCTCTCTCTCAAAAATATATAAACATTAAAAAATTTTTTAAAAAAAAGAAGAGCACGTATTCTGGTGTTATTAGGTAGAAAGTTCTAGATGGCTTAGATGGTTGTTCCACTTTTCTATCTCTTTCTTGATCTTCTGTCTACTTGTTTCATCTGTTACTGAAAGTGGGGTATTCAACTCTCCCATTCTTATTGTTAAAGTATTTTTCCCTCTAATTCTCTCAGTTTTTGCTTCATCTATTTTGGGATTCTACTGTTAGGTGCATAAGTGTTTGTAAGTGCTATATCTTCTTAATGGGTTGAGACTTTTAATCACTACAAAATGTCCTTCTTTGTCTCTAGTAGCAATTTTTGTCTTAAAGTCTACTTTATCTCCTACCAGTGTAGCTATCCTAGCCCTCTTGGGTTACTATTTGCACAGTTTATCTTTTCCCATACTTTAGCTTTCAACCTATTTGTGTCTTTGACTCTGAAATGTGTTTCTTGACAGTAGATAAGTGGCTACCAGGGGCTGGAGAGTGAGAGAAATAAGGGGATACTGGTAAAAAACAGAAACAAAAACAAAAACAAAAAACCCATAAGATGAATAAGGTGTGAAGGTCTAATGTAAAACATGACGATTACTGTTGATAACACTCTATTATATAACTGAAATTTGCTAAGAGGGTAGGGTTTAAATGCTCTGAAAGAAAGAAAGAAGGAGAGAAAGAAAGAAAGAAAGAAAGAAGAAAGAAATTTTCTTTCTTTTAATTTTTAAAAAATGTTTTTAATGTTTTATTTATTTTTAAGACAGAGAGACAGAGCATGAGTGGGGAGGGGCAGAGAGAGAGGGAGACACAGAATCCGAAGCAGTTTCCAGGCTCTGAGCCGTCAGCCCAGAGCCCGATGTGGGCTCGAACTCACGAACTGTGAGATCATGATCCGAGCCGAAGTCAGACGCTTAACCAACTGAGCCACCCAGGCGCCCCCCTTTTAATTTTTTTTAATTAACTAGAGGAGGAGAATCATTTCACAAAGTGTTGGCAAATAAAATTACCACCATGTACACTTTAAATAGCTCACAATTTTATTTATCAATTATAACTCGGTAAAGCTGAAATTTAAACATAATAGACAGCATGCAGCGGGATCATGTTTTTAATCCTTTCAGGGCAGTGACTTTTGTCTGTTTTTTACTGTATCTACAGGACCTTAAAGAGTATCAGGCACGTACTAGGTGCTCAGTGAATCTCTGGTGAGTGAATGAACGAGTCTTTACGTGTGAAATGAGGTGACCTCTACCTTTCTCGCTGCTGTACGGTCAGGTGGGTCATCAAATGCAATCACTTGAAAATCTTCACACGGTTTATAAATTTAAGCGAACGGAGAAACCCTCTTCAACCCTAAGCCGGAAGCCAAGTTCGAGAACTCCGTTTAGCAGGCAGACTTGCTTTGTGTAAAATCTAACAGATACAGAAGTTACTCCGGGACTTGCCCCTCCCTCTCTGACACCCCCAGATAAACTCAGTCACCCACCTTTCTTCTGCCCTCAGGCATACTTCCTCTGGTTTTTCTTCCACGAGGGCAGGTTCCGAGTTACTACAAGGATATGTCCTTAAGAAGCCTCCAAGCCAGCCCCCAACAAGGTCATTCTGATTCTTATTCTTAGACCCACTGCAGTGTGTCCTTAGCCTGAAGGTTAGAATCAGGACCGAGGTGCTAGGAGCCACCCTGCTTGGGTCTTGATCCAAAAATCACACGTGGCAGCTTCGTTTTCCAGAAGTTCTCTCAAAGGGTGTTGAGCATGACTCCACCAAGAAGGAAGTTTTAGAAGGCCTTGCCCCCCCCTTACCGGCTCTCCTAACCTCCTCTCGGCTCTGTGAACAATCACCTCATTAAACGCTCTTTAGAATGTAGAGGGTATTCTTGTCCGGACCTTGGCCAAAAGAGCCCCGGCTCCAAATCTCACTAGACTTTCTCCTGTTGCCCCTCAGGTCTGGGCAAATGCTGTCTCCTCTCCGTTGCTGCTTTCTGAGTGTCTCATCAGCCCTTGTCGCTCCCTTAATCTTGTTCAGAGTCCTTGGTTTATTTATGTCACCTCATCCCCTCATGACTTTCCCACACTCACCCTAACACCAGGATCCTCACAGAGGCAATCCATCCCAGGTTTTCCCCGCTGCTCGAAATCTGGCCAAGAGATGACTTCTACCATTCCTTACCCAATAGTTGTTGGAAAAACAAATGTACCAATGTTCCTCTTAGAGCAAGAGACCTGGAAACAGCGGTCCCTACTCAATCAGCAACTTTTCTCATTCGAAACCCTGCCTCCCAACGAGGTGTTCACTCCCGCCGTCTCACAGACCCCGGCATCGCCAGTGACCTCCACGTTGCTAACCACCTGGACCAACGTTCAGTCATCTTCTGACTTGACCATCAGCAGGATTAAACAGAATTGGCCACTCCCTCCTCCTTGAAACGCTTTTCCGTGTATAGCTTCTGAACGTTGGAAAGCCCCAGCGCTCAGTCCTTAAACACCGTTCCTTCTCCAATTACGCTTACTCCCTCAGTGGTCTTTGCCAGTCTCGTGGCATAAATACCCTCTGCACGCTGATACAGAATTTCCAGCTCTAGCCTGGACCTCTCCCTGGAATTCAAGCTGCCTGTATCTACCTTCTCGACATTTCCATTTGGGTCTCTAATTGACATCTCAAGCCAAAATCCTCCTTTTCCCTATTTCAGTAAATGGCAAATCCTTTTCAGATGCTTGGACTAAAAATCCATGACATCATCTTTGGCTCCGCTCTCTCTCTCTCTCTCCCCAAAATGAATCCATTAGTAGATCTCATATCTACCATCGAGATATATACAGGATCTGACCACTTCCCACTACTCTGGTGCCAAGTCGTTAGCATACAAAAATGCTCTTGCAAAAAAAAGACAGAAGAAAGTCCCTTTACACGGTGTCCCTCTGGCTAACACGGTTAGTTTGGCCTCGTTATTTTGGTCTCAGATCTCTTTAGAGAAATCTTCACTGGCCCACCCATACCAACTTCTCCTCCAAATTCCTCTGGCCGTGACAACATTTTCTTGCCTTCATATTCCTTACCGCTATGTAAAAAATTACATTTCATGTGTTTATGTGTTTGTTCTCTTCTTCATTTCTCTAAATGTATGTGCACCTTCTAGACTCTGAAGTGCCCAGAGACCAGCGGAAGGCCCACCACGTTGTGGTCCTCAAAAAATTTTACTGACTTACCAAAGGAATGATCTTTAAGGCCCTCCTGTGCCCAAGAATGCTATCATTTTCCTAATGATGTGTACTTGGTGATTTTCTTAAACCTTCTCGTGTTGTCACGGGAAGGACAGGATATAATATCACGCGAAAAAGTGCATTTTAATCTATGAAGCACTCTGAATATAAGAAGATGTTCTTATTAATAAACATTGAAGGTTTCCGAAAATGACGTCTTTCCTGAAGAAGCAGGACCCTGGTTTGTAGCATTTCCCTGGCCGAGGCAATCTCACAAAGTGACGGGAGCACATGTGGGCACCCAAGAGTAGGGGCAAAACTTACATCGCACGCATATGTCCTACTGCTCTGTAATGGTCGCTTTGGCTTTATTGTGTGAGTTACAAATGTCGAAGGATGCGGTAGTCCCTACCAAATGGAACTGTTAGCTTCCTCTGCTTTGACGCTGGTCCCCAAAGTGTTCTGAGCAACTTCCCAGAGGCCCTATAACCACACATTCCAATGTCAAACGCATGGAGAAATTGTCTTAATTCCAACCTTTTTTTTTTCACCTGGGCGTCCAGGGCTCGGGCTTTTGTGTGCGTCTTGGGTAAAAGAGAAAATACATGTGCATAGTATAAAGCATGACTGTATGCGGCTTTTTCCTTCTGTTTCTAATTTTAAGAAAGGCTCCACTTTTATAGGCTGAGTCGGGGGTAGGGTTGAGGCAACATTAAAAGGGAGAAACGCTTTCTTTTGTTGTAAAATCTTACTCTGTTTGACCTGCGAGTGTTCCAGGCCTTTCCAGTAAACCGGGGTACCCAGTTGGATATACTGGATGTGGTTTTGTCATATCCCGTGGGCCCCGTCCAGCCAGCCACCTGCCCGCATCCCCTCTCCTGGCCCCCTGACCGCACTCCATACACCAAGCATCTCGGTAGCCTCCGTGTACCTTTCTCTCTCCACTCCAACAAAACTGGCAAAGGAAAGAGAGAGGACGTGATCACCCTGACAAGGTGCATCGTTGGTGTTCTGTCTCTTGACTCAGGGACTAACGCCGTGCACAGTTCCATGGTTCTACGGGTTGACTGGTATGAGTAGGGGACTCTCACTCAGTTTTCTCAAGCAGAGGCTGTAGTCATCTGAAAGCTCGACTGGGATGAATATCCAAGATGGCGCTCACATGGCTGGCAATCATGCCGGCCATTGGCTGGCAGTTCAACTAGAGCTGGTTGCCAGAGTGCCTACACGTGCCCACTCCATATGGCTCGGGCTTACTACAGAATTGTAAGGCAGTCCCAAAAGAAGCTTCTTCAGAGCAAATTTTCCAGGAGACTCAGGCAAAACCTCCAAGCCTTTGAAGTCCTAGAATGCCATATTGGTTGCATTCCATTGGTCAAGCAAGTCACTATAACCAGCCTAAACTTAAGGGGAGAAGAATTAGACTCCATCTATTGTTGAGGACATGGCAAAGCCACAGTATAAAAGAACAAGAAAGGAAATATTGTGGTTGCTATTTTTGGAAAATGTCATCTATCATATAGGTATTTGAAAACATTCTCAATTTTTCCTATTAGCTTCGTGAGAATAGAGACCTTTGCTTCTTTAAAAAATCATCTGTAGGCACCCCCTCCCTTCCTTTCATTCACCATCTACCCTGATCCATTCTCTGTCAAGAAGAATGTCTTGCATGTGCCAGGAAGTCCATGGATTTTGTTTGTCAGTGGATTTTATTTCTTTCATGAGAACAAAGAGCAAATGCGTCTTCACAAAATTATTTTAGGGGTGTGGACAAACCCTTATCTCAATATTTGAACTTGTACCTACAGGTCAAGTCCTATAATTTTGTTCCCTCTACCTGGTATAATCCTCTTTATATACACATCTGCCATCGGAAATCTGCCCCCCTCTTCAATGCCTTGACATAACAGCGACTGTTTATTAGTATTTAGAATGTGCCAGGAAGTGTGGCAAATTTTTTACCTACATTACATCTTTGGAGCTATTGGATGCCTCCCCAAAAGATTACATTCTCACTGAGGACCAGAACTCATCTGATTTTTACTTTATCCACTGCTACAGCCAGCACAGGGCCTGATACATGGCAGTAACTTGGTATTTGTGTGTTGGTTTGAATAATATTATTGGGGGAGGGGAGAGTGAAGATCATCTAACGCAACTTTCAGACCTCTTGATGTTCTTCCAGGTTGTGTCAGTGAATATTTGCTTGTTATCTTGTGAGCGACACAAACACACCATCTTTGGTTCTGTTTTTCCATTTGGAAAAGCACACACTGCTATTTATGGTGACCAGATATTAAGATGGACCCAGACAACCTGCCCACTAGTATTTGTGCCCTTGGTGTGATCTCCCCTACGTTGAATCATAGTTTGTGTGATCAGTAGGGTGTGGAAGAATGACAGCGTGTGACTTCTGAGGCTAGGTCATGAGAGGCACTATCGCCTCTTACCTGGTCTATTGGACCACTCGCTCCAGGGAAAGCCAAGCCACCATGTTGCAAGGAGAGTCACGTAGCCCTACGGAGAAGCCCACATGGAAAAGAATCGAGCCCACCTGCCAATGGCCATCACTAACTCGCCAGTCAGTTGAGTGAGGTGCCTTGAAAGTAGACCCCTCAACCCCAGTCATGCCCGGGGGAGTCTTCAAAACTACCCAGGCTGAGCTACACCCAGAAGACTCTGAGCATCCCAGGAGGTCTGACCCGTTGTAAGAAGTGGGGCCATCCCAGAGAGAGACCATGTGAGTATATCATGAGAAATGGAGCCGGAGAGATGTACTCGATGCCCTAGGGAGCGTGGCCTGATTCCGGAGGGGGTCCAGTGCTAGAGGTTCTTGAATAAACTCTTTCCAAGAAAGAAGCAGAGTTCAGGCAACCACTCTATGGAGAGCACCAGGAACACAATCATTAAGACTATTCGTTCTCCTACCCCCACATGGTAGTCTAAAAATGCACCCGCCCTCGAAATCTGTCTGCCTCTCAATCTCTGGAACCTGTGAATGCTACTGAATTTGGGGAAAGCATCTTTGTAGATGTGGTTAAGGTCAGGATTTTGAGATGGGAGAGTATCCCCGGTGATGCACCTGGCCCTCAATGCCATCACACATGTCCCTATAAGAAGGGGACGGGGACAGAGGGGCCATTACACGCAGAAGAGGCAAAGCAACATGGCCACAGAGACAGAAATCAGAGCGATGCAGCCAGAAGTCAAGAACACAGCCTGCAGCCCCAGAAGCTGAAAGAGACAAGGAACAGATTCCACCCTAGGCCCTTTGCAGGGAATGTGGCCCTGCTTACACTTTGATTCCAGACTTCAGGTCCCCAGAACTGTGAAAGAATAAATACGTGTTGTTTTAAACCACTAAGGCTATAGCCTTTTGCTATAGCGGCTGCGGGAAACTAATACACTCCCCTTGGCCCACGCTGGAGGGCCATAATTTTTAACAATGTCGAGATGACAGAGTCACAGTAGAATGGGGGGGGGGGGCAGCAAGACACAAGCTGCCTCTACATCACCACCCCCTGCCGCCTTTCAAGCCTGGCTGAGGCCTGAAAGGGATGGGGGAGAGGGAGACCGTTTCGTGACCCTCCCATCATGGAGATTTGAAATCTGACCTCCTAAAGTTTTTACTTGGAACAGGCTAGACGTTTTAGGTGCTTAAAAGTAAGGCCGAAACACGCAAGTGCAAAATCGATGAAACCGACCGCCAATATTATCCACGGAAAGGCAGGGGGGGAAGCAGGTGTGAAGACTGGTGGTTAAAAAAATAATAGACGACAGATAGATAAATCCATGCCAAGCCCCTGAATGGAAGAAGGGCAGAGACGTGGCGTGGTGGGGGGGGGGGGGGGGGGGGCGGATGGCAACGCGGAGTGGAGGCCAACGCACCTGCACTGCGCCCAGGGTGACTTCCTCTGTCCCCCAGCTGCATCCGTTGGACTCACCGCGGAAAGAAAGGATGACAACAGCTTCCCTCTGAGCCCCTCACCCACACCAGTGCTACCGTTGTGTCTAACCTCTGCAATCACCACGCAAGGTGGACATTTCATCCCATTTTACAGATGCGGAAACAGTGGGCATATTGTTTAAGTAACTGCCCCGGGGTTGCGCGGCAGGTGAGGGGCACCAAACCACGCAGCCCCGTGTCCATTCTAGAGTCTCACCCCCTGCGCCCCCAGGCCTGGCGTCGACTTTATCACCTCTACGATAATATTAATACGGTAGGAGCCAGCGCTCAAGAATGAGAAACCTGCCCTATGGAGTGTGCCCTTAATTAGGCCCACCGCTGCTATTTATTGATGCGGCTTGTTTCTTAGAGCTATGCGTGAGTTCGGGAAAGCGTCTTTGCAAATAGTCTCTGAAATAGACTGATTGCTGCTAATTAGGTTCTCATAACATGAAAGAAGGAAATGACTGGCTTCTCCCGAGTTCTGAGAAAGCCCGGTGGTGGTTACAATATGTGCAGTGAAGCACAAAATTGGTTTCATGTTCCAGCTTTGATGGAGACGCGGCGTAAGATCTGGGCCACTCGGATTCTGGTGAGAACTCTCTTCCTGGCTTAAAGACAGCCACCTTCTGGCTCTGTCCCGATGGGTCTCTTCTTAAGAGGGCACTAATCCCATCGTGGGGCCCCACCATCATGATCTCATCTAACCCTAGTATCTCTCAAAGCTCCCAGGTCCAAATACCACTACATTAGAGATCAGGGCTTTAACGTGAATTGGGGCGCAGGGTGGGGGACCCGATTCAGTTCCTAATAGCTTATGACACTGTTGATGTCTGGATCCCATATCCAGAGAATACGATTCATTATGTCTATGATGTGGCTCAGGGACCCACATTTTAGCGAGTATCCTATGATATTCAGAAGCATGAGGTCTACAGACAAGAGTCTTAAGAAAAACCACATTTCAGCTTTTCACCTGGGCTGTCTGTCTACAATCACCCTGGAGCTTTTAAAAATCATCAGTGCCGGGCCCTGCTCCAGATCAATTAAATAAGGGTCTCTGGGTGTGGGATTGGGACATCAGCATTTCTTCAAAGGTCTCCCCGAGTGATTTCAGGGGGAAAAGCATCACTCTGGTCCAGACTTCACAAAGAATGAGATCGCCAAGTCAACCCATTGTGTCCTCGCGCTGTCTTAACACACTTCAATGACGCCCCATCGCTGAGAGCAGTGGTTTTCAAATGGTGGGTCGTGACTTAACAGTGAGTCTCCAAATCGCAGTGGGTTGCCAGCAGGTTTTTTTTTTTTAATGGAAGAATAGAACAGAAAATTTTCCTTTAGATTTGAGTGCCTAGAGTCGAGCAACAGTAACTTATTTTGTGACACGTGCCGTCACTTTATCATTAGATCATTTCACCTGCTATGCCTTCTTCCTCCTGTCCTCCTGATATTCATCCTTCAGAGCCCAACTGAGGCGTCTCATCCCTGCCAAGCTTTTCCCCTCCCCTGCACTCAGTTACCATTCCCTCCATGTTTATAGGGTGTCTTCTCAGGCCACTAGAACATACACTTCTCGTCATAACTACTTGTGGGTGTGGCTGGCTGTTTCTTCCCTGGGGACATCTCCTTCAAAGGTGGGAACCGGGTCCTGTACATTTTCATGTGCTCAACCCAGAGCTCATCACCTAACACTGATCAGTTAATGCTTGTGGTGGTAGTTAAGGTCTCCAGAGACACAGAACCAATAGGAGATTACAATAGGAGATAATGAATCTATTGAAAAATATTGACTAGATAGATAGATAGAAGGATATAAGTAAATCTCTAACTGGTTCTGTCTCTCTAGAGAATTCCAGAAACATAGATATAAAGATATAAATATAGAGTCCCTGGGTGGCTCAGTTGGTTGAGCATCCAACTTTTGATTTAGGCTCGGGTCATGATCCCAGGGTCATGGGATAAAGCATGAGCACAGAGCCTACTTGAGTTTCTCTCTCTCTCTCTCTCTCTCTCCCTCTCTCTCTGCCCCTCTCCCTGCCTCAAGCTCTCTCTCTTTCTAAAATAAAAGAAAAAATTTTTTAATTAAAAAAGAGATATAAATACACACGCTTCTTACTAGTTCCCCTACTCTAGAGAACTCTCACTCATACAACAAGGTATATTTGTTTTGTTCACCAATATCCCCAGTGGCACCTCATAATGCGATCAATAAACGTGTTAAAGGAATCCATGCATAAAGAGAATTTAATGTATACCCGTTGCAATCTTGGACAGCTCATTAAAGGTCTCTGAGCCTCTGTCTCCTGAACTGTAAATGACTTTACTGCTTCCTATTGAGGACTAAAGCCGATGATGCATGTTAAGTATGGTGCCCAACACACGCAAGAGTGATGAGTTTTATGGTTGACGTTTCTGTCACTGTTAATCTATCCAGTGGCCGGTCTTAATTTCCCAGCCCAGGTACCATGATGGGTCCTTCTTTTTCAGCCCCTCTCCCTTAGTCACTAATCAAAAAGAAACAATACTTAATGATGTAAATGTAATTCACCTAATGATTGCTTTATATAAGACTCTGTACCGTTTGACTTGAAAGCCATACTTCCAAATATAGACTCAAACTAATTCACTGAAATGATACAGAGAGTCACTGAAATGATACAGAGAGAAGTCCTGAAAGGCTGCTAGAGATATGGGAAGTTGACATTAACGATGCACATCTTATGATTACTTACTGCTGGTAAAAATGTCATTAACACTATGCTTATTCACTGGTCCATATTATTTTAGTCTGGTAAAGGGGAACATTTTTACAAAGGCTTTTGAGGTCCTCTTTCCAATATCCTTAGTTTTCCAAAGGGACACATTTACTTGATCGTGCATTTTCCCACCTCAACCTCTACGATCCTAACCTCTGCGGTTGAACAGGAATTATTCTATTAACTTTTTGAAGAGCGGACATCCACAAAACTCAGAGACGGGAGGTATGAAACCAGAATGTCAATTCACTAATTCTTAGAGAGGAAATAGTGAGCCTCACGTTATCATCAGTCTACCTCAAACATTCTCTCCGAAAGAAAACCTGTTGATTTACTTCAGAGTCTTGGGTCTTTAATAATTACTGTAGGGAGCTAGACTTAGCAACCCAGCTCCTTCTATGGGCACCCAAACACTCCTCTTTTCAACCACCATTCTTGCCCCCTCCAACACGTACTCCCTTGGTAGTTTGAGCGACTCACCCCTCTAATGGTTAGTCGGTTGTACTTACTGTCACATGTACTTTTCAAAAGTAACGTTCCTTTTCAAGCGTGTTCACTTCTGTCTAAGTCGATGGTGTTCTGAATTATGCCCTCCGGGCCTTTCAACAGAAAGGGCTCATGGTGAAAAAATGCTAGAGTTTTTAGATCTAAGCATGTCTTTGTGCAACTTTCACAAACGAATGACAGCTTGAGTGGATACAGCAGTCGGGGGGTCAGACCCCGATCCCGTGAGAATACTCAAGATGTCAACCCAGTGACTTTTGCAATTGACTGGAGTGGAGAACTTACTTCTTCCCCTTCTCGTGCTTAGAAACTTGTTCCCCAAGAAATGTAATGGTTTCCACTTATTAACTTTAACTACAAAAAAGTAATCTTTTAAAGACTTTCCAAGCGTGTTTCTTTCTTTAATCTCTGAGAAGCTTTATTTGTATACACCATCGATTACCGTAAATTCTACATGATTTCAATTAACTTGCCCACAAGGTAATTTTGGGAAACTTGGCAAGTACATTCTAAAGTCAATCTGGAGAAGTGAATGATAAAGAAAAGCTCAAAGATGGAAAATAGTCAAGACCTGAATTTCCCTTCTAGCGATCAACATAGCCGAAAAGCTGCATAGAGTAGAGGGTAGTGTCTTAAGAATAGACAAATGGGTCAGTGAACTGGGATAAAGAGACCCATATGTACGGAAATGTATTTTTCTATGTAACAATTAAAAATCCTCTAGGAAAGACCCCCACAACTCAAAGGACAGAGAAGGCATACAGCTAGCGTATACTACACGAACGATTAACGGTCATAGCATTGTATATCTTGAATATAGTCACATTTGGGGAAGGAAAGGCAGATAAACTTAGGAGTTGAATTTACCATCTTGATATAAAAATCTGGTTAAAACTGTTTATGAGGTCCTCAAGGAAGGAGAGGACTTGGGTTGGGAAAACTGGGCTGTACTCCTAAGGATCTCTGGGCAACCACTGACCCTCGTCTCCACCACTGAAGTACTCTGACACTCCCAAGTAGTCCAGATTTCTGAGACCTGAGCTCAGTGGAATTTACCACCTTGGATGCTGCCTATGTTCACGCTCTTAGACCCAAGTTCCAGAAGAAGATATTAAGATGGGTATCTATTTTCTCAAGCACACCCTTTTTAATCTAGCCTCATTCCTAAGTAGATATACCTCCCCTCCAACCTCTATCCACTCCGAACTATTAAAGGCACAAGGGGGGAACTTAAAATTAAATTTCAGACTAAAATCAAGTTTGAGGTTGAAGTTTTCAAATAGACTGGATGTTTCATAATCAAAACTGACTAAGGAGTTATTGGATTTGCCTGAGCTGCCCTTGAAGGACAAGAATGGGTGATCTGACCGCTCATGGTTGATTAGAAACAATTTCGTCTTTATACCCCCACTGAAGCATACCCCTGCCACAATGAAATAAACTTCAATCTCTTTTTTTAATTAAAAGAAGAGAGCTAACAAGCTACATCTTGGTGGTGGGGTCTGCTTATTCATTTACCTAGAGTTGAGTAACTGTTTTTAATCTCTCTCCTTTTTTTTTTTCCTTTTTAGTTTTGGAATGTTCTTTGCTTACATCCTTAAGACGATTAATTCTGCCCCATTTGCTTTGTCTTCTTCTCTTTTTATAATTATCTCCGTGACAGACTGGAGTTCCCTGTTCTATCTGCTACCCCATCGCTTTCCATTCTTTTTCTGTTAATTTTTTATAGAAGGTCTTTTTCTTGCCTCTGACTTTTATGTGGCTAATATGATTTTCTGCCACATCAGTTCAGTCTTTTACTGCTTCAATAATGATCTGATTTGGGTTATCGCACTTTTCCATCATAGATTGGTCCTGTATATTAATGCAACCCCTCTGGTATCTTCCCGAACGTTTAAAGCACTTCTTGAATGATAAGTGAGAGGTCTATTCTACAGGTTAGGACGACTTGGATTTGAAGCCTCACTCTGTCACTTACAGAGCACGTGACCTTATAAACACAGGGAAACGATAAACCAGGTTAGTCACAGATTCGGTAGAACGTGTCCCATAATAGCAGGAAGACACTGGCAGGGGGCGTCTGAAGGGAAGAGAGGGGGGAGGGGAAGCATATACAGGTTCAATGTGATGGATGTGGGGGAGGGGCTGGGTCTGAGTCCTAAGACGTGAGGTCAGGAAGGGATTAGATCATTAACAGAGTTGTGTGCTTGAATCGGGTATCCAGGATTTTATCCTGCACACATGTTCTTCTTCTTTTTTTTTTTTTAACGTTTATTCATTTTTGAGAGACAGAGAGTGAGAGACAGAGTGGCAGAGGAGGGGCAGAGAGAGGGGGAGACACAGAATCCGAAGCACGCTCCGGGCTCCGAGCTGGCAGCACAGAGCCCGACGCGGGGCTCGAACCCACGAACCATGAGATCATGACCTGAGCTGAAGTCGGACCCTTAACCCACGGAGCCACCCAGGCGTCCCCGAAATCAAGTTTTAAGGTAATATGGAATCTCTACAAGTGTATGTGACCTTTAGCGGCCCCTCTAGTCTCACACGCCATTCGGGACGGCAGCGAGGAAAGGCCACCTGACCCCCACGCCCCACAGCCTCTAAGAGCAGACCCCACTGGCTGGAAACAAGAGCCTTGAGGGGCCACACATCCCCTCCAAGCAAGGATAGGTGCTCTGATTAGGTGGTTTCACTGTAAAAACACCCCAGCCCTTCAGAAGCCACTGTCCGAAACGGAGATAAACTAAAGACAGTGCTCCCCGCTAATACTGATGTAGTTTCAATTTATGCAATCCAGAGTGCAGTGGCCTGCACTGTCCCCTGCCTCCAGTGATTAATGGCCTGGCCCCAGCTAGGGTCCAAAAAGAAAGAGCCAAAGGAGGCAGATGCAGTGGGTTTTATATTATCATGACTGCAACAAACTCATTCTGTGGTGTCAGCGCTGACTGCAGGGTTCTGATTATGAAATATGATGCATGTTGAATTTAATGACTTTCTGTGCCCTTCTGGTGAGTTCACTGCTTTCCAATGTCATTTTCTGTTCTCATCTGAGTGGTAATAAAAGGAATATCATTGACTGTGGTAGCTTGTAACCACTGTGTGTTTTACAATAAATTGCATTTTGGGACCTTTCTCCCCAGGAGAGAAGTGCATGGCCAGACGGATTATTCCGAGGCAGGCTCTGGGATCCCCGAGTGCAGGACAATGGGGGATGAGGTGGAGTTGCCCTTTTTCGGGAATTATCCCCCAAGAGCACTCATTTTTCAAGCAGTTGCACATCAAAGGTCAGTTCGGACCAGAGGGAAAGATGACAAAACACAGACCCCAAAGTAAAAATGACTGTCGCCCGACCGGAATCAACGCCGAGAGGACAGGTCTACTCTCTTAATAAGTTCAGGAAAGAGGGCTGGGGAGAGTGCAAGTTCAGAACTGGGAAGAACTGGGAAGACAGCCCCCAAAGCCCTGTTCTTCCTCCGTGTGTTCAAGCTGACCTCTTGTCAATATCCCATAGGAAGGTCATCTCCATGTCGGAACAAGAAGGAGAAGAAAAGGGAGTATCCAATGGGAGACAGCTGCGTACCAGACCTGTGCCAGGCACTCTACGGCTCACTGCCGCCTACTGTCCCCTCCTGTCACGGTGCTCCCGCGAACCAGGTCTTATTACCCCCAATTTGTAAATAAAGAAATTTAGGCGAGACAGAATCTTCAGGGTCACAGAGCCAGGGTCCAGCTCCTCTGATTCCCAGAAGCGTGTCCCATGGACCAGAAGCACTGGCTAGAGACGCAGAACCTCGGATTCCTGCCCAGTCGTGCACATTGAAGTGTGTAAAACGTGCCATGGGCGCCAGGCAATGGAGCTGGACAGAGGACGTGAAGTTTCCCGACACTCGGGCCAACCAGGACAGGCTTCTCTCTTCACCGTTCGGAGGGTCTCCTGTGCGATGTTGCCTTAACCATCAGGATCTCAGTTCCGTTGCTTGACCAGCTGGGAGCGGTGTCCCTGGGGACAGCAGTCCTCAAACTCCAGAATGCCTGCCAATTGCCTGGGCACCTGGTGAAGGTACAGACCCCTTGGTTCTGCATTGTGTTAGCCACGCACCTCCCCAGACACACAGAACCAACGGGCTGTGCGCATATGTAGAAAGAGATTTATTTTAAGGAGGAAGCTCATGCAATTACGGAAGCGGGTAAGTCCCAAATCTCCAGGGTGGGCCACAAGGGCTGGAAACCGGGGAAGAGCAGGTGTTGCGGGTCAAGTTCAAAGGCCGCCTGCTGGTGGAATCCCCTCCGGCTCAGGGGAGGTCAGTCTTTGTCCTAGTAAAGGCTTCACTTGATTGGAAGATGTCCACCCACATCAGGGAGGCCACTCTGCTTCACTCAAAGTCCACTGATTTAATCTCATGCAAAAGCACCCTTGGAAACATCCAGAAGAACGTTTGACCGTGTATCTGGGCAGTTTGACCCTAACAAGTTGACGCATAAAATTAACTATAACGTATATTGCAACGGTGGTGATTCAAATCTGCAAGTGTGAAAAGGTGACACAGGACTATCTACATACATTGTGCAAACATTTGGTTTTGATACTCCAGTATCATTATTGACTTAGTAATTAATGTAAATTTAGTAATGTAAATTATTTACATATTAAATGATTCCTTAAGGGGCACCTGGGTGGCTCAGTCAGTTAAGCGCCAACTTCAGCTCAGGTCATGATCTCATGGTTCATGGGTTCAAGCCCCGCATTGGGGTCTGTGCTGATGGCTCAGAACCCGGAGCCTGCTTCGGATTCTGTGCCTCCCTCTCTCTCTGCTCCTCCTCTGCTAGCACTCTGTCTCTCTTTCTCAATAATAAACATTTTTAAAAAAATTAAATGATTACTTAACAATTATTACAATTATTAAGATAGAGGTATCAGGGGATCCTAGCGAAAGGGACATGAGACCACGCTGTACTATCTTTGCAACTTCCTGTGCGTCTAAAGTTATTTCCAAAACACTTTTAAATAATTTTTTTTTAAACAGTACAGATCCCTGGTCATTTGCACCTTCTCTTTGCCCTTCCTTTGCTCCTAGGATTCTGGTCCACTTGGTCTGTTGTTAATTTGGATGTAGGGAGGCTTCTGTTGACCACAGTGTGAGAATGGTCCCCAGGGATGACATGATTTTCCGGGCGCTGTGGTTCAATCTACATGACAAGGAGCTACATTATAGCACTTTTCCACCTTAGAGAAAAATGGTGAGAATAGCAGATTAGGAAGGAATTTGGTACCGAAATCAAAGCAATGATCCTGCATGATTTCTGTTTTATAGCATCATTCAGTGTTAAATAATGAAGGGGCAGGGGGGTCATTGATCTGTTCCAGATACCTCATTGCACAGGTGAAGAAAAGACCCAGCACCTTCTGCCACCCCCAGCCCCTCACATCGATAGTAGTAAAGTCTGGATGGGAAGCACAACTCTAGGATTCTCAGGGCCCAATCCACCCAAGCTGTGGAAATGCCAGGAAAATATAGATCTCACCTAGTTCTTCTTTTTGTTTTTTATGTTTATTTCCAAGAGAGACAAAGCATGAGCAGGGGAGGGGCAGAGAGAAAGAGAGGGAAACACAGAATCCGAAGCAGGCTCCGGGCTCTGAGCTGTCAGCACAGAGCCCGATGCGGGGCTCGAACTCATGAACTGCAAGATCATGACCTAAGCCGAAGTTGGATTCTTAACCAGCTGAGCCACCCAGACGCCCCTAGATCTCTAGTTCTAATTCCAAGTCCAAAACACTGCCAGTGATTTTGCTCAAGTGTAAATCCGACCCTATCACTCCCATACTTAAACTCACTCAGCCCTTCAAAAGGAAATCAAAATTCTCTAGCTAGAATTCCAGGACGTCCTTGGACTGACATCTCCAGCCTCCTTGCTCTGGTTAACTCCTAGTTATCCCTTTAAACCTGGCATTCAGCCTGCTGGGAAGACGTTATGTTCCCCCTGAGACTGATTTTGTAAGCTTGTACTGTATTCCCATGGCATCTCGTAGATCCCACTGGCATCTGTGCCTCCCTCTGTCTTCCAGGTGGTGAGTTCTCTGGGGGAGGTCCTTCATTCCCATGTTACCAGAGTCAAGTACACCATCAACACTGTGTTGGCTATGCCAGCTATCCCATCATGAGAAGACGGAACGTCCTGACACGGAAATCGCCAGGGCATTTAGACGAGAACGTGATCAGGGAAGCAGGCGTTGACCATGTATTCACGAGTTTCCCCTCTACGTCAACCCTCCTGCAAGTGGTAACACCACCACCTCTGACAAATTCCTGCCCAAGCTCCGACTTGAATCACATCAAGCCTCAGAAATAGCGTACCTGTTTGCAAGACATTGAGAATACAACCCCATCGGGATGCGATCAGCAAAGTCTAGAATGTAGGAAACTCTAGAGGGCAAATGGCTTGGTTTGCCTATAAAGTAAATTGCAAAGGGAACCATTTCATAAAGAGAAAAACAGGGAATCTATTGATGAAAAAAAAAACGCTCTCAAGACATATCAACCACACAGCGTCTGGCCCTTAAGTAGATTTCATTCAACAAGCCAACTGTGTAAAAGATACTTGTGGGAAAATTGGAGGAATGTATTCATTGAAATGGTATTTGATAACCTTAAAAAACAATGGTTAATTCCATAAGATGCAACATTGGCATTATGGTTATGTATTTTTTTTCTTTTTTCTTTTATTTTTTTAAAATAATTTTTTATGTTTATTTATTTTTGAGATAGAAACAGAACATGAATGGGGGAGGGGCAGAGAGAGAGAGAGAGAGAGAGAGAGAGAGGGAGACACAGAATCCGAAACAGGCTCCAGGCTCTGAGCTGTCAGCACAGAGCCCGACGCGGGGCTCGAACCCACCAACCATGAGACCATGACCTGAGATGAAGTCGGACGCTTAACCGACTGAGCCACCCAGGTGCCCCTATTTTTTTTAAATATACTGACACATTGATAGGCATCTGGGAAGGCCAGTATAGATGAAAAACGATTGGCCATAAACTAATGATGGTCGAAATTAGGTGATGGGTATTTGAGGTTCGCTGGTATTCTTTCTCCTCCCGTATAGTATGTTTGAGTTTTTGCAGAACAAGTTAAAAATGGTGAACACGAAAGATGCCCCTGTTAGCCCGTTATTTACGATTACAATAGCAGACACTAGTAAATAATTACAAATGAGTTATTTACAGTTGGGATGAGGCCAGAGGTACTCACGACCCACGATGTATTTAGTATTGAATTCCATTTAAGAGCTCTAGGAAATGCTTTCTCAACATTCTGTTTTGCTAAGATCAGCAGTTTGTAGGGGTCAGGGCTAAAACTCTTCCCATTCATTGTCAAAATCCATGTAGGCATGTCCATAAAGATTTGGTCTTCTTCCTAAGGTTTGGAGGAAAATCTAGGGTCGGCAACTGCCAGGACCCCAGGTACAATATAGGTCCCGATGCCTGTGCTTGGACGGGATTCAGCTACTTATAAAAAAAACTGATTGCAGCACATCTCAATTATTATTGCTTGTGTGATATTTTCTAAGCAAATTCTTACTGAGCCTACCGAACTACTGAGATTTCAGGGTGGTTTGACTTCATACATTAGAGGGAATTCATAACAGCATTCCCAGTGCTTGCATTTTTGTTGGTCTCCATAGTGGGTCACAAGAAGCGGGGAGGGGCTTCAACTAATTTGCTGGATTTGTTTAAACCTCCCGTCGTCCCCGATTTATCTCTGCCACTGCCGCTTGTCATCCTTGTACTTAAATGGCAGCTATGGCAATCACAGGCTGTTGTCATGCCAACGGGTTGTGATTTCATAGGTATTTCCTTTTCTCGTTCACTCTACCGGAGGGTAAAATTTTTTTTAATTTTTTTAATGTTTATTTTATTTTTGAGAGAGAGAGAGAGAGAGACAGAGCGTGAGAGGGGAAGGGGCAGAGAGAGAGAGAGAGAGGGAGACAAAGAATCCAAAGCAGGCTCCAGGCTCTGAGCTGTTAGCACAGAGCCCGACGCGGGGCTCAAACTCACAAGCCGTGAGATCATGACCTTAGCCGAAGTCAGATGTTCAACCGACTGAGCCACTCCGGTGCCCCTAAGGTCTAGCATTTAGGAGAATTAAAGAGAATAGCAGAGAAAAGTTGGAGGCATTTCCAGGACAAAAAAAAGCACAACCATAGATGCCCCCGTGGTAGTTTGCAAGGAGACACAGAGCTGGTGGGAAGGACTCAGGTGGGAGAAAATCAGACCAAAGAAGCCAGAAAAGCTTCCATTGACCAGGTGGGGCTAAATAATGTCTGAATGAAGAGAGATCTTGAAGTTCTTTGGGCAAATCTGTCATGATCTTTGGTCTGGAAAGATAACTAGGATGTGGTTCACTCAATCCCCGCTCTGACCCCTAAAAGGTCTTTCCAAGCTCTAAAGCCTGGAAAATAGAGATCACATTTCTCAGACTCTCATACACCTAGGTTTCTTCATGGGATCCAGACTCTACTGAGTGCATATGCAGACAAGACACACGAAGAGGGACCTGAACATCATAACAAAGAGAAGTTGTTATATGAGAATTGGTGCTTTGGGGACCAACAGTAACCGCTGTAGCTTCTTGGTCATGGCAACAATGGGTCTAGGGTTGACCATGTCATGGGCCAGGGGCTGGCAGTGGGGAGCATGGGCTTACTAAACTGGCGGCTTCCCACCGCAGCAAAGGATGTGGGATCTCGGACCCAGGCTGGCAACAGCTCCCCCAGCAGGCCAGCTCTGTGGTGGGCTTCCAGGAGCCGTCTCTAGAAACTCGACTCAGAGTGTCACTCCAATTTTATCTGGGTCTCTGTGAACTATTTAATACCCTTTTCTCCCCTCTTTCCTGCTCAAAATGGCCAGAGTGGGTTCTGCTGACTTCAGCTGAGGAATCTGACCCATTCGAGAAGAGAGGAAACTGGTCCTTTTACATGATATCTACATGAGTATTTACACAAACATTTACATGAATATTAGGGGCAGCCATGACTAGAAAATCTTGGGACATAATTTTGAGAGTATCTTAAATTTCTTCCTTTAAATCTATTTCCTCTTGACTACTAACAGTGAAACCCCAAAAGAAACACTAAGAGGGGCCATGTGTCCTTTAGAGATAATCTAAAGTATGTGCCTGCACCAATAACATTTGGGGGGGAGGAAAATGTCAAAGATTAAAAAAAAAATGAGTGCTTTCAGTAGAGGAGACCAGACTCAGTCCATTCATAGGCTCCAGAGTGAATGAAGAAATGTGCCAATTAAATGTTTGTAAATAAACTAATCATGTTGGACCTGTCCGTCAGTGACCATCTATCAAATAACAGCTACACTACTCAACATGGGGGAAACCAAAGAAGGAAGAAAACAAGATCAACTCTTGTCTCGAAGAATATATCATTAGTTATTGCAAGAAGAGAAATATGTAGCAAACACCAGAAAATAATCTAAGGGACTATGGACCTAGGTGGAAAAGGCTGTTAGTAAAGACACCTGTCGCTGTGGGTAGGGGCCATTGGAAATGGCCCCATAGAAGTCACCCGACTACCCTAAATCCGGGTAAAAGGGCAAACTCTGGAAAAGCAGAGAAAAGTTGGAGGCATTTCCAGGACAAGAAATGCACTTGGTAGTTTCCAGGGAGACACAGAGCTGGTGGGAAGGATTCAGGTGGGAGGAAATCAGACCAAAGAAGCCGGAAGAGCTTCCATTGACCAGATGGGGTCAAAGAATGTCTGGATGAGGAGACATCTTGAAGTTCGCCTGCCCCAACACTTGGATCCTTTCCACAACTTAATCTCTTCTCATCTCACTAATTTTAGAAGGTGGGCAAAAGAAAAAAAATAGATGTGAGTTTTAAAACTCTAGAGAGAGCCTCAGTAGAAAGATCTCCTGGCTAAATCCACGATACCAATAGCTTCAGGAAAACAAATTGTGAATTAAATTTAGGAGTCACGGCTTCCAACACCTTAATTTTACACGTGAACAGACCTTCCGAAGGACTCCCAAAGGCCACAACAGCTCCTGGACCCTGGTCTCCCCACACCCAGCCCAGGTCTCTCCCTCGACCAAGACTTTCCTGGCTCTGTTCTGAGAATACTCCATTTCTCTTACTATGCATGAAAAATGCTAATAACCTTCTCTCTCCAAACAGCCTTTCCCCAAGGAATAATAGATCTTGGGAAGAGAGAGGTTTGCCATCATGGAGGGACATTATCATTTTTATACAAATGCTAAAACAGTTCTGAGCTCTCAGCCTGAACTAAGCTACCTTAATCTTACCTGTGTCTCACACCTGGGGGAACTTGGTTGGGGGGGGCGGGAGGTGGGGGGGAAGGCAAAAAAAAAAAAACCATGGAATCCATTTCAAGTGTTCTATCTTAAGCCTCTCAGTTTGCACTCAATTTGTTTTATCACATAGTGATAGGAATTAAAGGCCTTCACTACAGTTTAGGCAGCTTGCCAATATCTATTTTATAGCAATAAAATATGTACAAATTAAGGAATCTCATGTGGAAAATTTATTCAACAGCCTCAAAAGCCAAATGAATGGTAATTACCTTGAACACAATGTGGCAGCAATCAAGCACGATTGGATCATGCTTTTAAATGTACGTCTACATTTTAAGAACTAAGATAATTATGAATTATGAAAATAACTAACAGAGACAATGGCGTAGCAAAGCTGTTGTTTATGAAACATGAAAGGGACATTTTGAGAGGAGTAGGGGAAATGACTCGTTTTCTGCACCTGCCAGGGAATATTGAATATGACACAGTTAAAAGTACAGAGCTGGGATAGGCTTCTTTTCCCAGCCACTTCACGTGGGGATCGCGTCTGTTGAGCTCCAGTGTTTGCGGAGGAGGAAAAGGGAGGGAGGAGACACGGAAGTTTCCAGGTCTGCTTCCCACACAGTGCAAGATTAAATACCCATCCATCATTGTACGCATCCCCGTTTTAATAACCCCCTGTTATGCCTAGAAACATGGATGAAAACGTTCTCTGGCTGATCAGTTGCCAAATCTCTTTCTCTAAACACGGTTATTCTGAGAAACATCTCTTAGAATGGAGACACGTGAAACAAGGTTCTTTTGCCCATCTCCTCACTTACGTCAAATCCTAAGGAGGTCATTCAGCCTCTCTGTGTTCCTCAGTTTTCCCAACTTGAAAGTTACGGGGCTGGCCAACTGACCTCCAACATGTCATGCGTCTGTGCTATGACGTAGAAGGTATGCCCTGGTGGCCATGGGGAGTGAGCGACGGGGACATCTCAGGGCAGAATATTCCAGAAGGGGATAAGGAGCAAGGCCACAAGACATCGGCATGTCTGCCGCACTTGAGGAAGAGGAGGAGGCCAGAGTGGCTGGAGCGCGTGAGACGAAGAACGAGAAATGAGATCAGAGAGAAATCAAGACCGGATCACGTTGGGCCTCGAAAGCGATTGCGTGTTGGTGTTCCCCCCCGAGCAAAACGGGAATTCCGACTGCATAGTGAGCAGCGGAATTGCGCGATCTGACTTAGCGCTTTACCAGGACCCATCTGACTTGCGGGGCGAGAATACGCGGAAGGGGAGTAAAAGTAGAGACAGGAGATGAGTGTCTGATTACATAATTGGGCACCGTCACCCAGCCCAGGGGGCACATAAGACTAACAATCACAGAGGCTATGGCAGAATATTTGCAAAATTCTTCTCCACGGTTTCCCTCCCCATATCTGCGTGCTTCTACAATGTGACTTTGTGGCTCCCCCTCATCAAGAGATAGATTAGGCTTCCCCATCCCTTGAATCTGGACTAACCTTGTGATGTTCCTTGACCAACAGAATGTGTGAGAAGTGACACCATACCAGTTCCAGCCTAGGCATAGACAGGTTTTGGACGTTTCCCGGTGTTCTCTCTGGGACTCTGTATCCTCCGTGTGAAGAAGCCCGGGCTAGCCTGCCGGAGGACCAAAAAACTACAATGACATCCCGGCAAAGGCCATTCTAGAATACCCCCGATGTATGAGCAAGCCCAGCTGAGATCAGCCTGGCCCGGTGAAGCAGAACTACCCAAACGGACACGTTGATTTATAAAGCCAAATGAATGTTTGTTTGTTTGTTTGTTTTGTATCTTAAATTAGCAAAGTTTGGAATGGCTTGTTATACGGCAGAAGCTAACGGATACAAAAGGAAAGTCAAGACAAGGGTGAATTATCAAGCCAGCCACTGCGATGGGGAACTGGAGGTCAACCCTACTGGAATTCTCTGAGGAATTATGCAGAATGACCTTCGGGACTGTTTATCTGACAGTAGAGGAGAGCATTGGACCCAGTAGCGTCCAATGCTTCCATTACTATGATCTGCTCAAGCTCACCATGAAGTCTGACACAGAGTCGTTCAAGGTGGTGAATGGCTGGCAGCAATCTCCACAAAACACACCTTGTAGCAGGTTCATGGACTAAACTAAAGTCTCTGCTACCACAATTGGTCTCGAGGGTAGAACAGATCCTCGTATCTCTTACTTATTGCTCTTCTGGACCTTCTCGGCTTTGGCCGACACTTCGGCAAGTCCGGGGTACTTACTAAATGGGTGACCCAGCTCTTCTTCTGCAAGGGGTCTGGGTTTTTATTGGTTTTGCCTTTCCTGAACTGTGTGGCTGTTGTTGTCCCTTTCCAGCTGTTCTGGGGCTCCTTTGGGGAGGACAGCGTTATGGATGACTTTCTGCCGTGACTGTGTCGCCACACCCCTAATTCCTCATGGTGGTCAGGGAAATGATCTCTTCTAAAATAATAAGTCCTTTCTTTGCCTACTGGGTTACACAAACGAGGAGCCCACTATGACCAGGTGGAGGTCACAGGTCCACGTTCAGTGGAGTTCTTACCGTGTCCCCTCGTGGCAGACGTTCCTCCTTGGAGAGCGGGACCTCTACTCCAGCAGAACCTAAGGTTTCAGAGATAAGAAGAATATCTTTTTTAGATGCGTTACTACCTGTGACGGTGACAGAAACCAAACCTACTTCCCCTGCTTTGTTCCTGACCAAGAACTGCATCGTACTGTAGTTAATATGACACATTGGCTGTCGGTTCAATGCATACAATGCATCCTGGAGGGAGGACGAGTGCCCCACCCCCACAGGATTTTTGCCCACTCGAGCTGGCACAATTGCCAAGACTTTGACAGACCATTCTTCTATTGAATCGTGGCCGTTGGGGGTCAATGTGGTCTATGATAGGACCAGTAGATCCTGTGGCCATGCACTCGCGGTCACACCTCCTCGGTCCTAAAACAGGTCCCTTGGTTTGAAGCCAGTTCGGGGATAATCCAGGTCAGTAAATCAGGCGTTATTATGGTGGCGTTGGCAGAGGAACCAAACACAGGGAAGACAGACCATATCTGGAAGAAGTGGCAATTCAAATGAAGACGAAAAGTTGTCAGCTCTAGGATGAAGACCAACTCATCAACCTGCCACCGAATGGCTGGTCGGTCGCCTCACGGATGGCCCCATGATGACTGCTCACAGTCGATCTCCACTGCCAGCAAGTTGGGTATTCAGCAATGGCGGCAGCTAGATCAGCCTTAGGCCAATGTGTAACCTCCATCCCTTCTCCCATGACCACCCTTGCAGCCCATTGTACAGGCACCAAAGTGGCCTGGGAGAGAGAATGGCTAGCCTCCACCAAAGAACCATCCTATCCATCGGGTCACTGAGGGACCGCCATGAGGAGGACGCTCTCTGCTGAGCATGAAAATGAGACACATGGTTTAACCCACTTTGTGTTCCTTCCGATGCATTTATCCACCTGCCTCTGTCTTAAACATCCTCCTCTCCAGTCTTTCAGTCTTTTCCCCTTTCATGATACGAGTACAAGTACGGTGACAAAGTACAAAACACTAGTCATAGCTCTGCTCCTTGGAAACATCTGCTTTACATTCTGTCCTTCGGGGATACTCTGGTGTGTAACGGTACATTTCCATGAGGATGAATGTATTCAATATTATCATCTATATGTTAATAGGTGATATTAATATCTGTACATGTTCATCTAATATACGTACCTCTGTGTAACCCTGGAGTTATCATAATCATACTCATAGGAACCCATCCCTGAACCATGGCTGAATGTCCCCTCTATCAGAGGTTCAGTTGGAACACCACGAAGCCCTAAGTGTAAGTTCAAGGAGAGGCATTCGTCCTAGAGAGGTACTTAACATGAAAGTCTAGACCATCTGTTCTTGTTTCTCATCTGTGCCCTTGGGAATTGTTCAGATCCAGTTCTAAATGTCCCATTCCCATCACACAATCAGCTGTGGCCCCGCCCACTCCCTCTGGTGACTCAAGCACATTCGCAGACACCTCGCTAATGGCGGGCAACTTTGTCCTCCTAGTCCCACGATGGCCCGTGGTCATGCAGTCTCTCCTAAAGCACGACGTGCCTGGAGGGGATGTTCCAACAGCAGGCAGGCCTCTGCCACGGAAGGCACGGCCTTGCTTCAGAGTGCTCTGGACTCCAAGGGGTCGGCACTCTGACGCGCTGATTGACATGGATGGGTGTCCGTAGCAGGGTCAAACCTGCTGGGGGATACGGCCTGAGCAGCAAGATATCTGTCCACACCACCTCCTCGTGTTGCAGAATTCACTTCTCCTTCGGCCCAGCTCCTGCCGTGATTTTTCCCAGCACACATTTGCCAAGTCTGGCAATTCTTGCAACGGTGACTATGCCATTTCCTTCCAGAGCAAGAGTGGCTGTGCTCTTGCGTGGCCTGACCCTCGTGATCGTTCTGGGGTCAATGCAGGGATGCAGGGGTGAGTCATAAGGTGAGCAAGCATCATCTTGCCAGCTGACTTCTTCAGACCTCAGGGCAAGGGGAGAGAACAGTTCTATTCAAGGGAGAGAATAGTTTCTCTCCCAGCCCCGAGGTTCTCAGGCTACCAACAAAAATCCCCATCCTTGTTCTCAGGGCACCAGTGTTTCCTTATTAAGGCCCTTATTTGATGTGGGAGGCCTAGTAAAGCTATGCATCCAGTCTTTTTTTCGACCTGTGCTGAAAATTAGATCTCGGGTCTAATTTTCAGCCCAGATTGTCCTGTAACTAAAGGACACGCAGAGCTCTCTAGACGCTTCCACAGAGGCTTTCTGACACCCACAGTGTGCCCTGAGTACATGGCTGACGGGTCTGAGCCTTTCCTTCTGTTTCTTCAAGGCTCCAAAGGCCGTTAACCAGGGGCAGTGAACTCCAGAGGCTCTGCCCTGACCATTGTCCCCATACCTGTCAAAGTCCCCCGTTCGAGGCAAGCCAGCACTCTCTATCTGCCATCACTGAGGAACTCGGTCACCGGGAGACTCTACGGGCCAGGGGTCAGCAACACCCCCCTTCCCCTGAAGTGGGGCCCACTGAGGTCCGGTTTCCAAATCCCATCCTAAGGGTCTGCTTTCTAGGGATGTTTCCGGTATCGATCGTTTTGCCCGTCTTCCTCCAGAGAGCACAACCTCACATGACCACTGTCCAGGTAGGGCTTGGTTTGGTGTGGGTGTGAAGGGACTCGGAAGCAGAGGACTGGAGAATTACTCAAGAAAGGAGGGAGAGCGGCTAGGGAGGTCCACTCGTGAGCTGGTCACTTCCAAGGGCTCCCGGGCCTTGGTCCTTCTGGGCTGTCTTAGTCCCATAGCACATCCACCGGTTAGTTGGGCAGAAGAGGGGAGTATTCACCTATCGGCAAATGGGTGTCTATCTCCTGTCAACAGGGGTTGGCCCAGAGGACGATAGTCCCCCCACATTTGGAAAGTGAGCACGTTAGATGCTAAGAAGCTTCCCACCGGTGTTCAGTCCACGGCCTCTGAGAAAATCTGAAGCAGAAAGAGCGTGATTCACGGTTCAGACGAGACAAGGAGCTGTCAGACCACCTGCGTGAAGCTGAATTTGGGCGGCAATGGCTGAGGTAAAAGGGGACCAAAAGGGGCGAGGTGAGACACGTCCACTCTGTGTGAATGGCGTGTTAGAAGAATGACCAACAATCTTCTCAAAACCTCTGCTTTCACATATGCCAAGTGGGGCTGTGAATCAACAGCTTCCGACTGTAGGCAGCTGGGCTCAATCCCAGGGGAGCCCTTTGGAAAGCCGTGTGGGTCCCCCTCGTGACTGTCCCACCGAGCGCTGTGGAAGCTGGACTGTTTATTCGCCAATGTCCATCACTCATAGGTTGAGGGTTGCTCCCAGGGACTCCGGACGTTTCCAACACCGACAGGTGACCTCCGGCGCAGGCCAAGGACTGGCCACCAGCAATGTTTCTACGAGTATCTCGGCCTCTTCAAACACTGGCAGGCAGGGGCGCCTGGGTGACTCAGTCACTTACGTGTCTGCCTCTTGGTTTGGGCTCAGGTCATGATCTTAGGGTGTGTGGGACTGAGCCCCACGTCAGGCTCTGTGCTGACGGTGCGGAGCCTGCTTGGGCTCTCCCTCTCTCTCCCTCTCCCTCTGCCCCTCCCCTACTTGCTCTGTCTCTCTCTAAATAAATAAATAAACTTAAAAATGAAAAAAAAAAATCACCGTTGGGCAGGGGAAGGGGCCAGGTCAACTGGGACGGTCGGTTCTCAGAAATTACCACGTCATCCGAATACTTCAGTCATCCCCCAAAATCAGGGAGGATCTTCCCATAAAGGTGTAAAGACACCCCGAAGCACCCTTTGAATGCGGCACCGTTTTGCTTTCGGACCAACGCACGGCCTGTTCATTCCCAGGCCAGCAGAAGTTTTAAAATGGTGCAAGACTACCGCCCTAAGCCTTTGTGGAGGAAGCTGCAAAGTAAATGCTCGGGTTGCCGGGAAGGAACAGACACGCTGTGCAGACATTATCTTAGAGCTACTCTAAAAGGCCTCTTCCCACTTTATTAAAAGTGGCAGACAAGCCAGAGCACTGGAGCGCCAGGCCAAGGAGACTGCAAGGGCGATCCGCGCTCCGTGCGGGGCTAATAGGCGACAAGTTCTGATATTCCCAGAATTTCTAATTTGTGCCTGCTTTCACGTTCCCAGAGCAGATACCCAAATTGATTCTGCCTCCTTCAGGCTCGATGTGTGAAAACGCTGACTGACAGAAACACCTAAGGGTAATACGTCTGCCAAGTGATTGGTTAAACAGCTATTCATTTTGAAATATATCTTCGAGAAGCAGAATAACAGAGGGCCACTGTCGTGTGCGGCCCATTAATTATACAGTTGACAAGAAAATTACCCTGCAGATCAACATTAGTGAGACTTGGCTGGAGGGGGGCCGGGGGCGGGGAGGGAGAACAGCATTCAACAGGGTTACCTGCACAGACCGCGGCGTTTCCCCCCCTCCCCCCTGTACCAGGGAGGAGTGAGTCAGTGCGTATAGAGCATCAGTGCGAGTCCTGTCTGTGAGATGTAGGGGAACTTCCTGAACCTTCTGAAGCCTCGTGGTCCTTATCCATACAACAGTATGGTCCTTATCCATACAACTGCCCAGAGCAGTGTCAAGGGCAGCTACAGAGAGCACATGAGAATATGGCTAAAGCACCTGACCCGTGATGACGCTTTGCTCATTGCACATCTGTTTCCATCTTCTGTACGACAGCTACCTGGGCACCTGCTTGTAAGGAAACCCGGGAGCCCACCTGGCTGTGGGTATCTGCTCTGTCAACCCTACTTAGCAGGATGCCCCGAGCCATGGGGGTCTAGCTCAAGGGTGCATTAGGAGTACATGCCCCTCTAGAAAGTGGGGTCTGGACACAGTCTGTCGCTCCCCAGCCTAGGTGTGAATTTCCGGAGGGAACTGAGCATCTGGTGCCCAAGTGCCAGGCCGGCCGATTCTCCTGTGAGTTCTTGGCTGCCTCCTGGACCTACCTCCCCTCCGGGACTGTTCCCGAGTGTGAAACCCAGTTTACCCACGGGGGGCTCGGGATCTAGATGGCACATTCAACCTAGGAAATTGGAGGGGAGTTTAGTGGGGAGTTTTGAGGGGAGTACCTTTGATAAGAGTACTAGCTGTCACCGCCCTGGGGCGGCAGGGACAGGAAGAGGGTGGGCTTCCCAGAGCCCAGAAAGCGAGAGAGGGGACTGATTGACGAGGCCGGGGCATTTCAGGCAGGGATGCAGCCAGGTCACGGGAACCTCAAAGGAAGGAAGCTGGGAGATTAAACCCCTGAGCCTCCTGCCCCTCCTGCCCTGGGTTGAACTCAACCAGAAGCCAGAGGGTGAGACAGCTTCTGGGACACAGAGACAGCAGGGCAGAGGAGGAAGGAACAGTAACTGGAAAGCAGCCAACACTCAGTCCCAAGCCACCCCCAGTTGGGAAATGTATTTCATAAAATTACCTTACAAGGCATGGATTCCGATTCTGAGTTCCAACCTGCTGGGGCCGGGGACCTGCCATCTTCACCCATATGACTTTGTCCCCTGCTCGAGATTTAAGGCTCCCAAACCGGGTGACCAGAACTCCCTAAATGCCCCACCCAATCCAGTCTGTGGTAACTGGCATCCAGGCAGGAAGCAGGGGACAAAGTCACACTGGAAAATCTTGAGTTGCGTAAAGGATTTACTTGCAGAGGTGCAAGCTCTTCTTGTCCCTAGATCTGGCGGTCAGGCTCCATCTTCCATGATGGCTGCCAACTCCATCACTCATCCTCAAGTTTGTTTTCCAACCTTCTCCATGAGTCCCTCGCTCTTATTTCATGCCATCATTGCCCAGATAAACTACCCGCATTCAAGCCTTTATCGGCATGGGAAAGACAAAGGCAAGAATGGGTCCAGGCTTCCTTCTTCCTTGGACAGCTGGGTGGATGGGGCGCCATTTTGTGAGGCCGTAGCCTATGAGAGAATTTCCTAGCTAGAAGGTTCTAGTAATTCCAGTCATCCTAGATTTTCTCCCTGCCAAATGTTCACCTCTTTATATATCCTCTACATATATGCAGCCAGGATCTTTCCAAGGATTTGGTTATAGAACTCTATTTATAGGCTAAAATGTCTTCTCTTTCAGTTGAACTAACCCAAAGTTAGAATTTTAAAAATCCAACTTTGCCAAGAAACCTGTACCACACCAACTTATAACAAGACTTAGAGGAGTTACAGTGTCGCTTGCCTGGAAGTTTTCTAGGCACGAAGTTCCTTACGTTCACTTCTGGGCACTGCAAAGGACTTAATCATTCAACCACGGGTGGTACCCACACCCAGACCTGCCACGACAGCCAGAGCCTGAGAGGGAGGACGGTCAATCTGAATGCCTTAGACTACACATCCCAGGACTGCTCATGGCAAAGGGAACAAAGACAAAATCCTGGATAATCACTGCAAACAAGGGTAAAGCAAAAATGGAAGCAGCCCGTGAGGCTGGAAAAACCACCTTCCAGAGCTGATGAGCGGACAGCTTGGGAAACCAGAGGGGGGAAAGCAGGTGTCCAAGAATGGACCGGATGGTGATGGGAAGGATCATTCTGGGGATAGATGTCAGGCTGCAGTAGCAAATGTCTTTTCCATGCAACGTGCTGGAAAAGACCGTGAGCTCATCTTGTTCAAGGCGAATGAAACCTTTCAAAATCAGCAGGAGAGAGAGGCTTGTTTCCCGAGTGTTGACTATAGGCCAGGCACGGTGCAAGACTCCGGACTGGTACATTTTATTCAATCCTCATCAACCTTAAAGTAAAGACTGTTTCCCCCATGTATCAAAAGAGGAAATTAGGGCTTGAAAAAATCAAATTAGTTGCTGGTCAATCTGGGATTTAGGTTTCCTGGTTTCTAAAGGCCCTGTGAGTTAAAAAAAAAAAAATTTTTTTAACATTTATTTATTTTCGAGAGACAGAGGGAGACAGAGCACAAGCACGAGCAGGGGAGGGGCAGAGAGAGAGGGAGACAGAATCCGAAGCAGGCTCCAGGCCCTGAGCTGTCAGCCCAGAGCCCGACGCGGGGCTCGAACGCACGAACCGTGAAATCACGACCTGAGCTGAAGTCGGACACTTAACGACTGAGCCGCCGAGACGCCCCAGTCCCTGTGATTTTTTACTAGCATATTCTAATTTCTCTAAATGTGGTTTGCTTCTCTCTACCTCCGGTAAGGCTGAAGTGCTATTTATGTCACACTGTTGCTTGTCCTGAGCGTGAGACATACGGTGTCTGAAGAACATGAACAGGTGACAGTGACGAAGCTGGGACTGAATGGGACAAAGGCTGAGCCCGGACCCACCTCTGACTCCTGTGGGGTCCAGGGTAAGAGAACAAATGGAGGCCTGCAGGCCACGCAGAAAAAAATATTAACAAGTTATAAGTCGAGCTAACAGACTGCCCGATAAAATGGGTTCTATTCCGTATCTCCTCTTTGACAAGTAGACCTTCACAACAGCCCAAAGAGCCAAACCACAATGGAGAATTCTTGGCCTTCCTCTACGTTCTGTGACGAATGTGGCGTTGTGGAGCCCCTCGCCCCTAACCCCCGCCTGACTCGTTCCTCCCCTTCCAAGTTGTGTCCTGCTGTGCAAGAGGCCTTACACACTCACGCATGTCCGAACTCTGCCCACACCCCACGCGAAGAGCTACCTTTCGGCTGAGCCCCAAGCCCAGAGCTGTGCATAAAATGGCGGCCCACAAGGGAGAACCCGACAAAGGCCCTGAAAACAGGATCATAGCTGATGAGGCAAAGGGTTCGTGCATCTCAAGTATCTGGACAAGGTCTAGAAGGAGAAGGTGTGGGCTCTAGCCCTTTGACCAGGTGGCTTCCTGCCCCTAGAGGAACCCCTGGCTGGAGGATAGCCCTGGTGGGAGTCCACAGACTTCGTGAGCAGGACAGAGGCCACTTGCCCGGGTCTAAGGCCAATATGTCGGATTATCCAATCCACACGGCAGCACAGAGAGATCGATGTGCTACGGGGTGGTTCAGGCAGGAGGTCCACAAAGCCGTTCAAACAAGCGGGCTGGTCAGGTTTCTGAACAAGCACAAAAGGCAGTCTCCCTCCTGACAGTGGGAGCCATCTGGGATCCGGGAACGAGAGGGAGGAGGCTTCAGCCCCCGCAGGAGGTGGCGGTCGAAAACCAGGGAGGACAGACTTGAGAGCTTCAGCCCCATGGCGGACTGAAGGGTTCCTGGGGAAAGGCAGGACTCTCACTTATTTCTGAATAATTCCAGGCCCTTGTCCCTCTGGCGGGGCTGAGGTTGCCGGCCAGCTTTTGCACCGGTCAGGGCTGGCTCAGGAACACACTGAGTCTGGTCCCCAGGGCGGAAGGCACCCGTGATTCTAATCAGGAGAGACAGGGGAAGGCAGGAGCTGATCATTTCCCCATTAGGATTGACAGCATGCACTGGGAGGACAGAGACAGAGGCTTCGGCCGCCTGCTGACGGGGGGACTCCCCCAAAGTCAGTTTAAACTGAGGGAAGAGGAGTGTGCCGCCCACAGCCAGTACAGAGATCTACCAGGGAAGCTTCAAGATGCCCTATTGGGTCTGAGATCACGGACTGGGGGGTTGGGGGGGCGCGGGCAGGGAGAGTAAGGGGTCAGTAGGTTTGCTTAAAGGACGGTCTTTGTCATTAATGTGTTAGGGTCCCACAGCCTCCGGTGCTCCCGCTGCATACACGTGTTCATTTTTTAATAGAAAATGTCATTTACGTTTCCATTTCATTCCATACGTATCTGCGTTTGGCTGTTTCTTTGGGATAAGAAAGCCCGTCTTTGGATCTTGGCACAAATTAAAACTGGGATAACATCCGCTGCTTTGGTTTTCCTCAGACCCGGGATTCCAGTATCGTCAGAGAAAGAGCCTGAGATTCAGACTCGAGGGAGGTTGGTGATAGCTCTGGCTTTACCATCAAACCTCACTATAGGTTCATAAATGTTATTTAACGTTTTTGGCCTCAGCTTCCTCGTTTGTCGAGGAAGCAACAGTCAAAGCATCAGGACTTATCCCACTCAAAGGAAGTTTGAGGCTCCCGTGAGATAAAGTGGAAACAAAGAACGTTCAAGGGAATGGGAGGTCATGCGAAGGGAGTTACTTCAGAATGAGACAGACCAGAGTGTGAGTTTTGGGTCTGCCTTTTACTAGCGTGTCATCTTGGGCAAGGCTCCTGAGAAACTTGGCTTTCAGTTGTTTCATCTGTAAAATAATAGCCATGATACTTATTTCAAAGGGTCCCGGAAAGATTTTGGTGAAATAATTGTGGAAGAAACTAATGCAGTCCTTTCTGTATAGTCGATCCTTTAAAATATTCATTCCCTTTTTTTAATATAGAATAAAGCACTATGAGGGTCTAATTAGACCTGAATAACTGACCCAGAATATTTGTCTTTCTAATCCCTCGGAGAGGAGAGGAGAGGAGAGGAGAGGAGAGGAGAAGAGATGAAAAGAAAGGGAAGGGAGGGGAGGGGAAGGGAAGGGAAGGGAAAGGAAGGGAAGGAAGGGAAGGGAAGGGAAGGGAAGGGAAGGGAAGGGAAGGGAAGGAAAGGAAAGGAAAGGAAAGGAAAGGAAAGGAAAGGAAAGGAAAGGAAAGGAAAGGAAAGGTCATAAAATCCAAGGATGCTATAATAATAGGAAGATACCTCCAGATCCCACTTTGAATAATGGATGGAACGCCACAACAAGAGAAGACTTGAACCCCACGATAAACCCACCAGACCCAACAGGCATCTACAGGCCATTCTTCCCACCAACAGCAGAATGTAATTCTTCTCAAGGGCACATGGAGCATTCTCCAGGAAGGACCATGTGTCAGGCACAGAACAAGTCTCAATAAACTAAAAAGACTGAGAGCATACAAAGCATCTTCTGTGAACACAATGAAATGAGACTAGAAATTAACAACAGAAGGGAAATGAGAATTCACAAACATGTAAACTAAACAACACACTCTTTTTTTTTTAATTTTTTAATGTTTATTTTTGAGAGAGACAGAGCGTGAGCAGGGGAGGGGCAGAGAGAGGGAGACACAGAATCCGAAGCGGGCGCCAGGCTCCGAGCTGTCAGCACGGAGCCCGACGCGGGGCTCGAAGCCACGAACCGTGAGGTGATGACCCGAGCCGAAGTCGGCCGCTTAACCGACGGAGCCACCCAGGCGCCCCACAAACCACACACTCTTAAACATGGGTCTAAGAGGAAATCACGGGGGAAATTCCTAAGGACAAACTTGTGAGGATAGGCAAATTCATGAGGAATTATGGCTTAAGGGGTACAGAGTTTTTGTTTGGGCTGATGAAACACTCGGGGAATGGAGGGTGGTAACCGTTACACGACATCGTAGAGGCAATCGATGATCCTGAACCGTACAATTAACATGGCTAAGACGGCAAGCTTCAGGTGGTGTAGACCTCATCCCAATAAAAAATTAAGAGGGTCAAAAAAATAAAACAGGACAAGGGGCACTTAGAGAAAATGTGGAGACCGGAGAGCTCAGCAGGTTTCTGGAAGAGTGGAAGTGGATGAAGTAATGACTGAAATGCCAAAATGAGATAAACTCGGGATCCTGCTAAGGCGAATACTGGGCAAAGTAAGCTTCTTGATCGTCCCTTGGGGCTCTGAGTGAGCTCAGCAGTCGGGGCAAGAGAAGGCAGCTACCAGGTGTGGGGCTGACGGTAGGTAGGGGGGTTGAAATTCAGGGCACAGAACAGGAATCTCCCCAAACGTACTGCGGGTAAGTAGGTATTTTGCCAAACAGAAAACAGGAAGTTTATTCTCCGGAGGAACCAAAATAGAGTAATTCCAAATGTAGGACCATCACACAGGGTGGAGAACACAAGTGAAAAATGTTGGACTACAAGTGAGAAATTAATTGGGGTGCCTGGGTGGCTCAGTCGGCTGGGCGTCCGACTTCAGCTCAGGTCACGATCTCACCGTTTGTGGGTTCTAGCCCCGCGTCGGGCTCTGTGCTGACAGCCCAGAGCCTGGAGCGCCTGCTTCGGATCCTGTGTCTCCCTCTCTCTCTGCCCCAACCCTGCTTGCGCTCTGTCTCTGTCTCTCAAAGATAAATAAAAAAATTTTGTAATGGGAAATTAAGTGAAAGCCTACAATATAGATATTAGTCACCAAGTTTCTATTTCCTGGTCTGCTCACTGCACCCCTACAACTAGCCAGTGCTGCTCGGGACAGAAGATTAGAGGACTTCTTCTTTTGAGACACAGAATAGCCTCAGAGGTAAGAAGTCAAGATGTTAACATTTGAGAGAGTCATCGCTGCTTGATCACCCTGTTTAGAATCCCCCAACTACAGGATTTCATTCAGCTTTTTTAAATCACTTTTAAAAATTTATTTGATATATTTTTTTTTTATTTTTGAGAGAGAGAGAGAGAGCATGCGTACAAGCAGGGGAGGGGTAAAGAGAGACGGGGACAGATGATCCGCACCAGGAGGCTGACAGCAGCCAGCCCAGTTCGGGGCTGGAACTCACAAACCCTGAGGTCGTGACCTGTATGGAAGTCAGATGCTTAAGCAACTGAGCCACCCAGGCGCCCCTTAAATCACTTTTAAATATGAATGGGATTCTAAGGCTCTCCAAAGTCTTAGGGGAAAGTTCCAACACAAAAGAGGGATACCAGAGCCCACAGGAAGATGAAAGAGGAACCCAGAGGGAATGAGAATAAAGCAGGATAGCAAAATTCGTCCCCACAACACGTTTCCTATCTTCAGAGAGATAAGACACGGCAATCGTGAAACAAGTACAGGAAACTATGAAAGAGGAACAAGCAAGAAGCAAGAAAGATCTCTCACAAAGTGTGTTTATTAAAACATTAACATTCTGCAAGGAATTTCACTTTTTTGCTTACTGACCTTGAAGATGACTACCCTTGAGTCACTTGGAGTCCTTACGTCAAAGGGACTAGTAAACAAAGAGTAGTTCTATATGAAGAAGTAATTAACCCCGAGTACCACGAGGATCTAGGGTTAGAGAGAAGGAGAGGATATCTGGAACTCAAGGCATTCACTGGGACATTCCTAACTGACGTCATGCTCGGTGAACTTGGTGAATTGATGAGGGCGTGTTGAGTGATAGGCAACAAAGCCAAGAAAGGCAAAGCAACTCAGGGCTCAGGCCCCTCAGGAATAACGGTCTAGGTCACCCCAACAGCAATCAACCTGAACCAAGTGAGATTTTGGCTAATGGTGAAGGAAATCTAGAAAAGCTGACGTAAGACAGGGATGATACATGTTACACCTGATCCTTGGATTACATGAAGCAGTAGAACCTGTGGGTTGTTATAGAAATAAAAAAAATATTTGTCTTATGTCTTTTCGGAACCAGCCACCTGCCACCTGCCACCTTATAAAGGGGATCACGTGATGGACTGGACTTAATCTGGATGGTGCGAGAGTAGGCTGTATCCAACGCCTCCGTGCACACTGCCAACCTTTCTGCCCCAACTCTTGCCCCAGCTGCTACTGTGGCAACCGTTTCCACACAGTGCACCTGGGGAGCCCCTCACCCCAACTTCACACGACTTAACCCCTTGCTTCCTGTCCTCGGGCTTCTCTGACGTCGTGGCATAAAATGGTGATGGGAACCATGGTGGTCACGTATGCACAACCAGCAACTCAAGAGGAAAGGGGCGGAGAGAGGGAAGGGAGGGAGGGAGGGAAGGAGGAAGGAAGGAAATAATAAAGGAAGGAAGGAGGGAAGAGGGGAAGGAAGGAAGGAAGGAAGGAAGGAAGGAAGAGAGGAAGGAAGGAAGGAAGAGAGGAAGGAAGGAAGGAAGGAAGGAAGGAAGGAAGGAAGAGAGGAAGGAAGGAAGGAAGGAAGGAGGGAAGGAAGGAAGGAAGGAAGGAAGGAGGGAAGGAAGGAAGGAAGGAAGGAAGGAAGGAAGGAAGGGAGGAGGAAGGAAGGGAGGAGGGAGGGAAGAAAGGAGGGAGGGAGGGAAAGAAAAGGAAGGCTGGGGATCTGGAAACACTAAATCCAGCGAAGCACCCTGACCAAGGGAATTTCCGGGAAAACACCGTGCAGCCGATTTAGAGAACAGACACTGAAGACAAGCATTTGGAGATATCTGATAGGCCTGATGGCACCCAGAAAACAAGAGATGGCCATCCAGAACTACATTTTACCTAAACAGGTAGATAGATCAGTAGGCTAGGGAAGAAAAGGCGTGCGTGCAGGGAAGAAGCATGAAAAGGACTAATTCATCATTTGCCATGAGAATAAAACAACAACAACATGAGAACATATTTAAACTGATCCATCAACAAGCAACAGTAAAAAACACAGGCATTCAGTTAATGCACCTGCCAGCCGCTGGGAGTGCTCTCAGTCCGAGATGAGGGGATAAACACACAATGATTTTATTTATCTCCCCTGATCTCTGCCTCCCACTGTGCTATACTGAATTTCATCTTCCCTGTGCTTAGTAACCTCTGGGCTGGGCCCCCGAGCTCTCTGATCGTTTTAAGAAAGGCGTGAAATGCCCAATCCACCTTCCTTCATTTTAAAACCGCAGTCTTCGATCCTGCTGAACGCCCTCCTTCTCTCCCATCCCGGGCTGAGCCTCTGCCAAAGGGCCCCAAGCAGAGAGGAGACGTGTTGGGAATTTCAGCCTCCTCCCGGGGGGTTCCGGAAGTGGGGGTCAGAGTAAAGGGGCAAACATCCTTCTGTTGACCTGATATCTCCTGGTTAACACTGACTGCCTGGTCTTAGATTTCGACTGCGTGGCAAGAGTCTTGGCCCCCGATTCGCTCCTCGGGCACCCGGGTGAGTTTCTGGAAGGTCCCTCGGGAGTCTTCCCCCCGCCATGTTCACCTCTTCTGACTCTCTAATCACACATCCTGGCGTCTCGCTGTGCCTTCCAGCGGAGTGCCCACAAAATGACCCGAGCTTGGCTAATCTCCCCAGTGCCCCCTTGGTCTATGAGGAATCCCGCATCCTTGCCGCGATTTGACTAAGGCGAGATCCTTTGAGAGTTTCTCATGCTCTGCTCATTCCGGCTACAGGGGAAGGGTAAGAACCAGGCCAGCAAGAGGCAGTGCCATTTGACGGTCAAGAGCCAGGCCACCGCAGACAGAAACCTCTTTCTGCCGTCGGTCAGAATGACTTAACCTGTCTAATCCTGAGCGACCTCATCTGGAAAACAGAAGGACTTCCTAAGGTCACCACAACAGTTAAAGGAGTCGATGAACCGCAGGAGTTTAGAACAGGACCTGGGACAGGTGTTACCTGTTCTTATTTCTGCCACGTCTTAGGAAGACCTTGGGAGATTAGTCACCTTGTCCATTCTCTTTAGACTGCGGGAGTTCTCAGCACCGATTATTTTCAGCTTTGAGGCTATAGCTACGATTCTGTGATGAAAGCAAACATCTATTTATTGTCCTTAGGGGCTCCTGGGTGGCTCAGTCAGTTGAGCATCCGACTCTTGATTTCGGCTCAGGTCATGATTCCAGGGTCGTGGGATGGAGCCCCGCGTCAGGCTCTTCGCATTGAGCATAAAGCCTGCTTGAGATTCTCCCTCCCTCTCTCTCTCTCTCTCTCTCTCTCTTCCCCCTCTGCCTCTCTACCCCACGTGCTTTTTCTCTCCCTTAAATAAAAAAAAATTAATCTATTTGTTGTCCCACTACACATATTATTCAGAAATATGGAGATAAATACTGGAAAAATAGCTAAGAGAATAGCCAGTGATTGTCTCTAGAGGGCAAGATGGTGGCTGATAAAGCCCTGCGGGGGACCGCGGTGCCTTATTCTAAGCCCTTCGAGTACTCTTTGATATTTGAAAACCTAGATGCGTGCATTAGCTTTGATAAATATTAACTCTTAGGGGTCTTTTTTAATTTTTTTAATGTTCTATTTATTTTTAAGAGAGAGAGAGAGAGAGAGAGAGTGCAAGCAGGGGAGGGGCAGAGAGGGAGGGAGACACAGAATCCGAAGCAGGCTCTGAGCCATCAGCACAGAGCCCGACGCAAAACTCACGAACCGCAAGATCATAACCAAACGAAGAGACCCAACGAAGTCGGACACTTAACTGACTGAGCCACCCAGGTGCCCCAACTCCTAGGTTTTTAAAGAAGAAAATACTCTAAGAAGGTAAAAAAGAAGCCCGTGTGTTAATGAGCGTCTATTTTGTTTTGCTCCCATTTTAAGGGTGTCGTGACAAACTTAGAAAAATAATAGCTATCGGCCAAGGTTATCACCAAATTGGCATAGGGAATTTTGTGTGTGAACAGTGCAAAATAACCCCCTCCCCCCAAAAAACCCTTAAGTACCTCTTTACTCCTTTTTTTTTCTTTCATAACTAAGAGGAAAACATCCCCTCATTTTCATTAAACACAACACTCTAAATTTTCAGTAGTGTTGATTTTTTTTAGGGAGAGTATTGCTTCATGAGTTACGTATCATCTCCCTCATGCATGATGGTGTATTCCATGTATTTGATCGGGGACCTATGGGAAACCGGGTGGGCTTACCCCATGGCAGCGAGGGCCTCAATGACTTTCGTAAATGAATGAACGAATCACTAACATTTTAGTAAACATCCAAAGCACGTGTGCAAAATTAAGGGTTCACAAATGCATGGAACCTGAGAGGCTCACATGCCCTCCTTGTCCTCAAGGCCAGCACAAGTCAGCTGGGAGAACAATCAGGCTAAATCTGGACCATGTCGCTGGAGCAGTCAGAGCAAGAAGGATCGAGAAGTATCCACCGTGGCCAAATGACCACAGGCTTCTTTCATAACAACTACCAGGGGCACCTAGGTGACTCCGTCGGTTAAGCGTCCGACTTCAGCTCGGGTCATGATCTCCTGTCTTGTGGGTTCGAGCCCCGTGTCGGGCTCTGTGCTGACAGCTCGGAGCCTGGAGCCTGCTTTGGATTCCTTCTCTCTCTCTCTCTCTCTCTCTCTGTCTCTCTCTCTCTCAAAAATAAATTAACATTTTAAAACATTAACATTAAAATTAACATTTTAAAATTTCATGGTATAACTTCAAGACATGTGCAGTTGAGTTCAGAAGGCGTGGCCCCACATCTAGCACTAACTTGTCCTCTGACTTTGGGCCAGTCACTTCCCCTACGTCAGATCCTACGTCTAAAACCAAGGCTTCGGCCAGCAGCATCGGGGAGGTGCGTTTCAGCACAGAGGATTAGAATCCCATAGAACTTGATAACTGAGAGGCAGCATGGTTTGAAGATTCCAGAAGCTGGGAGACCTGGCATGGATTTCTGGCCCTACCACTTTCTGTGGGTACAGTTGTGAACAACTCACAGGTATTTTTTTTTTATTTTTTTAATGTTTATTTTTATTTTTGAGAGAGAGAGAGAGAGAGAGAGAGAGTGTGAGTAGGGGAGGGGTAGAGAGAGAGGAAGACACAGAATCTGAAGCAGGCTCCAGGCTCTAAGCTGTCGGCACACAGCCTGACGCGGGGCTCGAACTCACCAACTGTGAGATCATGACCTGAGGCAAAGTTGGATGCTTAACCGACTGAGCTGCCCAGGAGCCCCTCACAGATATTCTTATTTGTAAAACATAGTGTATGAAAAGCTATATGTTAAGTGTCTGGCTTATGTGAAGTATTAAACAGTGATCCCTCCTTCTCCACCCCCAACCTTTTAGAGTTCATTTTCTGCTCAAGTCTCTTGTGGCTTAACTCAAAGGAATGGCTGTCTAATGGTGGAAACTGACTGAGGCACAGTTAGAGGCAAAAGGGGGACACTGTGGGACAGATTCCTTCTGATGATCTCCCAACCATGTGACTCAAGGTAAGTCTTTGTACCACCCCGCTATGGACTAAAGTCATAACTTCCTTCCAGACCCCACCCTGGCAGGCAATCCAGACAGAATTGGCTAGGACACAGCCACCCCCCATCCACCTGTCCCAGTAGGGCTCCTTATGCTCTGGTTTTGTGCAACC
The DNA here is from genome assembly GCF_018350215.1 of Panthera leo. NCBI lineage: Eukaryota > Metazoa > Chordata > Mammalia > Carnivora > Felidae > Panthera > Panthera leo. The sequence goes on along the minus strand of NC_056694.1, from coordinate 11,428,738 downwards.
GGCTACACATCGGAGGATGTGACACGTCCAATGTCTCACAGCTGCCGGGAGAATCCAGTTGGGGGGTGATCACAATGGGAGATGCCCCAGGATGGGGGGGTGCCTGTTGGTGTCGTGTGGGGGCTCACTTACCCAGCCCGCCTGAGTGGGCATGTTAGAAGGAGCAGCCGGGCCCTTCACTGTTCTGTCGGTCCCTGCAGTCTCCACATCAGAGCGATTCTTTCCGCTTGCCTGGGATCAGAGACGGAAGTTTGCAATCTGCCTCGGGATCTAGGAACGTGGCAGAGAATGGCGACACCCGTCAAGCACTTCACAGTGTGTTTTTTAAAACGATAGGCAATTTCAACCCATGGAAGAGTACGGAACATGATAGACCCAGCCCTGTGCTCCCCGCAGAACTTAAACGGATGTTAACATTTTGCCATGTTGGATTCTAGCTGTTGTTGTTTTGTTTTGTTTTGGCTAAGGAAATAAGCATGGCATTAACATCTGAAAATCACAAACCCTCCTTTACCTCTCTGAAGTAGCAAATGCCTCAGGTCCCCTGTGAAGTGTTAATTTCTTTACAGCTACTTTTACAACATGGTCTAAAATTGGAAACAGCCCAGATGTCCCTCCTCAGTAGAACCAATCAACTCCTTTTGTTATATTCATGCAAAGGATTATTATAAAGCAAATCAAAGTGAACGCAGGGCAGCTATACGCATAATCATGGAAAAATACTCCTAATATAATGTTGAGCAAGAAAAGCAAGGCTGGAAAGAATACATATAGTTTAATTTCATTTAAATAAAGTTCAGAAGCAAGCAAAAATGAATGTTTCTTCCTTAGGGTGAAATACACAGAAAGTCAGGCTAAGGGTTATCTGTACAGGGACGGAAGGGGCTGGATTGTACCAGAAGGGGATACACAGGGGCTTCGGGGATGCCGGCTATGTCGTTTCACGGTGGTTCACTTTATAACAATTGAACTACATATAGATAAGCATTCTGTGTGGTTTTTTTTTTTTTCAATGTAGTGTTCGCAATAAAAGAATCCAAAATACACGAGTTTTGCAAGATTTAAAAGTGTCATGGTGTTAGAGTATACAAGGACTGCTGCCGTCCGTTCTTACTCAGATTTATAATGTTAGGCTTTATCTGGTTTGACCCATGTCAATCTAATTCATCTCTTTTAATGGCTGTCCAGCGTTAATGTGTGTCGGCCACAGTTAGCTTGTCTGTTCCCCGCCTGAGCAAGAGTTATGTCTAGAGAAAACGTGGCACTTTCTTCCCTATGCACAAAGTGTGAGGGTTTCTATGAGAGTCGAATGGACTTGTCTTTTTCTAATTGATACTTAGGAGTTCTTTATATATTGTGAGTACTAATCCTTCAATGCTTTTATGAATTGCAAAGACTTTCTCTTGGTCTGTGGCATATCTTTTTTACTTTATTACAAATAACATGGCAAGAAGCCACTTAGTTAAGAGGGGCAGGTTTGAGAGTCAAATCACCTCGTCCCTTAACTTGGTCTGGCCACTTATAAACTAGCCACTTGGCATTGGGAAAATTACTTGGTTTCTCTGTGCTTCAGTATCCTCATCTTTAGAATGCAGATAATAATACACTTTTATGCTGTTGGGGTTTTTTTAATGTTTTAAATGTTTATTTATTTTTGAGAAAGAGAGACAGACAGTCAGAGTGTGAGCTGGGGAGGGGCAGAGAGAGGAAGACAGAGGGTCTGAAGCAGGCTCTGTGGCGACAGCAGAGCGCTTGATGCAGGGCTCAAACTCATGAACCGCAAGATCGTGACCGGAGCTGAAGTCGGATGCTCAATGGACAGAGCCACCCAGGTGCCCCTATGTTATTGTTATTAGAATTAAATGAGATAATATGTGCAAAACACTTGGAACAGAGACGATTCCAAAAAAAAAAAATAGTAGTTATTTTTATGCTGTCTGTTATCACAGACGTTTAAAGTGTTGATGAAGCCGATTTTAGCATTGTCTCCTTTTATGACGTTTTCCTTTTCCATCCTATTTAAGATATCCTTCCCTACTCCAAGGTCATAGATTCTCCCAGATGTTCCTCTAAGTGTTTTACGGTTTTTGTTTTGTTTTGTTTTGTTTTTGTTTTTTGACGTGTAGGACTTTAATCCACGTAGACTTTATTGGAGGTATTTATGTGTTGTGGAACCAATACGATGTTTCCTTTGGGGATGGCCATTGGCTCCGGGAAAACTTATTGAATGGCTGGGTCTGGCGAAGGGGCAACAGAGACACATGTGGTGTAGGGTCAATGGGACATATATACATGGTTTGCGGTCACATTTTCTAGCCATCCTGGCTTTCAAGAGCCCACTGCACATAGCCAGCTCCCCCGGATCCTGACACAGCCCCAGAAGCATATTGGTGGCGGAGCAGGAACGAGGCGTGGAACACACGTGCACAGGTAACAGTACGTGGAACGTTGGGTTCTCAGCGATGGCCAGTCGAAAACGGAAATGCTCTCGTGTTAGGAATTCATCCAGTGATACAGTGCCTACAATTTACACACCCCCTCCTTCTGTTTTCTGATGAGAGTCATGCCACATAGAATCTATTAGAATCCGTGTGTTTGTGGGTCACAAGACCTGGCGTGAGACCACAAACAGCCAAGTACAGCCGTGGGAATCATGGCGTCTCCTGTGGTCCAATTATCAATAATTAAAACCAAGTTTCCATCTGACAGGGTGAATTACCTTTCCGTCCTCCCTTTGGAAAAGACAACGAAAGCACCTATGAAGAGGTGATCAAAAGGTATGCAGCCAAATAATACAGGAAAAAAACCTATAAGGATTTGTCAAGCCATTTGTTAATTATAATATTTGGATTTTTCTCGGGGTTTTGTGATTTTTGTCGTTTTTCGGGGCTTGGCAATGTGTGATCTGTCAGATCCCTTGGTTCCTTAGAGATTTTTACTTTCACACCCAATTCTGTATTATTTTCCAACAGCCCGCACGCCCCCAGCCGGGCCCCACATTTCAGCTTCAGGGCTTTCAAAAGCCGAATCTGTCCCTGCTGGCACATCAACGATTTCAAAGAGATTAGATTATTGCAGAGCGTTCTCTTTCTCGGTGGCTTGCCAAGTGATAAAACAGAAAACCAGAGAGGTCAATCCGTCTGCCTCGGGTCACACAGCAAGTTAGTGGTGGGGTCGGGACCGGAACCCGTGCCTCTGGGACGGATTGTCTGCTTTGTGTCATGAGAGGTCTCCTGTGTGCCACGCTGTCCCCATCACCTCGCTGGCCTGGGGACCACTGCGCGACACACAGCTTTCTGGCCAGGTGCTCATGCGCGTTCTCGTGGGGCCACTGTGAGCGTGGTTTACAACGCCACCCCTTATCTCAGCCCCAGGAGCCCTCCCCTCCTCATCCCTTCTCCCTCCCAGGGGAAAGGTTGACCATTTCCCTGGGGTGTTTCTCTGCCCCCTTTCGGGAAGCATTCTGTTATTTCTGCCCTCTGCCCAGCTGGCCTTTCTGCTCCAGTGGGTCACAAAATACCATGTCCTCTCTCTCCCGTGCAAGTGTCATTGGCTTGTCATTCGCTGCCTAAAATACTCCAAAGGCCCCCTGCGGCCAGAGAATGAAGTCAGAACTCTCTGGAGTGAGAGGGGCCAGCCGGATCTGTGAGCACTCCTCATTCATTCTTTCTTTCATCCACCTGTCAGTACGTCGTATCTGTGTCTTGTCCTGAATCCTCACCAACGTTCCCAAAACACGTCTGCTTCGTCTTCCGGCTGCAGATGGGGACACAGAGTCGCAGAGAAATCGGGCGACTTGCTCAAGGGCAGTGAGCACTGCCGACGTGCTACGCGGCACTGAGTCCGCCGTTTCTTCCTTCCCAATGAAATCGCGATCTCGTTCAAGTACCTAGCCCTCGTCCACGCAGACCCCGCTTCCAGCTCCAGGCCTGCGTGGAGGGCGGGTAGTCCAAGCAAAGGTTGACACACTCTTCCTGTAAAGAACCAGATGGTGAATGTTTCAGGCTCGCGGGCCAGGCAGCATCTGTCCAAGTACACAGCTCCGCCGCAGCGGCAAGAAAGTTGCAACCGGGGGCGCCTGGGTGGCTCCGTCCGTCGAGCATCCGACTTCTGCTCAGGTCATGATCTCACGGATCGTGGGTTCGAGCCCCGCGTCGGGCTCTGTGCTGACAGCGTGGAGCCCACTTTGGATTCTCTGTCGTTCTGTCTCTCAGCCCCTCCCCTGCTCATGTTCTCTCTCTCTCAAAAATAAATGAAAAGAAAAAAAGAGAAGAGAAGAGAAGAGAAGAGAAGAGAAGAGAAGAGAAGAGAAAAGAAAAGAAAAGAAAAGAAAAGAAAAGAAAAGAAAGGAAAGGAAAAAAGAAAAGAAAGCCGCAGACAATACATAAAGCCATGGGCATGGCTGTGCTCCAGTAGAACTTTATTTATGGACGTGGAAATTGGAATTTCCTATAATTTCGTGTGTCATAAAACATTACTCTTTTTGGTTTTTTTCCCCCAATCATTTAAAATGTAACAAATTCTTTGAGCTCACTGACCATACAAAAACACATGGTGAGGGGTGCCTGGGTGGCTCAGTCGGTTAAGTGTCTGCCTTCGGCTCAGGTCATGACCTCATGGTTCGTGGGTTCGAGCCCCACGTCAGGCTCTGTGCTGACAGCTCAGAGCCTGGAGCCTGCTTTGGATTCTGTGTCTCCCTCTCTCTCTGCTCCTCCCCTGTTCACACACTCTCTCTCTTTCAAAAATAAATAAACATTAAAAAAATAAAAAAAATTAAAAAACAGATGGTGAGCTGGATTTCGTCCTACAGGCTCTGGTTTACCAACCCCTCATCTGAGCCGCTCGGTGCATGGCGTTTGCCCGGCAATGCTAGGGGTGGCCCTTCACCCAAGGGGACCCAGTTACAGCGAAAGGATCTTACGGGATGAATAACCTTATAGAACTAAGCTTCCATAGAATTCCAAAGATGGGGATTGTGGGAAGGTTAGAAGCAGGTGCCTCTGTTGGTGCGGTTCGGCCCCCCATCCACTAACGTCACAGACCTGAGATCCTCTCCTGATTCCAGTCTGTCACCAGAGTTCTTTTGTTTTTTCAATGTTTATTATTTATTTTTGAGAGACAGAGAGACGGAGAGAGAGCGCAAGCAAGGGAGAGGCAGAGAGAGAGAGGGAGAGAGAGAGAATCCCAAGCAGGCTCCGGGCTGTCGGTGCAGAGCCCGACGTGGGGCTCGAATTCACAAGTTGTGAGAGATCCTGACCTGAGCCGAAAGCAAGAGTCGGATGCTTAACTGACGGAGCCCCCCAGGCCCTCCTATCACCGGAGTTCTTGCCCTGCCCCCCCCACCTCGCTACAATTGACACGGGGGCTCTACATCTCTGGAAGGTTCATTCTGAGACCTGATGTCCCTCTGCAGGGACCGAGAGCGATCCGACCCGCCCCCTCCCCCGTGGCCCCCCAGGAGGGGCGCCCACCCCGGGACACGTGGCCCGAGACGCAGGCTGACGTGACCCACATCTTAACAGAAGACAGATCTAGACGTGCCTCTGCTATGCTCTACGGTTTTCCGTATTGATTTGGACTCCACGAGACCAATTAAAATCATCTCCTCCAATCGGTCGCCACACTTACCTGTTCGGCAACGTGTCTAAATCCGTTAACCATCTTGTTTCAACAATATTTCATTTTAAAGTTTAATTTTATCTACAAATAACAGCTTTATGACTATATTAGCAATGAGTCATTACCATCCTTTGCAAAGCCGGGAAGGAATTCGCCACTCTGGAGAGTATCCAGTACCTTTCATTGGAGAGTGTGTGCAAAAGCTGCAATGACGAGGTCATTTGCAGTCACAAATCAAGTGACAAGTGTTAACTGGGGCACAGAGGCCCTACTCAGGGAAAGGACCCCCTCTGGAAGGTGTCCCCCCCCACCCTTCCCAGAGCTGAGCTCAGGCTTACAAAGGCCCGGTGGCCAAAGGAAATATTTCCTGGGACACTGGGGTTCACCGCTGACATTTCGTCTTAGTCAAGTTAAGATGGTTAGTGGCTCCGAAGGAATGTTCGGGATACATTAAATATTGAACATCTCCGAGCGGGGTCCAGTGCGCTTAATGTGGCAGATTGCCTTCCAAGATCAAGACAGTTTTCTGGTACTCGTTCAAGGGCTAGTCACCGAAAAGCTAGTCTGCGTCTCTCCCCACACAGCGGGATAATCCAGAATGTTCTCAGGGAGGGCGGTCGTGGGGAAAGACACCACCACAGGGCCGAAAGGACCAGCCCAAATGCCAGAATTGGGAATAACAGCTGGAGGGTCTCAGCCGCATGGAGAAAAGACGGGAACTCACACGAGAGCCCTTGAGAATGTGCCCAGTGCTGTTTCAAGTGCTTTGCCTGCCGGGTCTCAGGTGAATCGCACGGTGAGGCTATAAACCACGTAGCGTCGTTCCTGGCCGGTGAGATGAGAAAATTAAGACTCGAGGAAGGAATGAATGCGATGGGTTACAGACCAGGTCAACAAACACGCGACGTACTGGCACCTGGGATTGAATTAGTCCCCACCAAGAACTCTGAGATGGGTATTACCCCAATTCACAGATAAGAAAACAGAGGCTCCGAGCCCCGGCTCACATCCTCGGAAGTCTCAGGTAACAGAGCTGGATCTGCCTGGCTTCCCAAGCCCTGTGCGCCCCCACGTTGGGGCCCGGCCCAGTGCGTAGTAACTGTGCAGGGGACATGAAGGACAGAAGAAATGGGGCGTACGGCTGGAGGGGACAGCCAGTAGGAGCGTCAGGAGCCCTGACGAGAGCCGTCAAGGTGCCCTTGCAAATTGAAAGCACTCTGCGGGTCGGAACTCCTTTCCTGCTTCTCTTTTCTACTGTTTCTTTTTGGTGTGTAATTAACAAAACCGTAAACTATTTAAAGTGTGTGTGATATGATCCCCGTAAACACTGTGGAGGGATTCCCCCACTGAGTTCATTAACATGGGCACCACCTTCTATATTTATCTATTTACTTGTATGTGAGAGAGAGAGAGAGAGATCAAAGCTGTAGTCTCTTAGCCCAGGTCAGGTTTTCAGAGTCTGCAAAAGAACAGCAACCAGAAAGACCACTGGACGGCAATTTCTTCTCCTGCATTCTCTTTTGCCACCTGTCCCTCATAATGTCCCTGGCATTAATCTGCAGGTGACAGCCAGTTCAGCCCACGCTGCCTGTGAGTCGAGTCTCCTGATCGGCTTGACAGCGTGGAGCGGGTCACATATACACCCCCCCTTACATGCACACGGGTGCACACACACGTGTCCACACGCGATGGCTCCCGTGCAGAGAGCTCTGGACTAAGAGAGTTGGGATCTCATTTCGCCCACCTCTGCGGCTGTGAGTTCGGACACATCTCCTTCCCGTTCCCTCTCCGCTTCCTCACCCCGAGGCAGCCTGGTTTGGAGACGTGCGACGAGACGCCGGGTGGCCCCCATGACCTGGGGGGAGGGGAAGAGGAGCCCTAAGGATATTTACCGGGCCAACGACACTTAGGAAGGATGGCCCTGCCGCCAAAGCTAACGGTGTCTACGTTGGAAAATCCGTGGCTGCGGGACCCCAAGGCCCTCCATGCACGGGAGACAAAGCCAAGTTCAATGCTTGCATGTTCCTCTCCGGGGCTGGAGCACAGGACCCTTTGCCAGGAAATGGCAGAGGGTCCAACGAGGTGCACGGTGTCACGGGACAAGCCCTTGGTGCCGTCTCCTGGGCCCCTCCCAACCTGGCCTTCGGAGCAAATGCTTCACACCTGCCCTGGCCTGGCATCTGCAGGGGGGCTCCCAGAGCCAGACAAACGCCACCTGGACCGGCTCCCTCTCTCCCCCTGACGAGGCCTGCGGATTTCATAGGGCACGCGCCTTCTTTGAAATTCCCTGGCCATGCACACGTCGTCTATATAAGCACCTTTGCTGCCGACGCCCCAACGACCACAGCAGGATGTTCTGGAATAGTTCAGAAGGGTGACTGGAAGTCCCTGCCCGTGAGACTTCCATACGGTCACTTAAAAGCCTTTCTCCCTCCCCGTTGTCACCCGTCAGGTGTCTGAAGGCAAGACTCGAGGGCAGGGGTGGCAAGATTTGACTACCGTGCAGAGGCCCCACTGTCAGCGGTGGATGCGGGGAAGTGTGTGGTGAAAAGGGCCCCGAGGTCATACCCAGGCTGGGCAGGATGACATTCTCTGCTCCATTAATGTGACAGTTCGTGGAACACATGATGTGTCTGTCATTCCTGCCCTAGGGGTCCAGTCCTTTCTGACCTCGAAAGCGATGTCCAGGGGACGTGTGGCCTAAGGCAGGGAGAAAGTCACGAGGCGGCCTGGCAGGCGATGGTGACAGGGCCCCCCTCATGTGGGGAGGACAAGCAGAGGAGCAGGGTAAGGGCGAAGGGCACCCACACGGGCACGGTCGTCTGCCCTCGGGACAAGCAAGTTGTCCAGAACCGGGCTGGTGAGCTACTCGAGCCGAGGTTCTCCCTGACCAGACCCCACTCTGTTCAGGCACAAAACGCAGCCTGAGAACGGCCACCAGGGCTCACAGGGTCAAGGCTGGGGGGCTCTGCGGCCGGGAGCACCGTCCACCTAGCATTCTAGAACTGATTCCTCCACCTACAAACCACCCCCGCACCGCGGGGCCGGGGACCCCAATCCCGGGCCCTATTCAGCCGCCTCTGAATGCCGCACACCCTCCCCCACTCCCACCACGAATCAATTCTGCAAAGAGCCTCCTTCCTCGGGTCACCGCCTACTCAATTGATCGCGGGCAGTCACATCTGGTCAGCATCACCGCGCCCTAGTTGGGAGGGAGCCTGGAAAAAAGAAATCCCAGCTTCTGTCTTGGGAGGCCAGACTCCAAAGCTTGGAAAGGTCCTGACACAACAAGGGTGCCGACGCACGTCGGCCCCGGTGGGGACCCCTGTGGACCGTGTGGAGGGCACAGAGCGGTTGCAACACAGGGTCGGGTTGAGCGGCTTCCTATTCCCTTCGCTCGACGGGGCCTGTCCAATGCCATGGCCGCTTGAAGCAGACTGGTCTCTGGTCCCCCCGCTCGTCCCCCACCGGTCTGTGCTCACTTCTGCTTCCTTTCAAGGAAACACGGCCACCGCCCACTCTCTGGAGGCAAGCCGCGTCGGATGGCACCGGGTCCACGAGGCCACCCTTCTCAACGTGGCTCTCATCTTCCAAGGATAAGAGGGCCGTCTTCTTAGGCTTAAACCGAGGCGGAATTCACATAACAGAAGACAAACCATTTGAAGTGCGTGACTCGTTGATCCCGTAACACATGCACAGAACATTTGCATCCCCGTCCCCCTCCAAAGGAGACCCCCGATCACTCCTCTCCCCCACCGTCTCCCAGCCTCTGGCAACCACTAATCAGGTTTCCGGTCCCTATGGATTGAGCCCCCCCGGGGTATTTCATAGAAATGGAATCACACCACAGCTGCCCCTTAGTACCCGGTGTCTTTCATTTAGCGTCATGTTTTCGAGGTTCATCCATGCTGTAGCAGCCATTTGTGTCGTGACAACATTATATTCATTTAGGAGGGCTGCCGTGACAAAGCACTACGTGGGGCGCCTGGGTGGCTCGGTCGGTTGAGCGTCCGACTTTGGCTCAGGTCATGAGCTCGCTGTTTGTGAGTTCGAGCCCCGCGTCGGGCTCTGTGCTGACCGCTTGGAGCCCGGAGCCTGCTTCGGATTCAGTGTCTCCGTCTCTCTCTGCCCCTCCCTCACTCACTCTATGTCCCTCTCAAAAATAAATACATAAACTTAAAAAAAAAAAAAAAAAAGCACTACAGACGGCCAGGGGCGGGGCTCCAGCAGCAGAAACGTATGGTTTCATCGTGCCGGAAGCCAGAAGCCTGAGGTCAAGGTGTGGGGCTGGGGTGGTTCCTTCTGAGGGCTGGGAGGAGAATCAGTTCCAGGCCTCCCTTCTCGGTTGGTAAACGGCCCCCTCTCCCTGGGTCTCCACATCAGCCCCCTCTATGTGTGTCTTTCTCTGTGTCCAAATTTCCCCCTCTTAATTTTTTTCTAATGTTTATTTATTCTTGAGAAACAGAGAGACAGAGTATGAGTGGGGGAGGGGCAGAGAGAGAGGGAGACACAGAATCTGAAGCAGGATCCGGGCTCTGAGCCGTCAGCACAGAGCCCGATGCAGGGCTCGAACTCACGTACCGTGAGATCATGACCTGAGCTGAAGTCGGTCGCTCAACCCACTGAACCACCCAGGTACCCCTCCCCCTCTTTATAAGGACACCAGTGGGCCCACCCTGATGACCTGGTTTTAAGTTGGTTCTCCCTTTAAAGATGCTGTCTCCAAATACAGCCACATTCTGAAGTGCTGGGGGTTAGGACGCGAACATATGAGTTTGGGGAGCGTGTCATTCAACGCATAACACACACTTTTTTCACTGAAGATTAAGGATAACTAACGAGGACTCTCCAAATATTGTCAGCACAGAGAAGTCTGGTAGATTTTCAAGACGGCTTGAAGTTGGCTTTGGGTGGTCATCAGAAGCCTAACACTTTCTCCATTGTGCCATGTTCTAGAGGTTGGTCAACCATCCGCGTCTTGTAGTTTTTTTCGGACCACAAAAGGTGAAGGAGTTCTCCATGAAAGTCTCATTCTTCCGGCTCTTGGGAGCCCACCCTCTTGCACACAAAGAAAACACGTGTATATATCAAGGGCCTTCAGACACCTGCTAGGGCAGGATGCCCACTTCAGCCCCCGCCCGCCCCAGGACCCTTGCATATGCCCCAGCTCTTGATTTTCTTCCCCTCTCTCCCAATCTTCAGGGAGAGAGGGAGAGATCTGCCACCATGTTATAATGTGGGTTAACAGGTTTATTCCAATCAAGTAATCCTTTACACTGGGTGGCCCTTCCAAGAGAACTGGAAGTCTTTGCCCGGATAAAATGCTTGTAAGGAACACGATAATGCCGGGGATCCTGAGGCTTGGAGGGAGGGGTAGCCCAAGCCCCGGCAGCTGGATTCCCCTGTGCTGGGATAATGAGATGGCCACATCTCTTTCTTCCCCTTTCCCTTCTGCAATCGCTGGAACCAGTCTTGCTGATTGCCAAGGGACCTCGGTCCGGTGGAAAAGACCAGGGGCCCTTCCCCGGAAGACACGACCAACAGTTAAATGGTCAGCACTTGTGTTTCGCATCTTTTTTACCTAGGATGGGAAATTTGGAACTTGACATGTGGCATAAAAATCAGTATATTTTGCTGTTCGATATGCTCTGGCACAAAGGAATCCAAAATGCATTATCACGACAAAGCTTGACATCTCTCTTTTAAAAAATGGCGTGTGAGTGGCTGGCCGCGTTCCACTCCCTGGCCTCAGTCTACCCATTTGCCAAAAGGGGCTAATTGCACCCATCCTATTTACCCTGCCAGGCGCTTAGGATAATGAATGAGAAATCGCTCGAAACATTAAAGGCAAGGCAAACATGAAGGATTTTTTTCCGCTGCTGTTGGTTCATTTAGCACGGCGGTTCAGTATAGCCTCACACAGGGGTGGAGCCCCGGGGAATGTTCTCTGAGCTCGCCAGCCTTTTCTGACCTCGTCCAAACAATTTTTCTCGGTTCCGTGGGAGAAAATCCAACACTTCATTTAGTGAATTAACCTCAGATGTTAGAAATGATTTCTTCATAGCTATAGGGAGGCTGTCCGGGTTATGTCAGAGTCGAGCCAGCAAGGGAGGCCAAAAGCCAATCTATTGGAAAAGCAATCTGGATTTATCTGAAAAAGAGATTTATCCTTCAGAGAGCAGGGAACAGAGCAAGGGATTGGTGAGCGCTCCCGGATCAATTCTCTTTTAACCTTTGAACTGTGAGCTGTGCTACGTCGTCCCGAGTTCAGACGGGTTGAGGCCCCTTCCATGCAAAACAATATACGGTGAAACAGATGAAGTAGAAGAAATCTGTTCCCCAGCGCTGCGGCGGGCAATTGCCTGTGTTCTCGAGACACGCAAACCCTGTTTCCACACACTTCCATATGCTACATTAACTTTGCCTCCAAGTAAGATTTTGGCTCAGACGTGAAATAATTGCTCCTCTGACAACGTGTGACAACAGGGGAATTGCCCGGTATTGATACTGACGTGTTCTAATCCATCCTAATGTGTAAAGGGGGTGATCCCTGAATGGTACCGCCGATCTTCAAGGGGCCACCCCTCCCCCAGTCCGAAGCCCGATGTCATCGGTGTTAAAAAATTAGTGTTCTGATGCTGGAGAGATCGTTTACGCTTCCCCGCATGTACGAGCTCTGTGCACTTGTAATATATATTTATCGCGCTGACTACCGGAAAGAGGGAAGGTTCTCGGGGGTTTGCAGAGGCAGAGAACCGTTCTGGCGACTGTCCCCTATCCCTTCCTGCCGCAAACTTTCCATCTGGTTAGACTGGAGCGTGTCCCACTTGGCTCTTCCGGAAACGCACGCTGCCAGCGGACAGAACTCTCTGGTGAGTGCATCCACAGTCCGGTCAGGATTTGGGGATGCCGCTGGTGCAAGCCGGGACATCTGAACTCGTCTACGAGAAGTTAATAGTTTCAGGATGTCTCCCAGGGGGCCAGGGAGTTTCCCATCCGGGCCCTTCCGACAGACAAGGTTCCACCCTGCGCGAACAGCAGGATCCCTGAAGGGCCAGTGACCACGGGTTCCCGGGGCCCCGCTCTGAGATGTTCTGATTCAGCAGCGCCGGGTGGGACCTGAGAGGCTGCGTCTGTGACAAGCTCCCAGACGATGCTGCAGCTGCTGTGGGGTGACAAGCTTCAGAGGAGTTACGATCCCCACTTGATGCACGCACAGGACCCCGTCCCAAGCCTCGAAACCCACACCCCCCGCTCCAATCCTGGCATGCTGTCTCTCCCTCAGAGAACGCGGCTTCTCGGCTGCTCCAGGCCTCAGCTTCTTCCTCGGCAGGGCCCGAGTTCCCACTTTGAGTCCAAAATTGCCCTTCGGGATGGGGGAAGCAGAAATCAAATGGGGGCCCCATATCTGCCTCTCTCCCACCCACCTTCAGAGCTGCATCAGAGCCGGCAGGGGTCCTGGTCGGCACATCGGACCATGCATCTGCTTCAGTTATAATCTAAAAACCCCTCTTGCATTTTCCTCTGCTTTTGGGGGCAGCTCCCGACAGGCGGGGCTTTGCTTTTCCTGACGTTTCTCCTGCAGATCCTCCCCGGGCCATGTGCCCTCACCTCCTTCTTCCCAAAGTGCTGTTTTCATACCTGAGCGCGGCAGACGGGTTTCTTAACGAATGTTCTCCTTCCCTCCTCTCCGGGGCTTGGCGACATCGTGCGTTCAGGGCTCGGGCGCCTCGCTAAAGCCATTCAACCTCCTGCCGTGGTACCGACCGCCGTCCCCACTTATCCTCAGGACTCCACTCTTGAACTTCACCTGCTAAGTCTACCCTGTTGGTTGAGGTTGAACCCAGAGGGGTAGTTTTCTCTGGTTGCCTTTTCTAGCCTCTGGGACACGATGTTGGGAGACCGGCGAAAACATGTCAGATCCTTTGGATTTTATCTAAGGGGACTTCCCGGTTGACGTCACCATGGGTCTGGATATGTTTTCCTGTCACTCCTGCATTTTGACTCTGGACCATTTGGGGGATTCCTAATACTCATGCAGGCCCTCCCCTGAGCCAAATGCCTCTGATCTCCTCCCCCGGATGCCTTCCAGACAGCTTCCACCCACCGAAGAGTACGTTCAACCAGAGAGAGGTTTCCTGGGTGCACAGAGTCTCTCCAATTTGCCCCCAATAGAGTTAATACCTTTGCATTCATACACACACACACACACACACACACACACACACACACACATACACACACCTCCAATCTAAGCAGGCTTACTGTTGCCTGTTTCACAGACTCGGCTTCTAGTACATTTGTTTTGGAAGAAAAGATTTTATACAATCCCATTACTTCATCTCACAGGTACAGAAAGTGGGGGCTCAGAAATCGTTGGCACAAAAATCACCACGCTAACCCGTGTCGCAGCCAGGGATACCCTGCTGACCTCTGTTCTCTTCCCTTTTCTGCTTCTCTTCCTCCCCCCTCCTTCATAGTCTCCTTTTCGGCATCCTTTGACCATACCTTACCGCTTCATGAACACCTTTTCCGAAAGCAGTTGTTATCAGATGTCAAAGAGCGATGAAAAAAGTCACCTGGTGGAATTGAAATTTTTGATTCTGAGAAATTAAATACCACCGGTGCTTTGCTCTAGTGCACTGAGCTGTAGAGTTTCTCCCTGGTGAGTCTTGTAAAAGACAACCTCCCCCTAGATACTCGGGAGCCATTTTTCCCTTCCAAGGCTCTGTTGTCTACCTAACAGAATCAACTCCACAGCGCTCAGGACCAAAAGCTCTTACGCTATCGGTTTTCTTTTTTTTTTTTCTGATTATACTAACTTAGGTTTTGGAGACTCCTGGCAAAATTGCTTAGATACAGATGTCAGCATTTGCGAGGCCCCTGCTGTTCCATAGGGTTATAGTGGAGTTGTGACCGCCCTGGGGTGGACAGGAGGTCAAGCCCTCCATACATTCTTGGACGTGCTCTGGTCCACTGCAGTTGTCCCCGAGACTCAAAGAACACACCTGCGTGCCAGCCTTCACAGGTCCTTCTTTTGGGTGCCTGTGACCTTGGTGTTTAAGATCAGCCCCCAAGCCTCCCTGGGCTACCTCTCTGGTGGTCTTTCCCATCTTGGAGTGCCACATTGGAGCATCTCCTCTCTATCCCCCACTGATCTCAGCAACCACTCCGTTCCTGACTTCAGATATCCTTGCTCTTCAGACTCCACACTTTTGTGACAACCCGGCTGTGTTCTTCTATGAGCCAAAATACGGAAGACTCGTCTTTTGTCCTTGGAATAAGCCCACAGCATCAAGACAACTTAGCCTCTCAAGAGGGAAAGTGGGGGTGGGGAGTGCTCTCCTTCTTCCGTCATGACCTCCCCTCCCTAAAATGAGGCAGCATCACTGTCTCATTCTGTGTGTCAGGCTCCAAGGCTTCTGCCTAAAATCCCTCCACCACCTTCTGGCCAGCTCCTTGGTGACATCCATGCAGAGAGAAAGGGATATCACGCCATGCCGATGTTCAGCGTCTCTGGCCATGGCTGGGGGCATGCATATTACACGCTGGGCTCTGGGACAGAGGTCTTGCCCTTTCTAGCCTTCCACTGAGGGGGTCTCTTCCCCCTACCTCACCCCCCTCAACCCGGGGCAGCCCTCTGTAGGGCTAAGAGGTGGCTGAATAGCTAGTCTTATCTGACCCAACCCACACCCAGATTCTCTGTCTTCTCAGTACATCCATCCAGCGGTCCAGGACTGCAGCCGATTCCAATTCCCTCCTTAGGCCTTGGTTCTGGAGTTATTCGTATTCATCCCTTGTGAAAATTAATAAAAGAAACTCTTGTTTCGAATGGAGTTGGGAGGCGAGCAGGAGAAGTCCCCGTGCATTACCACTCATGGTCAACTGCAAAGCCAACAGAAGAGGCTACTGGCAAGATGCCGCGACTTCACTACCCCAGCAGGAGGAGGGAAGGCTTTCCTCCTCCCCCAGCAACAGCCCAGCCAATGAGAGACTGTCACCACCCAGCCAATGAGAAGCCACTACACTCCGAGCTCCCAGTTTCCTCCAATGGGCTTATTTGTAACAGTCTCTCACCCGACCCCTCCTTTTCTATAAAAGACGGTTTGTTCTTCATTGTTGGGTGGGCTTGCCTGTGTGTTTTTTTGTTGTTGTTGGTTTTGGGTTTTTTTGGTTTTTATTCTTTGTTTTGTTTTGTTTTGTTTTGTTTTGTTTTGTTTTGCCATAGCTTGCTTGTCCCGGATTGCAATTCTCCGCTATTCCCGAATAGGGGCAGAGTTTCGGTTTTCCAAGAACAAAAAGAGGTCTGGAGATGGACGACGGTGATGGCTGTACAACAGTGTGAATGCACTCAGGACCCCTGAACTGCACACTTAAAATGGTTAACACGGTGAGCTTTATGTTAGGTACATTTTAGCACAATAAAATGAATAAACAAGGCTCTGGAAGGAATTCTCAGCACGACAACACAGCCCTGCTCCCAGTCGCGGGGGCTGGGGACAAGAGATCCTCGATTGTGACACGTTTTAATAAAGAATGCTAAATTTTATGTGGGTGGCATTAATAGCAACCAGGCTCATAGAACATGGGATCTAATGGCTCGTAAATGAGACGCAAGTTCATTTTTCACAGACCCAGTACAATAAACTAATTATTTTGGAACTCTCCAATTACGCATTTTTTTTTTCAAAAAGCTGAATTGCCTTAAAAACATGTTATGGCTTTATGGACCTTGTCTGTACGGAGAGGAGGCGATTCATTTGCTCCACCAGTGCCCAGGGAGAGAGAGACAGGCAGAGACAGACAGAGAGAGAGAGAGACAGACGGTGACAGGCCAAGGATAAAGAATAAGCCAGCCACCTAATGACAAATGTAGTGAAGGGACACACGGGGCTGTCAGTTTCCTCATCAATTATGGCCGGTCGCTAACCCGCGAGAGAGCAAATTGCCGCAGCCATCAGAGGTGGCTTGGTTAAAATTATGGAGTTTGAGATCTCCACTGATTTATTCAGTGCCTGGGGTACAGAAGGGTGTCTGTTGCTTCGGGATGAAGATTTCTCTGCTCAAAGCCGTCCAGAAGCTCAGAAAGCTTCTGTCGATGTCAGAAAGACTCGGCTCCGTATGCCCAGGTAGGAGCAGGTGTGTGACGACGGGCCGGCCGGCCAAACACCCCAGAGACCCAAGGTGGAGCTTCGGGGGAGGATGCTGGGAGGGAGCTGACGTGCCACACACTCTCAGATCATGAAAAGGAGGGCCTCTAAGGGATCAAATGTTCGCACGCATTTCTGAAGGGCCCACACACCCCCCCTGGTTACCTGCATGGCCAAGTTGGGCTTAAACCCCACCTCTGCTGTGCAGATTCCACGGGACAGCCCCCCAATTTGTTTAACTATTGGGGCGGGAGGTGGGGTGGTTTGAGACTTGTTGTTGTTGTTTTTTATATGAAACATTCTACACTCTTCTTAGAATAATGGGTATGACCGCTTCATAACCATAGGACGCCCAAGGTTGGTCTCGTCGCCTTGATTTTTCCAGTGAATAACGGAACTGCTTCGCGTCTAACTGGCGGGACACCTCGTTTTTCCTCATGAGGCTTTTCTTCTCCCCACATTGTCCAAAACGGGAGAATTTGATCTCTGCACTCAAGAGGCATTGGTGCTGGAGCCTCTGCCTTGGCTACTACTCTCCTTGCCTGTGTTGGGGCT
This sequence comes from Panthera leo, assembly GCF_018350215.1. Lineage (NCBI taxonomy): Eukaryota > Metazoa > Chordata > Mammalia > Carnivora > Felidae > Panthera > Panthera leo. Next base: position 11,411,414 of record NC_056694.1, on the reverse strand, counting down.
AGTGGCCCCTGCCTGGTGCCCGATTGATGGGAAAGTCGTGTTTCCACGAACTGCCACCAAAATGTTAAGCAACCTTCTCTATTTCACCAGGAAGAAGTTTCTTTCCGTGGCCAGGAGCCCTGAACGCGGACACCCGGGGACACAGACTCCACTGCTCCCTTCTCTGGTTCCCACTCAGCCCTGCTCTCAGGGTGCCTCAGCCCCAGGGGTGCAGGTTGGCCCTATAAGTCCCGGAAACGTTGACTGTCTTTTATCCCCAGGGACTCAGCGCTGGTGAACCCAGGGTTGTCCTTCTCCACCCTCGAAACCCATGTTGCATTCTCTAGTATTTCTCCCGCTCCTCAGGAAGAAGCCCCCTTCATGGAGTCAAAGGGGATCTTTCTAAAAGAGAATCTTTAAGTGAAGCCAAGGGACACCCAGAATCTTCTGGAGAAACAGGAGGTGCGGGCAATTTGTGGACATCACACTCTAGGGGAGGGGAAAACCCCATGGATTTCGTGTCTGTCAGACAAAACACACCCGACCCACCCACACATAACCAACCAACATTCTGCCAAGCCTCCTTCTTTGCCTTTTCTCTACGCCCTATGTAGAGCTGTGTGCCCAAACCACATTTCTCCTACTCCAAAATACCCATTTTTTTTGTTTTCAGAAGATGTTAACATTTCTAAAATTCAGATGAGCTTGTTGAATTGATCTGTACGTACATTCTTTAAAAGTGTTACCATATCCGTGTATTGTTATCATTAGAGGAATTTTGGGAATAGATCAAATAAATGTTTTCGAACATACAAATAAATATTTACTTCACCTCACCAAATTGAGATCATAACACTCATATATAGTTTGTATCATGGGCATATCTATTATCATTAAGTATTCTTCAAACTCGTGATATCACGACTTTTACTCAAAATAAACTATTTCACGGATATGTCTCCATTTAATTATCCACTTGCCTGTTGTGGGACATTAAAACTTATTTTTCTTGGGGCGCCTGGGCGGCTCAGTTGGTTAAGCGTCTGACAACTGGTTTCATCTCGTGCTTTGTGAGTTCAAGCCCCGTGTCAGGCTTGTGCTGGCAGCTCAGAGCCTGCTTGGGATTCTCTGACCTCACCTCTGCCCCTCCCCCAACTCACGCTGTCTGTGTCTCTCTCAAAATAAATAAATAAACCTTTAAAAAAACTTATTTTTTTCAGGAGAATTTAGTCATGAATATTCTTCTGCATGTCTCTGCCTACATCTTTGATGATTTCCTTTGCATAAGTTTCTAGAAGTGTAATTACTGTCAAACAACACGGACATTTTAAAGACTCTCGGTAAATATTGTCAAAACATTGCCCAAAGACCTTTTATTTCTTTTCCGGCACCTGACATTACTTCTCTCTCTACATCTGCGATAGCCTTGTGTGTTGTCATTTAATTCTGATCATTTCATAGCCTGGAACTAGCTCATTTTTAATTTTCCCTGCAATTGTCATTAGCGAGATTGAGAGTGGCATACTATTTTTAACCAAACGTACTTCCTCCTTTGTAAGTTGCTCGTCCTCGTCCTTTGTCCGTTACCATCGATATCCTAGTGCTTTTCTTATCACAGGTACAAACGTGTACGGAGAAGCCCCGTCCCCCCCACCACCATCGTAGGTGAACAAACCGACAGTCAGAAGCAAGAATGACGATTTCTATCTTCCACGTCACGATGGCCCTTGGCACGCTGACATTTGATTCCCAGATCTCTAGCAGCCGATCCCAATAAATGTTGAATGAATTGATTAATTGTAAGTAACAACAGCACTCTTTTGACGCCATGTTTGTGGCAAGGGTTTCCCAGTTTATCTGCCTTGAAATATTTTCCTGCTCTTTTGGATCTCTCCTGTTGTGGCTCCTTGTACTACTTCTGAACCATGGACGTCTGCCCCATCCAAGAGGGTGTTATACGGTCAACTCTATTTTCTTCTCGTTTTCCTACTGTTTACTGTTTTACATTTATTTCTTTAAGTGTGTTTGTGTATTTGTTTGTTTAGAGAGGGGGAGGGGCAGAGAGAGAATCCCAAGCAGGCTCAGCCCTGTCCGTGCAGAACCCCAGGAGGGGCTCGATCCCACGAACCACAAGGTCACGACCTGAGCCCAAATCAAGAGTCCCCGACTCAACCGACTGAGCCACTCAGGCGCCACGTGTTTTACATTTCATTTTATTTGTCATGTTCTGAACGGACACCAAGGAGCCGGACGGGACCCAGCGATGGCTCTTTAGAACGAAACGTTCGGGTAAACGGTCCCCTCCAGCAAGAAGGGCGCCCGAGGAGGCGGCTTATTGGGCTGCAGGCTTTCCCCTAGAGAGAATAATTTTTACCAGCAGGCTGAGCTCCCTCTGCCCAGAAGGCTGTCATAAACGCCACCCCTCTGCTCACGGTGTGGGGCTTCACATGAAATCATTTTTCTCCCCTCTGCATCTGAGAAGCGGGCCGAACAGGGGCTTTATTTACAAAGGTTAAACGTTCCTTTAATTGGATTGCTGGCATTTAAGCCCGGAGCCCCCTCCCCTGCCTCTCGGTCCCTCTCATCCTTACCTGGAGAAGCCCCGAAGAGAAATACCAAGGGGAAATTTCATTTTAACAAAGAAGAGATGAGACGGGTCCCTTTGGAGACTTGCATTACACCTTGGAGCCGCCACAAACTAATGAATTGAATCGCAGAAGGTCCCCAGCCACTTGGTGGTGAAGTGGAAGAAACGTGAGAACACTCTGAACGGGAGAGATTCTAGCAAGATTTGGAACATTCTAGCAGGATCTGAAACAGGTGTGGCCTGTTCGCCACGAGGCGCAGTTTCGAGCACTGAGAACAAAATTCTTTTCCAACGCACACGCATCGTCTGACCATCCGAAAGCAGTCACGAGGTCGTATGTGGACACAGAGAACACGGGCAAGAGACAGAACCAAATTTCAATCCACGCTTGGGCACTGGATAGCGCGTGAGAGCAGGCATGTCGCACCCTCACCCGTCCTCAAGCTTCTGGGTGTGAAAAGGTCCTATGTCTCTCCTCCCATCTCTGACACTCTCTGTCCCTCCTGTCTGCCTGTCTCAACAATCCTAGCGGTGTCCCTAGAGCGTCAGGGATGATATGGACAGAGGAAGGGCACAAGATAAATCCAGAGCTATGCACACTTACATACTTCCTCTATGAGACTCTTACTTCACCTCAAAGGTCAAAAGTCTAAATTTCTTGTATACTTGGTAAAACTAAGAAGTGCAACCGTTGGGGCCCCTGGGTGGCTCAGTCGGCTGAGTGTCCGACTCTTGAGTTTGGATCAGGTCATGATCCCAGGGTCATGGGATCGAGCCCCACATGGGGCTCCTTGCTGAATGTAGAGACTGCTTAAGATTCTCCCTCTCTTTCCCTCTGCCCTTCTCCCCTGCTTGCACTCTCTCTTTCTCTCAAAAGAAAGGAAAGAAAGAAAGAAAGAAAGAAGGAAAGAAAGAACAACGCTTTCACGTTTTCCCCAAAAGAAAATGAAAAGAAACCAAAATAACAAATAGCCACAGAAGGAATGCATACTTGTTAAGCACCAGATTGGGTTATGCACGTACGTATACATAAAACTGCCCACTTTCTACAGATGTAGAAACCATACATAGAGTCCCGATGGACTGTATGCTTCATGAAGGATAGACGTCTTCTGTCATTGAGTTAAAGCAAACTCCCTACACCCATCAGGATCCTGACAAGGAGAGAAGGCGAAATCTGCTGGGGTCTTGAAGAGACTTTAGTGAAGAGCCTCTACATAGAGGTTTGGGCACCAGCGAGGGACGTTGAGGCAACACTGGTTGGCCTGAAGAAGCAAGAGGAAGAAGAGTAGTGTTATGTGAGGCTAGCAGAGGTCTCGAGTCAGTCACAGAAGAGACGCCGGAGAGGAAAAGAGAGCAGGGAGGAAGGCCTGCCCACCTCACTGCCCACACACACGTTCTCCGCCAATGCTTTCCACCCACCAAATACGACTGGTGGCCCCAGGGCCCAGGAGACCAGGCGAGAGAGAGCTCATCCCACCTTCCAGAGGGATCAGAATTCTGGGACACAGAGCTGAGCAAATCCAGGAAGGGGGAGAAAAAAAAAAAAACTCTGGAGGCAACGTGAGAATCATCAGTGCATTTCAACCTCAACCCTGTACTCCCAAGGCCACTTAAGAGCAGCAAAGGCAATGGAAGGTGGTAGACCAGAACTGACCACCCCAGCACCGGTTTCACATCTCATTCAGTGTCTAAATTGTATCCCACTATTTCAAGAGTCGTCTTAGAGCCTTGGCGTTTAGGAGCTCGTTGGCAACATGCCTCAGGGCTGACTTTAAAGAGATAAAATCGTTAACCTAAAAGACCTAGCACCTTTTTTCTGTGTGTTTCCCATCTGCAGAAGTTCCAGCACCTTCTCTTGGCTCATCTCCTTGTCCCTTCAGGTTTTCAATGGCCTGACAGAAACTTGGCTGGCCAGATCCCATCCTCCAAGGCGACATGGGCAAATACCGTTAAATAGCCTTATCCGTGCCCATATTTGCGTCTCTTTCCACTTTCCCTTCAAACCAATTGGCTTCAAGATCCACAATTCTACTCTCTCTCTCTCTCCATCACCTCCTGTGCATCCCTACACCCGTTCCTGTTTTCCCAGTGCAGATCTTGAAGGTTAAGGAGAAGGCAATCTGACTCACACCATGACCTCAGAACTATAAAAACTCACAAGGCCGTCTCGCCTAATTGCCCATCTGAAACTTGGGTCTCCCGTGCAAGAATCATCCGTTGTTTGAGCTCCAGGGGCTCTGCACCGTGATTTCCCTATTGGGGTTTGTCAGAGGTACGATACCCCATCCCTATGTGCCCCAGATAATTAGAATATCAAGCGCTGACAAAGTTGGAAGGTCCAAGTGTCCGACCATTTTACAGTCTAGACCAACTGCAAAGCCGTCTTCTGGTTGGGGCCCCACCTGAAACTGGCAATCCATTGGACTACCCAGTGAATGGGTCAGAACAGCACCCTCAAATGTGGATTAGATAATCTCCAAAAGCCAAAGAGGCCCGTGAAGCATTGTATCTCTTTCTTTATGGTGAAGCAACACAAAATGCAGCAAGTCACCTCTCACGTGAAAATATATATACACCAACCACTCTCGGACCACTTGAAACCTAGAGACTGCCTGCGACAGATCCCTGAATTTTCGTAGGATTGATCTTGGATCTTCTGGCGTATATGTGTGACACGAAGGCAGTGGTTGTCACACGTTCGCATGCCCTAAGATCACCAAGAGTGTGTCGTAACACCCAGATGGCAACATCTAGTCCAAGAGTTTCTGATTAAATAGTTCAGGGATGTGTTCTGATAGTTGGCTTTTCTAACCGATTTGCAGGTGCTGCTGCTGGCCAAGGACCACACTTTGAAAGCCACATACTAACTCACGGAAAGTGCCTGTGGATTCGTAGTCACCGGATCCAGTTAGCACACCCTCACCAATGTAGAGCACAGATGTGCTGTTTTTGTGGTGTACCAATCAAAGGGGCCCCTGGGTGGCTCAGTCGGTTGGGCATCCGACTTCGGCTCAGGTCATGATCTCGCGGTCCGTGAGTTCGAGCCCCGCGTCAGGCTCTGTGCTGACGGCTTGGAGCCGGGAGCCTGCTTCGGATTCTGGGTCTCCCTCTCTCTCTGCCCCTCCCCCGCCCATGTTCTGTCTCTCTCTGTCTCTCAAAAAATAAACACTAAAAAAAAAAAAAAGACAATCAAGATTCATCCAGGCTGTTACATCAGTGAACAGAGGACTCACCACAGGCAAAACTGGAAGTGTGTGCTGCTACCTCTGCCGTGTGAAGGTAATTAACTTACTATTTTTAGAGAAAAGGATAGAACAATAAAGCTTTTATAGGTGAATAGCTACATTATCAGGTGCAGGGCGGAAGAGAAAGGGCAATACGTTGGTTTCCTCCAGCAAAGCCACTGTATCTGGAACACCAGCTTTGATTGGAACATCCACGTTGTTACGTCTGTGATAGACCCCAATCATTCTCCGACAGCCACACATCTTCTGCACCGGCCAAAAGAAGAATTAAATGAAGATGTCACTGTCCTGCACTTGTCAGGCCTTTTATGATGGAAGTAACCTCCGCTGTTCCCCCAGGGTGACAATGTTACATACATTTAACAATATATAACATTATCATAAAACCCATAATATAGATGTTATATATATATTATATACATATATAATATATGTATTACTTTATGATATAAACAGACATATACATTACATATATGCATATATATTAAATTATATATTACAATGATTATTTGTATATACATGTATCTGTATATATATTATATATATACATATATATCATATATGTGTTATCATATCATACATATATCATATATTATCATTCTGTGCCTGGCTTCTTTTCAACATAGTAGTAATATTGTTCCGATAGATATATATGTATATTTTTATATATACACATATATAATAGTTATTATATATATAATAGTTATATATAATAGTTATTGTATATAATAGTTGTACATATAGTTATATATACACATATACAATTCATTCTTTTTATTGCTAAATATTATATGAATAAACCATAAATTTTCTTATAGATGACCACTTGGGTTATTATAAATTTTGGCCATTATGAAAAAAACCTGCCATGAATATTCTGGAAATATATATATATATATATATATATATATATATATATATATCCAATTGAATTATTATTATATTCATTATATTTATATATATTGCCAATTTCATATATATATATGTATATATATACCTATGGCAATAAAAACCAGAGCAGTGGCTTGCCTCTGGGATTTGGAGATTGACAGGAAGGAGGCATAAGAAACTTTTCTGGAGATGACAGCACTGTTCTATATCATGAAATCCATTAAACTGTGTTCTCAATATCCGTGCATTGCGCTCTATATAAATTTTACTTGAATTTTTCAAATATAAAAATAAAAAGGATTCGAGATGGATTCATTTGTTATATTTGCATGAGTTAGATGAAGTGTTCCCTCTGGGAAGATGTAAGCCTGTGGGCATATGGCTTAGCTATGAGCGAACAGTGCCTTTGTGCAAATTCGCAAAAAAGATCCCTTCCTTCAGGGAGTGGCTGAGTGTGGCTTAGACTCCCGCTCCCGGCTTGCTCCCTCAGCCACATGCCCCAAGAAGGATAGGACCTGCACACCTGGAAACGGCAGCCCTAGGTCAGAGAGTGGTAAATGCATGTGACAGGCAGCCCATAATTTCTGCATGAGGACATCGATAACAGGGCTCAAACACCTTCTCAATTCACAGCGGTCATCTGGTTGGGTGGCCGTAGACGGGTACCCTTCTGTCATCCTCTCTTAAAGCCCACCTCTGGTGCCCTGGACCATTCAGGTTGTTAACGAATCTCATCTTCGGGCTTATGGATAATATTAGCATGTAGCAAATATCTAGACATCATTTGGCCCTAAAATTTATAGAAACTAAGGGTAGAAGAATAGACCTTTGGATTGGTCTCTGTGTCTTTATCCTAGAGTCTTATTATTTCTATTTTTAAATTTTTTTTTTTTGCGTTTATTTATTTTTGAGAGACAGAGAAAGACAGAGCACAAGCGAGGGAGGGGCGGAGAGAGAAGAAGACACAGAATCCGAAGCAAGCTCCAGGCTCTGAGCAAGCATTCAGCACAGAGCCCGATGCAGGGCTCGAACCCACGAACTGTGACATCATGACCTGAGCCGAAGTTGGTCACTTAACCAACTGAGCCACCCAGGCGCCCCAATTATTTCTATTTTTTAAAAAAGAGTTTTAGCCCACAGTCCAGCTCAACAAGGAGAAACAGCCCATCAGTTGGTACATACTAACATTCACAGCACACATTTCAACCCACAAAAGTAGAGTGTTTTGTTTTATTTTATTTTACGGGACAAAAAATATCTCTCCTTAATTTGATCCAATGTATGCATCTCTCAAACCACACCCAAGCTTACAAAAGTCCCACTTCTGGGCATGGAAAGAGTAGAGTGGACTTTTTTTAAATAGCCACCCAAAGAACAACACTGAATTCGAAGTTCCTCCCGCATTCTATTATAGTGATCTAAAGGGAGTATCATATTCGTAGAATTACAATCAGCCAATCATTTGCAGAAGATAAACAGGCCGGTTGGAAATGAGTCAAGCACTTACATATTATGTGGCGAACCTAACTGCATGTTAACCGAATTGAATATTTATGTAATTACTCTTATCATGTATTTGTTTCCCACGTTGGGGCTTTCGTTCTAACGGGAGGTGGGACGGCCTGGTCGAACCATCCGCTCAGTGACCGTGGAAATTTTCGTGCAGCCCACCTAGTGCTTTCGATCATTGCGTCGTCCTTGAAATGTACATCAACCGTTCCCCAGTTGTTCCTGATTTCGTTATCATCAGTAAAGTAATTAACTGCTTTTGGTAGGGCACTTCTAAATTTCCTCCTTTGCCCCACATTTGTGGGGCTCATCTTGTGACTCCATTGCCTTGTTGTGGGACAGCTGGCTGGATTGAAAGGCTCTGGCTCACTGCTTCTGAATGACGATGACGAGTTTGCTTGTGGCGAGGGGCTTTCAGCGTCTGAGGCCTATGATGTTCAAGGTGGCCAGGAAGGCAAATTCTTCAAAAAAAAATTTTTTTAATGTTTATTTATTTTTGACGGAGAGACAGAGCGCCAGCGGGGGAGGGGCGGAGAGAGAGGGAGACACAGAATCCGAAGCAGGCTCCAGGCTCCGAGCTGTCAGCACAGAGCCCGACGGGGGGCTGGAACTCACGAACTGTGAGATCGAGACCTGAGCTGAAGTCGGCCGCTCAACTGACGGAGCCACCCAGGCGCCCCAGGGAGGAAAATTCTTCAAAATGGAAACCCTAAGCGTAAGGCGTACACCCCGACATGTGGTTGAGGATGTAATGGTGGGAACAGTAGGCAGTTCATGAATCAGGAACTTGATTTCACTTCTGCCCCACCCACCGCATCATGGGACCCTTGAAGTGTCCACCTTCTGGTCTCCCGTGAGCTGCCCCACTTCCAGGAAAAGTAACTACAATGGAGCCCCATGTGGGCAAGTGCGTTGCCTCGGTGGGCCTGAATTTCTTCATCAGTACACAAGGTGGGAAAGTGGGCCCCTCACTGCTTCCTCTTTGACAAAATTTCAGCGACTCCAACATTTATCTCTCAGACCCAATCTTGAGTAGACTCAACTCTTATTTATAAAACTTATTCATCTCAAATGTATAATCAATGCATGCTCACTTCAGGAAAAAAAAAAAGAAAATTCTAAGAAGAAAAATAAACACATTTTTAAATCACCCACTACCCCAAATTAACTCCTGTTAATCATTGTGTATAGTTTTCTCTCAGGACATAAAACCTACTTTACCGAGTCCTTCTATAAATATTGTTTTGATGTCTTTCAATTCCTAATTAATATGTTCTGAATATCTTTGCTGCCTACAAATGTTTCTTTTCTTTAAAAAATTTTTTTTAACATTTATTTATTATTGAGAGACAGAGAGAAACAGAGCACAAGCATGGGAGGGGCAGAGAGAGGGGGAGACACAGAATCCGAAGCGGGCTCCAGGCTCCAAGCTGTCAGCACAGAGCCCGACGCGGGGCTCGAACCCACGAACCGCAAGATCATGACCTGAATGGAAGTCGGACGCTCAACCGACTGAGCCACCCAGGCGCCCCTACAAATGTTTCTTAAGTCATTATTTACTTACATTGTCCAATCATATAAATAGAACTTACTTAATCAATCTGTATTATGGGATATTCACTCACTCTCACTCTTTTGGTAATATAAATAATGCTGAAATGTATATGCCTCTAATAAATGCTCAAAAATCTAGAAATGGAATTCTGGATCCGCATCTGCGTATATTCTCAAGACTTTTAAGTACCTTATCAAATTATCATCTAGAAATATTACACTCCCATTCCTGTGTTGAACTGCCCGGATACATCCAGTCTCACAAGCTTAGGGTCGTACCACGGAAATCTTTAAATCCTTGCCAAATCAATTAAAGGAAAAGAGCACTTCACTACTTTGTCTTTGATTATAAGTTATATGGAGCATTTTTTCTCAGAAGTTGATTTGAGAGCTTTGTTTAGTGAAGCCTAATTACCTATTTTGCTTTATTGTTCTTTTTAATAAACAGTTCTATTCCCCAAGCTATATAAAACACCTTCCCCCTCCCCACCTTTGTGATAAGTGTTTTATTTTCATACCCTTAATTAAGGAAGAGCCAGAAACAAGACATGAATCACTTTGGTTCTCACAGGCAAACGACGCCACCCGTGTGTGTGTTTTCGGTTCCTTGGGAGTCACCTGCCAGAAGGCTGGTAGCCTCTGGAAGGGGCGCTGGCCCGAGAACCTTCCCAGGCCATCTTGACTCCTCAACTCCACCCACAACTGTTCTTCCACAAGCCCACAGCGACCTCTTGTCAAATTAATTCCTCTCCATGGTTCTCCATTAGACTTCCTTCTCTTGGCTTCTCTGCGACTGATCACCCCTGGTTTTCCTGAAAGTGCCTCCAATACTCCTTCCCCGCCTGCTTCGCCAGCCCCTCTGGGCATTCATTCTACACTTGCCTCCTCCCTGACTCGAAGTCTGTATGCATTTCCTAGGGCTGCTGTGACAAAGTACCAGGAACCAGGTGGCTGTCTCGCACTTCCTGGAGGCGGGAAGTTCAAAATCAAGCAGTTGGCGTGGCCACACTCCATCGGACGGCTCTGGGAAGAATCCTTCCTTGCCTATTGTAGTTTCTGGGGTTTGCCAGAACTCCTGGGTATTTTTGGCGTGTAGCTTCACCCCTATAGTCACGTAACCGTCTTCTCCTGGGACATTACATCATCTTCCTTGCGTGTGTGTCTATCTCTGTGCCCAAATGTCCCCCTTCTCTAAGGATGCATTGGATTTGAAATAAATATGTGCTTATGGAAATTAAATAATGCCTAAAACTCTCAGAATTGGAGGAACTAACCCAAATGCTTTTCAGATTCCCATAATTTGGGTAAATCTTTGATAAAGAACAGTCATTTAATATTATTGGTTTGATAAGACAGCTGTGTTTTCTGAGTTACCATGTGTATGAAGCTGATGTGTGGAATAAAAGTGTTGTTTTTTAATGTTAATTTATTATTTTAAAAGAAAGAGAGACAGAATGTAAATGGGGGAGGGGCAAAAAGAGGGGGAGACACAGAATCCGAAGCAGGCTCCAGGCTCCGAGCCATCAGCACATAGCCCAATGCAGGGCTTGAACCCACGAACCGTGAGATCGTGACCCGAGCCAAAGTCGGACGCTTAACCGACCGAGCCACCCATGCACCCCTGTCTGCTCTTAATAAAGGATTGCAAGAGGTTTTTCTCTGCCTTTTGAATATCTGCCTTGGAAACAAAGATTCTGGGTCTCATCAGAATAATCTCCTGTGCTGGGGTGCCTGGGTGGCTGTAATGTAAGTATTTACATTCTGAAATGTAAGTATTTCAGAAACTGTATAAAGTTCCCAAAAATTTGCCGGTGCCCTCGTTCTCTATTTGTCTTGATTTTGCTTTGGCTGGTATTAGAGAAAATTATGATATAATAGAATCAATCATAAATCCGGTTATTATTGTAGACCATGGCATGTGACAGAAATAACCAAGTTTCCTTGTCAAGCGCGTCATTTTTATGATGAGCCCTCGTCAGATCTTGAATCATGGACAAGTCAAGTCTTTTGTCATCCACAGATAGTTTCGCGTTTTATTCTGATTCTTCTTCCAAGAGCATCTGCCATCAGCCAAAGGCCAGAGTGCTTCACAAGGACTGGGAGATACTCTGGGGTCCAGGCATCGCTGGAATAACGGAGATTATCCCACTTGATCGTGTAAGGACTTCCAGAACTCTGGTGGACAAGTGGAAGTGGTTCATAAAACGTCTAACCTAAGATCGAGCAGTAAAAGAATTAATTACGTGGGACTGAATGAACTGATAAAGCATGATTATGATTTTTAACGGCTTCGCTGATTTCATTTTTTTTTTTTTGCTCCTTTAACGTTCTACTTTGTGATTATAAGGAACCTCTTTCCCTTTTCTCTGGAACTATCTAAAACTCGCAGCAATTTAGCTGATTATTGTTTTGTAAACAGAAAGGAAACATGTATCCTTTTCTCTTTGCCTGGTCTCTCCAGAATTCAGAAACTCTTATGGTATATTCCTATATTCATGGGGATACAATTATTTCTATGAGTTCAATAAGAATCTGTGTTCCTTGTAACTGAACATGACTGGAAACATTGGTTTTGGAACCAAGGCTTTGACTGCAGTGTTATATTTGAGAATGATGTGTATAGAATCTGATAGGACTGGACAGTTTCAAAGAACTAAGATTGACTTCAAAATTCAGCCAATGCTTACAAAGCTCTTCTGGGAAAACCAGCCGGGTAGTTGAGCTTACAGGGTTCCCAGCCTTACACGTGAGGAAGGAAGGCCACTTCCGGCCAGCTTAAGAAATTTAGGTTATTTTGAGACGTTGGTAAAATAAATGAACCCAAATCCATAGATCCTGCAAGTGAGGTCTGGTGTTGAGTTCGTAACTTGGCTTTCTAACTTCAAGAGGCTTTTGAAAGTCTAATCTGAAATTTCTTATGGAAAATTCCAGCAAATCAGGGGCGCCTGGGCGGCTTAGTCGGTTAAGACTAAGACTTAGGCTGCGGCTCGGGTCACGATCTCACGGTTCGGGAGTTCGAGCCCCGCGTCGGGCTCTGTGCTTAACTTGGCTTTCTAACTTCAAGAGGCTTTTGAAAGTCTAATCTGAAATTTCTTATGGAAAATTCCAGCAAATCAGGGGCGCCTGGGCGGCTTAGTCGGTTAAGACTAAGACTTAGGCTGCGGCTCGGGTCACGATCTCACGGTTCGGGAGTTCGAGCCCCGCGTCGGGCTCTGTGCTGACAGCTCAGAGCCTGAAGCCTGCTTTGGATTCTGTGTCTCCCTCTCTCTCTGCCCCTCCCATGCTCGTGCTCTGTCTCTCTCTGTCTCTCAAAAATAAATAAACTTTAAAAAAATTTTTTTTAATTTTTTTTAAAAAAACGAAAGAAAGTTCCAGCAAAGCAAACTTTAAAATATCTATGCAATTACCATTCTTGTTGCACTTAGGTAGATCATCAAGCCAAATCATCTGATTCATTCTGTCAACAAGAATAAGCTTGTCTTGGTTACCTTTAATCAAAAAAGAGGGTAACCATAAAGAGAAATACTATGTTTCAGTGGAAAATTGTAGCACGCCCTGGTGGGTTATTAGAGTCTGGATCTCCATTTCTGATGACTGGCCCCTCATGGCAGAAGCAGGTGAGCTACAAAAGTCTATTGTCTCTGTCCCCTCCACCATGCAGCCCACACTGATTGAACAAAGCATCAACCTTGGTCCTTTTCAAAATCTGGACCCATCGTTATCTTGTCCATGTTGTGCTACTCTTACTTCTTTGTTCTTTTATTTGCCTAGTCCCACCTTCTGGAGTTACGTCTATGTTATGTCTGGGCCAATACATGTCTCTTGACATGATGAAAACTTGGCTTCTTCTGACCCACGCACATGTGCACTAAGGGAGCCCCCACCAGCTTATATGAGTTCTCTTATTTATGTTGAAAAAATTAAAAGTCACTAAGTTCTTCCAGAAGAGACAGACAGAAAGGACGCATTGTGGGCCCATCAGAAAGTCACCTCATCCGAGATGACATTTAGCAGAGATGCTGGAATGAGTTCAGTTTCCTCAGGATGTTGTGTAGAATCAGCCGGATGACACATGCTTTTTGGTGAGTGTTTTGTTCCCTTCTGAAAATAGATGCTGGCTTTGGAGAAGCCCCAGAGTGCTTCTTCTTGGCTCCAACCCCAGCACCCCCCACACTTTCCACCTGCCTACTGTAACTGTCCCCTTTAGGCTTGATAAAAAGAAACCTAAGGCATAAGGACCGATTCCCGGTCTTCACCTGTTAGAGATTCAGTGGTTCACATACGGTCTCAAACTCCAGAGCGTTTGCAAGCATCACTGAAAAGATGAGAAGGTGCACACTGATTTTTAAACATAAACAAGGTTGGGGGGGTGGAAAAAAAAAACTCTTTCCAAAGTTATCACAAATGTGTCCACTCCAGAATCGTGCGACCGGGAAGAACCATGAACCTCTTTTACGTTGTCACGGTGGGTGAGATTTCCCAGCACTGGCTGGGTGTTACGGAATATTTCTCACGCTGGATTGGACCCCGCCCCACAGGGCACGGTTCTGCTCAACATTTCACTCCGGAGACAATGGAAACGGTGCACACCCTCAGCTGTAGGAAAGAACAATTTCATGCATCGATTAAGATTAAGTTGCATGCATATCCAGGACTCAAGAAACACTGCGTGGGAGCACGCCGTTCGAACACCTTGCCTTCGTGGCAGGAGTCACTGGTCAGATTCTAGACTAGATGTTAGCCCCACCGCAAGGCTAGCCCGGTTGAAATGCAGGAGCTGACTGGGAGCCACGCACGGGCCAGAGGGAGCTAGGGTGTCAGGCGAGTCAGGATGTGGGCCATACAGTCATCCAGGCATCGGCCAGAGATAGGCAAAGCCAAAAAGGTGAGCCTGTTTGGTGCCCAATCATACAACCAGCTGGAAGGAAGTGGGCCCAATGGCCAGGGCAGGAGATGTCAAGAGGTGGGACCCTACTGTTGATTAAGTTCTGTCCCGCTACCGGAGAAAAAGACAGTTGAAGTCTTGACTCCTTATACCTCAGAACGTGACCCGATGTAAAGATATGGTTTTCACAGAGGTAATCAAGTTAAAATGAGGTCAGGCTGTGTGAAGGCAGAAAAATATCACATATGCGTAACATACACACATATGTAAACATATGGACGGGCACAAATAGAGACCTTATAAGTCTCAACGAGTCGAGTAAACACAATAACATGAAACTCACTGTTTTATATAAAAGAGTTGGCTCTCATCTTTGCCCACCTCCTATTTTTACCCAAATTGCATTTCTGACAGATGGGACAAGTTAAGCCTACCTGCTTGCTGTGACAGTTCAAGTTTGTTTTTGTTTTTTTTTTTTTTTTTACCAATTATTTGTAGGGGAGGCTGTTAGGATTTTCATTTGCCCTGCTCTGTAGTTGTTTTCAGTCTCATGAGCCTGAATTACACTTCTTTCTAATTTCGAGTCCTTTGAGAGCCCCCGTGGGGGAAGGGAGCCTAAAGCTCCAGGGGGCTGTAGGGCTGGAGTGGGCAGAGAAAGTTCTAGCAGGGTGGAGAGAGAGGTGGAAGAGGTTTGAAGGGGGCACCAGGGAACTGGTAGGAAGGTTGAAGGTACTCAAAGAAAGAGGTCTTAGAGGAACCAATTTGGGAAGATCTTAAGTTCTTCCAAAGAGAAAAATGAACTCCCAAATTATTCTTGGTAAAACCGTTACCAACGAGGAGTGAAGTAGACAGAAAGTGCCATCATGGTGGCATATCCAGCCATCAGAGGTTCACAAAGAGGGATTTCAGTCAAATGAGAGGCTCTCTTGTTCTCAACTAACAGATACTTGCAAGTGCAGAAGCCTGAGACTCTAATCCAGTCCTAGTGTGGGGCACCGGGGTGGCTCTGTCGGTTAAGCATCCGGCTTCGGCTCAGGTCATGATCTCACAGTTCGTGAGTTCGAGCCCGATGTTGGGCTCTGTGCTGGCAGCTCAGAGCCTGGAACCTGCTTCTAATTCTGTGTCTCCCTCTCTGTCTGCCCCTCCCCAGCTTTCTCTCTCTCTCTCTCTCTCTCTCTCTCTTTCTCTCAAAAATAAATAAACATTAAAAAAAAATTTTAAGCCAGTCCCAGTGTCTTATGAACAGAGATGCCAGGGACTCTAACTCAGCCTCTACTTGCCTAGGATTCAAATCCAGCTTCTAGAGTATGCTCAGAATCTTAAGCATCAAAATCTGAGCAACCTATTGGGTCAAGAGTCAGACTCACAAATGGATCCCTGATCCATCATCTGTGAAGACGAAGGCTTAAGGTGTGCACCCGGGGTCCTGGATGAAAGGCCAGGGGGTCCAATGATGAATCTGATCCTGTCCAAGTCACAGGCACCATAACTGTTACATAAGAAATTATTCTGACACTCGTTAAAACCGGAAGACTTTATTCAAAGCTACTGCAATAATGAGGACAGGCCACGCTCGACTCTGACCTCAAAGGAGCCTAAGCGATGTGTGGTCTGAGAGAGATTTTGTCAAAAGTCTGGTGCCAAAGAGAGACTTGTGCCAAAATACCACAAACTTGGTGGCTTAAAATAATAGAATTTTATTTCCTCACAGTTCTGTGAGGCCAGAATTCTGAAATCAAAGAGTCAGCAGTGGCATTTTCCCTCCAAAGGGTCTAGGGAAAGCCTCTTCCAGCTCCCAGTGGCTGCCAACATTTGTTGGCTTGTGGCCACCTTGCTCTAGTCTCTGTCTCTGTCTTCACACCATCCTCCCCTCTGTCTGTGTAGTTTTAGATCTTCCTCTGCCTATGTCCTCTGTAGAGAGTGGTGATGGTCTTTCCTGGGGGTGTTGCTGGTTTAGGGCCCACTGGAGAGTCCACAACTATCTCCTCATCTCAGGAGCCTTAATTTAATCACACTGGCAAAGACTCTTTTTTTCCCCCCAAATAAAGCCATATCCTCAGGTTCCAGAGATTTGATGTGGATATCATTTGCAGGGAGGGGGTGTGTATGCATTTTTTTTTTTTTAGTTCAGTAAGCTTGGAACATTCTAGGTTGCATAAAAAAGCAGACACCTGGCAGGAAGGTTTTTATTATCCTTTTCTTTCCCAGTGTAAAAGAAAAGTTGCAGTGGATCTGTGAACCAGATGAGGAAGATTTTATTCGAGACTACTGCAAAAGGGGAGACAGACTTAACTCCACTCTGGAAACAAGACCTGAAGGATTATAGCCAATAGGCAGGGTGGGAGAGGGATGAAAAGTTATCAAGAGGGATGGGGTTAGGTATGGAGGGTCCAAAGGAGGTGACAGAGTGAATATCACAGGTCGGGGGGAGGGGGATAGGGTGCTTAGCTGCGTGTCGAGGTTCAGGGGACTCTTGCTAAAATTGCCCTCAGCAGGCCAAAGGCCAGGCCTAGTTCAAGACCGAGCTCAGAGGAGCCTGACCAAAGTTAGGTCAAGGAGGGTGTCCTCGTCACTATAATGCCAAGTAACACTGAAGTCCACACATGAATTCTCTGCCTATACCCAAAGGTGAGAGCTCATTATCCGGATGGTCTGAGACACAAGGCTCGTCTTCACGAGAGAATAACTGAGGGATGCCTGTCATCTGCACTAATTACCAATTTCATAGGCACTAAATTCAGGGTGGAGAGTCCCCCCCCACCCCCCACCGCCCCTCCAGGGAAGAAGAAAAGGGGAAAATGTGTTCTGGGAGAATTTTGAAAAGCTTCAACAATTATCCCTTGGCTTTTCAGCTGTACAGTGGATACATGGACGTGTACTGAATTCTGGTCTGGGCCTCGTACGTTGGGCACATCTCACCATTTTTTTTTAACTTTTTTTTTATTTATTTATTTTGAGACAGAGAGAGACAGAGCATGAACGGGGGAGGGTCAGAGAGAGGGAGACACAGAATCCGAAACAGGCTCCAGGCTCTGAGCTGTCAGCACAGAGCCCGACGCGGGGCTTGAACTCACGGACCGCGAGATCATGACCTGAGCCGAAGTCGGCCGCCCAACCAACTGAGCCACCCAGGCGCCCCAACATCTCATCATTTTAAAACTTGGGATAGCACAATGTTGCTTACAGGGCAAGCATAAGCGGTAAGCACAAGATGATGTAAACCAGGCCTGGAAACCAGGAAATGCTCCAGAGAAGTGACAGTAATCTCGCTGGAGCTGGATGGACACGTTGGAGTTGATTAGATGGAAAAAAGAGAAGATACCCCGGCCCTGTGAGTGGCCAGAGTATGTGTAGAACAAAGTTTGTGAAGGATCCACGAATAGCAGGAGAAGCTCCGAAAACCTTGTGCAGATAGATAGATGCCGTAGGTCCATCTTCTTGACAAGCATGCTTGGAGCACCTGCCTTGCGGTGCGTTCTGTGAAAGCAGGCTTCCACCGTCAAAGATGTCTGGGCCTGCCACCTGCCTCGCACACCTCTTGAACATCCTTACTCCTGCTCACGAAGCACGTTCGTTCCGTCATTGGAGGATCCGTCACCTCCCCGGCGAGGCTCTGTCTACTTCTGGCCCATTACCGGCCCCCTGAGCCCTCTAACGAGAGACCGACTTATCCTATGGGGCTCTGTTAGGGACGGAATTGTGTCTCCCCCAAATTCATGTGTTGAAACCCTACCCCCCGATGGGACTGTATCTGCAGATGGGGTCATTAAGGAAGTAATTAAGGTTAATTGAAGTCATTAGAGTTTGGGCCTGATCCAAGGGACCCGGTGTCCTTATAAGAAAAGGAAGATGGGGCGCCTGGGTGGCTCAGTCGGTTGAGCGTCCGACTTCGGCCCAGGTCATGATCTCACGGTCCGTGGGTTCGAGCCCCGTGTCAGGCTCTGTGCTGACAGCTCAGAGCCTGGAGCCTGTTTCGGAATCTGCGTCTCCCTCTCTCTGACCCTCCCCTGTTCATGCTCTGTCTCTCCCTGTCTCAAAAATAAATAAAACATTAAAAAAAATTTTTTAAAAAAAAAGAAAAGGAAGGGAAACCAAAGATGTACGTGCACAGAGGAAAGGTCATGTGCAAAATAGCAAGGGATGGCCACCTGCATCCAACTCCAGGAGAGATGCCGTGGAAGAAACCCGCCCTGCTAACCCCTTGATCTTGGACATCCAGCCCCCAGAGCTGCGAAGAAATAAGTTTCTGTCGTTTTAGCCCCTCGCTCTGTGGTATTTCATGATCGCAGCCCCAGCAGTGTGAAAAGAGCAAGGTCCCAACGTTTGGCTGGCGCGGAACCTAATCTTAGTCTTGCGAGACTGTCAGAAAAGACTCCGCTGTGAGTCTCTTTCGGATTTTAGCATCCCGCCCCGCAAAGGCCCGGTATCTGGCGAATTTTCTCAGAGGAAAACTGGCTGAGTACCTGAATCCTGCAAATTCCCCTCCAAAGCTGGGTTGGTGTTTCTGCCTGTCAGCCCTGCTCTGAAAGGGTCCATTTCTGCGATTTGTAAGTAACATATGCTAAACAGAGTCCCCACCAAATACAAGTGTAGAAATCCTAACCTCCAGGACCCCCATTTGTGACCGGATTTGGACACAGGTCTTCAAAGAGGTAAATTGCAATGAGGTCAATAGCATGGGCCCTAATCCAATAGGACAGATGTCCTTATCAAAAGAGATGAGGGGGCCCCTGGGTGGCTCAGTCTGTTGAGCATCCCACAAACCAACATAGCATGGGTTCTGCATGGGTTCCACCCCGGCTTGTGCCCTGAAGGGCAAGCCCCCCAAGCCACAGGCCAGCGCCACGCCCAGCCCAAACTATTTCTCTCCTCCATTCTCTAATTCTCCCTAGAGAGTTCTCTGCTGCCTTCAAACACATGACCTCTGCATTTCACCCACCTTTTCCAGGTGTCCCAGGCAGGACTCAGGTTTGGTTCCAGCTAATCCATCCTCCTGGAAGCAGAAGTCTTTGATATAAATTTCTTGTGATTATCCTTCTCCCCCTCCTCCTCCTTCTTCACAACTCTCTAAAATAGAACCTTACAGTTTTAGAGGGAAGGGACCGTTCTTTATCCCTTTGTACCTCTTTGTAGCACCTAGCCCAATGTCTGTGCAACGCTTTTGATTGTAGAATTTAGCACGGAGCTAAATACATGGTTGCTACTCAACAGACCAATCCATTGATTCAAAACAACGCACGTCATTGGGAATCTGGGATACGGCCAGGAAATCACAGAGCCAGAAACCATAATACACAGGGGCCACCTTGCCAAATCCCTCCTTTTCCAGATGAAGAACACGACTATGAGGTTCACGGGTCCTCCTAAAGGTACAGCTCATGTCGGAGGCACAGCCAGGCTGAGACTAAAGCTGCAGATTCACGTCATGTGTTTTTTTTCCCCCTAAACTTCCCGCCCCAGTCTCCCTTGACTTCATGTGATCAAGATGAAGTCAGTTAAGGGTTTTGTCTCAAATGCCAGAGCTAGAAATGATAATTCCGAGAAGGTCTCGTGAGCCTGAATTATACTTCTTTCTAATGTGAAGGGGGCCAGGAAGGGGACCCTGTTGTCAAGGAGTCCCATCCAGAGCCCAGGGGGAGGGTGTGGCCTGATCTGTTGTCCTTTCTGCGAACATCCCAGTATCTGTTCTGCCTCTCAGAACAGAGCCCAACTCCCCCATTCTTGTTCCTCTGTCTGTATAACACCGAAAATTACAATATACCAGATTCGGTCAACTGCTTACCAGATTCCCTTAAAAGTATATAACATTGTTAAAACCATTGTTTTTATTTAAAAAAAAAAACTACTTTAATGGAAAGAGCCCAAATGCCCATTGATGGATGAATGGGTAAAGAAGATGTGGTCTAGATATATATACAATGGAGTATTACTCGGTAATCAAAAAAGAATGAAATCTTGCCATTTGCAACTATGTGGACGGAACTGGAGGGTATTATGCTAAGTGAAATTAGTCAGAGAAAGACAAAAATCATATGACTTCACTCCTATGAGGACTTTAAGAGACAAAACAGATGAACATAAGAGAAGGGAAACAAAAATAATATAAAAACAGGGAGGGGGACAAAACAGAAGAGACTCATAAATATGGAGAACAAACTGAGGGTTGCTGGAGGGGTTGGGGGAGGGGGGGTGGGCTAAATGGGGAAGGGGAATTAAGGAATCTACTCCTGAAATCATTGTCACTATATGCTAATTTGGGTGTAAATGTTAAAAAATAAAAAATAAAATTCAAAAACTAAATAATTTTAAAAACTAAAAAAACTACTTTAAAACATGACATTTTTGGGGCGCCTGGGTGGCTCAGCCGGTTAAGCGGCCGACTTCGGCTCAGGTCATGATCTCACGGTCTGTGGGTTCGAGCCCCGCGTCAGGCTCTGTGCTGACAGCTCAGAGCCTGGAGCCTGTTTCAGATTCTGTGCCTCCCTCTCTCTCTGACCCTCCCCCGTTCACGCTCTGTCTCTCTCTGTCTCAAAAATAAATAAACGTTAAAAAAAAATTTTTTTAAAAAACAAAAACATGACATTTTTTACCCCTTATATTAAGATAAACTATAAAGTCATCGCCAATATAGATGTTACCCTTTGATTTAAAATTCCAACTTGAGTAGACTAGGCGAGGAACCTTAAAAAGCAGAGAGGATTTTAGGACCCGCGGGTAATGCTAGGATTTGTGGCACGTTCAACACCAGCGGAGCATATTTGAGCCAGTCTTGGCTAATCACATTTGGGGCCCAATTAAACCTTTCCCGACTGGCTCTGGTTTCTACCTGGGCCCCAGTGAAGGGAGAACAGCAGGTGAAATTGCCATAGGCGGAAGGAAATTTCAGCTGGGGCTGGAGAGGCCAACCTTACTGTTCGTTAACCAGGCTTCTTCCAGATTCTGAAGGACAAACGAGAGCAAACCAGAGCGAAGCCCATGGTGGGAGCCTTAAGCCCCCAAGAGCTGCTCTGCGTTCTGTCTTCCTGCGAACAGAACGTCACCTCCCACTAAGCAAACGGCAAGGGTCCTCCCACTTCGGGGGGCAGACAAGTTCTATGGGGTCGATGAGTTGGGACAAGGCGAGATTATGCCATCCTTCTGCGATCGTTATCAAGCCGGGTGGCCACAGGGGTGTGGTGATCTGAGCCATCTTTTTGATAGATGAATGGAAAAAGAAGATATGGCATATACACACACACACGAGCACATACACACACACACACACACACACACACACAAAGGAATATTACTCAGCCACAGAAAAGAATGGCGTCTTGCCATTTGCAACAACATGGACAGATCTGGAAGGTATTATGCCAAGTGAAATAAATCAGAGATGGACAAATACCACATGATCTCGGTCCTGTGTGGAATTTGGGAAACAGAACAAATAGACACACAAGAAGACAAATACAAAAGCAGACTCTAAAATACAGAGAGGGCGCCTGGGTATCTCAGTCGGTTAAGTATCCGACTCCTCGTTTGGGCTCAGGTCATGATCTCGTGGTTTGGTGAGTTCAAGCCCCGCGTCAGGCTCTGCACTGGCAGCATGGAGCCTACTTGAGATTCTCTCTCTCTCCCTCTCTCTCTGCCCCTTCCCCCCTCGTGCTAGCTCTGTTTCTCTCAAAATAAATAAATAATCTTTAAAAAATAATAAAATAAAATAAAATTAAATTAAATTAAATTAAATTAAATTAAATTAAATTAAAAAATACAGAGAAAATGTGGCTGCCAGGGGAGGGGAACGTGAGACACAGATAAAAGGGATTCAAGAATACATTTACCATCGTGAGCACTGAGAATGTATAGAATCGTTGAATCACTATATTGTATGCCTGAAACTCATATAACACTGTATGTTAATTATATTTGGATAAAAACTTTTCAATTAAATAAATAATTTCTTAATTAAAAAAAAAAACTACGTCCCCTTTTTCTTTCAAACTTATTGAGAAGGGCATCCAGAATATTTCCCTCGGTCTCCTTTGGAGTGACTATCTGAGGTTCCTGCACTCAACAGAGTCTGGGGAAGACTTGCTTAATGCTCCTTCCCTTGGAGGAAGTGATCCCTTTGGTCAACCTGATGTATGTTTAGGGTGTTTGGGTTTCGGGGAGGGGATGAGGGGATGCCTTCAGGGGTGACGGAAGAAAGATCGAACAGATCTGGGAGCAAGAGAACCATTCTCAAGAGGTATTTTTCTCTACTCTGTCCTGAGCTCAGAGCCGGAGGCGCTCCCTCAAGAAAGAAACAGAGCACAGAAGAGTGGAACCATCTGCCCCCAGGTTGTCCACCGGAGTCGGTGCAAAGCATAGGAGCTCCAGGGAAAATGGACCCGGTTGCCCTGAGCAGAGCCTCTGGTGACCACATGGCTGCCCTACTCTCCTCTCCCCTGGTTCTCAGGTCCTTCCATGGCAGGAAGGAATCATCAGCCATCAGGTCCCCCTGCTCCCACCAGGATGAAACAACTTCCCACGGCACCTGCAGCACCCCACTCTGTGTCTGACACCTATCCGTTCTCACTGGGTGACTTAGATGGCTGCCTTCTCTTCCTTCACTCCTTCAGCACATCTTTATTGAGCCCCTGCTGTATGCCACAGCCTCGTACAAAGCCCGGGGGCTATGAAATACCCTCACTCTCAAGGACTGTATATTCTGGTTGGGGTGGGAGCCGGACCATACGCAGATAAACATGCAACCCCAGGTAGGAACAGCTACCAGAGAGAGAGAAACATGGCGGCACGACGGGGAACAACTGAGGGAGGGTTGGCCCTCTTTATGGTGGAAATCAGGGCAAGCCACACGGGGGAAGGAATATTTGAGCTGAGAACTGGGGCATGGAAAAAGCAGCAGTCACGTGAAAAACTAGGGTCAAGACAGGAGGCAAAGAGAAGCCACAGATTCAGCTATGCACGGGTGGGAAAGTGTGAGGGCAACACGCAAAGGAGGCCGGGAGGCTGGAGCAAAGAGAGCAAGGGCAAAGGTGGAAGGAGGTGGCTAGGCATTTGTGGGGTGCGGCCAGAGGTAGAAGGTGTGGGTGGTCTTCCTGCGCGGAGGTCCTCCTCTGGGCAGGACGCGTTTGAGACGTCTCAGGCATGCAACTGGGAGGAGGCAGCTGGATGTCCATCTAGAGCTCGGGGAGACGTCTAACTCTGCCCCCTGTCTCCTTCGAAGGAGACAGAGAGCTGTCACGAAAAGGATCTCAGCCTGGCAACAGGGAGACGGGGATTCAAATCTCCTCTCGTGCGCTAGAGCGCTGAGTGACCTCGGGCCCGTCTCTCAGGCCACAATAGGCACACGACACACGTTAGCTTCTTTTTCTTCCTTCTTCCTGCCCACCCCACACCCCCCCTCATCCCCGATCACCTGCAGTTACTACCCGGGTCTGGGGGCTTTCTGGTTCCAGTGAGTTTCCAAATAAGGCTGGAGTTTCGTCCTGAAACAGGAAGTCATTTACCAGATATTGACCAATCATGGAAACTTTCACTTAGAGTCACATGTTGGCGGAAGGCAGTCCCCCTTAGAGTCTCGGGAGCTTCTTCGCTTTGAGTGCTACAGTCAAGATAGGGCCCCAGCCCCTGACCCTCCCAAATGGATGTGGCTCCTGCGAGGTCTGGTCCTTCCCTGTTCTGCCCTGTATTCTTAGCCTGAATGACCGACCTTGCCTTACTCCTCTCGAGATATTACAAGAGGTTGCTGGCTCATCTTCCTGTCTGTGCTCTCCACCAGATGCATTTATCAAGAAACAGAGCCCCATCTATGTCATTTCCTTGCACAGGAACATCCAGTGCCTCCATTCTGCTCACAAAAATAAACACAGGGTCACCTTGGCATCTCAAGCAATGGGCAATGTGTCCCTGGCCTACCTTTCTAAACCTTTCTTGGTCTCCTTCTCTACATATAATCCGTATTTTCACTGAGACATTCTCGAACTTTTTGCCCTAGGACCCCTTGGCACTTTTAAAAGTAATTGAGGACTGGTGCCTAGGTGGTTCAGTCATTAAGCATCTGACTTCGGCTCAGGTCGTGATCTCACGGTTTGTGAGTTTGAGTCCCACCCACATCGGGTGAGCCAGAGCCCCGCTTTGAGTGAGCCCCACTTCTCTCTCTGTCTCTCTCTCTCTCTCTCTCTCTCTGCCTCTCACTCACTTTGCACCCTCTTTCTCTCTTGAAAAAAAATTATTGAGGACCCCAAGACGCTTTTGTTGATGTGAGCTATAACTCGCGTAACTACATACTATATATATGCTACATTACGGATCAAACCTGAGAAATTATTTACTTATTAATTAAACTCAATGACAATGAGTTCATCGTGTGAAAACACAAATGACGCGTTTTTACAAAACCTACTGTATTTTTCACACGGTGCGACCGGGACATTGACATTTTTGCAAATTTCTAACGCCTGGCTTAACGAAAGACTGCTAGATCCCCACATCTGCTTCTTCATTAGAATGTCATTTTGGTTAAATTATATGTAGAAAAACTCAGCTTCACGCAAACATCCAGGTGGCAAAGAGGGGCCCTCAGGGGTCTCCGGAAAGGGTCTTGGGGACCCACAGGAGTAAGGGCACCCACCTTGAGAGCCAACATTCTGGTTAAAGCAGGCTCTTCCTAATTCTCTGAATGAGCCCCTGAATTCCCTGCACCCACGCCGGGCTCTTCCTTATTAGCCTGTCAAAACCTTAGTCTAAGACCCAGGTCAGAGGCTTTTACGACAGACTAAAGAAGCCACAAGGCCCACGAGGAGCCAGAAGGACCACGTTAAGTAGGAACCGGCACTTGGGATGATGCCCCAGGAGCGTTCCCCCAGAGGGCTGACGTTCTCTCCACACGCCCGCCCTGCCAGCTCCCCCTGCCAGAGCCACGCTGTCGGCAGCTGTCCCTGAGGCCTTCTAGCATATTGTCTCAGCCCGCTAGAGCAGCCATAACAAAATGCCACAGACTGGCTCGTTTCAACAACAGACGTTTATATGCTCACAGTCCTGGAGGCTGCCGGTCTGGGACCAAGGGCTGGTTGCCTCTGACGCCCATCTCCTTGGCTTGTGGGCGTCCACCTTCTTGCTGGGTCTTCACTCGGCCTTTTCTCCGGGTGTGCACAGCCCTGGTGTCTCTTCCCCTTCTTATAAGGACACCAGTCCTACGGGACTAGGACCCCATCCCCATGACCTCATTTGACCTGATTACCTCTCTAAAAGCCCCATCTTCAAACACAGTCACACTGGGGGCTAGGACTTCAGCCCTTGAACTTGGGGCAGAGACATAATCCATTGCGCTCAAGGCGGCCGTTTCTGTGCCATCGCCCTCCTCTGTCTCTCCAAGTTGCTTTCAGCAAGAATTTAAACAACGAATAAGAATAAGGTCCAGAAAAGAAATTCTGGGCGGTAACAATTTTCTTTCAGTGAACGTTGTATATCTAGTCATAACAGTGAAAAGCATAAAACATATCCCATTACAAAAAGGGGGAAAGGGAAACATACTAATGTGTTTTAATTCTATGAAGGCATTTTATTTTTCGCTACGGGGGGCGGGAGGGGAGGGAAGCTAGAGAACTTCTTCCAAAAGAGTCAGAGAATGGATCGCACACGGACTGGCAGGACTGAAGCAGTAAGTCTGTTTCCTCAACGTTACAATCACCATAGCACCTTTTCGTGCCAATCATTAGGTTTAAACAACTTAAATAGTTCTCTTTATTCCTTTTTCTTTTCTTTTACTTCCAGCCTCGTCAACATACAGTGTAATATTAGTTTCAGGTGTACAATACAGTGAGTCAACACTCCCATACGACACCCGGTGTTCGTCACGACAGGTGCACCCCTTAATCCCCATCACCTGTTTCCCCGTCCCCCCCCCCAACCTCCCTCTGGTAACCATCAGTTCGTCCTCTATAATTAAGACTCGGCTTCTTGCTTTGTCTCTCTCTCTTTTTTCCCTTTGCTCATTTGTTTTGTTTCTTAAATTCCACATGGGTGAAATCATACGGTATTTGCCTTTCTCTGACTGACTCCTTTCCCTTAGCGTAATGCACCCTAGCTCCATCCACGTCATGGCAAACGGCACGATTTCATTTTCTTTTCTGGATGACTAATAAATAATTCCTATTTCTAATCATTTTTATTTAAATCCTTTGATTGAAATGATTTAAACACTCCCTGTTGAGGGGCGCCTGGGAGGGCTCCGTCGGTTAAGCATCCGACTTTGGCTCAGGTCATGATCTCGCCGTTTTTGAGTTCGAGCCCCGCGTCGGGCTCTGTGCCGACAGCTCGGAGCCTGGAGCCTGCTTCGGATTCTGTGTCTCCCTCTCTCTCTGCCCCTCCCCTGCAGGCACTCTGTCTCTCTCTGTCTCAAAAATAAAAACAAACATTAGAAAAAAGTTAAACCATCCCTGTTGAAACACAGGAATATGTGAGGTAGAGGTATGAACTTCACCCACAGCAAGTTCAAATGATCACAAACCACAAGGACGTCGCTCTCAGGGGCAATGTGTGCTCACATTGAGTCGAGTGGACGCATTTTGAGACCAACTGTAAAACTAGCTGTTCTCAGGGCGCCTGGGTGGCTCCGTTGGTTGAGCGTCTGACTCTTGATTTCAGCTCGGTTCATGAGATCGAGCCCCACATCTGGCTCTGCACTGCCCACGCAGAGCCTGCTTGGGATTCCCTTTCTCCCTCTCTCTCTGCCCCTCACCCTTTCTCTCTCTCTCTCTCTCTGTCTCTTTCTCAAAATAAACAAACTTCAAAAAACCTGGCTGTTCTCTGATGTGACTTCCACGTAGAAGACAATCTTTCATGGAAGAGGAGTGATAATAATATGCTGATTTGCAGCGTACCTCCATATTATACGGTACACTGTTAAAGTTCAGAAGTTACTGAATCAGTGGGTTTGAACTTGGACCCCACAAAAGATTTTCGGGGAGGGGGGAGCACTTTGTCACGGACATGATTTAGACTTGCTTGGTGCGTGGCAACAGTAGGAGGCTGACCCACTTTTCGTCTGTTTTACTACCGTTGTTAAATTACCAAGTTCTACCCCGTTTTATTACTCTTGTTAAATTCTCTACGGACAATAAGCTTTCTGATCGCTTTCCCTCAGGGTGGACCTCCCACTGCCCTGCCCCTGATGCACCACCAGCTATAAGCCTCCATCTGGCCCTTAGTTCATCCCAGGTGGAAGCAGAGGTCCCCCTGTGCCCACAGGGGCCTCAGACAGGGGCATGGCTGGGTGCGCGCAGGGGGGTGTCGGCAAGGTGGGAGGCGGGGGGTCCCTTCGCGCAGATGGGCAGGGCTTGGAAGGGAGGCACGCCAACAGGCTGTTGTCTGTCCTTCCCGGCCGGATGCACACACTGAGGTCCGAACCCGAGGCAGAGGGACCACAGAAGCTTAGGCGGTTACTCCTCGGGGGACTCGGCCAGACACAAGAGCTCAGTCCTCTGGCTACCGCGGTCCCAGCTGAGAAGTGGAGCCCAGGGGAGACACCACTTGGCCCAGAGCCCCCCGCTGCGGCGCACTTCCGGGTGGCTTTGGCTTTGGCTTTGGCGGGGCCCGGAGGCAGCAGCCTCTGCGCGCAAAGGGCATCCCTCGGGGACTGCCAGCATCTGCAGCATGGAAGGGGGAACATTAGCAGGGGCCCCCTCCCAGGCTCCTGTGGTCAGTTTTGCTGGAAACTTAGGGAAGACGCAAGGGAGATTCGGATGGCCTCATTTCTGCATTGGGTGTCGTTCTTGGCTTTTCCCAGAGCCGGCTCCATGGTTTTCCTCCAGATCCCGCGGCTCAGTACGAGGCATCACAGGGAGCGTGTGTTCCCAACGGCAGAAGGCCACGCGCAGCCCCAGAGCGCAAGCGCTTAGCTCACGGAGCGCGGTGTAGACGGCAAGGTCTCCGGAGCTGCCGGGATCGCCAGGGCCGGTCCTGCCCTTCCCCACAGGGCCATCTGTTTGTCCCTTCTGCCCTGAGACCCCTCCCTGCCGGGAGGAGGAGCTGCCCACCTTCACTCCTGCTCTGAAACCCTTCTGCTGCCTCAGGGACCACCCTGCCCACACCGCACACCCCCCCCAGCCTTGCTGCTGCCCTCATTTCACCTCTGGGTCATTTCTACCCCAGCCCCGCTTCTCAACCCAGTGTTTCCACAAATCTTTCTCTCCTGATGCACCAGGTCGGAGCTGCGAATAGCCCAACTAGCTGGGGTAACCTCACCAGAAAAACTCTTCCTTACCTTGCCAGGAGAGAAAGGCTTTTTCTATGAGGTCCCCAAACTGCCTTTGGGTTCTCTGGCTCCTTTCTTACAGTTCTGTCCCATTCCTGGAGCATAGCCGGCAGACCACGGGGCTTGGAGAGGACGATCCTGGCATCTTCTCCCCGGGGAGAAGCCTTCAGCAAACTGGTAGGAGCCTCAATTTCCTCCCACTGATAACTGTGATGACCCTGTCCTCCCCCACATGTCTGCAAGGCGGGTCGACAGGACTGTGCCCATCCAGGGCCCGGCTCAGGGCTGCCGTGCCCAGGCACTCGGTGTCCCCCCGCCCCGGGCCCACACTCACTGGCAGGACCACACTGGCCCTAGCTTTCCTTTCTGCCCAGCAGGTCTCTGGGCTCCTGTTCAAAGTGCCCATCTGGATCTTGGACTCCTGCGGTCGTAATTCCCTTAACCGGTCCGGGAAAGATCGGCTGGGCCCCTGCCACGAGCCCAGGCCCCAGTGTCCCAGAAACAAGCGACACACAGTCCAAAGGCTCAGAAAGCTTACCCTCTGGCGGCTGGAGACAGATGTGGGACCGGAACAAGGGGCTAGAATAGAGGCAGGTGTCCGCAGTCCCCTGCAGACCTTCCGAGTCTGACCTCCCTCTGCCAAGCTCTGGGCCCGGGCGTGCACAAGAACCTCCTGGGTCTCAGTTTACCCATATCTAGAGCAGGGGTCTTCGCGACGCACGAAGTCACGCGAGTTCCTGCCACCAGTCCTCAGGGAGGATTGAATCTAGCTCTCATCTGTTCCCAAACACTTCTCAGCTCCAAGCAACCAGCTAACATATCTGGAAGAACAACTTCCCCTCGAACAAAACACAGCACAGCAGAAGGCACACGCCTGACGGGGTGGGGGCTGGCTAGCCCTCTTAGCATTTGTTCAGCAAATGTGCCTAGCGTTTGCTAGAGAGGCACCCTCAGCTCCCCGGCTCCCTCCCTGGCCGTGGGCCTCCTCAGAGGAGGGGACAGCTCGGACCCTTTGTTGACCCAGCATCCACCAGCCAGCTCAGGGCTGTGTGCTCAGAACAAATCGTTCCCTTTGAAGCCAGTGACTCCGCCCCAGCATCCTGATGAGGTGAGTTTCCAAAGCTCTCCGCTGGTTCTGGGTGGGAAGCAGGAAGGAGGCGGAAGGAATAAAATCACCTCTAAAAGCGATTACAGAGTCCCAGGGCTTCTTCGGGCAGCTTCAACGTGCGGGGAAACATGAAGGGAAGTCTCCGGGTGCCTCTGCCCCGAGGGCGGGGGGAAGGGGGGGTTGGCCATGCCCCTGGGGAGCAGAGCAAATAGAGGGACACTTGAGGAGGTGGGAAATACTAAGGAGGGGAAGAAGGGGGGCCTCCCTGAGTGCCTTTCTACATCTAAACAGCCAAGCCCTTGCAACACATCTCACTTAAAATTCACCATATCCCAGGGGTGCCTGGGTGGCTCAGTGGGTTACGCCTCTGACTCTTGGTTTCGGCTCAGGTCACGATCTCATGGTTCATGGGATCGAGCCCCGCATCAGGTTCCATGGTTCCATGCTGACAGCGCAGAGCCTGCTTGGGATTCTCTCTTTCCCTCTCTCTCTCTCTCTCTCTCTCTGCTCCTCCCCTGCTCACTCCCTCTCTCAAAATAAATAAAATAAACTTTAAAAAAATTCACAGTATCCCAGAAGGTGAGTTTTATGTCTACTTACTACGTGGGTTGTCCCAAGTGACATAGATGGGAGTAAAGGAACAGGATTCCAAACCCGAAGCCTTGATTTCCACCCCAGTCCCCACTGTCTCCTGGTGGGTCTCCGAGAGGTGAGGGGGACATCTCATGACGCCTTGGGAGTCACAGACCACTGGTTACTCTGGGATATCGCTTCAAACTCCCGAGTGGCTGTGGTCAACCCTTTATTTAACTCAGCGAGGCCACCAACCTAGCACATCAGACCTGGGGGTCGTCACCTTTGGTCCCCTCCATTTATGACAAGAAATGCCATCTCCATTCACTGGAAACTGTCCATCCCCACCCGCCTCTGCACACAGCCTTACGCCCCCTTCCCGGGCTCTAAAGTAATCAGATGTATTTATTAATTAGTCATCATTATTGACTTGACATCCTGCTGTCATTTAAATAAACTCAGTGAAATTAATGAGGCCCATACTAATAGGCAGTCTTCTTGTGCTAATTATTTTTTGGTGAACAAATTCATTGTGAACATAAATAGCAATATTAATCACGCCAGAGATCAATATTTGCGCGGGGAAGTCAGCACTGGAGCCCCAGAGAAAGGACACGGCGGCGTGTGGACGTTGGCAGAGTTTTGAGACTTACTGGAGGAGAAGGTGGGCTCGTCTAAGGGAGGCGCTGGCGGTGGGTGGGGGTGAGGCGAATGGTCCCCAAAGGCAGAAAGGAGTCGGCGGGACCCGGAGGTGACAGGAGCTGTGGCTCTCTCGCAGGCTTCTGCGGTCCAAGGGCTAACGCAAATTCGGAGACACCGAAAAGCCTGCATTTTCCGCACCGCCCCCTGCTTCTGCCGCAGGCACCGATCTTGTCCCCATAGGACTAGTAAAGCCGTCTCGACGAATACCTTCTCTCCACACCCCTCCTCCAGCTCTCATCGTGGCTATGTTCCGTTTACGCTCCCCCCATCCCGAGGGGTCTCTCCCCTCCATGCAATTGCAGCCTCCCCCACCCCAATCCAGCCTCGACACCAGAGATCAGACCATCCTTTTCCCCCGTGAAGGAGTTTTCCAGTGGTCCCCACCAGCCGGAGCACAGCCCAAGTTCTTTCTAGAATGCCAGCTCCTTCCATGGAGTTCAAGCCTTCCAAATCGTAATTGGCATTATCCCCCTAACCTCCGTCTCACGTGCTCCCCACCGTAGGAACTCTGTCTCCGCCCAGCATCTCAGCTAATTACACTCTCCACCCTTAAAAGCTCACTTCCCCTGGGGGACCCTTCCTGCACCCTGTTCCGAGCCCCTCCTCTGCTCCATGACTCCAGAGGCCCCCGCCTCACAGGTCCATCATACCGATTATAACTTTTAGTTTATGTGTCTTTCTCATTCCCCCGACTCTGAACGTCTCGAGGGCATGGCATTTGTGTGATTCATTTTAGGCTCCATGAAGCCCAGCGGCCCATAAATGTTTGATGAAGGAGAAGGAACTGTTTGACGTGGGAGAGACTGAGGGATCAGCGGGCGGATGAGCGGGGACAGAATCTCACAGACCGAAGGCTCGGGTGAGGGGGACACTGGGAGGGCTGCCCGTGAGGGTCTCGGAGGCGGTTTATTTTCTTTGGTAAACGGACTAACTGTGAGCTAAGGATGCTGAAAGGAAGTGGTCAAGAGAAACCAGCAAGAGGAGACGCCCCCGTATTCGGATCCAGCAAGCACCCCGGATGGGGCTTGAGGGAATACGGAAAAACTACCAACCGTGTTTAACTCATGTTTTCAAGCCCTGCCTGAAAGGGGAATCCATAAGTGTTAACCTAAACACACCTGAACTGTGTGCAGGAGACCGATTTCTGGAAGTCTCAATGGGCAAGCCATGGCAATTGCCAATGAGGGAAAGAGAGCCAGGTTCCCCGCAACCCCACAAAGGAGCCTTGCTGAAAGGTTAGCCTCTTCTGCTCGGAGGGATGTTGGGACTATCACGGAGGGGGGCATCTTCCTGCCGAGCAAACGACGTACGCGTGGATTGTCAGGTCTCCGAGGAAATATGAAGCTCTCTCCATGCACCCTGGGAGATGAGGCTCGCAGCACAGAAGAACCCTGGAGACCGTAAGGGCCCCTCAGGAGGCAGAGAGGTGGGGAGTCCCACTGCCCAGCACCGAGCGAGCTCTGAAACCACATGCACATCAGCACTTCCCAGAGATTCACCGGAAGGCGCCTGGTCCGGTAACCATGGGGTACTACTCCCTTCACATCCAAAGACACTCTACTGAGCCCCTGCCATGTACCAGGCACTGAGCTAAGGGCTACCTACCCCTTGAAAAGCCCTTCCTACTCTGATGAGTTTCTAAAACGTATTAGCTCACCTTTGATGAGATCTCAGGAAGCGTGACCTGAGAAAGAACCACACAGATGTTGTGCTGGGCTGGGATTTTCTCTCCTAAGAAACCGGAAGCCCCCCTTTTCTTTGACAGGTAGCGGGCTAAGAGGAGACCAGCAGTTCTTTTCCAGCACAAAAAAAGGAGGGGGGGAGATTATACATGTGAACTACGCTTCAGTTGCGTTGAGAATCCAAAATCTCATGGCACAACTTCATCCTCCATAAATCTAACGTGAAATGAAATGCTTTTGGTATGTTGCTGTACCAAGACGTGGTACTTCGAGCCCGAGGTGGTGTTTTAATGCAATGGAAACATGCACGGTCCGTGAATAATGTACGTTACGGGGCCGTGTATAATGGTCTGGGACCATCGTATCATGTAGAAGACAAGTCCTTCGGTTGAAATATCATTGACTCAGAATTCTTTAGGGGGCGCTATCCCTCTGGTGTGGGTCACTGCGAATCTTCTCAGGCCTCGTGTGCCTGTTAAAGTGTGCAAGCCTTGCCCCTCGTCTCCACCAGAGTCTAACCTGTGAATTGTGAGACACAAGGAGTTGAGAACGGGCTGCGATCAGCTTCCTCAACCTGCTCCGTCACCACCAAAGCTCAAGGCAAAGTCGAACTGGAGACACAGCTTTGATAGGATAGGGCATCCTATCACCGCCTGTCTTAGCAGGGATGGTGAAGAGAGGAGAAAAACTCATATGCGAGTGCATCACCGAAGTCACTGCCATGTGCATCTGGGGCTCGGCCCCGTGGGCATCTTACTGAGGAGCAGGTAGAACGCTGGGCAGAATTGTCCACTCCAGTCCAACCTGGAAGTATGGTATCTATTGGCTCTGGGACCCATTGGGTGGGAGCTGCTCCCCGCCCCCCCCCCAACCCAGACTGGGGATATGTACTTGACGAGTGAGGTCCTCCTGATGTCACAGGTGTCAGACAAACACCAGAGACAAAATCGAAAGACCATCCTGGGCGCTTTCGGGAAGGTGCCCTCAGTCCAAGTTTGAAGTTTGAAGTCCAGTTCCAAGTTTGAAGTCCAGCCAGGAACTCTCTCTGTAGCTGTGGCTCAGACCGAATGAGAGGACAAGAAGGTGTGATCGGAGACACTAGAGGTGTGTGACATGCTCTAGATGGGAAGAGTGGAGCCCACGGCGGGGGTGGGGGGAGGGAGAAGGTCCAGGTTCATTTTTCTAGCCCCATCAACCCACTCGATTTTGAGCAAATAATGAGAAACCACAGAATCCAGACACGGAAGGGACCGTGGATGTCATGTGGCCTGACCCCATCCGTTTGCGGACGGGGACACTGAGAGCCAGACGTGATTTGTAACAAGGTCACCCAAGGCGCTCTCGTGGGACAGGAATTCAGGGGTCGCCTCGTTCAAAGTGTGCCTTCCAACCCACCTTGTTTATTGGCTGAAGGAAGAAAGGTCAAATAGGCAGATGGCTTTGACACCTGCCGTTTGTCCTAAGCAAACTGCGGACAGCTTTCCTGTACCTTAGATGTAGCGTGTCCAGCCATGAGGTTCACCCCATAGAATGTTTGAGATCCGGGTAACCACCATAATAGCAAACAGATGGGCTTGCAAAGGCCACCTCAGGAAAGTACCACAGAACCGGTCTAAACAGTGGTTTAAACAGAGTGGTTTAAACAAATTTATTGTCTCACAGTTCTAGAGGCTAGAAGCCCGAGATCAAGGCACTGACGGGGCCATGCTCCCTCTGAAGGCACACGGAAGGATCTGTTCCAGGCCTCTCTCTGACTTTCTGGTAGTCTCAGACACTCCTTGGCTCATAGCAACCTAATTCTCGTATTCACATGGCTTTCTTCCTGTGTGTGTGTCTGTTTCAGAATTTCCCCTTTTTATGAGGGCACTAGTCACATTGTTCCGGGGCTCACCCTACTCTAGTGTGACTTCATCTTAACGAATTACATTGGCCACGACCTTATTTCCAAAATAAGGTCACAGTTTTTAGGACTAACGTGGCAGCTGGGGTCGGGGGAGGGGGACACGATTCAAACCATAACACCAAGAAATGGATTTCCAGACAAGTATGCACCAAGTCCGTGAAGAATTCAAAGAGAAGGAAAGTATTCCCTCTGCACGGGAAGGGTTCCCGATCCACTTGGAAAGGCGAATTGTAGAATATTTAACAGTACAAAAAACAGAGGCGCCTGGGTGACTTAAGTCGGTTGAGTGTCCGACTCTTGATTTTGGCTCAGGTTCTGATCTTGTGGTTCTTGAGTTTGAGCCTGATCTGGTTCTGCGCTGACAGGGGAGAGCCTGCTGGGGATTCTCTCTCTCTCTCTCTCTCTCTCTCTCTCTCTCTCTCTTCCCCTCTCCCACTCTTGCTCTTTCTCTCAAAGTAAATAAACTTAGAAAAGAAAAGAAAGGAAAAGAAAAGAAAGGAAAGGAAAAGAAAGGAAAAGAAAAGAAAAGAAAAAAGAAAGGAAAAGGAAAGAAAGGAAAAGGAAAGGAAAGGAAAAGGAAAGGAAAGGAAAGAAAAGAAAAGGAAAGAAAAGAAAAGAAAAGAAAAGAAAAGAAAAGAAAAGAAAAGAAAAGAAAATTCCACAGACCGTGTGACTTACACTATGGGAATTTATTTCCTCGCAATTCTAGGGGCTGGAAGTCTGAGATCAAGATTTCCACAGGGCTGGTTCCTTCTGAGGCCTCTCTCTGTGGCCTGCAGGTAGCTGCCTTCTCTCTGTGTCCTTCTGTGGCCTTTCCTCTGCGAGCACACATCCCCGGTATCCCTCTGTGTTTCCAAGTTTCTCCTTCTTATAAGGGAATCAGCCAGATTGGATTAGGGCCTCGTTTTAACGTAATCACCTTTTAAATGCCCTGTCTCCGAATACAGTCAAATTCTGAGGTGCTGGGCATTAGGACTCCAACATAGAAATTTTGAGAGGACACAGTTCAGCCCATAATATGATGGCGGCAGTCGGGGGTGGGGGGGGTCCATTACCACACAAAGCTAGAAGCAATCCACCGCTCTGGGCTTCACACACAGTCAATGGCCTCAGGATGGCTTCTATCTGTCACCCATAAGAACTCAGGTCTCCTTCCCTTCCTGACATGAAATCTCCACCAGATTCATCAGTTACTCATTCATCCAACATTTATTGAGCACTTACTATATTCCAGGGCCCATACATAGTCTCATGTTATTCTCACGACGGACTTGAAAAGTAGGCACCATTCTTGTCCCCAGCTTATACTTCAGAAAACTGAGACACAGAAAGAATAAACAGCTTGCCTAATTCTTACAGATTAACAAAAGGTTAAGAAGTGAAGCCAGGCCTAAGTGGTCAAGTTCTGAGAGCATTCTAGAGGTGGCAACGACTGATGTGACCGGTCTTTCATAAGGTTTCTGGACACAGGGTGTGCGGGGGCAATCGCCATTTGAAGGGGCAGAGACAGAGAGTCAACTCACCCCTCTGAATAAGGCATCTCAACATGAGAAAGTGGCAGTCAGAATTCTGGTGAGACCTTGGCCCTTGGGCTCCAGCAAGGTCCTTGGACTCCCGAGAGCCATGATCTCGGAGCTCAGGATGAGAAACACTCTGCACAGGTGACCTGATGACCTCTCAGATTTCAGGTGTTGGAGTCAACGTCGAGCCTCCTGGTTCAGAGAGATCTCAAGAGTAGGATCCCCCCAGTCTACGGACATACCACCCTGAACGCGCCCGATCTCGTCTTATCTCGGAAGAGTAGGATCCCCCATCCAGGTTCCCATTAAAATGCCCATTGAAATGGGGATTCGTTGGTTTGCTGACCCACATTCTAGATTTGAGGCAAGAATCTCCCTGGTTGGGAATCCTTATTGCTTCTGCAGTCAAATGTGAAGGTCAAGCCTTATTTCTAAAGACACGGCATATTCTCCTTACTATTTTCTCCTGGGCTGTGTTTTAGACAAAGCATTTTCTGCAATTAGGTAACTATACCTGTATCCTAGCTCCTTTGCCATTCATCTTTTGTAAACTGTGAAATTAACAAGCCTCACCGCGACCAACTGAGAACCACCCCCACCCCCCCATCTCTCACTACCATTTACTGAAAATCTTTGCTTGGACATGCTTTACTGATAGCACTTGAGCAATTTTGATGAATGTTTCTCCCCTGCTAATCTTCTGATATCTCTCTGTGTGCACATTCATTAAAGGACTCCCAGCTCTCCACGTTGTGGCAGAGGTGAAACTCAGCCCCGTGTTTGCCAATGTTACACTGGTCGGCTCGCCCGGCATTATCTGATGATGTGGTATTAAAGAATTAGGTCAAATAATCTGGATAAACCTTCAGGATTAAAGGATCTGCGGTTGTCTCGCTGACCAATATTTTGAAAATCTAGTTATCATCAGGCACACACAGTGGACTCATTGTTCATTCATTCCACAAATTGTGACGGGCGCTTGCTAAGCGTGTTCGGGAACTCTTCTAGGCACCGAAGAAACAGAGAGGCCCGGCTTGCCAGGAACTGGCGACAGAGGAAGGAAGATAAGGAGCAAAACACATAAATAACAATACCGTGGGGTAAGTGAGATGGCACCCAGGGGAGGGAGCGACAAACTCTGCCTGCCACCAGGATGATTTGACATACAAGGGGACATTTGAGCTCATCTTGAAAGATGGGAAAGTGTTCGTTGGGTGCAACCCAGTGTGGGTCCGAGGAGGCCTTAAAGGTAAAGGAAATAGTGTATACAAAAGGGCAGAGCCTTAGTGTGCTTGGCACTCGACCCAGAGTGAGTGGCAGAGACCGTGCTGGAGAGGCACCCCGGGGCCGGGTCCTGCTTGACTTGGACGACAGACCAAAGAGTTGGTCCGGATATCGTAGACCACTCGCTTCAAACTGTGTCCCGTGGGGCCAAAGCCCCCCTTAGCCACTTCGGGGAGCAACGACGAGCAGGGAGAGAAGTAAGGAGAGGGTGAGTTCTTCACCCCGCCACCCCATCTTCAGCCAAAGCATTTTGGCTCAAATGAGGGCAGCGGACATGGTTATGGGGATAGGAAAGAAAGCAGACTCAAGAAGCATTTGCAACGCAGATGCACGAGTCAAGATGTTCCAGAGAAACAGAACCGACAGGATATCTACCTAAAGAATTTTATTATAAGGAATTAAAGGGATTGGCTTCCGCAATTATGGAAGCTGAGAAGTTCCAAGATCAGCAGTTGGCTAGCTGGAGACCCAAGAAAGTTGATGCTATAGTTCCGGTCCGACAGCTGGCCCACTCAGGATCCAAGAGGTGTGGGTGTTTCGGTTCCAGTCCCAAGACAGGAGGACACCAGTGCCTCAGTTCAAGCAGTCAAGCGAGAAGTGTGCCCTCTTAAAGCTTTTGGTTCTTTCCAGGCCTTCTACAGATTGGCTGAAATCCACCCACATTAGGGAGACCAACTTGCTTTATTCAGCCAACCCCACCGAACGTGAGTCTCATCCAAAAACACCCTCATAGATGCACCCAAGAATCATGTTTGACCAACCACCTGGGCATCCAATGATCCAGTCAAGTTGATGCGTAAAATTAACCACTGTGTAGAATTAACAAAACTTGAAATTAAAGCAAAAGTTTTGGAGGTCAAAGACTTTGCGTTAGTACAGCCTGTAGCAATAGAACAAGGGAGAACGCTGGAGGGAATAACCATCCCCTCTTGCTCTCTTTAGGGGCCAGGGCTAGCCTCCACAGATCTTACCAACACCCCCCTACCAGCCACTTCTGAAGGAACTTCAGTAAGTGTCCTTTTTTTTCCTTTCAAGCAAAAGAACCCAGCCAGAAACCAGCCTGACTCCACCCACCAAGAGATCCAGAAACGTGTTTAATAAGGCTCCTGCCTCAACTGTTGACTGATGCAGACCCGTAGATACCTGTGTGTGCACTCTGGGACCTGAGTCACTGTGTATGCCCATCAGGGAATTAGTAGCCTCCTGAAGCCCATTGTCCAACCTGAGTTGGGTGCCGATGCCCCTTCTCTTCCTGACAAAGGTACCAAGGTACTTGTGGGAGGGAGACACAGTCTGCCCAGCTCCCCCAAGTCAAGCACACAGGCCTGTCTCCTGGCTAAGTTTGTGGTGCCTTTCACTGCAGGACAGCTCTCAGTAGAGGGGGACATAATAAGCATGTTGAATTGGCAAACTTTTTCAAGTGTGCAAAGGGCTTCCGGTCCAGTCATTGCCCCTGGTTCATAGTCTTCCCTTTCTGGAATGTCCCCAGAATCTCTAGGGCTCTCAGTGTATCTGTCTCATCCTCCAAAAGGGATCTGGGCAAGCTTCCCAGCCCCTTGGACCCCCAGCCCCCATGGCTGACCTTCCGTTACTGAGATGTCTTATTCTGGAATAAGGCGGAGAGGCGGGCATGTGTGAACTAGGGTCATCGGGGGGCCCTTTCCAACTAGAGTATTTGTTCTTCAGTGACTCTTCATTCTGGGCCTCCGCCCTGCCCAACAATGTGCCTGAAGAGGCACCTTGGGATATAGCCTCTTTACGCCCATCCCAGGATGTTTCTGGGGTTTACATGACTGGAATCAAACCGCTAACCTCTGCGTAGGTAACCAACGACTCCTTAGCTCCGGCTCCGCACAATTTACTTAGGATGAAATCTGATGCTCCAAATCCACACTGTGCTGTTTTCCTGCTTTGGCCTCACAGTGAATTTGTTCAGCAAGAAATCACTCTTTAAGACGCGCTGATGTCTCTCCCTTGCCTTCTGATTCTGGAGTGCGAGTCTGCAGAATTCCTGGAAGGCGGAGCTTTCGCCTTGAGTCCAAAGGCTGCCACAGTAAAAGAGCATCCACTAGGAACTCTTGAAGGCCTGTCGACATCCTTCCTCCTTTGAGCACCATACGGCACAAAGAGAATTGCCCTTGGAGTCAACAAACCCTCAGCCATTGACTTATGTGACAGATATTTATTAAGTGTCAACCACGTGGCCGGGCACTGTCCCGAGTGTTGGGCATACATTCGTGAACAAGATAAGCGTCCCTGCTGCCATTATGGAACATACGGTACAGATCCTTTCTGTCTTTTAGCTGTGTGACCTTGATCAATGTGCTTCATCTCTCTGAGCCTGACTCCTCTTCTGGTATCTGAGGGTAATGACGCTAGCTTCCATGAGACCGTGTCTGGAACAGTCTAGGCATTCGTTGACATGCAGAGATTTTCCGTCTTGACCTCGAATTTCTGGGAACACCCTCAAGCTGATGGGAACAGCTTTATGGCACGATCAGATTCAAACTGGGGGTGGGGGGTTTGTGAGCCAGCCTGAAAACACTCGAAGTATAAAAATTCACAAACGGTGTCAGAAAAGCAAATACAAACTTCTTTATGTGGTTCCCCGCTTAATTTATTTTCAACTTTGTCTTAAGTGATATTTCTCGCCGACGTAGACGAAACGGAAAATATCTAACTAGAGTTGAAACTCCCGGTGAATGCTCCAGATTCATAAATCAGCTCCCGTGGGTGCTCTGGAGCGGGTCGGTGGCGTGCTACTGCCCCCGTGTGTAGCAAGCTTTGCTAGCAAGGACCTGGGAGCTGAGCAGACATTAGGCTGGGGGTTTGGGGGGGTTTCTTTTGTTATTATCATTATTTTTTTTAACAAGAACAGTTAAGAAGGAGAAAATGGACTCTGAAAAATCCTCTTTATCCACGATCCAATAGAGTAACACCCAACGAAGTCAGGGCAGCTGGCAGCCGTTTAACAAACCCCAAGAGTACGCCCTTCGTCCTTCCCCTGGCAGGCAATGGACACCAGGCTCCGTTCATGGGGAATAGATCCATCCAGTCGAGAAGTAGAGAAAACTCCCCGAATAGCACTCAGAGCTCAAACACGCCCTGAGTGGCAAACTGGTGTGGGGAGTCCTCCAAGATTTGTAGTCTGCCCGGCAGAATCTCTGGGGCACTGCTGTTCAGGTGGTCTGGCTTCTTTTCTCCACCCACGAAGCACCTGCCGTGTCCACCTGCCAGGAGTCAGCACAATGGATCTGTGTGCTATTTCCAGAAACGTTTACTAAACTATGGCTCATAACCCTGCCAGAAGCCCAAGATCTAAGGAACACATAATCTAAAGGGAGAAACCGAGGGACAAAGTGACAGAGTGCGCCAGAACTGGACAGAAGGAAGCAAGGCTACCGGCAGGACCACCCCCAGAGGAAGCGGGAAATGCCTCCAGGGAGATGATTACGCTGTACCTTCCCCCGAAGAGATGAGTTGTCCAGTGAAGAAGCAGGTAAATGGAACCGTAGGCAGAACTTAAGTATTACGTGAAGAGTGTCCGGGCGTGAAAATGCCTAATGCTCTGGGGAAACCGAATGTAATCCAGCCTGATGGGAACACAGGGGTCATGTCAGCGAATGGGAATGCTACAGAGGTGATCGCGGAGCCACTTCACGCCAGACTAGAGACATGGACGAAAAGGCTGGACCACAAAGGGTTACAGAGGACAGCAGGGAAGTCCGACTGTCACCGGGGCGACAAGGGACAGGTGAGTGAAGGAAGGAGGTCAGGACGCAGAAGCAGCCCATGAGAAGGCTGTGACAACAGCCTCTAGACAAAATAAAAAGTCCAAGTTTAAATGAACTCTCAGAAGGCATGATCAGAGCATTATCCCAAAGAAAATCAAGTAGGTCTTGGGAGTTGTATTAGCCAACCCCCACTGCCTTCGCTAACAGCCTCGACGGGGACAGATGAGGAACTAACTCCCTGTTTTCACTCTGGCCTGGTCTGGTTCCCAGTCGCCACAGGAACTGTTCCTGATGCTACCCTGTTCCACTTCTCACATCCCAGGCCAGGTTCCCAAGCCCCCCTCTGCCCGTCCCTTTGACCACAGGCACCTCTGCCAGGAAGGGGTCATGGCGAGGATTTCACCAGCTCGAGATCTGCTGGGCAGCTCAAAGGAGGGGATCGTGATGGCACTGTGACTCTGGAGATTCTGAAGGCTTCTAGCATGACAGCAGCTAGCTTAACCTGGGATTAGGCCCAGACGCCTGCCTCTCCTCTGGGTTTTATCAGCTGATGACTCTATCGACTATTCAAGCCTCCTACCTAAGAGTTCCTGGGTTTTGTCAGCTCTGTGTCATAGGGCATATGCTCAGAGGAGTCATCTACAGAGAGACAAAATGAGGACACGGGACGAGTTAAACCCTAGTGCCCTGTGCAATCTGGACAAGCCGTTTGATCTCTCAGAGCCTCCGTCCTATCGACCCATCCCATGGGATGACCGATGGTTTTTTTCAGGGGACGATTGCGAGGACAGGATGAGGTCATAGAAGTTAAGTGCCAGGGCAAAGCACAGAACAGGTGGTTGTGATGGTTTTCAGCCACGTGGAGGTACGTGGAGACCACGACAGGGAGCCCTGGCCCTCCCCCCACACAAACACACTCCTGGGTATAAAATGAGTGCAGTGCGTAAGACCACGTCCAGGAGGCATGGGGTTTGTGTTTGGGCGTCACAGCAGGTCCCTGGTACCTGAACCAATAAGTACCAATTGAGAACACCCCGGTATCTTTCCTCGCGTTTCCTAACCGTAGAGTTTGTACAACCAAGAAAATGGTAGCTTTCGGATATCGAAGTGCATATATGCTCTGAAGAATATCAGCCACTGGATATCAATAAGCCATAAAAAGTAAGGGATTTTTTTCTTCTCACAGCTTTGAAATTTTCGCGGCTTAAGTGGTTTCAAAACTGAGTCACTTATAGTTAGTCTCCACAACGTGGATGGATCCCATATGCCTAAGTTTGAGCGAAAGAGGGTAGATACCAGACTACATATCTATGGTTCTATTACATAACAGTATTATGGTTCTGGAAGATAAAGCACTAACACGGGCAAAGGTAATCTATGCTGTTAGGAATCAGGACAGTGGTTACCCTGGGAAGAAGGGTAAAGACTGAAAGGGCCGATGAAAGGGGTTCATCTGGGGAGACTGGGACCCACTGGAGATGGGTATGTTCACTTTCTGAAAATATATAGACCTAGGCATTTACATATACTTGTGGACGATTATATACTTTATGCATATTATACTTCAGTAGGGAGACTTTGGGGTTTCTATGTACATTCTTAGCCACTATAAGAAAATAGAAGTCTTTGCCCGCTGTCGCCATCGTAAGTCAACACCAAGGGTCTTCAAATGATAGTGCTAACATCTTATCCATCACTTTGTCTCTACTGCTGTCCCTTTGCCTGGCCACTGATAAATCACAGCTCTGTGCAATTTCTCTTAGGTTACAGTGTGAATCAAAGGTAGCCGACAAAGTCAAGGTAAGTGGCGGCCCTGGGAAGAAAAGTCTACTTTGAGCAGGCCAAGGCATCCCAGCTGGAAGGAAGAGAGAAACATGGTTTATGGAGAGGTCAAGGCCATGGCCATAAAGTTGGTGCTAAGCCTAAAGCCTCAGGGAAAGGGCAAAGCCAAACTGGGGAAGTGAATGTCAAAATCAGAAGTCAGGAGGATAGACGACCGTGGGCAGAATGGAAGCCGATGTAGGCAATGGAGACATGGGCAGTTCAGAACCAAGAGTCTGAAATAGAAGAAGCTGGAGACTC
Source organism: Panthera leo (assembly GCF_018350215.1). NCBI lineage: Eukaryota > Metazoa > Chordata > Mammalia > Carnivora > Felidae > Panthera > Panthera leo. The sequence goes on along the minus strand of NC_056694.1, from coordinate 11,367,931 downwards.
ACTCTCTTAAGCGATGCCTTGTGTGGCAGGGGGTAAATCTAAAAATTAAAAAAAAAAATGGAATAGGACATTGAGAGACCAGGTCATCTAGACTTGTAACTCTGAAAATAAGTGTCCCAAGCAAATGTTACCATCAAGTGTTTTTTTTTCCTTTCTCTGTTCCTCTGAAACAAATCAATCCCCAAGTAATGTGGGGTCACCAATGATGTGCCTGGCTTTGTGGGAGACATGGGGCCTCCCTCACTGACAGAAGATCATTCTGAGAAACACTACAAGTGTCACAGGATCCAGGCAAAGGGTGCCCATTTAAGGCACCCAACAGTCTGAGGAACTTGAAGTGGTCCATGAACTGGGGACTCTAGTGACCCCACTCGGATAGCCACAACACCAGCCAGAGAACACGAACACTGGCTGCACCTGGGGTCCTATGCCATCATTAGCTCGATGACATAAGTGCTTCCAAAAGCACTTGGATGGAATCTCAAACGCAAGTCCCATATTTCCCAGAAGATGATATCTCTTGAGTGATGTACTCAAGGGCGATACCTGAGTGCAATTGACCATAAAGGCTAGAGACTGGGGAGCTAGTCAGAAGATCACCCATCCAGCAGAGCAAACGCCGGCCCAGTCAGAATGGATGTCAGCACACGTGTACTCGACATAAATATATACACAAGAAAAGCGCCATGACGGAATTCTAGGACATCAGAGCTGGAAACTATCATAAAGACCTTCTTACCCCTTCACCCAAGTCCCCCCATGAGGGGCTCTCATTTTCCCAGGTTTAATCTGCCACATGCATTGGGTTTGCCCAGGAGCTCAGCTCATCAGGTTTCCTTTGATACAACTGGAAGATTTTTGTGTTTTGCCCACAGGCGGCGAGTAATATAATTAGGAAACATAATTATACAGAAGCATCTTGGTTTAAATTCTATTTATTGAAAGCAAGCTGATCCACATCTCCTTCCAAGGATAAATCATAGTGCCAGACACGGACACTTAGCATATCCCTATGGGATGGGAAGGCTGCCTAAGCATCGTGTGCCTGGGACCTAAGGCTCTGTCGGAGACCATCTCCAGACAGACAGTCACCGGGGTCCCCGTGCTGGAGTTGGAGGTTGAGATGTTGGGTTTCCACGAAAACACTTAACCTAGCGACAGCATCTAATATTAATCTGGTTGGACAATCAGAGCACGAAAAGGCACAAGAGGAACAGGGACGGAAGTTTGGACTCAGAAAGTTGTCATTACCTCCAGCGTGCCACAGAGACTGGCACCAGGAGGGAGGATCGTGACTGACGGCACATTCCAAATCCTGGCCACAGAGGAGTATGAATCCAGCCCTGGCTCCAGATATCAAAGGCGAAAAGACACACGGCGTGGGATCCCAGGCCTCAAACCTGGGGAACTGCGCATCTCAGGGTAGGGCTCTGAAGCAGTGCCCAGAGAGCAGGCTTGGGGTCATGGTTCCTTGCTATGGAAGATCGAGGCTCTGCCCTCCTCTGTCCTGGTCACCTCTGCCTGGCGGTGGCCAAGTCTCCAAGTCGGTCTGACCACACACCAGACAAAGACGTTTGTTCAAAGACTCCTGCTGCCCATTCAAGACGAATTAAGTCTGATGCTCACTATCCCTGGGTGTGCCGCTTAGTGTAGGAACCCAGAAGGCGGTCAAGAGGGCCCCTGCTCCCTAGGAGCTTACGGTGTGGTCGGAGGAAGAGGGCAAAACACCGTGGAGGGCCAGGTGACAAAGCCAGGCTGTGAAGAAGTGGGTCGTGGGCCGTGAGGTCAAGGAAGACCCATAGATCCGACCGGCAACATACTGGTACCAAAGCTGGTTTATTGTTGATCGATGGCATCTGTGAAGGATCATTTTAGCTTGGCATGGAGGAAACACAGTAACAGAAGGAGCGAAAGCATAAAGGTCTGAAAGCAGGAAGTCCTGGATCTACTCATGGCACTTTGACCTCCTAACTATGTGACTACGGGCAATCATTTCCCATCTGTGAGCTCCAGCCTCATCAGTACATGAGACACAAAACCCTCCGACCCCTGGATTCCACTGATCGTTAAATGAGATCACAGACCCGGACGACCTAGCACCTTTCCTGGAAAATCTCCTCGACAAACATTCATCCTTAAGAAACCTATTTCTCAACAGAGAAAGGATATCTGAGCAAACAATTGCTTTTCAGAATGAGAGCACTAAAAAAAAAAAAAGGAGCGAAATGAACAAATGTGACAACCCCCAGATTTAACCCGGGTAAGTAGATTTACCGAGTGATTGGGTAGTAACTCAAACCACAAAACTGAAATAGTCACACTTACCCTGTTCAGACCCTAAACGAATACCAATGTATTATTCATTACACCCGAGCCAAAGCCAGACTATATACACTAAGCCAAATTTAATGTTTGCTCTGGTGGCGTTCCTGGAATTCAGGTCAATGGAGACGTGAACATCATGGCAGCCTATTGGAGCCCAGGGCAGATTCCTTTGATCTTGAAGCCGCTTCAAGTGCAGGAACCTGATTTTCTCCCATGTGGGAGAAGTTTAAGGATCTCACTCCCTGTCTCACACCAGCAGGGAACTTCCTAAATAGTTCCCTTCTGAATGCAGCACAGTCTTTAAAAGGACCTTCTCTGAAGCCCAGATTCTCAATGAACTAGGAGGGTTCCAGGCTTTGCTTTCAGAGACTGGTATTAGGTCTCAATAATGGCCGGGTTTTCAGTGAACAGTCAAGGGCTTTTCTTTGAAGAAGGGTTGGCTGGTTAGTATTGTGCATCTCCGTCTTGCCTTGAACTACACCCACAGTTGGGGCGACCATACATTTTATAATGGAAACTGCGGCAGTCAAAGGGGCACTGTTAATAACTCGGGAGGGCCACCCCAAACACTAAGCTGGTCACGCTGGTCATCGGATCTTTTCTGTGGCTATCAGCAGAAGGAATCTGGGAAGAACCCTACACCCCTCCCCCACCTTTCCCAGTGACATTTCCAGCCTAATTTGACAGCCACATTTTTAACTTCTTGTCTACACTGAGACTCTCTCAAATGTTCAATTTGCTTTTCATATACCCCCTTTCTTCCTTCTTGTGCTTATACTGCATTCGTTTATATAATAATCAAATTGTGTAATCACAGTAGCAGGTGCAGCTGGTGTAGATGTGACCAACTGTTGATGGACGTTCAACTCAGTTGGGGGCGGCCGTGCACGTCACAGCAGATGGCAGCTGAGTAGCTGTAAGAGGTCGCGATAACACGAGTTAGTGTGTCTCCGAGAGGTGAGAGGCAGTAAGCAAGCGGCTGAGTTCCAGCCCCAGCTTTGCCCCGTATTAGCTGGACGAACTTGAGCAAGCACTTAAACCTCTCTGTGCCTCAGTTTCCCCATCTACAGGACAGAGTTGCAGTGGTATCTACCTCATATTGTTGTAAAGACCAAATCACTTAACAAGAAGTAAAGTACTGAGAATATTCTTGGAATGGAGCAAGGACTAAGTCTTTGCTGTTATCATTTGGTTGGTCAAGTAGAGTGTGGTTGAAGGAGTTTTGCTCTATGTGGAAGAAGGAAGGAAGGAAGGAAGGAAGGAAGGAAGGAAGGAAGGAAGGGAAAGAGAGAAAGAAAGAAAGAAAAGAAAGAAAGAAAGAAAGAAAGAAAGAAAGAAAAGAAAGAAAGAAAGGAGGAAGGAAGGAAGGAAGGAAAAGAAAGAAAGAAAGAAAGAAAGAAAGAAAGAAAGAAAGAAAGAAAGAAAGAAAGGAGGAAGGAAGGAGAAAGGAGAAAGGAAGGAAGGAAGGAAGGAAGGAAGGAAGGAAAAGAAAGAGAGAAAGAAAGAAAGAAAGAAAGAAAGAAAGAAAGAAAGGAGGAAGGAAGGAAGGAGGAAGGAAGGAAGGAGGAAGGAAGGAAGGAAGGAAGGAAGGAAGGAAGGAAGGAAGGAAGGAAAAAAAGGTCTATATTGTCTGAAGAAGACAGACAGCCTTGAATTCAGAGCTAAGTAATCCTATCACTTGGGAGAGGTCAGGACATCTAGAAATGGCTCTCTAATTGGTGACCCCATTAAGAATTTGGGAACTATCAAAAGAAGGGTACGCTAGCCCAAGGGTTCAGCTCGTACTAAGACAGAGTGACTCAAGAGACGAGGCTGTCTTCAAACATGGTTGGAGGTGTGTTGGGAGGAAAGGAGAATAAGGTTGGGAGTTATACAAGTGAGGCCGGAAGGGCAAGGGATCAGGCTCATTTCCTGACGGAAATGAGGGCAGATGCGGGAGAAAGCCTGGAGCATCTCTGGTTACGGGCAGGAGGAACCCAGGAGGCCCACTTAGCGAGGAGGGTGGGTCATGGCCACACAGGCACTCAGGGTAGAAATCGGCAAAACCACCCCAGCTCAAAACCCAAATAACACATTTGAATCCAAATGCACAATGGGTCCAGGTCTCCGTGCAAGCTGTCCATCACATCTGGTTGTTAGCATGTTTACAGCAGGATGCAAACTGATGTTCAATTACCCACAGAACTTTATCATTAAAACAGAACTTTAAAATATGCATGTAGAATTTTTTGAAAAAATAGCTTGCGCTAACAAAACCAATTCTTAAAAGTCTGCAACAGGGCTTTGCCAGGTTTTCAAAGCCATCTGTTTTCAAAGCCTACCTTCCACCTTGTTTACCGCAGTCTGTCTGCTGTTTTAACAACCTCCAGTGGGATTTCACACGCCTCATTATGCAAAATCACTGCTTATGCATTCACTCTGCCACTTGCCTAACTAAGCTCAACTCCTAACACCTTTCTGAGGAAGATCCCCAGTCTGGAGTTCTCCTACAGGGCTGTACATCAAGAAGGGTGGTAGGAAATACTGAGGCAAGACAAAACGCATCCTCCCGTGTATTACTGTTACGAGGCAGGCTTGATCTGAGACCCTACTTGAGGTGAGATGCCACAAAAAAAAAAGCACTCATGATTATAACATAAATTCGAACCTCTCTATTCAAAACATAAAAAAGCAGGGTGAGGGGAACGTCTTGCACCGGGTACCAGTTGGAAAGGCAAGTATCATTCGCTTCTCAGCCACCGCGCCCATTCTGTAAATTACCTAGTCAAATGTTTCTCATTCCTTCCTCGGGGCCTGTCCTCTCTCGGTTCTGAACGTGCAGGGGCCGAGGTTCAAATCCTAGCACCTTCAGGGGTCTAACAACTGAACGGGGCTCCCCAAACCAGGTGCACATGGGGCCAAGTAATGAGTGATGTCTAAGGGAACGACATCGATGGTCAGTCCAGGGTGGGGATTCTCAACCCTGGCCGCATGTTAAACATCGCTTGGAGAGCTGAAAGTCACCAGGACCTCCTCCGATGTTCCCATTCAGTGCAGGGTAAGGACCAAGGGCCAGCATTTGTTTTGGGAAAAAAAACATTTTCATATTAAAGAACAGCAAATCGATTTGCTATGTGTACATGACACAAATCTTCCACGTACGGCCCCACAAAATGTTTCAGAAAGCGAACTTCCCCTCGGAGTCACTGCCTAAGAGAAGATCTAGAACACAGCCAGCATTCCAAAGGCTCGCCTCCTGCATTTTCCCACTCTTTGATCCCCACCCCCCAGGTGACCACTGTGTTGACTTCTGTCCCCACAAAATTGCCCGCTGTCAAACTTTGTACAAATGGAGATACTTTTCTCTTGGATATATAACCAGGACGGAAATTGCTGGGTCCTGGCATATATGTGGGTTCATCTCCAGTAGTAAATGCCAGTTTTCCAAAGGAATTAAGCCAACTCCTTCCCCCCAAACGGTGCATGACGATCCAGCCGTCCCACATCCACACGGCCTTATAAATGTTGGTGTAGAGCAGGACTACATTTGGGGTTAAATTTGCCTTTTCCCGATGACATGATGGGGAACGCGCTTCACGTGCTTGTTGGCATTGGGATATACTCGTTTGTGAGGTTCCTCTTTTGCCCAACCTTTAAATTGGGGTGTCAGGGTTTTGTACAGATTTGTCGTTCAATAAATACTTGCTATATGGGCCCATGGGGATATATTTACGGCATACGTCTTCCCTCGCTCTGCAGTTTGCCTTTTTGCTTCCTTAGTTCATGTCTCCTGATGAACAGAACCTCCTAATTGTAGTGAACTCTAATTGATACATCCTTTTCCTTGTGACAAGCGTTTTTTGAGACTTGCATCATTTTTGGCTGCCCCAAAGCCATGAAAACGTTCCCGTATTGCCTGCTATAAACTGTGCATTTCTTCTTTTGTAGTCAACTCTACGATCCAGCTGGAATGGACTTGGGGATATTGTGTGAGGCAAGGGTCCAGGTTCATTTTGCTGAGAGAGATACCTGATTGATCCGGTTTTTGAAAAGACCAGCCTGGTCTGCCCCGTGACAGTGGCGATGAGTATTTCTTTAAGCATTCGTGGTGGGAAAGCCGATTTTAATATGCTTCCGGGGGGGAGGCTGGCTGGTCTAGATCATAGAAAATTGAGATGTCCTCAAGTGTGAAGCAAAATTGAAGGTTGACGTAGCCCTCTGGAAAAAACTGCCAATATCTCTGAGTGTAGGTTTAGGGGAAATTGACGCTTCTTGGTTGAGTTGGGAAATCGAAACATCTGCACATCACAGCACCAGCCACACCCCCAAAACAACTGAACTCAGAGCCCAGCCCTGACTCCTTCGAGATTCCTCGCCAAGAGTCCGTAGGAAAACGGTGTCCACAGCGCCAGTTCCAGGCCCAGACGATGCTCCGCGGTGAAGCAGGTGAATGCTTTTTGACAGACCGCACCCCGGAACAGCAAGGCGGCCTAGCAAAAGGAGAAGGGGGTGCCTCCCTACCCACAAACCCTGTTCCCGCCGATCGCGGGTTCTTATGAACTCAATGAGCCACCAGCGTCCTGTGCACGAGCCAGAACCACAGTGGGTCACAGGGAAAAACAAAGCCCCAACGGTGGCCATGTCTCCAACCCTTCAGAACCAAGCCTCCATTCTTGGAGGAACGACTTTCCTTTCCAAGGCTCGCTGGACGGACTTTCGTAATTAATTACTAGTGGCAAACTGGTAAATTGGAGTTAATTATCTGGACAGATCTAATTGCAGCTACAACTTCGAAATTAGATAAAACCACAACTTTAAAGTGCACAGAGCCTTTCAAAGGCATTACTTGAGGGCATCCGAACATGTCCAGCAGAGACTGGGAGCTCGTTGGGGTGCGGTGGTTGGAGAACAGGTCTTTAACACCCAGTCCTTGGCGTACTGCACTCCTGACTCATCCACCTTCCAGGAAGGAAGGAGCCAGCTCCCCCCCTTTCTGCCTCTGTCCCATGGGATATCTGACCCAAGCCCAAAGGGCTGGCAGAGTCTGGTGCATTCTTCCCTGTCGCTCCCGTTTCTATCCCCATCTTGAACGTAATCTTGTTATGGTTGTTGGCTCTCATTCCCATACAGCCTCTTCAAGAGGGCACGTGCCTCAACAGCCTTAGCAACTCAGGGACACACAGTGTCCAGGAGGGCAAGCTGAGTCTGGCTGGGGCCTGGACGAAGAATAGGGACAAGCCAGATAAAGGATATAAAAGGTACCCCGAAGAGGAGGAAGAAAAGGGACACGCAAAGTGCTGAAGGCAAAAACTCTGGAACCCGTGAAAATCTACAACTCATTCAGTGTGGCTGCAGGTGAACGAGCCATGAACGAGTCTCAGCCATGAGACTGGAAAGTCTGCCTAGGAAGAGGGGGAAAATGTCCAGGCCATCATGGAGAGCTGAGGCCTCACCCCAAAGAACCTTCTAACTCGAAGAATGTATTGAAACAGGCCAAGATTGGAGGACCTCTCACAGGAAGAGAAGGTTGTGTAGCTGTTGACGTTCCTGTGGGGAATCAGGACACCTAGTTCTCGTCCCCCATTGGCCAAAGGCCAGCTGTGTAATTTCTCTACTTCCTACTTTCCTCATCTGTAAAATGGGAATGAACGCTCGTCTACCTTCCCTCTTAGGGGAACACTGAGGAACACTGACACTTCGTGGTCGCGAAGAGAACTGCAGACATCCACAAAACAAAGCAGAGTTGAATGACTGTCCCAACACCCGAGAATAGAGCCCGGAGCCTGGCCCCGATTCTCCCCAGATTCCTCTTCAAGGCCCCCATGAAAATGGCAACTATGGCACCAGCTCCAGTCCCCGGAGATGCTCCGTGGTCAAGCAGGTGAATACTTTTCAGCAGCACCCAAAAATCATATCTAAGGTGAGATCATGCACATACACCTTTAACCTAGACATCTAAGACTTGGAAATAGCTTGTATTTGGAGACACAGACCTCCCCTTCAGATCCTGCTTTCCCGACCATACCCCTGGACGTTACCATCCCCATAACCCACAAGCCCCCCCCCACCCCAAAGCCCATCCCAGCAAAGCATGGAGGCCATTACACCCTTGGTTTCCACCTTCTCTCAGGTGTGGGGTCACTCTACAGATGGATCTACCAAGGTAATTGAGGGGATCCAATCCTACCCATCTTTCTCCCTGCCCCCACTCTACTGAGTTGGCCCACACCAGGTAACCTCTGGGTTCCCTCTGGGTTCCCTTTCTGTTTAAAACTCTGCTTTACCACTGAGGTTGTAGCCTACTGAAGCTAGGCCCATTGGTCTGGCGTCATTTCTAGCTGTGTCTGTCCCAACCCTTGAGAAGGAACCCAAAACCTGCCACCAAGTTGGTCAAGCCAACAGTATTGCCCTTGGTCAAGATGGAGCCAGATCTGACCTCTCCCCAGTGACCCAGAGCCCTGCAAGGGTCAGTTCAGCCTGTGTGGTGACAGGTGCCAAATTCAGATGGGCAGTGGGGCAGAGAGGTTGGGAGGGAGAGCCCAGCAGGAGGGGAAGGATCCCCCCTTCAACGGCTGTGCGACACTTACGGCGTCTGAGCTCTTATCTCCTGTCCTTCTGAAAGACCCTTGTGGGCTTAAAATCCCCTGGACACAATGAATAGTTTGGAGATGTTCACACAAGGAGGACAAAGATGTGGGACAGAGCAAAGAGGATCCCTAGGGTCCAGACTTACCTCTTAGCACTCTGCAGTGAGGAGGTCTTGTGTGGACAAGCAGCAGTGGGGACCCGGTCCCGGGGGCTGACAAAGTCACGGAGACACACAGCTGACAGCTCTCTCCCAGTGGCACTGCGGCCACCGCCATCTCTGAGTGCCTCCTGTCCAAAATGCCAGCAGGGCGTGGGGACAACAAAAGAACTCCGGCCCGGACCCCGGCGACCCTAGGTTTTGTTCCCCCGCCACGCCGCCTTTGCGATTTTGTAAAACTCTTCCTTTCTGTGACGGTCGGTTGTCTTCATCACAGACATAGGAATCCGAACCGGATCCAGCTCTGGAATGCTATGAATCAATGCCACAGTGAAAAGCGAGAATGACAACACTCATAATTATGACAGCTAACTTTGAGGGCTTCCTCTGTTCCAGACGCTGAGCACACGACACATATTATCTTACTCAGTCCTACATGACCCACACGGGTGGGCACTATGTTTACGCCGTTCTAGAAATGGGCACCTGCCACGTTCCCACAGCAGCGGGTGCCAGCCTCCCCACCCATGAGCCTTACCCTTGACCCCCACACTGCCTTAGGTCTTGGTTCCCAAATTCTGTTCCCTTGAGGGGAACCGCCCAGTGGGTGTTTTCCTGAAGCCTGGCATCAGCAGAGGACCCACCGTATTCCAACACCAGCTGGGAAGTATGACGTGGCCTTGAAATTGGACAGGCTTCAGAGAGGCACTTTAGACCAGGAAAAAGACACCCCCTGGGGAAACTGCCTGTGGTTAGCGAGAAGTCAGAAAGCTGGATTGGCAAATCCTAAGCAGCCCTTTGGGACTGGAAGAAGAATTGGAGTGAATCAAACCCAGCCTCGGAACATAATAAGACCTAGGAGGGGAAGATCAGCCAGGAGCGAGAGCTGCCCCCAGCCTGTCTGTGAGTCACTGGGGAGGGCGGGCATCCTAGAGGAGGCCCCGCCTGGCCAGGGGGTCCTTCCTTCCTGCCCGCACCAGCGGGAGCCTCTGCTCCCGGGGAGCCAACAGTCTACCGGAAGAAGTCTGGCCCAGGTCGTCCTGCCCAAAGCGCAGGGAGAAAAGTCAATGCTAACCAAAGGAGCAGGGGCCTGACCACGCCCCCCAGAAGGACGCACTGGTCTGCCCTCCAAGGTCCGGAAGTGATTTCTGAGCCCCCAGTAGGAGTGCAGAAGGCAATAAAGACCATTTTAGGCAGAAAAGAAAGGAACGAAGTTGCAAAGATGTGAGGGAGGCTGGGGCTGGCAGCGCGTGGGAGGCTCCAGGGCAGGGAGGCTCAGGAGGCCAGAAAAGGAGGCTGCAAAGGCCTCCCGCAGGAGGTGTGGACGCTCCTGCAGCCTCTAAAGGTCACAAGCCGGGAAGCTGCATGGAGAACAGCCAGCTGGACAGCAGAGAGCGGGACGGAGGGTGGACTGGGGCGCCAGTGACTCGGGGCGGGGAGACACCTGGCGGGGGCAGGAGGGGAGACGAGGCCACAGATCCAAAAGGCAGCTCAGAGGCAGGGAGGTCCCGCTGGTGGAGTCGGGTGGGGGACGGAAGAGCCGAACTCAGAGGCTTTGCGCCCCCCCCCCCACCCTGCCCTGCAGAGGCAGCGGCGATGGGGGTGAAGCAGCCCTGCCAGCCTGGAACCGGAACTCGGAGGGAGGCGGCTGTTCCCTTAGCTTCTCCCGGGGGCTCACTGTTGCCATTCAAGGCAGCTCAGCCTGTCACTCAAAGATCTGGCAACCGGCTACCTAGCAACCCGGCTTCTCGGCACCGAACCTGCCACACTCATGCACGCAGTCACACACTCACCGGTGCACACACACACGGGTGTGCATGGGCAGCACACACACGTCCGCGCTGTTGCACACTCGAACGCACGCATGTGCACGCCAGCGTGCAGGCTTGCACACACACATGCGCTCGTGTCCACGTGCACGGTCGTGTACACAGGCAAGGGCACACGCGCACACACACACACACACACACACACACACGAGGCAAGCTCATCCCCCACCTTTGCCCACCCACGGCTCTTCCCTCATCCTTCCTGCAAAGCCCCTGCCCCGCCCTGATCGGTCCTAAGCTCCCTTCTCCAGGAAGCCTTCCTGATTGCCCCACGCAATGCCCTCTCACGGTTGGGGCTGTGTGATTACGTCTTTCTTCCAGAACCCCTTGCGACGTCATTTCGGACAATATAACAGGAGCCATGAAGAGGCGCACGCACTGAGGGGTCCAATGAGGGATATTAAATGCTGACTGGGGCCGGAAGTGAGACAGATGATTAAATGTGGAGTCATGGGCACAGACAGGGACGAGGCTCTGAAATAGGGCAGGGGATGCCCTGGGAGCTCAGGGACAGGGGAGGGGTGTGAGGAAGGCCTCCAAGAGCAGAGGAAAAGGACAGAATCCTGGCCCAGCTTTGGAGGGACCCTTCCCTTAGATTCTCAGAACCAGGTCAGAAGCATGTTCCAGACAGCATCCTGGGCTCAGCCTGATGCAGGGCACCCCCCAGACAGCACGACCGGGGGCCCCGGGGTAAGACCACCTCCCAGGCTCTGCTCTCGGATACCCAGGGTGGCATCAGGCACCTGAACGGACAGAAAAGCACAGGGGTGGCGACGTCCAGGTCTCAAAAGCAGTGCCGAGAACACCCGTGGCCACCACAGAGGGGGCCGAGTGGGCAGGGTGACCACCTGGGAACCCACGGGAAGTGGAAGGGGCTGGTGGAGGGGACCCGGGCTCTGTGATTAAGCTGGCAGGCCTCGAGGCGACCCGTCTTGCTTTGCGGCTGTCGCTGCCACCCTTCCCACGTGACCGGATCCCCAGAATGAATCCACGCTTCCCAGGACGGCTCCCGCTGAGCCCCTGACGTGCCTGCCTCCCCCCACACCCAGCCTCTGCCCAGAGAGCTGACGGGCACCATAATGCCGAGAAGGTCGGAGGCCGTGGCAAAGCCAAGAGCGATTTTGCGGGCTGGTTTAATTTGTCCTTGATGCTTGCAATTCTGAGGCCTCCTGGATTAAAGACACGGGCTCGCTTGTTTCATTCAGTCTGCCCGATCCTGGGGTCACTGGAATCAGCCCAGGTGGCCCCTGAACCCTCTGTGACAGCAGCCGATTCCTACATCCCAGAGCCCCTGCCATTTCTTAGGGAGTATTACACCATTCCAGGAGCTCTCCCTTAAGAGAGGAACAAGCCTGACTTCAGCTCCAGCTCTGCCATGTAGAAATCATCCAGATCCCTAGCTTCGGAAACGGGAAAGTGGGAGAAATCGTACAGAAACCACAAGGCCAAGGTAGGCACTCCGTGTAAGGGACCTAACACCGGGCCTGGGGCACAGCAGCGGTTGGAGATCGGACCTTGCTGGGTGAGGATGACAGTGGCCGTGAGAGGGGGCCCTTCCCAGGCCAAGAGTAATGGGATTCTTTCTTGCAAGAGCCGAGGCAGGTCTGACCAGGAGCTCTCTCCGTTCTGCACTCAGGGTGACCCAGAAACGAGTCCAGTGTCTGCCGTGAGTCGCTTGACCCAGATTTCCCCTGCCCCCCTCCACAGGTCCTAGTAAAAGCACAACCCCGCGACATTGCTAACGTTAACACTGAAATGGTTAAGATACGAGATTCCCGACGGACGGCTTTGGACTGCCTCCACTAGAAGGCTGCAGACAAGATTAATCCCTGCAACTTGCAGCCTGTGAAATGTCTCCAATAGCCGCCGTTCGGGGAGTCCTCCCGCCAGATACTGCGCAAGGCAGACTGGGTGCAAACGTGGCTGCTGGTTGCAACGCGACTTTGCACTTCTCCCGTCAAGAGGTGGAATCTATTCCTCCACCCGTCGAATGACTCACTTTGGCCCAGAGAATGTGGTAGAAATGGCGGGATGCCAGTTCCAGAAGCCGGGCACGCCTCTACTGCTTTTTTGGGCGCCTGCCACGTGAATAAGCCCACGTTAGTCCGCCGGCAGCTGACAGACAGACGTCCAGTAACTCCAGCCACCCACCAGCCACCTGCCAGACATGCCTGCAAGGTTACCTGAGATGGCCAGTCCTTAGGCCCTCCACCAGGTCAACACAGACACGTGAGCCAGCCCAGCCAAGACCAGCCATGGCAGGCCCAAAGAGCAGAATTCTCGGCTGAGGCACAGACTTGTGAGTGGTAATGAATGAATGCCTTTTTTTTTTAAGCTTCCGAGTTTGGGGTACTTTGTTACGTAGCAGTAGCTTACTGATACACCATGTTAAGTCATTTGATGACGTCACTTTATCTTTATAAGAACAACTCCGTGAGCTAGGGATTCCTATGCCAATGGCACCATAGAGGAAACCAGGCCTTAAAAGGCTTTAGCCACTTCAGCAGGTTGTCACGGGTAGAAATTGGTAGAGCCGTGAAGACACCTCTCCTCTGCTTGACCTAATAGGCTGTGTTCTTTTCAGTAGGGCAACTTCTCTCTTTCCCCCTGGTAAGACTAACAGATGGTTACTGACACAAGGGGGATTGGAGAAGCCCAAGCTAGGGTGATTGCTCTCATGACGGGGCACATCATACCGTGCAGCTCATGTTCCCGGCCCTTGTTAAAAAGCCTCGTGCAACTTGGGGGCCGCTGTTTTTTATCTTTCAATGTGACTTCCCATCGAGACTCTCCGTCCTTTCCCGCACGTCTAAGAGCTGCAGCTTTGACCTTCTCTTGCTCGTTAATTGGGGGATTGGAGGGAAAACAGAGAAACCATGTGTATGGGCAGAAGGAGAGTTTTCAAAAACAAGTGCTCCTTAGGACCACTCGACTGAAAAATTTCATTAATTCATTAATTAAGATATACAGCATGAGAATTCCAGGGAAAACAACAAATACCATCTGTACTGTGTAGAGGCCAAATTTTTCTTGTAGCCTCTAAGACCCAGTAATGAGCACATGCTCTGAATTATTCTCCAAACTGACTGCTTTGTGGGAGAAGCGAGGTATTGGCAATCCAATTATGTCTCAAACGGCGTTCAGAAAGCTGTATCTGTGAGGCTTGGGAGTGATCTTCTTGGACCAAAGTTATAGGGAGGCAGGTTATGTATAATAGCCGAACCTAAGAAGCCTCTTTCCAAAAAGTAGGTCCCAATAGTGTCCCAGTAGTGTCTTGGGATGGAATGGTCTGCCTCGTAAGGTGGTGAGCCCACCAGCACCAGGGGTATGCAAGCAGAGCCTGAATCTGGCTGCCGGAATGGCTATCTTCTGTGGGAAGCTGGGGGCTAGATGAAATGCCTTCTCTGGCCACTTCTAACTGCGAGATTCTATTTCATGATTTCTGAAAGGTGAGCCCTTTGCCTACAGAGGATTATCTCCTTGACTGTGTCATTAGAATGTTCATGGAGGCATCGTCTCCAAACATCTTCTGTGGTCACAGCAGCATGCTGATATCAGACACTCTAGATGACTTTCCAGCAGGATGCCGGGTTCCACGAATCATTAAAATTCGAAGCATTTTCCCACTTGGTTTAAAATTTCCAGCTTTGATAGCTCAAATTGGGGGCCTCGCAGGAGACATTTCAAAAGCAAATTGTGACTGATGATGTTATTTTGGCCTCCGTCGGGCTGGCACGTTGGGTGACCATGAGACATCAGGCGAGAAACCTCTTTTGACACCTTACAAAATGTTTAGATTAATCAAATTTTAAGGCCGGCTCCTGGGTGGGGAGGCTGGAGTTTCCAGGAGTGGCTGGAACATTTTACCATATCTGGGTTGATCACAGAGCCTGATGCATCTGATTTTCTAGAAATTACAAACATTGAGTCAGACAAGTGCTGCCTCGGTATGTTTAATTGGTAAAAATACTCTAATTAGATTTTTAATAGATGCCTTCTGACAGCAGAAACAACAAAGATGATTGATTTTTCTCATGAAGTCTTTGGAGGGAAAAATCTCCCACTTTCAAATTTGTTTAGAAGCCATTTCTCTGAAGCCCCTTCAGTTAACATTTGGGCTCTAGCAAGCCTCTCGAGCACTGAGTGTGTTTCAAATATTAATGGGGGTCTAAATCTGTGTTCTTTCTCAGCTCAACCTTTTGCGCTCAAAATTCATGAGTGTATATTGATTTAGGCAGCCTTCCCAGGACCCTTGTACCACTGGGTTCTTTTGTTCAATGTTAATATGCCCCAACTTATCAATTATTCACTTGCTAAGTGAGAGCAATATAAATCTAACATTCTGAGCAAAAAGAACGGTTCTTCCCGTTCCCTAAAAATACGACGGCAGCAGAAGCTGGTGACTTGGCCAAACTAATGCTTGATTTAGTGGGTAACGATGCCTGTGGGTCCTCATGTGTTTTCTTCTCTTCTGTCAGAGGTGCAAGAGGCAGTAAAACCAAAATTAGCAAACACATACCCTCTGGAATAAGTTTTTCACGTTATACTTGGAGGGAAAAAAAAGAACGAAAAAAAGAAAGAAAGAACAGGGAAATAAGATCAGCATCGGAGATTTCATATGAAGGGAAAATCGGAGATCATCCGAAAATGGAGGTTTCTCTGCTGCATCTTTAACACCGTCCACCTCTGCTCCCCTAACATGACCGTGACCCCGGGCCATGTTGATGATACCCAACACGGCTACAATTCACGCGGGACCCCCTCTGGCCGCCAGCAACTCTGCACAAGGCAGGCGGTGTGGTACATTTCTTCGGATGACGAAGTTGAGCTATGAAAAAGGAACGTGGTTGGCTAGAGATCACACAACCCAGGAAAAGGAGGAAGAATTTGAATCCAGTGCGGTTTACTCAGGTCGTGTAATTGCCTTGATTGTGCTCAGTCAAGGTCAGCTCAGTCAAGGTCACACAGCTAGCTGGGGTCAGGATCAGAGGCTGACCTATTCCAAAACCCCTGCTCGATCCGCTTCTAACATTGATGTCCCGTCGAAATTCTCAGATGTCTCTGACACTCATCCATGTTCTTAACCAGCAGAGCAACGTCCAGTAACATTGAAGATACTTCTCAATTCTGTTCTGTGTCAAAGGGGCCAGTCACGTTGGCCTCCTTCCATAATCACAAGGATGAAAGCAGGTAATGCTACTTATGTAACCTACCACACAGATAGGAGACCTTCCATAAAAACTGATTTCATTTCCCTTATCCCTTGACTCTTTCCCCTTCCCAACCCTGGCGGGACAGAGAACTTGGGTACGCCGGAGTGTTCGCGGTATGACTTAGAACGACAAAGGGTTTCTGGTTCATTAACTCTCAGTTAATCAGATAATTCAATTAACCACGGCACTTCCATTCCCCTGAGCAATTGGTTAATTGAAGTTTTATTGTATACCAAGCATTACAGGGTGCCATCCAGTAACATTTCTTCCATAAGAGACGGAGGCAAACGACGGGAGGATCTTTGAGTCGACCTCCTCTGCCGCCTTCAGACACAGAACCAATAGGTTATAGTTAGTTATATTGAAAGGGAAAGTTTCTATGCAACTGGCTAATGTGGTTCTAGATGAGACGTCCCATCTGCTGTCTGCTAGCTGGAGGTCCAGGAAGGCTGGGGGTGTGGTTCTGGTCCAAACCCAAGGGGCTGCGAACCGGGATCACCGATGGTCAAGGGCAGAAGGTAGGCGTGACAGTTCAAACAGAGAGCGAGTTCACCCTTCCTCTGCCTTTTCTCTTGTAATCAGGCCCTCAGTGGATCACGTGATGCCCACCTACGCTGAGTGGAGGTGGTCTTCTCACTCACTCTACCAATTCAGACGCTAATCCTCCTGAAACACCCTTCACCCAAAAAAATGTTCTACGGGCTCTCCTGGCATGCCTCAGCCCAGCCAACCGGCTACATACAACTGACCATCACAATTCCCCTCTTCATCTTCTTGACTTAATACCCAGCCATGGCCCTTCCACATCTCCTCCCACCTAAAAACTCCTCTCTCTCAAGAGCCATCTTGGAAAGGGGAGGATGCATCCAACGTAAGGAACCCTATCATTGACTCGCCATCCATCCATGACTTGCCACTCATAGTCCCGATGGACACCTCTGGCCCCAGCATTATCAATATTACAGCTCCCCTACTTTCACTGTCTATGGGGTCAGAGAATTTTCTTTGTTCTTTAAATGTGCCTTCTCTACCTGTACTCAAAACCACATCCATCCTATCCTATTTTGATCCATTCTTTCTTAATTATTTCCTTTTTCAGCATCTTCAAACGGACACATTTTCTGAGAATTTCTGAGCATCAGATGACTCAACAAGGACCCTTCCTTTCAACAAGGATCCTCTTCTGCTTTCCAATATGATCAATTCTGCCACTTTTAAGGCAGGTCACATTAATTAAGACCTACTGTGTGCCAGCCATGGCAAAAGAGGCCTCCGTAGACATTATCTCACGGGGACTTCAGAAAAATCTCCTCTCTCTTGACTCTTCCCATTTCTGGTTCTTAGCCAATCACCTTCCTCACTCATTAAAAAATATTTCTGACATGTTGCCTATCTCTTTGTCTTTTCTTTCTATCCTCTTCCTAATTCCCAATAATAAGAGGCCTTCGACCCAAACACTCTTTCACTCTTGGTTGTTCAAACCAAGAGTTGGTTGGTTCAAACACTCTTGGTTGTTCTTTTCAAGGCAACCAAGGACACCTTGCAAAATCCAAATGACCTCACTAATTCCGAACCTACTGGGCCTCCGTCACATTTGACACTTTGAGCATTTGGCTCAGTCATGAAAATCAGCATGTTACTTAACCACTGGGAATGTTACTTGAGTTACCTAATGCTCAAGTGCCCTCAGAAAATGTGTCTTCTTCTAAGAGAAGGACAATGATGGAGGATCCAGGAAGGATCCGGGAAAGATCCATGAGGAAGACTTAAGTCAGTGTGAAGCACGTGCCCAATGCCCCCCAGGTGTCACCCATCGGCATTGCTAACAGCAGTAGAGGACAGGTGCCTCAGATGCCTCGGGTGCCGGCAGATGGGCACGTGCAATCTTCATTTTCAAAAACTAGAAGGCAGACTGTCCGAGCTCTAAAAAAGAAAAGTCTAGCTTATAACGGATCCCCAGAAGATTCTAAAAAACGTTCCCAAAAAAGGCACAAGTGACGGCTCGTGGGAACGTAGAAAGCAAGCAACAATCCTGAGGAACGAGAGGAGACTCTTTAAAGATGAATCATGTGGGATTTTCTGCATTTCCCTTTTAACTACATTACCCAACCGGCTAATGAGGGAAATGCTGTAGCGAAGGGTCTTGATTGGAGGAAGTCTGCGGACAATGGCTCTCATAATTCTATTGTTAATGATTTGGGCAAGAGGCAGCTTTCCTGTGACTTCGCCAGAAAGCTTTAAAGCAACCAGTGTCTGCATTAATGAGCTTTGCATTGGGTAAAATTTGCATCTACATTTGCGGAAGCCGTGAGGAGAGGGATCCAGAATGAGGTCAACGCACTGGAACTAGAAAGGTCTGAAGAGACCGGAAATAGAAATACATCACAATGCGAGGAAATTGAGAAGGAATGAACGTTAACTCCTGCGCTGGAATCCAAAACCCGACACCGCAAATGTAGAGCGGACGTGGCCGAGCCTAGAAGTGATGTGTGTGGAAAAGTCTCGGGTCGTAGCTGTAAAGACTAGCAGCCTGGAGCTCCCATTATGTCACCAAGCAAAGAGACCCCACCTGAAAACAGAGCTCACCTAGAAGAAGCAGAAAGATGGTGATGAGAGAGACGTCTCAGCCAGAGCCAGAGTCCAACTGTCCCTGAGGCAGACACAGTCCCTGGCCCGTCAAGGAAGCCAGTACATTTTCTCTATTTTTTTCCCTCAAACTATTATGAGTGGAGTCTCTGAAAACCTTGCTGCTGGAAGACCCCTGATTAGAGTAATTGTCAACATTCATTGACAGTCTGTTCGTGCTGCTTCTTGACCTCCCAACTTTGTTAGCCTGGGCAATCAGATCAGTCCTTCGTGTATAAAATGGGAATATATTAGGGTGCCTGGGCGGCTCAGTGGTTAAGCGTCCGATTCGGCTCAGGTCACGATCTCGCGGTTCTTGGGTTCGAGCCCCGCGTCGGGCTCTGTGCTGACGGCTTGGAGCCTGGAGCCTGCTTCGGATTCTGTGGCTCCTGCTCTTTCTGTCCCTCCCCACCGCTCTCTCTCTCTCTCTCTCAAATAAATAAACATCAAAAACATTTTTTAAATAAATAAAATAAAATGGGAATATACTCATGCTCTATGGCTGTGGCACAAATTACCACACATTTACGGATTTAACACAGCATCTATCATTGATTCACGGTTCTGTAGGTCCAAGCACAGCATGGCTGGACTCTCTCTCTTAAGGATCTACAACCAAGCCAAAATCAAGGGGTCGGAGGCTGCGTTCTCATCTGGAGCTCTGACTGAGTTCACTGCCAAGCTCATTCACATGCTCGGCCAATCCTGTCCCTTGCTGCTCTGTGACTGAGGTTCCGGTCTGCCTCCCAGCCGGGGTCACTCTTGGCCACCAGAGGACATGTTCAGATTCTCGCCACAAAGTTCAAACCAGCAGGAGCCCTTTCCTCACACTGCCTCCCCTCCTGCTCCAGATCTCTGAATTCCTGTCTCTGACCTCTGGAGCCAGATTTTTTTCCTTTAATTTTTCATGTGCTCCTGAGGTCACATCAGTCCCACCCTGATCACCTCTCTTTCGTAAAGCCTACTGTGCCAGATAACATATCTAATCAAGGGAATGAAATCCATCATATTAACAGTCCCGAGGATTATGCAAGGAATCTACACCCTGGAGATAGATCTTGGGGGCCCTCTGAGAGCTCTGCCTATGCCGGGGATCATAATAACACTTACTCTGCAGGATTACCGTGAGAATTGAGATAAATTGAGCACAGTGCCAATCACACAGCAAGCGTTTGAGGTATTCGGTGTCACTTCTCTTGGCTGACGTGGGAGCCCAAGATGAGTTGAGCCCGGGAATTCCTCTCGAGAGACAATCTCGACTGGTCCCTCCGGCTGAAATCCACCCTCTCCAACATCAGAGCTTGGCTTGCCACCCACCACCCTCCAACCCCAGTCCGCCATGTTCCAGTCATGGATGCCCAGGGAGCGCCCGTGGATCGAATACCCACTTTAAAACCACACGAGGGTGTTTCCGCTGTAACGCCAAGACAGCGATTCCTGCCGGCGTCCCCTGATAATCAGCACGAGGCTCGTGGTGAGGAATAGATTGATAGATCAGTATCTGCCCCTAATGGCTTCAGAAACACATTGTGAAGACTGGAGCTGTCGATGTTAATAACGCACTCCAATCCTGTCCTTAAAAAAAAAAAAAAAAAAAAAAAACTGGCTTCTAAAGGAGGATAAAGAGAATCTAATTGAAAACATCGTGTGCAATCCTCTCTAAGTAGCAGCTATAGCATCAATATTTAGTAACAAAATTCTGTTTTGTTTCATACCCCTCCCCCTAAATTATTTATAGGAGAAACATCAAAATGCCTGCTGCTTCCAGCCTGATGAGCTTTTTTTTTATATATATATAAACGCTGGACTGGGAATCAAGGAGTCTAGATGTTATTTCTGGCTTTGCAGTCAACTCTCAAAGTGACCTCAAGCAGCTCTCCTTCTCTCTGGACCTCAGGCTCTTCCTCTGGGGGGGTGAGGCAGTAGAGACCAGTGACCCCTGAGGATCCCGAAGCACTAGAATCACGGGAAATAAGCCCGGAAGACTCCTGTCTACACCCTTCCCTTTCTGGGTCATCTCAGTACCTGTAGCTCAGAGCATTGCATGCAGTGTTACATGGCCATGTCTCTCCAGGCACGTGATGCCTCCCCCGGTGCATGATGCCCCCCCCAAGATGTATGATGTACCCCCAGGTGTGTCATATTCCCCCAGGTGCGGGGGGACTCTCTCCAGGTGGACTCTGAGGTCCTGCAAGCCACTGGCTGTTGTACCCAACCCGTTGTACGAACACCTTTCCTTCCCGGATACTCATTGTGCACCGACTCTGGGTCACACATTGTGCTGGGCCCAGAGGATACAGTGATGGATGAGACACGGTCTCCGCCCACAAGGACGCCACAGTCCAATAAAAATCTGGCTGTGAGCGTGTGATTGCAATCCAGCTTCGGACACGAGTTGTAGAGGGCAATGCCAGGCACGGGGCTCGGGGACAAGGCACGAAGGACGGTAAAGAAAGGAGGAGGAGAAGACATGGGGCCCCAAGGGACAGAGGGAAGGTAGCAGATGCACCTTGGAGAACAAATGCAGCCTGGAGAACATTCCAGGCTGTTGGCGTCTGGAATGCAAAGACCTGGGGACAATTGAAAGACACAGCTCAAGGAAGCAGGCAGCGTGGCAAACGATGGAGAGGGAGGCAAGAGCCGGGTCTGGGAAGCTTTGCGTTGTAAGAATCTCAGGGTGAGTCTCACAGACGTGGGGGAGCCCTTGTAAGGACTTAAGCTGAAGGACTAATGAGGGAACACGGGTATTTTAGAACAACTGGTCTGTCGGACAATACGCACTGCACTGCAGGACTCCAGGGAGCACCTTTCACATCGCATCCTAGGTCAGCGGTGCTCCCCAGAACTCCATGGCATGTAATGCCGGGAGGACCCCCGGAGTCGGGGAGCTCTGCATCTCTGCAGACAGCAGTGACAGGTGCGGCCTGGAGGAGACAAGACTGAAGCAGAGAGAAGTCCGGGGGCCGCTGCCACGGCCGAAGAGAGAGAGAACGAGTTCAGAACCGAGGCGACAACAGCAGGCTACTTGGTCCCCGACCCGAAGCACCCCTTGGTCGGAGTACCCAAGTGCACCAAAAACAAGGCAACCATTGCCCAAGTCGTGTGCTTAGCAGTGAAGGTACCAGCTAGCTGGTCAGAAACGTAGCCTTCTCGCTTCGGTTCTGCAGGCCCCAGGAAGCCCATGTGTCCCTGCAAAGGGCCCGTGAGTAGGTCTGGAAGTTCTCACGGGGCCTGCAGCCCTGGAGCACCCGGGACTGAAGATCAAACCTCCCTCAACCCACAGTCCCTCCTTCTCCCACTGAGCGGGCAGAGGCACGAGCTGGGAAGAAGGTGGGGTGCCTGTGGATCCAGCCGAGGGAGGGGAACCCCGCCAGGCTGAGGGACGGGGGACCGGCCCTGCCCAAGCACCCTCCCCCAGGCTTGCTGAGCGCCACAGCCCCTGTCACCCGGAAAGCTCTTGGTTTGGGTGGAGGAAGAACCACAGCCAAAGGCCTGGCCTGAACCATATAAATCAGAACCAGGTTTCCTCTGAGGTTCATTGACTCTCAAAGGAGGTGAATCGAGAGGAATACAAGAGCCTGGAAGGATAGTGTGACAATATCACACACACACACACACACACACACACACACACACACGCACGCCCACACAAATTCAATCAGGAAGCCAGCCCAGAAAGCCTCATCTTTAAAGATCTCTCAAACAAATGGCATCATGCCCATTTTCCATTATGACCCAGCACTGCACGGTAATTGAAAGGATACCCACCAAGCAATGGCCGTAAAGCACCGACCCCTCTCTCCTGGTAATTACGTGATCAAATTATGAAGGCCTCTGAGCCAACGTCTCAGCTTTTATGATGCAGTGGAAGACCCGTTGATCCCTACTGGAGGGAGGAAGAAAGGGAGCCTGGAAAGTGTCTCTCGCTCCCATCTGAAAGGGATGAACTTCTTCCTTCTCCGTGTTCCCTTTGAATTATCAGAGGCAGACGATTCTCTCTGATGGGTAGAGTGCGGGCATTTTCCAGATTTGCATTGCTAGTTGTTTTGCAACAGCCTTAGAGAGATGAGCCCACGCAGGGCGAGAGCAACACAGAGAGAGCCCTGAGCTATAGGTTCAGATTTTTATGTTCATGTGATCAACGTTGATAATATAGGGTGTGTCCCATCCTGGGGTGATTTCTTTCACATCCGTGGATACATTTAGATCTCCAAAATCTGTGAATGCGAATTGAGGTCACGTTTCTGTTGATGTCCAAATACTAATGATGTGGAGCCCCACCGGCCCATGCAGGTTTTAGGAGCCCCTCACGTGTGTGCACCCTGAGTGTTTTAAGGAGACCCGGGGTGCGACCTTTGATGCTGGGAGGGAGTCTGTTCTGGTTCCTGTGCCGGATGTCTGCGTGAGCCCTTCTCTCCATTGTGCCTACTGAGGAAGCCCTTCTTGAGAGGGCCCCATGGCACCAGCACTGGTCCTCCCAGAGTATAGGATGTGGAAGAACCATCACCCCAACAACCTACAGCCTTACTTTGGGTTCTGAAGCAGCACAGGGCTCCGAGAGTCTCACACAGTTCCTCCTGAGAGCTGGCCTTAATTTCTGAATAGAATGGGGATGGAAGGGGGCTCTATCCTGTGGATAGAACCTCTATCTTCCCATGGACAGAGCCTCTATCATCCCATGGATAGTTTCTATCACCCATGGATGGATCCTCTATCATCCGATGGATAGAGCCTCTATCATCCCATGGATGAACCCTCTATCATCCCATGGATAAAACCTCTATCATCTCATGGATAGAGCCTCTATCATCCCATGGATAGTTTCTATCATCCATGGATGGATCCTCTATCATCCCATGGATAGAGCCTCTATCATCCCATGGATAGAACCTCTATCATCCCATGGGTAGAGCCTCTATCATCCCATGGATTGAGCTTCTATCATCCCATAGATAGAGCCTTTATCATCCCATGGATAGAGCCTCTATCATCCCATGGATAGTTTCTATCACCCATGGATGGATCCTCTATCATCCGATGGATAGAGCCTCTATCATCCCATGGATAAAACCTCTATCATCTCATGGATAGAGCCTCCATGATACCATGGATAGTTTCTATCATCCATGGATGGATCCTCTATCATCCCATGGATAGAGCCTCTATCATCCCATGGATGAACCCTCTATCATCCCATGGATAAAACCTCTATCATCTCATGGATAGAGCCTCTATCATCCCATGGATGAACCCTCTATCATCCCATGGATAAAGGCTCTATCATCCCATGGATAGAGCCTCTATCATCCCATGGATTGAGCTTCTATCATCCCATAGAGACTTTATCATCCCATGATGTTTTGAAAACATTTACAATCTGGCCCTTTACACAAAATGTTCGGTGAGCCCTACCCCTTGTCCCAAGTGACCATCAGAATTCCCTCCTTCCATTATACAATTCTGATCATGTCATTCCTCTCATTTAAAGTCCTCAATGGTATTCCCATTCGTTAGAGGATAAACTCTATAAACACCTCAGGACAGCAGAGCTCCTATCGACAGTAGAAACTCACCTTTATCTCTGCTTGAGTAATAGGGGTACCAGAGAATCTGGAGGCTTCCCACCGAGATGAAGCCAGTAAGGAGAAAGAGCAAAGCCTCTTGCATATCAAGCACAGGTCCCCTTGGGGACAATCAGATAATCAAGAGCTATTGTCCAAGAAGGAGGCAAGAAATAGTTTTGATTTAAAATTTGAAACTGAGAAGTTGCCCTCTGGGTACGTCCCCTCCTCCAAAGATAGTGTGTGCAAACAGGCCTTTGGGTTTTGAAGGTCAGGTGGCCTATCAGAGGCAATCAAGCTCTTCAGTTTGATGAAGAACCTGAGATGAGTCCTCTTTATGTTCAAAGAAAGTGGTTGGCAGGGGAAAAGGATGGTGGATAGGACTTAGTAAGGTGCCAGATCCTGGCGCCTATGTTAAGAGGAGAAAATAGTTTATGAAGTAGCATCATGCTCGTGCCCGGAACAGAAGTCAGAAACTAAGAGCCAAGCCAATACCATGCTTACGGACGTGGCTTGTGTGCGTGGACACCCACGCTTCCATCTGGGTTAGAAGGACGTAGCCCAGGAAGCTCCCTGGCCACCACGTGAGCCAGCATTTCGGCCAGCTGTGCACTTCAGAGACACGGTGCACCGACTTCCCTGGTTGCTCTTGAATTGGGTGCTGAGCCTCAAGCTCCGTGCCCTGAGAATGTTCTAGAATGTGCTGGTAAACACAGCTAGAAGATAGCAATGGACACCGCTGACACGTGAACGTGACGTAGCAAACGTTTTCACTACGGGTCCCATCACTGCCTTACAGCCAGACCTACTGCTACCCTCTGGCTTTGCTCCGGCCACACACACCTACTCATTGTGCCCAGACCACCCACACACTTCCACCGAGTGGCATTATATTTCCTCCAAGAGCCAGCCTAGATGCCACCTCCTCCGTGGCATGTCCCACATAGACTGAGTTCAGCTAAGGGGCACTGGCCAGATGTGTCCATTTACAGAAAGGAAGGTAGTGGCGATGCAGGAGACAGGACAGTGACAGAGGGGTGTGCCACTTAGGCAGAAGAGGATGAACCAGGACGGAGGTACAGTCAGCATCTCCTTGGAAGAAGCTTTTCAAGGATTATACTAGAGAGATTACCATGAGAACAACACTTTGCTAACTCCCTGTCCCTGGGAGACTCGGAAGCCATGACATCAGGTGTCCTTAAATCATGGCGCCCAAAACAGGTCGATGTTTTCAGTCTCCCTTTCCCCCAACACACCTGTTCTGTTGAGCTGGCTGCTCTTGAACTTCCCGCCAACGGGATGCGTCCACTTCAGGCCCAGCGTGACCCTCCACGTGCCAACCTTCCCCAAGCCTCCAGAGGCCTGTGCCATTCCCTCATAGTCTGGCTACTGTTCATCTCACCTTGACCTTGCCGGCTACTGTTCATCTCACCTTGACCTTGTGTTCTTCGTACTTCGACTTGCCTTCCAGCTACAGTTTGGTGGGTCGGGGTTTACTTGATTATTCTCTCTCCTCCTTGGCCCAAAATACGTGTGGATAGCTTTCTTTTACGCTTTCTTTTTTTATTGGGGTACACCGAAACACAGAACGTGAACTTCACGTTTCAATCATCTGAAAATGTACGATTCGGTGGCGCTAAGTAGACCTGCAGTGTCGGGCTGCCATCACTGCTTCTAGTTCCGGAAGTTTCCATCACCTCAGATGGAAACCTGGGGCCTCTTAAGCAATTACTCTCATTTCGAAAAGGAGTACTTCACTCCTGTTCATGGCTGGATAATATTCCATCGTGCGGACAGATCACATTTGGTGTATCCATTCATTCACTGGGGGATATTTGGGTTGTCTCCATCCCCGGGCTCCTGGGAAGAGGGCCGCACTGCACATTCTGGTACAGGTTTTCACTTAACATCCATTTTCAATTCTTTTAGGTATAGGCCCGGAAGCAGAACTGCTGGGTCACGTGGTGCCCGGAATTCAGTCACATGATCTCAAGCTACCCCGCAAGGAAGGAGAGAGAGTGTTCCCTTCCTGCATTTGGTGGAAGAGGAAAATGAATCAGGGTGTGGTGAAGACAGCCATGTTTCTCCAAAAAGGCCTGGAGGCATTCGTGGTGTGGGCCGTGGAGTGCCGCAGAAGAGCAGCAGGAGGCCTGGAAGGAGGGTCAGGAAAATGGATTGGGGGGAGGGGGGTGCAGAAATGAATGGCGGTCACTCCTAGCGACCTAGAGGCAGGGGGCTCACCCCACGCCCCCAGAGCACCCCTTCGGAGACGGGTCCATCCTGAGAGTGATTTCACAGGGTTGCAGAGCTGGCAAGAGCCAGAAAGAGCCAGAAAGAGCTGGAGCTCATCTTATCCAATCCTGTCATTTTACAGAAGAGGGCACAGAAGCACAGAATGAGGGAGTGACTCGACCTTGCAAAGGCTCAGACAACACACGCCACTGGCCAGCCATCTTGTTGAGCAGAATTGCATTCCAGCCAGGAATAAGCAGCTAAAGTTCTCCCCCAAAAAGAGAGAGAGAGAGAGAGAGAGAAAGAGATTGATGTACAGAGCAGGAGCTACTCCGAGCCACCTCAGCTCAGAGACATACTCCTGACACGTCAGGGACACGCAGGAAAAGTAATCACTCTCATGGTGGCATCTGAACCTCGGTGCTGTCCTGGGAGACCACGCCCCCGTGTACATTGCTTCATCTCAGGATCATCTCAGATGTACATCATGTGTACATCTCAGGATCATCGCCCCCACTCACTTGAATCGGGTTGACCGCCTGTCTCTGACGGGGCCCTGACGAGTCCACAGGGGAAAGGCATCGAGTGCAAGAAAACTGACCTGACAGGTTAAAATAAAACAAGATGAACGGAACAATTGCCCAAGCCCCGTGAATATTTTGAAGAAATTCAATAATGCAAAATACCATTCTTTTTTTTTTTTAAGTTTAGATGTATTTTTTGAGAAAGACAGAAGTGCCATGAGTGGGCGAGGGACTGAGAGAAACAGAGAGACAGAGAATCCCAAGCAGGCTCCGTGTCCAGAGCAGAGCCCGATGTGGGGCTTGATCTCACCACCCTGAGATCATGACCTGAGCCAAAACCAAGAGTGAGACGCTTAACTGACTGAGCCACGCAGGACCCGCCATAATAACATCCTTAATCACAAGAGGCCATAGCATGTGATTATTACGATATGACAAAAACCAGCTGCCAATGCTGAGTCGGATGCCGCAAATAGCCAGAGAGGCCAGAAGCACTTGATTCCACAGTGTGTCTGACTTGCTCGTTTCAAATCCCTCAAACTCCTCACGAGGTGTGCGTTTTGGTTGATCTGCCTTTCGGCTCAGACAGTAACCTTAATGGGGTTAATTAACAGAACATTTTTTAAAGTCCCCCTGTAATTTTTTTTTTTTTGATTACTGTTATAAAAGACACCATAGTAACCTTTCCCGCTCTTGTAATTACTGGTTTGTGAAATTCCAATTATTTCCTCTTTATGAGCAATCACCTTTAAAGGAAGTTTCCCTGGTCATTGTTATGTGGCTTTTGGTTTGATAACAGAAATTACAAACCGCCACAGCCCACTGTGACGGGCCATAAAATCCATGTCATGTAATGTTGCGTGTAATTACATACTGCCTTAAATTGTTCATCCCTCCATTGTCAGCCTGCATTGTGATGATCTGTTTACATGTCTGTTTCCTCCACTAGGTTCTGAAAAGCTCAAGGGCAGGCACCTGCAATACGTAATTCATCTCTGAGGCCCTAGCATCTAGCAGAGGTCCGCCCACCCCCCAGATTCTTCTTTCTTGAGTAGATGTGTGGATGATGGGAATCAGATATACCATTCAGAAGCCTTCACTTCTTTTGCTCCATCAGAAAACACTCCCTCCTTCAACTATTTGTTCTATGCATAATATGAGTTTGATTTCCTTTTCTTTCAACCCCGTCTGAGGGCAATGATCCTAAATGTTAAAAATCCTTGTCTCTGAATAGCAAGGCAAGTAGTGGTTTTTATTTGCTTCTTCATACCATTTTGCATTTTCTAAATCCTTTCCAACGAATATAGAGTTCTTTCCAATCTGAACATATTTAATGAAGGTAAGCTCTAAGTTTTAATTACATAAGTGTGCCAAGCTCAGTGAATGGAACCTTAGGGTAGACCACCCCCTAGGCAGGAGGGGGCATTCACATAATCAATATCACTATCATAACTAACTGCCTGGACCACGCTGAACCCACCATGACAGGGCTCTGACCCTATTTTCTCATCTACACAATTAAGGCGGTGAATGCCAGGCTCTCTGAAGTTCCCTCCAGACCCCCAATTTTACGGCACAAATAACTAATTTTCCATAAAAAGTGACCCACAGCATTCGTGAGACACGGGTACAATTATCTGAGAATGTCAGGGATGGCGACATCACCTCTAATCAGGAGATCGGGACGAGTTTTATGGAGAAAGCGGTAATAGGGCTGGATTTGGAAACGTGGGTGGGATGTCACTGTGTGATGAGGACGGTGGACGGGCTTCGGGGAGGAAGCTCCTGGAGGAGAGTGGGAGAGGGGAGAGGCAAGGGGCAGAAGGGAAAAGGGAGCTGGACACAAATGGAGAAGCTCTGGACGTGAGGCTGCCAAGGCGGTCTCTGAACCATGTGCTGGACAGGCAGTGAGCCCGAAAAATGGCAGAGCTCAGGTTACAGTTGACCCTTGAACAACATGGGTTTGAACTGCATGGGTCCATCTACACATGGATTGTTTACTCGAAGTGTATTCTCTCTTCCCTTTGATGTTCTTGATGATGTCTTCTCTAGCTTTACTTTATTGTAAGAAGGCGATACAGGATACAGACTACATACAAAATGCGTGTTCACCGACTATTTCTGTTATTGCTAAGGCTTCCAGTCAACAGTAGACATTAGGAGTTAAGTTTTAGGGGAACCAGAACTTACGCATGGATTTTCTGCTGCACAAGGGGTCACCGCCCCTAACCCCTCACATCGTTCAAGGGTCAACCATCGATGACCGAATCTTTGCCTCAAGTAAAGCCATAGCATGGCCATAGTGACTGGGTGGCTCAGGTCACTATAGAAGCCACTTAGCCCCCAGCACTGGCACTGATGGCCCAGCATCACCACAAAGTGGGTTAGAGTATGGAATCACAACGGATAACAGAAGCATGCCTGCAATATCATATTTTGACTTAAAAATGTATACATGTACATCCCTTCCTTGGGGATCCATTTGACTTCCAAGTCGCCATTTTATATACTACAAGTGAAACAAGAACTTCAGAGACAGTCCCAGGCAACGGAACCCAGAATCCTTCCCAATTGATACGTTCTTCCCCCCCCCCCCATTTTATCGTTGTTTGGCCTGCACTCAATTCAATAGCAATTTTTTCAGCAATCTGCCATTAGTAAGTCTCTCCCAAGCGTGCGACTTAATTTCCATGGCAATGACAGCTCTATTCCTTTCATACTCACACTCCATCAGTAGGGCAATATTGACCTAATTCCATAATTGCTATAACAAATATATTTTGCATGAACAGGTTGGGGACGAATGTAATCGACTCTTGATGAGCACACAATTTCCCTGATTGGAAGGGCTGTGAGCCCTGGGGTGGATGAGGGCACTGGACCGTGGGTGTTACGGAGGGAAAGCGCAGCAAGATGGGGAAGTGGAGGCCAGCTGGGAACGCCGTGTGCCAACAAATGTCTCACACCTGGCTGTGGGAGGGCAGCTGATTAGTGGTGGTTGCAGATTTCTGGTGGGAAGAAACACGCACAACCAGCCGTCGTGACCTACAAACACCAGCTCCAAGATGCACTGGTTGAGAGCATGCCTTCGGCCACGGTGATGACACATCTCCCCAAGGGGACCACGAAGCGAGCAAAGAGGCTCCCAAGAATTTCCAAGGCAGCGCCTCCCAGATAGATCGCGTTGTAGTAGCATGGAAATGCTTTCGCAAGATAACTTTTCAGCGATGGCGCTTCGTGTCTCCCTGGCTGTGTCTGTGCCTCTCTCTGCTGCCCCGTCACCATGCTGACACCTGTGACACGTGCCGGACAGCCTCCTGAGTCACCCGCATCATTCATGTGACCCCAGGCTCAGAACAGAGCTCCAGGAAGTGGGGGAAAGGAAACCCTGGGCAGGCTGGACCGCATCCTGATGTGCGAAGGGGGACAGCTGGAGAAAAGGAGTTGGGAAGGAAGGAAAGGAGAGTCTGCCAGAGACTGAAATGGTTGCATCTCCCCACCAAATTCATCTACTGAAACTTGCCCCCCCAATATGAGAGTGTTAGAAGGTGGGGCCTTCAGGAGGCGATGAGTTCGTGAAAGTGGAGCCCTCGTAAGTGGGATTAGTGCCCTGATTAGTAAGGACTTAGAGCTCCCTCGACCCATCCACCACATGAGGACACGGCCAGAAGACAGCCGTGCGTGAACCAGGAAGCGGGCTCTCACCAGACACCGCCTTGATCTTGGACTTCCCAGAGGCCAGAAGGGTGAGAAGTAAATGTCTGTTGTCGAAATCACCCAGTTTATGGTCCTCTTCGTACGGGGGCTTGAAAGAGTAAAACAGAGTCGGATGCCTAAGGAGAGAGGAGCCACGGGGTCTCCGCCACACAAGCCCGGGAGCTGGGTGCTCAGGTCCCTTTGTGACAGTCCACGTGTCCCCAAGCCTCATGGACACAGCCCCCTGAAGATGGCTGAGATTTGTCAAAGGCATTATTCTGCACTGGAAGTCAGCAGTCCAGGGCTCCGTCCTACAGCAAACCTAACTGAGTGCTCACCTGAGTCAGGCATTCACCCCTGCAAGGACATGGTCCCCAGCTCTGCAGTCCCCACCCTGCTCAAGCGGTGAGTGGGAAGACGGAGATTCTTAAGTGGAACTCCACATCTCCCACGTTACATGCCCCCTACTATTCCATCAAAGAACCTGGGTCTCCAATCAAGTGAAACCCCAAACCCACATTTTTCTGAGGAGGAAATTAACGTGTTTACAAATATTCTATGGTAGCTGTCATTCACGGAGCTGAGGACTCCAACGGCACACTACTGTTGTTGATGCTTTACAGCACGAGTAGTAATCAGTGATTGTTACAAATCTGGTGAGCATAAATGTTATTATTATGGCAATTATTGTAAAGCACGTGAGTTAAGAAGAAATTGTCAGAGACGTGGAGGTAGGGACTGTTGAAGGTACGAGAATTCTTAGAAATCCTCAGGAAGACACCGTGATGCTCCCTGGGGTCTGTTCTCCACCTGCTACCCGTGGTAAGCACCTGCTTGATAACGACCAAGGACTGGATGGCCTCAAGGACCCTTCTCGTTCATCTTGGCCATTTCTACAGATTCCGATTCTCTAGAGCTTGACCCGCCAGCATGTAACCAGCTTTCCCTGGCAGTTCCCCACCCCTTTCCCTCCTCGGGAGACCTCCCTCTGCAGGAGGGTGGCTGAGGGTCTGAGCAGGTGTCCTGCCACAAACCGGGGTTGGCACCTGTCCTACCGGAGACCCCTGCCTGGTGAGGCTGTCCCTGGCAGGAACACAGCCCTTTCTAGTCCGAGGCTCCAAAGCAGACCCTCTTGGCAATCTCAGAGCCCCACTGGGACCCAGACAACTGCCATTGGAGCCCCCTTCCAGCCCTGCGCCCCTTCCCTTTGGTCCCAGGGGGGTTGCTCTCGTGCTTTTTCCATTTCCCTAAAGAAGTCCCAGGAAACTGGATTCCATCTGTCCCTGCTACTCAGATCCTCTTCCTGCCCAAAGCATGGGGACCAGCATCCCCAGATGCTGTGGGAGAACAGAAGGGGCTCAAGGAAATATGACACCGGGGGAGCAGCAGTTACTACTTCCAAAATGCTATGCCACCATACTTTGAGATGTCACTGGGGCCGAAGTGCGTGATAAAACCCCCAAACATGCTCAAACAGGCCATAACCCGCCTCTGAAGGACAAGGGTCGTCTCTGCCTCCGGCCTTCATGAGGCTGAGCAGATATGGACAGGGCATCCGCAGCAGGGGAGCAAACCTCGGCGAGGCCTCTGGCCCGAGTGTCCCACGCTTCAGAAACTAGCACAGACACCTTTTTGTTTTGAGAACAATACCAATTAATCTTCACAGCAGGGAAAGTGCCATCCGGTTCCAGCCTGAGAAGAAAGGGGCTCTAAGCATCTACAGGAGGAACCACCGGAGGTAAGCGAGAGCCCTCATCACAGGCCCACGGGATTCCAAGATGAGGAAGTCAGTGGGGGAGATAGAGGGTACTGGCCCACTGCCTTGACCGTCTGAGGCCTGGCCCAACTCCCTGAAATCCCTGCGATCTCCCGATTCTCCCGTATTCTCCCTCCCTCCCTCCCTCCCTCCCTCCCTTCAGGCTGCTGTAACAAAATACCACCCTGGGTGGCTAATAAACGACAGACTTATCTCTCACAGTTCTGGAAGCTGGAAGTCTGAGATCAGGGTGCCACGTGGTAGAAGGGGGAGGGAACTCTGTGGGGTCTCTTCTATAAGGACACTAATCACCGCCCGAAGGCCCTGCCTCCTAGTGCCATCACATGTGGGGGTTAGAATTTCAACACGAATTTTGAGGGCAGAAAACATTCAGACCAGAGCATTCCACCACCCAAAGTCACATCCTTCTCACATGAAAGCTGCATTCCTTTGATCCCAACATCCCCAGAAGTGGTAACTCACTTGAGCATCAACTTAAAAGTCCCAAGGCCAAAGTCTCATTAAATATCATCAAATCAAGTGTGGGTTGAGACTCGGGGTTGAGATTCATTCTGAAGCAAAATTGCCCTCCAGCTGGGAACCTGTGAAATCAAGTAAGTTTTGTGTTTCCAAAGTACAGTAAGCGGAGGAGGCCTAGGACAGTCATTGTCATCCCGAAAGAAATAGGAGAGAAGGAAGGGGGTGACAGACCCGAAGAAGTCCAAAATCCAACATGGTAAACATTAAATCTTAAGGCTTGAGAGTAATCTTCTCTAACACAATGCTCTGCCCTCTGGGGCGAGGGTCCTGCCTTCCAGACACACTGGATCATTCTTGCCTACCCAACCCCTCCCCCGCCCCAACAAATGGCTTTATTGGGCACGGCCCACACAGTAGTTCATCCAGATGGGAATAGCACACTGGTGACTCTACCCGTCTGGGGTCACTTGAGTGGCCCTGCCCCCCGCAGCTCCACTGGGCAGGGGTCTGGTCCCCAAGGCTTTGGGGGACATCGTCCCCATGGCTTTGGGTGGGGCACCGTCTGGTTTGTTAGAACCTAGGTGCTGTTCCCTCTTTTTGAAACCAAGGAGGCAGCCCTGATGATCTCCGAAATGTCTTTGGGGTCCTTCTTCCCTTGTCTGGAAGAATATCACATGATCGCAGGGGACGAGCTCTAGTGTCCTGTCTGTAAAATCTAAGTAGGACAACCTTCCTTCATCCCTCCCTGTCTCCTCCTTCAAGTCCAGCTTGGCTGTTTGCGTGGGGTCATCGGTTATATCTGTGCTTCACACCCACAGTAATGTCCTTATCCGAAGGTCCTTGGCCACACCCTAAGCATCCTCTTAAGAACATGGTGTCTCGTTTTTTGCAAACGAGAAGGCTGAGAATTGTCCAAATTTTTCATTTCTGCTTCCCTTTGGATGAGCGATTCCATCCTTAAGTCGATAAGCATCCAAGGGAAGCCGAGCTGCACCTCCAACATGCCGCTTAGAGAAAGACTCAGCCAAATTTCCAATTCCATCGCCCACAAGTTTTACCTTCCGGAAAACACTAGGATGTGAACACGATTCCGCCAAGTTCTTTGCCACTTCGCGATAAGGATGGCCTTTTTCTTCAGGATCCAAGAGCACGTTCCCCACTCCCAACGGAGACCTCGCCAGAATGGCCATTACTGTCCATACTTCTAGGAACGTTCTGTGGAGGGCCACTTAGGTATTCTCTGAGAAGACTGAGGCTCTCTCCATAGCTCTCCTGCCCCCCTTCCGAGCTCACACCAGAATTGCTCTTGATAATCCGTTCGTGGCGATGTGCACTTTTTCCAGCACATACCTCCAAACCCCTTCACCCTGTGCTCATGACCCCATTCCAAAGCCACTTCCAGAGTTATAGGTGTTTGTTACAGCAACGACCCACTTCTGGTACCAGTTTCTGCCTTAACCCGTTCAGGTTGCTGTAGCACAATACCCCAGACTGAGGGGCTCATCAACAACAGAAACCTATTTCTTACAGTTCTGGAGGCTGGAAGTCCAAGATCAGGGTGCCGGCATGGTCGGGTGAAAGCCCTCTTCCAGGATCCAGACTCCTCCTTGTTTTCTCACGTGCCAGAATGAATTGGACATCATTCTGGAGCCTCTTTTATGATGCATGAATCCCAGTGTCGCTCAATAATTGTTGGCGTTGTTTTTTATACATATATATATATATATATATATACATATACATATACATATACATATACGTATACATATATACATATACATATACACATATATGTGTGTGTATATATATTACACAGTAAATATATATATATATATATATATATATATATATACACACAGTGTATATATATTTACACAGTAAAACCTTGGTTTGTGAGCACAATTCATCCCAGAAACATGCTTATAATCCAAAACACTCATACATCAAAGAGAATTTCAAGAGGCATTGGCTCAGCTGTGATCATGTGACGTCCAGCGTCATGTACTACTTGGATTGCAAGATGTCACTCATTTATCAAGTTAAAATTTATTAGAATTATTTGCTTGTCTTGTGGAACACTTGAAGGACAAGTTACTTGCAATACAAGGTTTTATTGGTGTATATATATACACACACACACACGCACTGTGTGTGTGTGTGTGTGTGTGTGTGTGTGTGTGTGTGTGTAATCTGGGTCTCGGTGTTTTGATTGATTAGTGTGAAGAAATAACATTTTAATGAAAATTGAGTTTGACATGTTTGTTTTTAAGTAGTATTGGGGGAGTTGTTGGGGTTTTTTGCATCTACGGCACTGGTTACTTTGAACAAATAAAAGCTTTCTAAGGGCGCCTGGGTGGCTCAGGTTGGGCAGCCAACTTCGGCTCAGGTCATGATCTCGCAGTCTGTGAGTTCGAGCCCCACGTCAGGCTCTGTGCTGTCAGCTCGGAGCCCGGAGCCTGCTTCAGATTCTGTGTCTTCCTCTCTCTCTCCCCCTCCCCCACTCATGCTCTGTCTCGCTCTGTCTCTCAAATATAAATGTTTAAAAAAAATTATTTTAAAGCTTTCTGTAATTGCTTCCTTTATCAGAAAAGGATATTTGCAACCATGGGATATTATCCCCCTGCATTGAAGAACACCTTTTCTAAATGTTGGGGGAAATCTTCATAGTCATTACTCAATCAGAATGTGTGTTTAACTCCTATATGCCTAAGGACTATTCTGGGGTTTTTGTTTATTTGGGTCTGTGTGTGTGCATACTTAAAATACAGACATAAATGGTTTTCTTTTCTTTCTTTTTTTTTTTTTAACATTCCCCAAAATAAAAACAGCATTTTATACCCGTGGCTAAGTGGATATGTGTTTCTGGATGCCATCATTTTCAGCAACCTAAGACATAAATCACTTAAAGTTAAATTGAAATTTTTCTGGAAGCCTTAACCTTTCAAATTTTGTAACTAATGGGACAATTTAAGTGTAGTGTAAGCAATTTAAATTGGACAATAGGAAAGCAGCCTATCAGAATCCGTATCTACAGTCATACAAATGCAAGTTTATGTGCAAGATCCCTGAAAGGAAAACTTTATCACTCCCAACCACCTTCCCACCCACAAGTCCTGGTGTGCTTTAACTAGGTAAGCAAAACTTAGTTAAATGGACATTCAGAGCTTCCTTCTAGTGAACCGTTCTTTTTCAAGAAGCTGAAATCCCCGTACTGTACTGACCAAAAGGTCTAAGACGTGGCTGATAGAAACCTAATCATAATCGGAGGCTTAGAGATGTGGGTGATTTAGCACCTGCTGCAATAAATGGGGGGACAAACCCCCATAATCGAAACTCTTGATCTGCACGTTTTTCCTTTACCCCAACTCATTCCTTACACGTAACCTCCCTCTTCTCAGCATTTGAGTTACTGGTTTAGCAGCAACCAGGAGAAACAATCACTTTGTAGTCAAACTGTATATTGTTTGCTTTGTTGTAAATACTGGTAAACAGTGGTCAATAAACAGCCTTCTATTCTTTTAAAAAAATATTGTGAGTTATTTTTCTTTGGTTTTAATTTGTTTTTCTATTTTCTATATGACCTATAGTAAGTATAGTATAGGGGCTTAACGCGGATATTGCACCAAAGGAAAAAAAATACAGGAAGCAATGGAATTCTTTGTATATCCGTGAACGGAGGTAATTTTGTGTCCTGAGGACCATGGTGTCTAAGCATATTGGAACCTCAGTCAAAAGGGCTCTTATGAATCCCTAGGTCCATGAATCCCTAGGTCCATGTCTGAATCTCCTCTTTATGAGATAAAAGTTGAATTAGATTTTCCTATGAGGAGTAGTAGGGTGGGAAGGCCTCTGCCTTGTCCAATGGGGCAACCAAAGGCCTTGGCCTGGACATTGATCCATAAAGATTAAGACAGAGGTCTCTCTGCACTTGGACCTTCACTGGGTGGGCTCAGGTCCAGTTGTCCCCATATTCCCAGATGTGCCAGGCACGGAACAGGTGCTCAATAAATACTGCCTGTGGAATGAGTCACGTTAAAGGGACCAAGGCTGATTCAGGGCAGGAGCAGAGTTAGCGGTGACTGACTACGTAGGGATGTCCCCCAAGTATGGCGGCCAGTCCATGCCCCACAGCATCCAAAGGGATGTGACAACCAGTGGCTAATAGCCTAGTACAGGGAGCAAACCCCAGGTACCTGAAGGAAACAGGTCTTGTAGGTTCAAATGAAGTGGAAACACAGTTCCTTGGTGTGGGTCAAAAAGGGGTGGGAGCTATGAAAGGCGTCTTCACGGCCACTTCCCTGCCCTGTCGGGATCACCTCAATGTCAACCCCCTGTTGACTGTAACTGAGCTGACGAGAGGCGAGGCAGTGCTGATCACAGGAGTTCGCTCGAGTCCCGTGTACTTGTGACCAAATCAAGGAAGGTCTTGTCCAATGAAGTGTGAGTAGCTTTGGCACCACAAGGCAGGGGCTCAGACTCTGTCTTTGGTGGCTTCTCATCTCCCGTCACTTCCTGGCTACGCCTCTTTCTGCACTTGGACCCCGTTCTTCTCCTGCAGACGGTCTTCTCCCATGCCGTGGGGAAGATGGTTCCCGGCCACCAAAGAGTCACGTCCTTCTAACCCCCTGCTCCCAAGGGCCAAAGGCACTCCTCCCAGCCACACCCAGCAGAAAAGTCCTGGGAAGCAACTCTGATTGGCCCAACGAGAATCACACGTTCGTGCCTGAACCCATCACCGTGGCCAGAGGGCGGGAGGCTTCCAAACAGCCAGACCCAGTCAGGTGCTCTCTCCTCAAGCAGGAGAACCATGCGGAACTGAGCGGTGGGAGGCAGTTCCTGGAAGCAAAGGGGGGGGGGGGGGGGGGGGGCCCTGCAGCCCTAACCAACACGTATCTTTGACAAATCCTAACTGCTCTTCCTGCGTCCATCTCCCCTGCCACCGCATCAGCCCCCCATTTTGCATACGAATTATGTAAATCTTCCGCATCCTCCATTGCTCCCGAGTTTCAATCACGGGCCTGTTAAGTAGGCCTGTTCCTCACCGTGCTTCAGTGCCTTTGGTTCTGTGACATAGGGGCTACAGGGAGAAGCGGCTAAAGAGGACTAATTAAGACTCGGAGTGCTTTCAATAACGTACATGGAAATGAACAAATTAACTGATGACGCCAAAAAGGCAATACTGCCCCAGTGGGGATTCCGCACGCGGAGATAACATTAAGGAGGGCAATAGTCATCGAGAGGAAACCATGAATGATGAGTGGTATCCAGGGCCATTGCCTCGGAGCTGTCCCATTATGGCAGGCAAGCGTCATCAGATGTTAGGAGACAAAACGAACTGAGGTTAAGAACGCCCTCGTCGGGGAAGCAGAAGGACGGAAACGGTGAGAGGCTGAGTTGGAGACGTTTGGCTTGCACTTGGGGGGCGAGTCCCAGCGAAAATGGCCTGTTCTTGCTGAGCAGTCTTTGCAAACACGTGGCATCTTCCTTTTGGTGAGTGAAGACTCCTTTTCCATCTGTTTGGCATAGGTAATACTGAGGAAGGCAGGTCTACACACTCAAGGAGGAGACCAAGGGATCCCATGGGGGTACATTTAAGACACTGGACTTCAAAATGGCGCCCCAGGACCATCAGCGTTAGAACCACCCGGAAGTTTCTTAGGAACGTAAATTCTCTAGGCCCCATTCCAAACCCACTCTGGGGTGGGGGCCCAGCCAAGTGATTCTAATTCAGGCTAAAGTTCGAGAACCACTGGTCTCAGCATTAGGAGCCAGTGGGGGGGGGGGGGGGGGGTCTGGTCCAAGCTGTGCCAATTACAGGCTGACTTGAACCCCTTGACGCTTCCATTGACAAATCTATCACCAGGTTCCCATGAGAATCCAGTGAGACTGCTGAACTGCTGAAAAAGTGGAGAGTGGCCCAAATGCAATCAATGATAATGATTATTTCAGGTACAGATGGCTCAGCGAAACCTGAGGATCCCGATTTGGAGGTGCCGGGGAGATGGTACGAAGGTGAATAGAGGGTGTGGCGTGAAACCTGGGTTTCTGGAAAGCATGGCGAGTTTTACTTCCCAAACAAAGGGTCTTAAAAAAGGTTTCCTGGCTCTCAAACCCATTTCCCTAGACAGTGTTCTGATGCGTTAAGCGTAACGGTATCAGAAGCAGCTGGTTCTCATTTCCCTTTAAATTCACAGGAGCGTAAAGATGAAAGGCACTGGGGCTGCAGAGAGCGCTTTGCCAAAGCCCCTCTGCAACTGAAATGACTCCAGGTGTTCAGCCCTGGGACATGCGGTTGGACTGTTCATCCAGGCAAAGGCCAAATCCCCAGAGAGCCGACCACAGCGGAAGAGAAGGCCATACTGTGCCTGCCAAGAGGGTGGCCCTGGGAGTCCTGGAGAAGGGACAGGTGGGTCTGGACGGATGTAAATTATGTGCTCTCCCCCACCCCAGGATAAGTGACTAATGAGAGGGAAGATGAATATTAAAACCATCCACGAAGGGGAAAAAAAACCCTCAAGAGTAGATGTGCAGCTTGGCGGTAGAAGGGAAGAAGGCGTGGGCAGAACCTCGCTTTCCTTGGATGTTGTTGTGTAAGCTTCAGAGATTTCCTTTTTTAATGTTTATTTGCTTATTTTTGAGAGAGAGAGAGAGAGAGAGCAGGGGAGGGGCTCATAGAGAGAGGGGGAGACAGAGAATCCCAAGCAGGCTTCATGCTGTCGACGCAGAGCTCGATACGGGGCTCGAACCCAGGAACTGTGAGATCATGACCTAAGCTGAAATCAAAAGCTGGGACGATTAACTGACGGAGCCACCCAGGCGCCCCAAGCTTCAGAGGTTTCCTCATTGAAGGTCTCCTCATAGGATGTTGGAGGCTGAGAGGATTCTGGGATCTCCAAACCCACTATACCCCTTCCTTTCAGATGAGAAACTGACTCTACAAAGAAAGGCTCAGCTCAGATGCTGGTCCTGGCAGCTTTAGGATTTGAACTCAGGTTTTCAAGCCCCTGGCTGAACAATCTGGATGAGTACCCCAAAGGCCAGGGTCTAAGGCACTTTCTGCCTTACCTTTTCCCTAGGGGTCAGCTCTGATGGGGGAAGAGCTCAAAGTAAATACTTGTGGGTTAATACCAAGCATCTTGTGACTGATACGACCAAGAGCAAGGATGCTGATTTCACTGCAGTATCACAGTGTAGACCAGAATCTCCAGGATGCATGGAGGACACGTCCAGCCCAGAAGCATAACAGAGGGTCCCGGCGGTGACTTGAATAAGCTTTATGGCTTCCTCACTTCGCACTCACTTGTTCTGGTTATTGACAAACGTGGCTTTCAGATGTATTGGGGTGGGAAAAACCTGGGTCACCAGAAGAACCAACGTAATGAGAGACCTCACTGGCATCACCCAGTCTTGGTTGCTTCGTATTGGCTTAAGAAATAAAGATTTGGATAAAATTTTAAAGTACATAGTGCCTTTCCCTTCTCCTTTAAGACCTGATCCGGTCTCAATCTCTCCACACCCCCACTTCCTTCCAAACGGCGGCTCGCCTTACATTTCCAATATACTGCTCCTGCTGAGGGGTGGGCGGCTCGCAAAAGCCCCGCTTTGGAACAAGGGCAAAGGGGGTGGGCACTTCCAAGTCCAAGGTCTGTGCTTGAAGTATGGTGACAAGCTACACGGAGCTGCATGGGATCACCAGCATGCAAAAGAGATGACCCCAGAGGCCACCTTGGATGAGGAAAGAGATTTGTTTGAACAGCCTGCCCCAGAAAGCCCTGTGATCGTCAAGTGATTTACCAAAGCTGAACGCGTGTAAGAGAATTTCTGGCTGCCTTTGTTTGAAGGAGGTGATTAGTTTTCCAGACTAATTGCCAGTCTCGGCAATGACACACAAACATATACACACGTACTGAGCGGTGTCTTAACAAAGGCTTGGCCCATCCATCAGAGAGCTGAGCCTGCTCTTGGAGAGCTAATTGACCGTGCATAGATTTCCTATTGAAAGTTACGACAAAATTTAAAAAATGTAGAAGGGGAGATGTCGTTTTTGCGATGAATGATTAAACCAACCGATGCTTCTTTGAGGGAAGGTACGGGAGGGAGGAAGAGCTTCAGCTGCTAATATTTCCAGTATTTGTGGAACGTAAATGCAGAGATATGGATTCAGAAATGCTCCCGACTGACATTCAAGGCTCTCCCAAATGCTGCCTCGTTATGGCTTCCCAACAAGATGCGAACCCTTACGATCCAGCCAAACCAGGGGTGTTCTATTCCTAGAACATACTTCCTTCCTCTCTACCTTTGAGTATGATGTGCCTTGGATTCCTCTTTGGCCATTACCTCCGTTTGCTGAAACACAACCGACTCTTGAAGGCACGAGACTCTCCCTCGGTCATCTCATCGTAAATTCATCCCTTTTCTTCTTTGTGCTCCAATCACTCCGTGAGCTTGAGGTTTATTTTTTTATTGCAGCTAGAGTGCACATCCCCCACCACATCTGGCTATAAACCACTGGAAGATGGGACCAGTCACTGGCATCTTACTCAGCGTCTTCATGTCAAGTTTTCTCTGTAAGGATTCCACAAATGCCACCTAATTTCTCTGAATGTCTACG
This sequence comes from Panthera leo, assembly GCF_018350215.1. Lineage (NCBI taxonomy): Eukaryota > Metazoa > Chordata > Mammalia > Carnivora > Felidae > Panthera > Panthera leo. The sequence continues at coordinate 11,326,355 of NC_056694.1, read as the reverse complement.
ACATTCTTCTATACTTGATTAAATGCAATTGCATAAACCGGATCAATGAATCCTGGCTCTTCTCGGTGGCTGACTTGTTCCTTCACTTACTCAAAAAGTATTCATCAGATGCTGAATCCCTTCCTCGTGCCATGCTCAGCACTGGGAAGTGAGTAAGATATGTGTAGTAGTCTCCTAGGGGCTGCCGTAACAAAGTACCATAGACTGGGTGGCTTAAACCACAAAAATGTATGGACTCACAGTTCTGGAGGCTGGGAGTCCAAAATCAAAGTGTCTCAGGGTTGGTTCCTTTTGAGAGCTATGAGAGAAGGATCTGCTCTTCTTGGCCTATAGATGGCCGTCCTCTTCTTATGTCTTCCCACTATCTTCCCCAGTACGTCTGGGTCCAATTTTCCTCGTATAATAAGGACACCAGCCATATTGGATTACAGCCCTCTGTAACAATCTCATTTTAATTTCATTATCTTTTGGAAGCCCCTGCTACCAACTATGGTCACATTCTGGAGTGTTGGGGGGTTAGGACTTCAACATATGAATCTTTGAGGGGGGCACAATGCAGCCCATAACAGTACGATTATTGCCTTGACAGATGTTATAGTCTGCAGGAGGATAGAGACAAGGAAACAGGCAATTATAATGTAGTGTGATGAAGGCACAATAAGAGAAGAGATAAAGGAGAGTATGGATGGATGGACATTTAATCCAGACTTGGGGCTTGGATGGGGAAAGCTACCCAGAGAAAGGGATGGTTAAGCTGAGACCACTGTCCTCCAAAGAAATTACAGACAGTGGGCTCTTCAGTTGCCAAAGTGGGTGGCACGGAGGTTGCCCCAGATTCAATCTAAGTGGTATCCACCCACCTCTTCCCCCCTAACAGGAGTAAGAAACACTGGAGGAGGCCCATATCTGCTCCAAGGACTCTGGCCTTCATGTCCAGAGCAGTGGGAAGCATTAACATGTAGCAAAGCCTTGTCCACAGTGGAGAATGTAAGGGGTGATGCAAGCAGATAAAGTCTTCTGGGTCTTACAAGAAGAAAAGATGGCGCCATGCATGAGAAACAATGGACAGGAAGGAAAGCAAGCAGATTGGAGAGATAATTAGGAGATCAAAGAGACAGCACTCGGCCATCGTCTGGATGTGGAACGGAACGGGAAAGAAGTGAGGAGGACACCTTGTTTCTGGCATCCAAGTGGGAAGCACATGGCCGGGGTTTCCATTTCCTGTATCATTTTGGGAAAGAATATGGTGAGTTCAGCTTTGAATACAACAGATGTAAGTACACATACAATAGATCCGTGCTGCTGGTGGTGGGATATGTAGATTCAAGTCTGAGGAGAGCGATCTGGGGCCAAGACGTGGGAATGATCAGCATACGGATGTTTTGAAGGGGTAAACGAGGGACAGCATGCAGCACTGGATATAAGGACCAGATGACAACATTTAAGGACATAGCCGTAAAAGAGAAGAACACAAAGGAAATAATAACCATGAACAATTATTTAGCGACGTACTTTGTGCCAGGCATTGTTCCAAGTGTTCTACGTGTTTTAACTAATTAAATTCTCATGACAGCCCTCTAAATCAGAGGCGCAGAGAGTCTATGGAACTTGCACAAAAGCACCCTGCTAATAAAGGCTGGATCCGGGATGAGGACCCAAGCAGACACGCTCTAAAGCCTGAGCTCTTCACTACACTACCAGGGCCATGAAGCTGAAACATGCAAAAACGGTTATTTCAAGTAAGAGGGAGTAGTCCGATCAGTGCCAAGTGCTTCTCCTCTAGAAAGACAAGACCGAGAAGGGCCCCTCAGATTTAGCAGGAGGCCAGCCACTGCTGATGTTGGCTACTGCAGTTTCCCTGGAGGGATGAGGTGAAGGCCAAGGCTTCGAGGAAGAAAGGAGAAAGGATGCGTGAGTACAAACGGTTCTTTCAGACAATTTGACAGGGAACAGAAAGAAGTACGGGAAATAGAGCAGGAAAGTGAAACGGGCTCAAAGAAAGAGTTTCATGTGTGTTACGGGAGAGACTTGGGCACGCGTAACTGAGGTTGGGCAGCAGAGAAGGAGAGAGTAAGAGAGAAGGTTCTGCCTGAGCAAGGGCTCCAGGCTGGCGGAAGAGAGGGGATCCAGAGCGGAGATATTCATCTTGGCCTGGAAGAGGGACACCCTGTCCAAAGGACGAGAGAACAAGAAAGGCTTAGATGGAAATGAGGCTATAAGCTTGCAGAGTGCAATGTGAAAATGTTTGTGTCTGATGATCTGTATTGCCTCCCTGAGACCTCAAATGGGCACACCTGCTGAGCAGATGGGTGGGGTGATGGGTACAGATGTTTGAGGAATGTCCGGGTGTTTCTTCCCTCCTGGAGGGCAAAAACATGGACGATCTGTGCCCCTAGTGCCTAGAGCGATCATGAGACAGTGCACACGCCAGAGTACGTGTTTGTGAGTTACAGGCTGTACCCGCATGGGGTTGGAATTCCTAAGGATCCCAAGATGGGATCCCAGTGGAAGGAGTCTGATGAGTCTAGAACGGTCCATCCTTGTCACAACCAAGTTTTCCCTGAGGTAAAAGCGAGCCTGGACAATTGAGTCTGGACCACCAGGTGGCCAAAGCATCTCCTTCCAGCGGGGACCCAAGGGCAGGATGAGGAAGCTTAATCCCTCTCATGGTAACGGGGTCTCCAGAGGGTAGCTGGATGAGGGCCCCCCATCACGAAGCAGGAGAGCCGGAGTAGCAAGCCTCTCAAGGGTGAACAACAGCTGCCAGGGTCACCCAGGATCCAGGTCGTCCTCCCAAATTAGGTACTTCATTGCGGACACTCAGGCAGTGCTCAGTCAACCCTCGGCAACACTCTTGCTCAAACATCTGGTTTATTGTCCGAGGACAGCCCCTCCGTATGACCCAACTGAAGTTGATCCAATCCTCATAAATGAAATGCACACCCTCCACAAAATTAATGGCGCGCGGTCTCCTAGGGCCCCTCCTCTGAAATAGTCACCCAACAAATCACAAGACGGGGGCCCTCAGCCCAACTTCTTCATCAGGAGCAGATCCTAGGTGAAACAATGGCATTACTGGTCTTTGATCTATGCTGTTTCTTCCTCTTGACAATTTGGCTAAGCAAACTGTAAGAGCTGAGCACCCTAAAGAGATCCCTCACGAAACCAGCATTTTATTTCATGAACCAGAGCCACTGATGGCTCAGGCTGTGTAGACGCTACAAAGGCAGTATTACCACTGCCCTGCTCGGCATGAACCACAGCATCCCTGGAATCCGGTGCTGTGGAATGGAGCCTCGAGAAGAAGTGGACTGGCACTGGGCTCTCTTTGGGACTCAGATACAAATACCTAGCTCTGCTTTAGTGACTGGGATACGGGCTCTCCCAGCACAACAAAAAAAGGATGCACTTCCTCGTCTCTGTTAAGTGCATGGCATTATCTCCGTAGACGCAAGGGCCATCCAGAAACCACTGCAATCAGAAGATCAGCATCTGAAGCCCAGCTAATGGGAACTCTACAAAGCAAAATGGATGGGCCCAAATAACGCTGACCAAGAAACCAAGTCACTTGGTTGTCACAGAATCCAGTGTGCCCCTCGGCCCTTCTCGGGTCCCGACCGGAAGACCAGCCGGCACAAAACCCCACAGTTGGCAGAAGTCAGTGTTCTTTTGTGACACAGGTGACTGATGCCTGCTCTGAATTGTTCCTGGCCAAGGCCATTCTGTAAGACTCTCGGACATCAGCAAAGCACTTGTCCGGGCCCTACGACAGGTACAAACTTCTCGGAAAGGAAAAATAAACATTTGCACCATCCACCGGTGTCGCTAAGGAATAACATGGCTGTCCTCGGGATGACAGCAGAGTCAGGCTGCTTCTGTAAATGAACAGCCATTACACGGCCTTCATGTCCAATATTTACTATAGCGATGTCAGACCTAATTTGACCTGTTTAAAAAGTTGGGGTGGGGGGAATCCATGGGCCAAGGGGTGCCTGGGTGGCTCAGTCAGTTAAGCATCCACCTCTTGATTTTGGCTCAGGTCATGATGTCACGGTTCACGAGCTAGAGCCCAGCATGGGACCCTGCACTGACAGCATGGAGCCTGCTTGGGATTCTCTCTCTCCCCCCGCCTCTCTCTCTCTGCCCCTTCTTCACTTCTGCTCTCTCTCTCTCTCTCTCTCTCTCAAAAGTAAATAAACTTAAGGGGCGCCTGAGTGGCTCAGTTGGTTAAGCATCCGACTTCAGCTCAGGTCACGATCTCGCGGTCCGTGAGTTCGAGCCCCGCGTTGGGCTCTGTGCTGACAGCTCGGAGCCTGGAGCCTGTTTCGGATCCTGTGTCTCCCTCTCTCTGCCCCTCCCCCACTCATGCTCTGTCAGTCTCTCTTTCAAAAATAAAGAAACATTAAAAAAAATTTTTAATTAAAAAAAATAGTTAAATGTGTAACTTCATAGTTCTAGTTGGATTGTCTCATTTTCTATATGGTTTCTTTCTGTTCTCGAAGACTTCATTAAAAATATTTTTTAGGGGCTCCTAGCTGGCTCAATCAGAACGGTATGCAACTCTTAATCTTGGGGTTGTGAGTTTGAGCCCCACATTGGATGTAGAGATTACTTAAAAATAAAATCTTTAAAAATGTTTTAAATATTTATTAAAAATAAATTAAAATAAGAAGTATTAATTATTAAAATTATTTCTTTAACTATCCATATTTTGAAGCTTTTTTCCCAGTTGGAAAGTGAGCATACTTAATACAGAAATTTAGGAAAACAAAAGAAAGCAAAGTGAAGAAATATTTGTAACATCACCTCTCCCCCCTCAACAAAAAATGACTTCAATAACATTTCCATATATTCCTTCCAATGTTATATGTGTATCTATTTACATGTAAACACGTAATAGATACATTTGATTCATTATTTATATTTGTATTTTTATTTATTTTTTGAGAGAGAGAGAGCACGAGCGAGGGAGGCAAGAGAAAGCGGCAGAAAGAGAGAGAATCTTAAGTTCCACACTCAGCGCAGAGCCCAACTCAGAGCTTGATCTCACGACATTGGGATCATGACCTGACCCGAAATCAAGAGGCAGATGTTCAACCGACTGAGCCCCCCAGATGCCCCAATATTTTTAATATTTAAATATATATTTTTAAAAATCAATAAATAAGTGTATATTTAACGAAGAGAATAAAATCACCCCCATTTCTCTTTTCCTCCAAATTCTCCAGGAGATTGGGGGCCATTATGCTCCTAGGACCTAAGTGTAACTGAGCCTTTTCCAAACGGCAGTTTTGAAGACTTCACTGGCTATTTGTGTGGCTGAGGACGTAGCCACTCAGAACTACGGTGAGGCTGTTTTTTATGTGCTTTTGAATTATTCGGTCTTGACATAATGTTTTATAAATTAATAAAGTCTCACTTTATGCTCGACACTATAAATAATACTAGGTCACCAAACGGAAACAAAAAAAAAAAAAAAGAAAAGAAAAGAAAAAAACAACACAAAACCGTGTCATCAAGAATTGTTCAAGTTCAAAGGCGGTGGGCTGGGAAGAGAGTGTGCGCACCTGTTGCTTGGAGGGAGGACATCGCTGGGAAACAGTGACACGCCCCTCCTCCCCACCCCCACCCCCGGGGCTCTGGGCCTGGGTACCCCGCCACCCTGTGTCTCCATGAGAATTTCTCCGGGTAGTCTGACGGCTCTCGGATTATGATTCCAACATTTACTCGTGTTGCGATTTAAAACGCCTTTTTATGCCCTGTAACAACGTCACTCAAGCATTCGAACCTCAGCGTACAAGCGCCAGGGCAAAAATCCACATCCCCAGACCAATAACTCAGCAGGGCAAGTTTAAGGTGATAGAGCAGTACGGTGCATCGTGCTGTGGATTTGGGAGACGCGCAGCAGAAAAGCAGGCACGCACGAGGGCACCACAAGTCGGGGGCAGCAGCACTGTTTGTGAAAGCCAAACGTTGGACAGAGCCCGAACGTCACGCCCCCCCGCAGCCGGGAGGTAACCCCAGGCCGGTGCGCTCCCACCTTGGCGCTCTGCGCAGCTTACAAGGAAAGGACCCCCGCGGCAAGCTCCAGCAAAAGAAGCCGGACCTGCCATCAAATGCATACTCCACGAATTCCGTTAGGTCAAGTTCGAGAAAGGGGGCAAGATCAAACCAGCGCACTTGGGAAGGCGTGTTTGGGTGCTGCAAACACGCACAAAAGCGAGCGATGCCTGATAAAAATCAGGGTGGTGGTTCTGTGAGGGGGGAGGGTGGGAACGTTCTGGTTGCCCGGGTGTCTGCCTTGTGAGGAGGCTTTAAGTTGCACATCTCTGTGCGTTGTGTTGTCCCTGTGTTACATTTCTTTTTTTAAAATTTTTTTAATGTTTATTTTTAAGAGACAGAGAGAGACAGCATGAGCAGGGGAGGGGCAGAGAAACAGAGGGACACAGAATCGGAAGCGGGCTCCAGGCTCCCGAGCCGTCAGCACAAGAGCCGACGCGGGGCTCGAACCCACAAACCGTGAGATCATGACCTGAGCCGAAGTCAGGTGCTTCACCGACTGAGTCACCCAGGAGCCCCATCCCTGCGTTATATTCTACCATATAAGAGGTTATGGAAACCCGCGTGGCAGGGTTATATCCGAAATTGTGAATGTTTTTGTTCCCTGTGAATATCCTTGCCTCCCTTCTCTCACTTTGCCCCCCAGGGGCCCCCTCCACCGCCCACCGCAAAGTGAGAACATAGATTCAAGGTGCCAGAGAAAGAAGATTGATTTTCAGGGCCAGTCTCCCGGCTGCCGGAGGTGAGGAGCTGGGGGTGGGAGGGGGCGGGAGTATCCGGGATCAGGTGGAGGTGGAGGAGGGACCTCCTTAAGCAGAGGTCCCAGAGGGAGGACAGGGGGATCCAGACTGCCCTTGAAGAGTGGTCTTGGCTGCACACAGACCCACCGCCCACAGAAACTATCCTGCCCAGGCAGCGGTCCAGCTCTTGTGGGCAGACTCCGCGCAGGGTAGCAGTGGGGAAGGCACTCGCGATTGGAGACGGAGGCAAGAGGGAGACTGGCCGAGGTGGACCCACCTGGAAGCAATGGGCCACCTCACTGTTACATTTTGCCCCTTGAAAATTCACAGAATGTGAGATCATGACCTGACTGACTTTCTTAACCAACTGAGCCACGCAGGCGCCCCTCCGCCTGGCTTATTTGTAACGTTGTGTCTTTCCCGAACTAAGGAGGGCATTCTGCTTTCAAAACATATTTGCAACAGTGATTGAAACTTCCCTCTGGGTTTAAATGACTCTAGTGCTGACTGTCCTGTTCCTCGTGCCCACTTTGGTAATTTGTGGAATCTTGATCATGATACATGCTGGGCATGGCCGGCACACATCTTTGATAGCTTTCTGAGCACATGTCGCTGGGCCGTGGTATCTCTGAGTCATTGCCCATCTGGGGACGCCTCCCTCGTGACTTCACCCATGAATGTAATTGCAACCATGACTCCGTTTTCCATCAGAACTGTATCAGCGATTTGCCCTTGTCTCCGACTTAAGGCTGCAAAAGCAAGCTTGATTTTTATTCTTTTGTGGTTAGCTTGCTCTTTCCAGAGAATGCATGGGTGATTATTTGTCCAGAGTTCAATTTCACCTTGACTATTTCTAGGTGTTGGTCTATTTTCCTCCTGGGGCTTGGGAGTGTTCTGATCTGCAAATATAGATAGGGGTTTCTCCAGCTCAGAACTGCTTTCTCCTGTAACTTCTTTGGATGCCCCTGCTGCCCCTGTGTTCCGTTCTCTCACTCAGTGACGTGGGTTTTCAGAACGCTGAGGTTCCACGGTCTGTCCCCCGAGCTGTCCTCACTTTGGTGAGCTGGATATTTTCTTCTATCTATTTTTGTCAGAGGGAAATTCCAGCCACCTGGCACCACACAAGGGGAGAGGTGTTACTTTCAGCCCCAAGTACAGACTGTTACAATATGAGCAACTCATGAATCAGCCGTCAGCACAGCAAAACCTCTGGCTGATTGTCAAGAGACTCCTGAACAGCCTGTGTTCTAACGTTCTTTCTTCCATATTCATGGTACATCTGGCGTCTGACCTCCAGAGCACAGCCTGGGGTGGGGGCGGGTGGGGAATCAGAATCAGAAGCTGGTCCTCTGCTGGAGAATTATCATCCCAATGCCTACAATTACCACTGGCTTCTTTGCAGAGGGGCTAAGATCGGGAAGACCCCAACTAATTACTTACTGGCCATCCAAGCGAGTGATGTATAGAACTGCTTCTCCAATTCCCGCAAGTAAAAAATGAATAGGAAAGTCAGCTTTGGCCGGATTTTAGGATTGACCTCCAAATCATGTGCATTGAGTCATCCCAGGGAATCGTAATCGTGTCTATCATTCCGAAGACAGGAGAGGGTTAGGGGCAAATGCATTCTTACTTTTGATCATTTTCCGAGATACCTTACAAAGATCTCTTATCTCTTTAAGGGTCCCCTGGTTGCAGAGTTCTGATCATTAAAAAGTTCTGTCACCCAACGCCCTCAGCACAGCAAACACCAGGGTTCAAGGGCGGTGGCGCTGGTTGTAAGCTTCTGAAATTTACATGATTTTCCAACTGTCCTCTTTATCCATAGAGGCATCTCATATCCTCTCCGGGAAAGGATATGGTATGAATTATAAAGATCTCTGCAACCGAATGCCTTGGTTTCACAAGCTTGTCAATACAAATGTCTTCACATTAATGCTCCCACTTAATTCTCGGTACTTAAATCTTGATAGATGTAATCAGTTCTCACCGATTCATGTGGCAAATCTCGTTCTCTTGATGAATTAAGCACCTGTCTTGGCCTGTGCTCTCCCAAAAGGCAGAGCCTGAGGCAAGGGCTTACGTGCAGGTATTTATCCCAAGGAATAGGGGTACAATCCAGAGGGAGTCAGCCAAGCCAAACCCCGGCTGGGATTTTAAGCCGGTCAACCACCGCAAGCCTCACAGAATGCACCTCAGGGCTGTTTCTCCCAGGAGGGAAAGGGGTCACCTTTACATACAGCCTCCTCTGCCCCAGTTGTCAAGTGCTGCCCCAAGGGAGGGTTCCCCACACACTTCCAGGATCGCCCAGGTGCACGTGAGAATAGCTACCTGGCTTCTCCAGGCATCTGGAGAGAGAAAGGCTTTGGGCAAGAAGGTGAGAGATGCCTGGTACAACCCAGGAGAGGTGCTACCAATTTACCCCTGCAGGCAGCTGGTTACCACGGAGACGGCCGGACTAAAATGCAGGCAGAGAGGATGTGAAGGAAAGCACAGTGCGGGTCCTCCACGCTGGGCATTTGCAAGGTGTGGGGCTCCCGCGGTTGACCCTTCGGTGTTTACTCTTGCACAGCGTGCTTGTACAGCCAGTGCGTGTAGCCACTGGCTGCAAAGAGGGCCCGCCACCTGTAGGTTGGCCAAGAGGCGGAGGAGAGATAGAAAAAGAGAGAGAGAGATGGAGACAGGTGCTCTCGTTAATAAAGTCCGACGAATGGAACATTTTTCAAAAAAGATATAAACTCAATGCAAAGATAAAAGTACTCTTCTGGACACATTTGCCCTTACAAACTCTTTTAAAACGCTGGCTAAAAACATGGGGACTGGGTACCATCGCCATTCCACAGGTGAGGAAGGCAAGTTTCAGAGAAGTGATGCTCCCAGGCTCAACCACTCGAGAGAGGCCAAGTAAGGTTCAGATTCAGGAACATCCGACGTTAAACCAACTGCGCGATATAGTACTCAGGATGCTTGGTGTCTCAGATTTTAACTTGTGCCAAATCTACCAATTTAATTATTTTAGCCAGCAAACCGGCTTGAATATTTTTTTCTTCTTTGGTTGGTTGGTTTTATTTTCACTCTCGTGAGAGCTTCGGGCTTTCTTTCCAATTAACGGGTGATTGAGGCTTCGTTGCTAATATGCAAATGAAAATACACACTCGGGGCGCGACTGAGGGGCTCCGCCTGCTGCCCAGCCGACTCTTGATTTCTGCTCAGGTCATGATCTCACAGTTTGTGGGTTTGAGCCCTGCGTCAGGATTCTCCTTTTCTCCCACTCTCTCTCTCTCTCTGCCCCTCCCCGGCTCTCACTCTTTCTCTCAAAATAAACAGACAAACTTAAAAAAAAAAGAAGAAGAGAAGAGAAGAGAAGAGAAGAGAGAAAAGAAGAAAAGAAAAGAAAAAAAAAGAAAATATACACGCGGCAGGAATGGCTTTTGGTAATTTGCAGGCTAAGCTGATACAGGCTAGCCCCACCCTTGCCAAAACCAATAGAAATCTGCATACAATAGAAGTATAAAAATGCAATGCAGAGGTGGGTTCAAAACTAAGATTGTGAAATCCTCAGCTGTCAAATTGAGCAAGAAAAATTAACAACAGAATGGAAAACCAAGCTGACTCCACGGGGAACCTCTTGGTTTCTTCCCCAGATTATAGGTCCCAGTGGTTTCGATTCTAACTCCTACACGGGAACAGGGAATATGTGTTCAGGGCTGAGAAAAAATTGGAGAATTAAAACCGAGCTATGTGCGTGAAGCCCAGAGATTCAAAAAACTGCCTCATCCTTAAATAGGAAACCGTTGAAGTCCATCTACTTTCCTAGGGAGGCTACAGGGAGTTTACTGTCTATGGAAACTTTTGGAGAGAAAGTTACCTATAAAATATCCAAACCTGAGACCAGTTCAACACAACATTGTGAAATTAAGTTGCATTATTTGAAAAACGGAGGCATTACAAGCCAAATGTTTAACACACAAAATTTGCCGGTCAGGGGACCCGCCCCCCAAATGTCATCCAAAGGAAAACATATATATAACTGCTCAAAGGGGAAAAGTTTGCAACCCCCAGCACAAAGACTTCCCATAGAAATAAGTCATCCCTGATTGGTATAAATGGACAATACAGCATGGCCAAAATATGAGAAAAATGAACCACACTGAGGATTAGTCAGCAGATCTGTCTTTCGGGAGACCTGGGTCCCAAGAACTGCAGAGAATGGAAGAAGAAGAAGAAGAAAGAAAATGTGAAATAGGCAGATTTAAAATGATCTAAGAGTTAATAGTTTCAAGAGAAAGTATAATGAAGAACAGACCAATATAAAAAAGGGGAGAGGCAGGTTTGGAAAGGAGATAATAGAACTTCTAGCAAAGAAACATGAAAAGCCAAAATCATAAATATTTAAAGCCCGGTGGACGGGTTACACAACAGAATTAGGGGGAAAAGCTGTGGCGATAATTGGTAAGCTGGAAGATAGGAAAAAACAGAATGCACTAAACAACAGAGGGATGGAAAATATGAAATGTAGATAAAGAGCCACGGAGAATAACATACAAGAATTAACAATGAACGAACACGTATCTGGAGGCAGATACGTATTCCAGAAGGGCAGGAATGAGAAGGGAAGGCAATACTCCAAGAATTTGCGATTGAAAATTTTCTAGAATTGATGTGAGTTTTTAGGGGTTTTTTATTTTTTACTTTTTTTAGGTAAATCCTAATGTGAGTTTTTAGACTGAAGTTCCAACGTCCAGATTGACCTCTCAAAAGAGAAGAATCGGGAAAAAAAGAGAAAACTCTCTAAAGCTGAATGATAAACAGCACAGGCTTCTCATCAGCGATAGCAGATGCCAGAAGAAGGTCACAGAATAACAGTTTTAAAGAACTGAGCGAAAATAAGGGTGAGTGTAGGATTCTGCAGCCAGACGAGCCATTTTTAAGGAAGAAGGGCATGGAATGATAAAACTGAAAACTAAGAATGAGGGGAACAGGAAAACATTTGCAGATAAAGTCAGAGAAATATGCCCGTTCACATGCGCTCTACGAAAGAACAGCTAAAAATGAAGTTTAGTAAGAATGAAACTGATCCCAGAAGGAAGATACGGAGTCCAAGAACCAGCATTGAGCATCCCCCGAAAAAGGCAGAGATGCTCGTGTCCAATAAGCACATATAGTAAAAAAAAAAAATAAGAGTACAGTTTTAGTTAGGTTAAAGCAACATGGAACTAGAATATTCAATAACAATTAAATAGAAATTAGGATGAGGGCAATTGTAGTCAAAGCAGTCTAACGCCCGTGTGCTTTTCAAAAGAAAACAAAAGTCATTATTAACTTGAAACTTCATCGGACACACACGGTTAAGAATTTTTGGAGTAAATGCTTACAGATGAGGAGGCAAGTACAAGCTCCAAAGCAGTAGCGGGAGAAGAGGGGCCTCGTAGACATGAATGGACATAATACTAAACCGAGGTCAGCTCCAAGAAGATAAACATGGAGTCCCCTTCTCAGTCAGTGGATAGAAAGTGATCGGGCAAGTTGCAAGTAAGTGTGAATAGAGAAGGGAAGAGATCTCAAGAGGGAGCCCTGAGGCTCTGAAGCAGGAAGGGGTTGGGCAACGGAATGCTGTCCTACCCTGGAAACAGGACAACCATTGAGGAAGAGGAACCAAGGAGAGTTGCTGAGTCCTGGAATCCAAGAGAGGCAGTGACCAACTGTGACGCGTGTTCCCAGTAGGTCAAGAAGGAGCATGATGGGATTGGCCACTAGATCTCACAATGCAGAGGTCTTGGTCAAAATACTGGAAATTTTTTTTCTTGAAGTATTTATTAGGACATACATGTGGCACCTGGGTGGCTCAGTGGGTTAAACATCTGACTCTTGATCTCAGCTCAGGTCTCGATCTCATGGTTGTGAGCTCAAGCCCCGCACTGGGCTCCTCACTGGGCACGATGCCTCCCCTACTTAATAAAAGCATTTATTAGGTCATACATAAAACCCCAATGCATAAACAGGCCACCAGAGAGCCCGTGAACACACCTCTGCATGAAAGGGACCTTGGTACGAGACACGGGTTGCATTATAAAACAATAAAGGGGAAAACTACTCTATCAATCGTAGCAGGACACTGGGTTATCCATAGGGAAGTGAGATTTTTTAAATAAAAAAAAGTAATGAGCACCTATGTGGCTCAGTCGGTTAAGCGTCCGATTTCGGCTCAGGTCATGATCTCATGGTTCATGAGTTCAAGCCCTACATTGGGCTCTCTGCTGTCAGCACAGAGCCTGCTTTGGATCCTCTGTCCTCCCTCTCTCTCTGCTTCTCTCTCTCTCTCTCTCTCTCTCAAAAACAAATATTTAAAAAAAAAAATAAAAATAAACAAATAACTCTATCCTTAATTGGGCAAGAATGTCTTCCTCAGTCCCAAAAGGCAAAATCAAAACAGAAATATTTGATAAATTTGACCTCATTAATGTTTCAAAATTCCTTCCAGGCTACCATAAACAAAGCAAAAAGCTACCCAGCAAAGCAGAAGAGGTTAGCAACCTACATGCAAAAGACTATCGCCCTCAGGGCACCTAGGTGGCTCAGTCGGTTAAGCGTCCAACTTGGTTTCGGCTCAGGTCATGATCTCATGGTTCATTGGTTCAAGCCCTAAATCAGGCGCTGTGCTGGCAGTGTGGAGCCTGCTTGGGATTCTCTCTCTCTCTCTCTCTCTCTCTCTCTCTCTTTCTCTCTCTTCCCCTCCCCCACTCATGCTGCCTCTGTCTCTCGAAAGAAAGGGAGGGAGGGAGGGAGGAGAGAAGGAAGGCAGGAAGGCAGGAAGGCAGGAAGGCAGGAAGGAAGGAAGGAAGGAAGGAAAAGACTGTCCACCAGATTTTGCAAATGATTTCCAAAAATCAATAGAAAAATACAAGCAACATAACAGAACAGGCGGCAAGAACTTGAATGGATAATTCACAGAAGAGGGAAAACCACATTTTTTAATATGAAAAAAAATTAAAACACTTACACCTGCTAGTAATCAGGGAAATACAAGTGTAACAATGATAGGCTATATACGACTTCATACCTGGTGATCCGACAAAAATAATAATAGGGCAATGGAGAAGTCCAGAACCGCCATCCCTGCTGATGGGAATATTAACTGGTACAACCACCTTGGCAATTTCCTTTGAAGTTTAAGCTCTGCAACTCTTTCAATGCAACACCACCACCCCTCAGTGCATTTCTCAGAGGAGCTCTGATGTCCCTACATAACGACATTGAAGTATGCTCGTGTCAACTTAGATACAAGTGAGATATTAGAAATAACCCAAACATTCACCAATAGGGAAACGGGAAAAATAACTGACATGCATTCTACAATGGAGTATGCCACAGCAGTTAACAACTAAACTATGAAATTATACAAATGAATGCGGAAAAATCTCAAAAACTTAACACTGAACGAAGAAAACACAAATTGCCAGAGGATGGTATGTTATGAGAACATCGGTATAAAATTTATCATCCAAAAGCAGTGCTAACATTTCTTATAGAAACTAACATAAGAACACGGACGGGAAGGAAAAGCGCTAATTTCAGAATAGCGCGTTCTTTGGTGACAGAGCAAGAGAAATGAGATCAGGAGCGTCCGGGGGCGCCTGGGAGGCTCCGTCGGTTAAGCGACCGACTTCAGATCAGGTCGTGATCTCACGGTCCGTGAGTTCAAGCCCTGCATCGGGCTCTGTGCTGACAGCGCAGAGCCGGGACCCCGCTTCGGATTCTGTGTCTCTCTCTGTCTCTGCCCCTCCCCTGCTCATGCTGTGTCTCTCTCAAAAATAAATAAACATTAAAAAGAAGAAGAAGAGTACAAAGAAGGTTTGGACGGTTATCTATAAGGTAAGCCCTTGGTGGGACAGAGGTGCGTGCTTGCAAATTGGGAGAGAGAAAAAGAGGGGTGTAGGCACGGAGCATGAGTAACCCCTTCGGTGGAGAGACAAAAGGAAGAGAAACGGAGGCTGTGGGAGCGTAAGATTGTATTTGGACAAGAGAAAAACCTCTCCGAACCACAGAGGAAAGAAAGAAAAAAAAAAAAACAGAGGGAGCCAGTTTTTCTCACTTGCAAACAGCCTTAGTAGTGAAGATCCAGGATTGGCCTGACTTTCTCTGGACCGCAGATGCCCTGGGGGGGAGTGGGAGCCAGCCCCGGGCTCAATAGTGAGCTCAGAGGCTCATTGGGAGAGCAGTCCCCTCCCTCTGGTGCTGTGGGAAGAAGGCATATTGTCGCTCCAAGGACAAAAGACCCTGCAGGTGCCAGCCGGAGACCCTTTGTCCTCTGGGTGGTGGCACTACCCAAGAACCGGGGCATGCAGAGCAGGATCCTTTAAGACATCAGGGTTTGAATCCCAGCTGAGTGCCTGGGAGGCATGGGAGACTATGGGGCCGGACAAACCGCCCCACTCAAGTGGGGCTGTGAGGACGGCCCGAACAGTGGGGTTTGGGACACCCGGTCCAGAGAGGAGAGACTGGGGTGTCACCTTTTTTCTCCCCATCACCAACACAGTGGGGCTTCAGGGAATAGGAGAGCGGGCCCCCGATGGAGGCAGGACCCGCTTATACCAAATCCCGTCCCCCAGCCTAGTAACTGCTTACCTACCAGAGCGAGATTGACACTGACCGAACCAGACAGCCCTTTCTCCAGGCCAGCACAGCCACCGGTCCCAAGTCACCATCAGACACCTGTCAGGCGGTTTTGCATTTTCTGATTTGAATTTTGGTCAATTCTTATTATTTCTCCTTCTTTCTTTCTTTCTTTCTTTCTTTCTTTCTTTCTTTCTTTCTTTTCTTTCTTTCTTTCTCTTTCTTTCTTTCTTTCTTTCTTTCCCTTTCTTTCTTTCTTTCTTTCTTCCTTCCTTTTTTTTCTTCTTCTTTCTTCCCTTTTCTATTCTGGTTGTCAGTTTGTTTTTAATGTTTATTTATTTTTGAGACAGAGAGAGACAGAGCATGAACAGGGGAGGGTCAGAGAGAGAGGGAGACACAGAATCTGAAACAGGCTCCAGGCTCTGAGCTGTCAGCACAGAGCCCGACGCGGGGCTCGAACCCACGGACCGTGAGATCATGACCCGAGCCGAAGTTGGACGCCCAACCAACTGAGCCACCCAGGCGCCCCAAGTTGTTGGTGTGTTTAAGCAGGCATCTTTTTATCTATTCTTTTTACACCTCTCCTGTATCGCCTTCTTTATTTCTCTCTCTCTCTGGATCAAGCCATATAGTGTCTTTGATTCTCTGCCTGGTCAATTTCCCCCCCTTCCCTGTCATTTCTCTCTTTGTATGGGATAAGGTTTCTCCCACCACCACCCCTCATTTTTTATTTT
Source organism: Panthera leo (assembly GCF_018350215.1). Classification (NCBI taxonomy): domain Eukaryota; kingdom Metazoa; phylum Chordata; class Mammalia; order Carnivora; family Felidae; genus Panthera; species Panthera leo. Next base: position 11,310,211 of record NC_056694.1, on the reverse strand, counting down.
TTCCAGGGCTACTTCAGTGAACAGATCAAAGCACACCTGGTGAAGGTCAAAACCACCACCACAAGTAGGGGGATAAAGCAACCGGAGTCACCATAACACAGAGCACACAACACTCTCCAAAAACACCTCCTGAAGGTCCAGGCCCTGGACAGTGCATGACCCCTTTTTAATATAGTAGTACTCACAGGGGCAGGACACATGACAAGCTATG